>NW_027507903.1:535192756-535792756 GCF_037356315.1 Lithobates pipiens | reverse complement strand
CACTGATAATCGGGGCACTGATCATCAGTACCATCATTATCAGTGCAGCTCCATCTGACAAGAAGAAGAAAAATGACTTATTTACAAAATTTAAGACAAAAACTAATGCCTCCTACATACGATCAGAATTTTGGTCGGAAAAAGCTCTGATGGTTTTCCCGATGGAATTCCGACTGGATTTCGCTCAACTCTGTCTTGCATACCCACGGTCACACCAAATTCCGACTGTCAAGAACGCGGTGACGTACAACACGTACGATGGGACTAGAAAAAGGAAGTTCAATAGCCAGTAGCCATTTTCTGTCTTTTTTTATTTGTTTAGCAAAAAAAAAAAACCCAGTGGTGATTAAATACCACCAAAAGAAAGCTCTATCTGTCGCAAGAAAAATATAAAAATATCATATAGGTACAGTGTTGCATGAGCATGCAATTGTCATTCAAAGTGCGACAGTGCTGAAAGAGGAATATTGGCCTCGGCAGGAAGGGGGTAAAAGTGCCCAGTAGGCAAGTGGTTAAAAACACTTACTGTGGGTTTGCATTAGGAGACTGGCAGGCTGACCAGATTAGGATGTAATAGAAAAAAAATAGGATCTCAGTGCTTACGTTGCGAATTTTGAAGACAAACTTCTCCACGGTGCCTATAGACACAGAGATAAATGAGGGTTTGTTTTAAAGTGTTTGTACAGCATATGAAATTACTGTAGAAGATGTTTTGTCCAATGATCAATGAATTGAAACCTTTTTAAAAATGTAACTTAATTATACAGTACAGAACACAGGCTATACATGAATGGATTCTGGGTTACATGCTGCTACCTTCAGGTGCTTGGACACTGCCAAAAGCTTTGCTGGGCACACCTCCTAGGTGTACGCCTATAACCCTATCCCACTCTGAGACCTCCATCTTTTGCTTGTGTCCTTAGGCAATGGACCTCTCCTCCTCTATGGAGAAGTTTTCTATGATGAGCCAGTTTTATTTTATTTTATTTTGGATTATTCAATCAACTCTTCACTGCCTTCTACTATACCAATAGAAGCAGTAAATCTGGATCAGTGTAACCTCAGAAATCCCTTAAGGATCATACCAGAAGTCCACGCTGTGGGGATGGAGTATAATGTTGCTTTGGGCACAGATCCTTCATGGGTGCTCCCCTTGCCACGTGCAGCAAGTGTGGTTATCCCCTGGTTTGCTATACAGAATCAAGGTTGTGGTTCATTCCTATGGTTCCCAGACCTTGGAGACCCCTCGGGGGGGGGGGGGGGGGGTGTGCCCACTGTGACGGGCTCATATAGGGACCAGCAACATTAAAAGATAGGACAGGCTGATCCTGGTTAGCGGAGTGATACTGTAGCTGTACAGCCAAGTGTGAGATTTACTAACTCAATTACTTGCTTTACACTTCTTTAGGCATACTCTGAATATTGTTCAAAAATATCAAAACGTTTTGATAAAAAACATTTCTTTAATATTTTTAGGAAGCAAGTCATGGCATCTCAGTGAAGCACATATATCTGTAGTGTTTACTTATCGCTCTCCAAATCTCTAAGTGTTGTTTCTCTCCGGTGCTTCGTTCCTCTGTTATCAGCATGAGTCACTTCTGAAAAGCTTTCCCGACACGTGAGGCAAATTTGTGTAGGGAAGGGAGTGGGGAGCTCAGAATGGAGCTTGTCTATTCAGAACACAGTTCTTCTGTGTGAAGGGGTTGTATGTCCCTTTCCTCCAATCAGCTCTCACACGCTGTAAGTGCAGTCTCTCCACCCCCTCCTCTGCTCCTGACAGATGTAGAAAGATTTTTAACACAATCTGCCCTTTTGAAGGGATGTAGGGAAGAGAGGACTGCAGATAAACAAGAAAAAAACTCACATAGGGAGATTTGTTTTGCTTTAATGTACTAAAGAATATTCCAAAACGGCAAGGAGATAGATATGTGCAGTGTGGCAAAATAAAAGCCTTAGACACAACTTAATATGTTTAATCACTTGATCGCCGTAAGATTTACCCCCCTTCATGACCAGGCCATTTTTTGCAATACGGCACTGCCTCTCTTTAACTGACAATTGCATGGGTGTGTAACACTGTACCCAAATAAAATGTGTCCTAGAGCTTTCTTTTGGTGATATTTGATCACCACTAAGTTTTTTATTTATTTTTTTCACTATAAACAAAAAAGACCGATTTTGGGAAAAAAAAAATTTTTTTTTTTTACTTTCTTCTATAAAACATATCTAATAAATTTAAATTTAAAAAAAAATCTAATTTCTTCATCAATTTAGGCCAATATGTATTCTGCTACACATTTTCGGTCAAAAAAAATCCCAGTAAGCTTATATTGATTGGTTTACGCGAAAGTTATAGCATTTACAAACTATGGGATATATTTATGGCATTTTTATTTATTTATTTTTACTAGTATTTGATGGCAATCAGCAACTTATATGTGATATTGCAGCAGACAAATTGGACACTAACTCACACTTTTGACACTTTCTGGAGACCAGGGACACTAATACAGTGATCAGTGCTAAAAAATATGCACTGTCACTGTACTAATGACACTGGTTGGGAAAGGGTTAACATCATGGATGATCAAAGGGTTAACCGTGTGCCTTGCCAGTGCTTGTGTACTATTTCGGAGGTGCTTTTACTAGGGGAAGGCAGTGATCCATGTTCCTGCTTTGCAGGAACACGGGATCCATGCCCTCCCTACTGCCAGAATGGCAATCTGCCTTGTTTACATAGACAGATCACCATTTTGACTCTCTGCCCATTGATCGGTGGGTGCCTGCAGACATCGAATACAGTGGTACTCTGCTGTCTATAATTGCAGGAGCAGTGGGCCGCTAGTGGCGCGCATGCAAGCCCCTGACCTGGAAGTGCAGGATCACGTACTAGGCCTTGCCGCCGTATATGTAAGTTATACGGATGGCAAGTGGTTAAATATATGAAAGACCAGTAATAGAATTTGGTAAAATTACTTTTTATTTTAATGACTGTACAGAGAATAAGAGGACAGATTGGTATGCATGTGAGAAGACTTCATCATCAATTTAGGGAGGGGTTCTTTACCGTAATGCCCTGTACAGACGGTTGGACTTTCCGACGGAAAATGTGCGATCGGATTGTGTTGTCAGAAATTCCGATCATGTGTAGGCTCCATCTGACTTTTTCCGTCGGAATTTCCGACACACAAAGTTTGAGAGCAGGATCTAAAATTTTCCAACAACAAAATCCGATTGTTTAAATTCCGATCGTGTGTAGACAAATCAGACGGACAAAGTGCCACGCATGCTCAGAATAAATTACGAGACAAAAGCTATTGGCTACTGGCCCGTTTATAGTCCCGTCGTACGTGTTGTACGATACCTCGTTCTGAACGATCAAATTTTCCGATAACTTTGTGCGACCGTGTGTATGCAAGACAAGTTTGGGTCAAAATCCGTCAGAAAAAATCAGACGGATTTTGTCATCGGAATGTCGGACCGCGTGTACCCTACCCCATGAAAAATGACGATAATAAGCTAGGAAGCAGAAAAACGGGTATTGTACCAACACAGAGTGGTATTGTAGAACAGCTGTACAGCACCTGCCCTGTTTAATTGCATACACTGCTTTCAGCTCTGGGCCTGTGTTTATATAGTTCATTGTAAGTACTGGGGTCACCCCCAATATTTGTTTTACCTTATGTACTAAAGTACATCTATACACTTTATACTATTTCTACCCCTATCATCATGTTATGCATATGCATTATGCCCATAGTGGTCTGGTTTGCCTTCATTGTCTGTGGGGTGGCTTTGTGGGCTGCCCACCTCCCATGGGGGGGATGGGTAAAATGAAAGACCATATTAACTGTTAATTGTTTTGCTATTCATTATTTGTTGTTTATGTATTTTTCTCTCTCTTTCTATTTAAATAGTTAATCAAATTCTCCTGAAGAAGCGCAAGGAACGTAACATGTAGAGCAAGATATTACTTCACCGTACTCTTGGATTCACCATTACTATACAGCAAATTCATTTGTTGTCAGATTCCATGTAGCGATAAGCCGGTTATATTTAATGCTATATTCCCTTCATTGGTTCATTTTATCAGTGTGTTTTTATACATGGTTTGTCATTTTCTCTAAATAAATGTATATATTTTTTGTAACCTTTGCCTTGTTGTGCCTAAAAAGTCCAAGCTCTTCTTATCCAACTTTTTCCAAGCTAGGAAGCAGGTTTCCTAGCTAGATCTGAAGGGTGCAGGCTATGAGGCAAGGCAATAAAGTAGCAGACTTAAAAAAAATAAAAAATTCACAACCCGCCCTAAAACTTGAGAGTGATGAGAGTGCTCAGAGAACCAGAAAGCACATTGGGAAACCAGATTGTCTGGTTTAAAAGCAGATGGGTGGTAACGCATTTAAGAAATCCTCCTTGTCGAATTTTCCTAAATATTATGTATATTTGCTAATCTTTATCTAACCGAAACTGTAACATGACCATCTATCCATCATTCAGATTGTTTTTGCAGCTACGGTTATGTTAGTGCCCAGAATTACTGTTATATATGTAATCACAAAGATGTTGACACGCTGAGTTCTTATGAAAATGTCTTGATACTGACGCTTGCATTTTCCAGAACATATGCTTGTGTGTTAACCCCTGTGCTGCTTGCAGTGCATGGCAGATGAATGTTTGGTAGCAGAGGAACGTCTGTGCCCTCACACTTCTGTCTAGTGACAGGGAGAAGAAGTCATGACGGGAGACAAAGGAAGGCTTTGTTTTTGAGCAGCCAAGCGGGTGACAAAAGCTCCAGGAGGTGAAAACGTTTGTACAGAGATGCTGAGTGATGTCTTGCGGTATTTGGAGGAGTAAGGGTTCCTGGGCCCATCCATGGCATACAGCATGGTCACTAGGGAGGCTTGTGATATTGGCCAAGGCTATGCTGTTATTTAGCAATTGTGGGAAATTTAAAATCACATTTGCTCATTTTACTACAGTGTGTATAATTTACAATAGCAATTGTGTAAAGATCAAAGACTTTGTACATTGCAAATAATGCATTTTTATATCAACATATTGTTAAACTCTGTGGGGATAATCCCCTTTACCCATAAAAATGTCATGTACATTATAACTGGTTATATTATAGGCCGTTTGATCCTTTCTCTATCTCACACTTATGTTGTTTTGGCAGAGCCAAGGGTATTCTTACATTTGCATGCACCATTATATTCTGCAGTGTTTTACAGAGATAATCAAAGCACTCTGCTCATTACTTGTCCATAGGAGCTTACAGGCCAGTACCCAAAACAAAGGGACCCTTTACTCCAATGTGCATGCCTTGCTTAATGTGTCAATGTGTATTGTGATATCTTTGCTCATTCATTTTCTATGAGTTCCCAACGACCATCTACATAAAAAAAAAACTACCTGACTCTTTTCTTCCCAATCCCAACACTAAACATGTTTTTTTTAGGGCTGTTACTGATTAAAATGTTCGCGTTCGATTAATCGATTTATTTTTTTAATCGACTAATTTCGATTAATTATAATGCACATACAGATCCAAATACTTTTAGCTGATCTCCTTGCATTGCAACTCTGCATTAGTCAGTGGTAAATGTGGTATACACTATATACAATCTCCTGACACTAGTTAGTTTCCACAATCCATGACTTAACTTCACAGTTCACACAAATATGTTTTAAATTCAAACTGTAGCACTGACGTAAGTTATTTTTTTTTCCACAGTAGCATGACAATCCCTCCACCTCCGGTCTAACTAATCACTCACACCTTATGGCATGGACCCCTGTGCAAACAGATGGTCATGCAAGCGGGTATCCAAAAGGGTTAACACAGACCGTAAACTTCTCTCACGTCTCCTTAGACCTCAGCAAGGACGCCGGGTCATGGGTAGAAAGAAAAGATCTAAGTGCTCACTGCTTAAGTATAAGATTTAATTTTTGCGTTCAAACACAAACTACTCACATAAAGATGATAAAAACACAGCATTTAAAGCCGACAATCGTGTTTAGTTCCGTAGGGCAGCAGCAGGTGACGGCATGCGTAGCTCCTCCCCCATATGCGTTATGTTCAACCAGAACTTCAACGTCACTGGACTCCTCCCCCCTTCCCTTCGTTAGCAGACGGAGGCACTTGGGGAAGGGGGGAGGAGTCCAGTGACGTTGATGTCCGTGACGTCACCTGATCTCCAACGGAACTCCCTTAAGACCGGGATGCCGGCAGAGAGGTGAGTACCGATTTAAAGAATTTTGATCGATCAAAAAAAGAATTAATTAATCGAGAAATTAATCTTTAATTTCAACAGCCCATTTTTTTTTTTTTTTTTTTTTTTAATGGTTTTAGGCGAGATGCACGTATGTGCGAGGCTGGTTTGCAGCGTGATTTCAAGCCCAGTCTGGTGTGACTTCAGCGGTTCAGGTGCAAATTGTTAAAGTGGTTGTAAACCCTTACAAACCACTTTGATCTACAGGTAAACCTAGATTAAGGCTGGCTTACCTGTAGGTCCAAGAAATATCTCCTAAACCTACACGGTTTAGGAGATATTTGCCAAAACACAGGTACCGCTGTCTACGGCGCATGCACCGTAGACAGCAGGCGCACTGAGCGTGCCGCTGTCAACGGCAATATGCCGCGAGTGGCAGCTCCCGTGCGCATGCGCGGGAGTGACGTCATTGCGGCTTCGTTGAATGATAGCGCCGGAGCAGCGAGACCCACCGAGAAGATGGAGGCGCCGTACACAAGGGGACAACGGTGACTTTGCTGCTGGCTCCTGTGTCAGGTAAGTGACACATAATGGACTACTATGCAATGCATAGTAGTCCATTATGCTTTACCTTTGCAGGGAATCAAAGAGGAAGTAAACCCATCAGGGTTTACTTCCTCTTTAAAGAGGAGGTCCACCCTAAAGTGGACCTTCCACTCATTGGAATCCTCCCCCCCTCCGGCGCCACAATTGGCACCTTTCAGGGGGGAGGGGGGTGCAGGTACCTGTACAGTGCAGGTATCTGCACCCACTTCCGGCGTAGATTCTGCAGAAGGTACGCCCCTTTCCGCAGAATCTACGCCCCTTTCCGAAGGTCCCCCGCTGCCTGCTGGGAAACACACGGATCCCAGAGACAGCGGGGACCATCCTTATTGCGCAGCGCGACTTGCGCATGCGCAGTAGGGAACCGGTAAATGAACCCGAAAGGCTCCACTTCCTGATTCCCATACCCAAGATGGTGGCGGCAGCACCCGAGAGACGATCGAGAGATCGGCTTCGGGTGCCGACATCGCGGGCGCACTGGGTGGGTAACTGTCACTATTTTAAAGCAGTATTTGTAGCTGCTGGCTTTTGAAAAAAATAAAAATGGCGGACTCCCGCTTTAAAGAGTATGACATTGGAAATCACCCCTGAACTGGGCTAAAAATCATATTGACTCTTTTTGAAATCGAGTCAGGTATAATTTTCAGTCCGGTTCAGGTGAGATTTCCAGTGTCATACGCTTTAAAAATTTACGCCTGGGCCGCTGAACGAAATTGCAGCGGACTCTCGAAGGTATTGGTTTTAGTAGCGGAGCATTTGCACAAGTACCCATGCAAATACTTTGTATCGGCACTGATACCATTATCGGTGCAACGCTATTATGAATTCATCCTAGTTCCAGGTCCTTTTTTAGTCATAAGCTTAATTAATGGGCATTTTGTAAGAAAGTTGGAGGAGGAAACCAATGCAGATACAACAAGAACTATTTGGGCGGTGCCAAAAAACTTAGAATTGCAAGACTGACCAGTGAGAAAATGCTACCCAATGCCATGTGTTCAGAATGATTACTGGCAAAGCTCACTTTTAGCCCTTGTACACACGGTCGGACATTCCGACAGGAAATGTCCGATCGGACCATGTTGTCGGATATACCGACCCTTGTGTGGGCTCCATTGGACTTTTTCCGTCGTAATGTCCGACTAACAAAGTTTGAGAGCTGGATATAAAATTTTCTGACAAAATGATCTGATCGGACTTTGTCCGATCGTTTGTACAGAATTCCGATCGGACAAAGTGCCACGCATGCTCAGATCAAATTACAAGACCAAAGCTATTGGCTACTAGCCTGAACGTAGTCACGTTGTAACGAACGAACATCATCACGTTCCGAACGATCAGATTTTCCAACAACCTTGTCCGACCGTGTGTATGCGACACCAGTTTCGGACAAAATCCTTTTGGAAAAAATCCGACTGATTTTGTGGTCGGAATGTCCGACCATGTGTATAAGGGCCTACTCTGCAGACATCAGCCTGATGTATGGACTGGTAACAATTTTTTTAAGGCCAGTATATATTTATTCAGGGTCAAATGGCTGGAACAGAAGGTGAGATCTGTCAGGCTGAGTGGTTGGCCTTGTTTGACCTATGCAGAGGTTCTCATTGCTGAAAGAGTCAATGGAGGGGTCTTACAAGAGCCACATACGCTGTGTTCATACAGTTGCATCTTCCACCTTAGGGCTTATCTGTCAAACTCAAAAGTCAGCAACGGTCCACAGATAGGCTAATTATCATCGCAGTTTAAAATGGTCTTTTTCTGCAGGTGTATGGCACCTGAGGGTATCCATAATTAAAAATAATACAACTTCCAGCTCTGTAACTCAATGAGAAGTCTGCTTCATAATAAGGGGGCATTCCTTGTTTTGCTGCCATGGGTCCCAGGGGACTCACCCTTTCACCACAGAGAGAGGGCGGACGGAGCAATGATCCTGAAAATTGGCACATCTGTATGATTTGCTTTTTTATTTTCTGCTTCGTGAACTTTTATTTGCAAATCCTCACCCTCCCCAACCTTTCCTCTTTATCCTACCCTCCTGGGACCCCCCTAGTCCCTGTACCCAGCCTCTGACTGGCTGTCCAGGTACTTTGCTGCCATGTATCATGTGGCGTCTGTCTATTCGGTGAATACAGATAACTGATGTCTCAGTTTGACCAGCAATCTATTTCAGAAACTGCTGGAAAGGATAGAGTTAAAGGTGTTCTTTTCCTGTGCAGTTTCCCTGCAAATGAGAGGCAGTGAGAAGGAGCAATTCGGCTTGTGTGCATTCATCCTCCCCATCATGATCTGGGAGGAGGTAGAATATTCAGGGTCTTAGGAGAAGTGGGAGGCACTGGGGTATGGGAGGGGGGAACATTGCTGAACACTGGGTGTACTGTTTCTGTTTCCTGCTGTTACTGGTTTGATTTATCCCTAATGAGTTCTGAGCACTTGAATGATCACAGCTCTCCAAGGAGTCTGGCCCATAATGCAGCATCCTGAGGCGGGCAGACACCTCCCTAAAACCGGCTGCTTGCACTCTCTTCCTTACATGCAGCGCCTACTGCTGGCATAGCACAAACATGGCAAGTGCTTGCTGTTTTTTCCACAGTAGGAGCTATTACTGTATAAACACGACTCCTACTACTTCACCACCACAAACCGATAGATCGTCTGCTGTTTAGATGCAGACATTACATAGGCACAACTCTTTTGCTAACCATATGGTTGGCAGTTTGTGGCAGCCTTCCAACACTTTCAATCTTCCATTTTCGAGCGAGCAAATGATGCCGGTGAAAAAAAAAGGAACGTTTTCATTTGAATTCCACTCAAACATTGATTGGTTTCTCAAAACCAGGAAAAAAATCTAACGCGTGTGTGACAGATTGCTGTAACTGTTTGATCTAATGACAGATTTTTTTAATGGAACACTTCCAAAATTGCCATAAAATTGTAAAGTGTATGGCTAACGTCACTTCTCTAATCCAATAAACAAATTTGGTCTTATGTTACAACTAGCGTTTTGCTGGGATACAGGAGATCTCAGGGCAGAACATGTAGACTGGTGGAGGTGAGATGAGAATACTGCCTGACTGTTGAAAGAACAAGATCTGTCTTCAGATAAGAGAGAGAATATCTTTCACTACTCAACATATTGAAGATATTCACAGTGTCCTCTCTGGCATGTAAAGAACTTAAGAGTATCCCATATGATCCCAGTCAACCTGCTTTCTTTGTGTCCGGTTCACCCTAGTACCCACATAAAGCCCTGAGGAAGGGGAGTTTTGAGCCCCTGGATTGTGTTGGCTATCTACTTTTTAATTTTTTTTTTTTTTAAAGGTAACATTTTATTGATTTTATCAACATACAACAAATAAACATGGCAACAGGCAGTCCAATGTAGAACAGCAAATAACATCAGGTCAACATCAAAAGAAGGATATACTCAACTGCTAAGTAATCGAATAGAGCCACAAGTCAAATCATATGTAAATATCCCCAGAGACAAAAGTGAGCCATCCAGACCAAATTTTGTGAAACTTCTTTGGACAGCCTCTAGATGTATAGGTCATGTTATACATAGGTAAAGACATATGAATTGATTTAATCCAAAATTGAAGAGTGGAAGGTAAATCTTTCCATTTAAGTGTGTTAACAGTATCAGAAGCCTTGTTTTCTATGAGCCACTCATCTCCTCCTTAGCAAAATCGTCCAACGGGCATCTAGCTGGAGTTCAGATATTCGGAAGTGCTAGTTTTTCCCCCCAAGAAGCGAAGAATAGCTGACCAAAAGAGACCCATCTCTGGGACATGCCCAAATTATATGAAAAAAAATCCCCCCACCCGATAGCAACGCGGGGATTCCGAAGAATCCAATTTACCCATTTAAAAAGAATCTACTTGGGGTATTGTAAATTCTATGAAAATATTTTAGTTTAATTAATTTGTCCCCGATGGATTTGAGTTTCAACTAGATCTGTCCACAGCTCTTCAATTCAGGAAGGAATATCAGCTTGCCATTGCCTAGAGCAGTGATGGTGAACCTTGGCACCCCAGATGTTTTGGAACTACATTTCCCATGATGCTCCACTACAATGCAAGGTACCAGAGCATCATGGGAAATGTAGTTCCAAAACATCTGGAGTGCCAAGGTTCGCCATCACTGGCCTAGAGATTCTCTCCATCCTAGTGGACAAGGAAGAAAGCAACACTAAGTAATATCTGGAGACTAGCTTAGAGTGATCTTCTTCGATCAGGAGAGCCTCCAATTTGGACGGTTGTAAAGATACATCTTTCAGCCCAAACAGCGGCACTACTGCAAGGCGTAGCTCTATATCAGGAAACAAAAAAATATTGGGAATGCTTTTGTAAATTGTTAATAAACCTTTTACCTGGACGTATTCAATTGTTGTGGCGTTGTCCTTTGAAAACCTTATCGATTTTTCCAGGGGCCTTGTGCAATATGCAATTTTGATGAAGGGCAGCCAGCCTTCAATAGTCTTACCCTTGTATCACTAAATCTCTTTTTGTCACCTTGGAGTCCAGTGCTCCTACCAGAACAAAATATTACAGCGCACACATGCAAAAAAGACATTTACCTCCTTCAAGGCTATATGAAACACATAAACATTTTCAAAAAACATTTTCAAAAATATGGGGATTTGGTCACATCATATTGCTATATGGTGCTTAAAGTGGATGTAAACCCACTCTCATCCTTTCTAAACTACTGCAATATTGGTTATCTAGAAGGATATACAGGCCTCCTGCATGTATACTTATCTGTCAAATGTCTCCCCTCTGTCTGCTATGAGACCCGAAAAACTGCAGATTTTGTGGGTGGGTCTGTTTTCCAGGGCTCAGTGGGTGGAGTCGTGATGTCAGTAGACTCCCCGCCCACCTCTACACTCCCATTATCAACATGCATTTTCTCCTGTGTATTTCTTACACTGAACTTCTGCTATGATCCCTAACATCCAGTCAAAACCCAGAAAAGTCTCCACATGACTTCAGCATGCCAAATCATGCTGAGGTGTGGAACAGCCAATCCTTGCAGAGCTTCTGAAGAAAGGAGTGGGTGGGAATTAAAAAATAATGCATGTCTTAGGCTAGTACATGAGATATGTAAATCACCTGTCAATCACAGCAAGGGGGAAGAACAGAGAAAGATTTCACAGTTTGTCCGTTTTATTTCACTGAAAAAAGGTGCGAGGATTGCTCAGAGCTGGATTAACTCTTTGTGGCAAGACTGGGCACATCTGATCTGAAATCCCATACTCTATATTGTGCTAGACAAAAAAAAATCAGGTTTACATCCACTTTAAACCCACTTACTGCGACAAAGTACCCCATAATTAGTGGGTCCTACGCTATCCATAGAATGGGAGAGCCTGCTTCTCTGAACCATAGGAGCCATACACTCCTCAATATGGGAGAACTAAAGGACTCCACCTATGACACAGGTGGATACTAATGAGAGGCAATGATGAGGGAGTGGGGTGCTCCTGCCCAAAAGGATTTGGTCAGAATCCATACAATATACAAACAAGATATTTGGGGGGGGTACGCCCTAAAAGATGCCTTAAAGATGGTGCAGCCATAAGACCATACAACAGAACAAACTTACAGCGCGCACATGCAAAAAATACATTTACCCACTTACTGCGACAAAGTACTTAGTAATTAGTGGGTCCTATGCTATCCATAGAATGGGAGATCCTGCTTCTCTGATGGGAGATTCCATTCTATGGATAGTGTAGGACCCACTAATTATGGGGTACTTTGTCGCAGTAAGTAGGCTTAAGCACCACCAAATATCTTGGCCTGCAACTGTCAGATCTCATGTGACCTCCTGCTTGCCCCATTAATGGCAGATACCATATTTATAGCTCAACACCTTCCTTTGAATACAATGTCACCCAGCAAGGCATTTTTGTGATGTCTTGCCAGCACTCTAATATAGTGATATCTACTCCCTATATCATTCTTACTTTCCAATGATTCACTTTTAAGTTACGATGGTATCCAGTGTTTGCAGCCCTCCAGTATGCACTCTTCTTCCAGTATGGTGTTTATGTTATTCGGTTGTGGGGATGTGTCCTGTGGTGCTATGGTTTAGCTCCTAGCGCTGACTTTACACTTTGCAACTTTATATTAGTAAATTAGTAAAGTCAGTTAGGTTGTAAAAAGACACAAGTCCATCCAGTTCAACCTTAAAATAATAAATAAAATAAAAAATATTGTACAATCCAATATACCCAATTTTATACCCACAGTTGATCCAGAGGAAGACAAAAAAAAGCCCCAGCAGAGCATGCTCCAATTTGCTGCAACAGGGGGAAAAAATTCCTTCCTGATCCCCCAACAGGCAATCGGATTTTCCCTGGATCAACTTTACCTATAAATGTTAGTACCCAGTTATATTATGTACACTTAGGAAATAATCCAGGCCTTTCTAAGCCCTTGTACACACAGTCGGAGATTCCGACGGAATGTGTCTGATCGGACCGTTTTGTTGGATATTCCGACTGTGTGTGGTCTACATCGGACTGTTTCCGTCGGAGTATCTGACGGACCAAGTTTTCCAACTTGTTGGTAAAATTTTCGGACAAAATGCCCTGATCGGACATAGTCCAATCATGTGTAGAGAATTCCGATCGGACAAAGTGCCACACATGCTCAGATCAAATTCCTACACCAAAGCTATTGGCTACTAGCGTGAACGTAGTCCCGTTGTAATGAAATAACGTAATCACGTTGGATTTTCCAACAACTTTGTCCAACCGTGTGTATGCAACAGTTTCGGACAAAATCCGACGGATTTGGTTGTCGGAATCTCCAACCGTGTGTACAAGGGCTTAAAGCAATCTACTGAGCTGGCCAGAACCACCTCTGGAGGTAGTCTATTCCACATTTTCACAGCTCTTACTGTGAAGAAATCTTTCTGTATTTGAAGATGAAATCTCTTTTCCTCTAGATGTAAAGAGTGCACCCTTGTCCTCTGGGTTGACCGTAAAGAGAATAACTCAACACCAAGTTCACTATATGGACCCCTTATATATTTGAACACGTTGATCATATCTCCCTTATTCTCCTCTTATCAAGAGAGAATAAATTCAGTTTCTCTAATCTTTCCTCATAGCTGAGCTCCTCCATGCCTCTTATCAGTTTGGTTGCCCTTCTCTGCACTTTCTCCAGTTCCCAGATATCCTTTTTGAGAACTGGTACCCAAAACTGAACGGCATATTCCAGATGAGGTCTTACTAATGATTTGAACAGGGGCAAAATGATATCTCTCTCTCTCTGGAGTCCATACCTCTCTTAATACAGGAAAGGACTTCGCTCGCTTTGGAAACCGCAGCTTGGCATTGCATGCCATTATTGAGCTTATGATCTAACAGAACCCCCAAATCCTTCTCCACTATGGATTCCCCCAGTTGTACTCCCCCTAGCATGTATGATACATGCATATTCTTAGTCCCCAAGTGCATAACTTTACATTTCTCAACATTAAACCTCATCTGCCACATAGTCGCCCAATTAGACAGAGCATTAAGGTCGGCTTGTAAATTGGAGACATCCTGTAAGGACGTTATTCCACTGCATAGCTTGGTGTCATCTGCAAAGACAGAAATGTTACTTTTGATCCCAGTCCCAATATCATTTATAAAAATATTATGAAGACTGTTGGCTTTTAACCTTAGGAATAAGCAGGCAGTCACGCAAAAACAGCTTTGGGCTATGGAAAGAAGTGTCAGAGAATCAGCAGCTGGTCAGACTGAAATGGAGCCTGTGCCAATAAGCAGACAACTATTTTAGGTTTGTAGATGGTGTTTTTGTCTTTTTTTTCTGACAAATGGCAGCACTAAAGTCAGTTTCACTTTAAAAAGGAATTGCCATATTTTCTTATTAAAGGAGAACCTCACTCTCTCAATCATTGACTATTTTTAATCCTTATGCTGCTAGCCTTAGTAAATGGATAGGAAGGTATATCATATTTGCCTGTTTTAAACCTTTTTTTTTTTTACATTTCTTTAGTTATTTCCTGGTTTCCATGCCTAGGCAAATGATGAGTCTTTAGTAGGGGAGGAGCGGCTTTCTCAGCTAAGCACACCCTCCTGCTTGCATGCAAGAGCTAAAGACAGGTGGATTGCAGGAAGTAAATGCTACATGAATCATCTGCCCTTACTCAAGATGGCCACAACCACAAATGATAGGGGTGTTTTTCAAAGTGATTGAAGAAAATAAAGAATGGAGACATGGATGGATGACTGAGTTTGTTTTGAATATTAAAAAATTAATTAAATAGCATTTTTGGTTTGTGGTGCTCAGATCAGGTGTAGTTCCACTTTAAGCTGGGATATCATGAGGATCTATATTATTTTGATGGGTTGGTCATTGGTCTTTAATTCTCCCTTTGGAAACTTCTACTAAAGAGCCCAAAATGTGAAAATATCCACCTGCCATGCAAATCTTCACCTTCAAATCACCAGCTGACTTTTCTGAAAATGGATTCATAAAGATTTCAGACTTGGCTCTGGCCCTCTATCCTTCCTATAGGTTCTGTCATGAGATGAGCAGCCTTGTTGGCTAATAGCACTACACAGACTTCTGTATCTCTGGATCCACTGATCGAGCTCAATGAAAGGAACCTCTGCGTAGGTATTACTCTTTCATATGCTCAGTTTGCAGTGCCCAGGTTTGTAACAGGTGTATAGTAATATATTTTCAGCTTTTTTTTTTTTTTAATTAGGAATATTTTTATATGAATATGGATATTAATAGTTAAAGTTGTTGTAAAGGCACAAGGTTTTTTTACCTTCATGCATTCTATACATGAAGGTACAAAACCTTCTGTGTGCAGCATACCTCCCCTAATACATACCAGAGCCCCCTCTCGATCCAGTGATGTCCACGAGAGCCTTGCTTCTCCAGGGACTCGCATTTAGGGTTGCCACTTTTTCTTCAAGTCATACTTGAACACTTTAGAGGCGCACAGCAATCTTTTTTTTTTATAGTATAAGCTATACATATATTTTGCAGTTAAATAACATTTCTAATCATATGAAGTTAATCACAAGAACTCCCCTTTACATCAGAGTCCACAGAGTTCCCCTTTTACATCTGACCTCACAGAGTTCCCTTTCACTATAAGGGGGGACTCTGCAGACTCTGATGTAAGGGAGAACTCTGGGGTCTCTAACAAGGGATGCGCTGGGAACCCGGATCTAAGGGGGAACACTGAGTACTCTGATGCACTATCAGGACTCTGATGTAAGGGGGAAAACTGTGGCCTCTGGTGCAAAGGTGTACTCCAATGTAAAGGGTGCTCTGAGAACCCTGATTTACCTTAGTGTACTCACTCAGAGGCAGGAGAGAGAAGGGGGGAGACTTACCCTGCAGCCAGCGGAAGTACATCATTAAAAGCCTTGACTTTGTATTAAAAAATAGCTATTTCTGGTACAATCGATCCTATTATTTCCAAAAAACTGTGGTGGCAATGGGAGCCAAATTTTCCCCCAGTGTAGCGGGCTTGTTTATGGCCAAGTGGGAGGAAGAAGAGGTATTCATGAATACACCGGAAGATCTATGTATATATAGAAGGTATATAGATGACATTATGATAATATGGAAAGGTGAAAAAGAAGAATTAAATAGCTTCTTGGAAAAACTAAATAACAATGATAGAAATATCCACCTCACCTGGGAAATAAGTGATGAGCAAATTAACTTCCTAGACTTGACAATTACACAGAATAATAATACCCTCTCCTCTAAGACCTTTTTTAAAGAAGTCGATAGAAATTGCTACCTGCCACTGCAAAGCTGCCACCACAGGAACTGGCTATTCAATATACCGAAAGGACAACTTATGAGGATACGCAGAAACTGCACGGACAAGACATCCTATGAAATGCAGGCAGCCACATTGAGGTCCAAGTTTCTGGAAAAAGGCTATGACAGCGAGTTCATTGATGGGAAAATTAAAGAAGTAGTTGACATGGATCGTACAACACTAATGACAAACAAATCAAAAGATGAGGCCTCAACGGACACAGTACCCTACTTGTTGGATTACAACATCCAATACAAGGAGGTAGAAAGAATAATCAGACGCAACTGGAACATCCTGCTAGCTGACAGACAATTACAAACTATTCTCCCCCAAAAACCCAAATTTGTGTACAGACGAGCTCCAACTATCCGCGATAGGATAAGTGAAAAATATTCCAGACCCTCCCAGAAATAATTTCACTTTCTTTTCAGGTAAAGGGTTCTACCCATGCAAACGATGTTATGCATGCGTGAACACTAAATGCCAGAATACAAAGAAGAAGAATTTTACCTCTACATCCACAGGCAATATGTATGAGATTAAAAACTTTATCTGCTGTAATACTGAAGGGGCAGTTTACGCACTTGAATGCAGCTGCGGCCTTCAGTATGTGGGCCGCACCAAGAGACCGTTAAAAACCCGTTTGAAGGAACATATACAAAACATCAAAAAAGGGTTCGATAAACATAGCGTGTCAAAACACTTTGCGATGGTCCACAATAGAGATGCCTCCCAACTTAAATTCTGGGGTATAGAACCGTATGTCAAACACTGGCGGGGAAGTCACAAGGTGAGGACCCTAAGTCAGTTAGAATCCAAATGGATTTTTATTATGAATACCTTTGCGCCACAAGGCTTAAACATAGACTTTGATTTAAAGTCACAGACAGGGATGGATGGTGAGCTCACTCACCCCTTGGCAGTCAGTACCTCTCATCTAGATGTATCGGAGGCTTCTGGACTTCAAATTTCTGGACCCCATTTTCCTTTTCTGAGGCACAGAATTGAAGGGGATTGAAGTATGGGCAGACAAAGAGGGGTAGGGGCGGGAGGAAGAGGAGCAGATCAAGCCCTCTCTCCTCTCCCATCTGTGTTGGGGGAGGGGTAATTGTTAGTGCTGGCTTTGGGCAGTGTGAAAGAGTGTATGACACTATCAACTTAAACAACTGCAGCCAGCAACCCTGTCAACCTCAGCCATAGTCCAGTCTGAATAATGTGTTCGAGTTGCAGGTGGTCTGAAACCCGAATGCATGATTCCAAACCCGAACTGTCTAGGTCAATCCCGGACAGGTGGCAACCTTACACTCCTGATCGGCTTTTGGCTGTCAATCACAGCCAGTGAAACAATCAGAAGACAGAGGAGGCGGGGCTGAGCCGCAGCTCAGTGTGTCAATGGACACACATAGCCGCAGCTCAGAAGCGCACCTGCTTGGGTGCCCCCACAGCAAGGTGCTTGCCGTGGGGGCACCCAGCAGGAGGGAGGAGCCATGAGCACCAGTGAGGGACCCGAGAAGAGGAGGTTCTGGGCTGCTCTGTGCAAAACCACTGCACAGAGCAGGTAAGTATAACATGTTTGTTATAAAACAAAAAACAATACTTTACTATCACTTTAATGTATGTTATCTTAAAAGGTCTTTAATATTGATATCTGTATGTGAATAGGTTTAGTAAAGTAGATAAGAGCTAGAACCTCTGCAGGGCTGGATTAAGAACATACTGAGCCTGGTGCTGAGGATTTTGGTGGGGCTTTTTATAAAATAAATATATAAATAAAAATGCAAAAAAATTTTTGTTATAACAAATTAAATTAAATAGAGGGAGTGAGAATGAGAGAGAGAGAGAGAGAGAAAGGGTATGGGAGAGGGGTGAGGGGTAAGGGAGGGAGGATGAGATAGAGAGATGATGTGCATGAGCATGCATGAGAATGCATGAGAGTGACAGCAACGCAGCACAGCCAAGGCAAGTGACCAAAAACACTGAACCCCAAAGGAAGACCGGGTGAAGATCGAAGAACACGGGACTGTGAGCTCACCCTCTCAGTCTGCCGCAAACAGAGCATGCCAGCTTGTATTTAAACTGACCACTCTGTATGTAGCGTTTGACAGGCTGCGCAAAGGAGCCCTGTATCTCTGGAACCATAGATGATAGGAGCCCTAAATTTTGACCAGTGACGGGATAGGTCTTCATTCAAGACCCTCAAAGTAGATTGCTTTGGGGTTTTTTTGTAATTTAAAAATTGTTTGGCAATTGGGCCTATCTTAAGGTAAGGAGCCTGGAGCTGCAGCAATAGCCCCTATGTTAATCCGGCCTTGAACGTCTGTCACATTCTTATTGTCATCTGTATCCCTATTGTAGATTTTACCTTATGTCCTGTCACTGAGATAGTAAAGCCAGGTACACGTGTACTGAGTTGAACCGGCCAAATTTCGGTTCGTTTGTACCTCTCTCTGTTCAACAAAAACTGGTCTAATGACTGACTTCTGTCGAACAGTCCTACTGGGAAACTAGCATTTGATTAGTGCTTGAAGCCAATGTCTGCAGCACTGATCTGTGTATTCTGATGGGGGGGGGGGGGCCCTGCTGTCTGAATACAATTACAGCAGGGGAGATCTGTGGTGTTCTATGATGTCACATTCTTTTTCACTTATAAACCAAGTGCAGAGGCTATTGAGATTATTGTCAGTGGAACAGAGCTCAAGCCAGACCAAGTATGTTCCTTGCTGGACCACTTATTTAAAATGTAATTACACTGCATCTGAGCACCGCAAACCAAAAACGCTGTGTGTGTGTGGACCAAAGCGGTAACCCCGAGCCACACTTGGGATCGCATCGCAGGATCCAGGCAAAGTTACTTACCTTGTCCCCAGGATCCTAAGATGTCTCTCCGCTGTGTGTGCGAGCTGTGTCCCCCACTCGATCTATCACAGTGCCGAGCTCCGTTCCCTGAGATCGATGCGACTCACGAGGACAGAGCTCGGCGCCGAATTCAAAAAGTGAAAAACACAATACACATACAGTGCACTGTAATCTTACAGATTACATTACTTTATCAAATTATTTCACCTCCCCTTTGTCCCTAATGCTTTATCCAGTGCCCTGCATGTAGTTTTATATTATACAGTATCTCAAAAAAGTGAGTACACCCCTCACATTTTTCTAAATATTTTATTATATCTTTTCATGTGACAACACTGAAGAAATGACACTTTGCTACAATGTAATATGGTGAGTGTACAGCTTGTATAACAATGTAAATTTGCTGTCCCCTCAAAATAACTCAACACACAGCCATTAATGTCTAAACCGCTGTCAACAAAAGCGAGTACACAAATTGGGCCCAAAGTGTCAATATTTTGTGTGGCCACCATTATTTTCCAGCACTGCCTTAACCTTCTTGGGCATGGAGTTCACCAGAGCTTCACAGGTTGCCACTGGAGTCCTCTTCCACTCCGCCATGGCAACATCACGGAGCTGGTGGATGTTAGAGACCTTGAGCTCCTCCCCCATTTGAGGATGTCCCACAGATGCCCAATACGGTTTAGATCTGGAGACATGCTTGGCCAGTCCATCACCTTTACCCTCATCTTCTTTAGCAAGGCAGTGGTCATCTTGGAGGTGTGTTTGGGGTTGTTATGTTGGAATATTGTTCTGCGGCCCAGTCTCCAAAGGGAGGGGATCATGCTATGTTTCAGTATGTCACAGTGTTGGAATATTGTCCTGCGGCCCAGTCATGTAGCAAAGTGTAATTTCTTCAGTGTTATGATTCATATTCCCATCGCACACATTCCTGGATGAGCTGTCAAATTTGGGTGCTGCAGCAACAACCAGCTGGGTACTGGTTCAAGTCACAATGAAGATATTTGCCAGCACACCATTGAACGACATAAATAGGGTCCAAACGGATAATTTATTGCATGCTCACACCACAAGGAGAGTGCAACGTTTCAAGGTCACGCAGGACCCCTTCGTCAGGCGTGTCAGAGCAGTCTCATCAGAGCAGTCTCATCAGTGCAGTTTATCAGAGCAATCAGTCCAGTGCAATCTTGTCAGTGCAGTCACATCGGCGCAGTCACTGACCTACTTAGAAAGACCTACCTGGTCCTAGCAACGCCAGGTGAACTCTGCTCACCATCCATGGGCTCAGCAAGCAGTGCTGCCAGCTCCCACTCTATCAGCCGGACTGCGTCTCCACGTGCTCCTGCATCCGTCTCATCCCTGCCACTCCGCCTCTGTCCCAATGTCCCTAACAGAGGTTCACGTACCTAGTAGATGAGCCCGAACTGCAGAGGAAGGCCTCTCTTATGCCTCCGATTCGAGGCCCCTGGTAGAGTGAACAGACGGCACAAAAGTGTGGAGTAGCACGAGTGCCTGGCAGGATCAACACCAAGAGGATAATCCAGAAGTCCAAGTGGCACTGTGCAGGGAGGTCAGCAGGCTGAAACTGGAACAGCAGACTGGAACAGCAGAATGGAACTGGAACAGCAGACTGGAACAGGAACAGCAGACTAGAACAGGAACAGCAGGCTGGAACTGGAATAATAGACTGAAACTGGAACAGCAGAGTGAAACTGGAACAGCAGACTGGAACTAGAACAGCAGACTGCGGGGAGCTTCCCACTAGATGGGAACTCAGCAGGGTCAGACAAGCCAGGTCATACACAGACAGGAGTATCAGAGCAAGGCAGAGGCAGGGTCACTGGAACAAGCCAGGTCGGTATTAGGCAGGCAGTAGAAGGACCAGAGGAGCAGGCAGAAGCAATGTCAAGACAGGCCAGGGTCATATGCAGGCAGATAGCTGGGATAGTCAGAGGCAAGCCGGGTAATATACAGGAACAGGTTCAGATATCAAGAAATACATGGAAATGCTGTAGAGCAGACAACAAAGTAGTGATGGACGAACTTCCGACGGGACGTTTCGCGAACGCGAAACGCGAACGGACACAAACGTTCGCGAAAACGACCGTTCGCCGCGGGCTCCATTGACTTCAATGGGAGGCGAATTTCGCAAACCTTTAGGTCGAATTTGCGGCCACGGGGTAATTATTAGGGGGTAGCACGTAGTCCCACCACCTGGACAATAGCATAATACATGTATGAGGTGAATTTGGGATCGATAACTACAAGCATTTTTTTTTTATTTGGGAAATTGTTCTGACAATTCAGGACTATGGAGCTAATGAAGGCAATGGAGGAGAGGGAAGGTCAGGGACCAGGGTAGGCAAACAAGAGGGTGCAGGAGATACAGAGCACTGACAGCAGCACCGTAATACAGAGCACTGACATCAGCACCGTGACATACAGCGCTGACAGCAGCTCCGTGACATACAGCGCTGACAGCAGCTCCGTGACATACAGCGCTGACAGCAGCTCCGTGACATACAGCGCTGACAGCAGCTCCGTGACATACAGCGCTGACAGCAGCTCCGTGACATACAGCGCTGACAGCAGCACCGTGACATACAGCGCTGACAGCAGCTCCGTGACATACAGCGCTGACAGCAGCTCCGTGACATACAGCGCTGACAGCAGCTCCGTGACATACAGCACTGACAGCAGCTCCGTGACATACAGCGCTGACAGCAGCTCCGTGACATACAGCGCTGACAGCAGCACCGTGACATACAGCGCTGACAGCAGCTCCGTGACATACAGCGCTGACAGCAGCTCCGTGACATACAGCGCTGACAGCAGCTCCGTGACATACAGCGCTGACAGCAGCTCCGTGACATACAGCGCTGACAGCAGCTCCGTGACATACAGCGCTGACAGCAGCTCCGTGACATACAGCGCTGACAGCAGCTCCGTGACATACAGCGCTGACAGCAGCTCCGTGACATACAGCGCTGACAGCAGCTCCGTGACATACAGCGCTGACAGCAGCTCCGTGACATACAGCGCTGACAGCAGCACCGTAAGCAGCCCCAGGAGGAAGTCAGCACAGCACAGGGATGGTGTGATCCCCTCATAATAAGAACCCCCAGGAGGAAGTCAGCACAGCACAGGGATGGTGGGAGCCCCTCATAATAAGAACACCCAGGAGGAAGTCAGCACAGCACAGGGATGGTGGGAACCCCTCATAATAAGCAGCCCCAGTAGAAATATGACACCGCTCAACCTCTTCAAAGAGGAGGGTAGGGGCATATAGTACGGTGTGCTTTTTTGGGTCAGGGAAGTGAGCCAAATGAATTAAGAAGGTCTGTGTGCTTGATTCCAAAAATTGTTTATAGACATATACATGGTCTACTGATCACATGTGTTGAATTCCTCCGAGATCCATGCCTCATTCATTTTTAGAAATGTGAGGTAGTTAACACTGTGGTGAGCTAGGCGAGTACGCTTATCGGTCACAATCCCCCCTGCTGCGCTGAACGTCCTTTCGGACAGGACACTGGATGAGGGGCAAGCCAACAGTTCGATTGCAAATTGGGCAAGCTCTGGCCAGAGGTCAAGCCTGCCCACCCAGTAGTCTAGGGGTTCATCACTCCTCAGAGCGTCCACATCGGCCGTTAACCCAATGTAGTCGGACACCTGACGGTCTAGGCGTTCCCTGATGCTGGATCCGGATGACACCTGTCGATGGGTCGGCTGAAAGAATGACCTCATATCCGAAGTCACCAACACATCTTCAAACCGGCCTCTTCTTGCAGGCGCTGTTGGATTGGTACCCGCAAATCCTTCTCTGGGAGTGGGAATTGCTCCTCTGCCAGCGCACGCAAAAGCAGAATGCAGCATTTCTCGAAGCAAGGCCTGGAAGTGCTGCATTCTGACAGCCCTCTGCGACGGCGGTAACATTTCCGCCATTTTGTGTTTGTACCGGGGGTCTAAGTACGTTGCCACCCAGTACTGGTCCTTGACCCTCATGCTTTTTATACGGGGGTCCCTATTAAAACACTGGAGCATGAAGGCCCCCATTTGCACTAAAGTGGAAGCGGTGTGGTGGCCTGGCTCCTGCTCATCATCCAGGATAATGTCGTCCTCTTCATTCTCCTCTCCCCATCCTCGCACAACAGGGATCCCAGAAAGGTTTAAAGCATGCTCTTCTTGCTCCTGCTCATCCGCCCCGGCACCATCCTCCTCTGACTCCTCATCAGACTCCTGTTGTTGACTTGTCTCAGATAGAGTAGCCCCCCCTGGGAATTCATCCAGCATTGCGACTTCCTCATCTTCCCGCTCCTGCTCCTCCACAGCCTGATCAATGACACGACGCAATGCACGCTCCAGAAAGAAGGCATAAGGTACCATGTCACTGATGGCGCCATGGCTGCGACTGACCAGTTTGGTGATCTCCTCAAATGGCCGCAGAAGTCTGCATGTGTCGCGCATGAGCAGCCACTGGCGCGGTGAAAAAAAACCCAGCTCCCCAGAACCGTTTCTTTCGCAGAGTTCATACAGGTAGACGTTAACTGCACGTTTCTGCTGGAGCAGCCTATCAAGCATATAGAAGGTTGAGTTCCATCGCGTCGGGCAATCGCAAATAAGACGTCTGACCGGCAGATGGTGTCGCCGCTGAATGTCAGCAAGGCGAGCCATGGCCGTGTAAGATCTTCTGAAATGGGCCGAGATTTTCCTTGCCTGCCGCAAGATGTCCTGGACCCCAGGGTATTTGACAAGGAATCGCTGCACGACCAAGTTTAAGACGTGTGCCATGCACGGCACGTGCGTGATTTTGCCCTGTTTCAATGCGCTAAGCAGATTGGCACCGTTGTCACACACCACTTTACCAACTGTCAAATTGAGCGGTGTTAGCCACTCATCTGCCTGTGAACGCAAAGCTGAAAGGAGTGCCGGGCCAGTGTGGCTCTTTGCTTCCAGGCACAACAGACGCAGCACGGCATGGCAACGTCTCACCTGGCATGTGGAATAGGTTCTGGGGAGCTTGGGCGGTGCAGTGGAAGAGACGCTAGCAGCGGAAAAGGAGGAGGCAGCTGAGGAGGAGAGGGAGGAGGATGGAGTAGGAGGAGGAGAAGAAGAGTCAGGCCTGCATGCAATCCGTGGCGGTAAAACCAAATCTACACGGGTGCCACGGGTTACATGCTTGACGGCCGTCAGAAGGTTCACCCAGTGGGCAGTAAAACTGATATACCTTCCCTGCCCGTGTTTGCTAGACCACGTGTCTGTGGTCAGATGTATCTTGGCACCGACACTGTGTGCCAGAGATACATTCACTTGCCGCTGAACATGGCCATATAGCTCTGGGATGCCCTTCTCTGAGAAATACTTCCTTCCTGGGACCTTCCATTGTGGTGTTCCAATGGCCACAAATTTGCGAAAGGCCTCCGAGTCCACCAGTTTATATGGCAGTAGTTGGCGGGCTATGAGTTCTGACAAGCCAGCCGCCAACCGTTGGGCAAGAGGGTTATCCGGCGTCATCATTTTTTTACGCTCAAACATTAGGCCCACGGAAGCCTGCCTTTTTGCAGAAAAATGTGAGCTTGGCGTGATGGAAGGTGGAGTGGAGGACAATTGTGAGGAGAGAGGAGAAGGAGAAGTAGAAGACGAGGCTGGACGGTGAGAGCCTGCAGTGTGGCTTTGTGTGTTCCGTTGCTCCCACTGGGCTCGGTGATGGCTGCTCATGTGCCTTCTTAAGGCGGTCGTCCCTAGGTGAGTATTGGGCTTACCGCGACTAACGCGTTGACTGCAAAGATTGCAGATGGCAACGCTATTGTCAGCAGCGGACACGTTAAAAAAAGCCCACACTGCGGAGCCATGTGCCGGTGTCCTGGGAGCGCCAGATGTGACCGTACATGGTCGATGACTCGCTCCTGATACATTTGCAGTCTGCTTTGTCCCTGCTGTGCAATGTAAGTCATTGCTGCTTCTCCTCCCTATCTGCTGGTCCATATCTCCCTCTGAACTCCCCTCCTCTTCCTCTCTTGTGGGCACCCACGTGACATCACTAGACACGTCATCATCAACGTCACCTTCCCCACCGCTATAAGTAGAGTAGGCAGCAACACCGGGGACCAACCTCCTCCTTGGGCTGATCTGGGTACTGGCGTCAGACTGCTGAGTAGCGCTTGTTGCTACCTCCTCTTCCTGATCCAATACCAAGAGTGGCTGCGCATCAGAAATGTCCTCTTGATATGGATCGGAAAATAATTCCAGTGACTCAAGCGGAAGGTATGTGGTGGTGGTGGTGGTGGTCGTGTTGTTGGTGGTAGTGTCTTTGGGGGTGCACATAGCAGAGAGTGAAGAAGAGGGTGCAGATCGAGAGGATGAGGAGGGTGCAGAAGAGTAAGGCTGAGCGAGCCACTCAACCAAGTCTGGTGCATCCTTTAAAGTAATTGAACGCACCTTCTGCAACTTCCCACTTTGGCTCAAGCCTGTTGCTCCTGCCCTACCCCTACCACCCCTGCGGAAGGGCCTGCCTCTTCCTCTGCATGTCATTTTTTAAATGACCCTGTGACAAAACTCTTAGTCCCTATACCGCTGAAGGACTGCTGCAGTATAGGTGAGCGGTCAGCAGTGGTGCACGTCAACCCTATCTATTGTGGACCTATAGCGGTCCTTACAGAACAGCAGACTGTACCGCACTCAAGCCTATGTACCGTAGCACCCTATACCAAGTTACCAGTCCTTATAAGAACTTTTGTGGACCAAGCAGGTTGTGTATTAGTGTTTAGCAGACTGTACGTCAGTCCCTATACCGCTGAAGGACTGCTGCAGTATAGGGCAGCGGTCAGCAGTGGTGCACGTCAACCCTATCTATTGTGGACCGATAGCGGTCCTTACAGAACAGCAGACTGTACCGCACTCAAGCCTATGTACCGTAGCACCCTATACCAAGTTACCAGTCCTTATAAGAACTTTTGTGGACCAAGCAGGTTGTGTATTAGTGTTTAGCAGACTGTACGTCAGTCCCTATACCGCTGAAGGACTGCTGCAGTATAGGGCAGCGGTCAGCAGTGGTGCACGTCAACCCTATCTATTGTGGACCGATAGCGGTCCTTACAGAACAGCAGACTGTACCGCACTCAAGCCTATGTACCGTAGCACCCTATACCAAGTTACCAGTCCTTATAAGAACTTTTGTGGAACAAGCAGGTTGTGTGTTAGTGATTAGCAGACTGTACGTCAGTCCCTATACCGCTGAAGGACTGCTGCAGTATAGGTGAGCGGTCAGCAGTGGTGCACGTCAACCCTATCTATTGTGGACCGATAGCGGTCCTTACAGAACAGCAGACTGTACCGCACTCAAGCCTATGTACCGTAGCACCCTATACCAAGTTACCAGTCCTTATAAGAACTTTTGTGGAACAAGCAGGTTGTGTGTTAGTGATTAGCAGACTGTACGTCAGTCCCTATACCGCTGAAGGACTGCTGCAGTATAGGGCAGCGGTCAGCAGTGGTGCACGTCAACCCTATCTATTGTGGACCGATAGCGGTCCTTACAGAACAGCAGACTGTACCGCACTCAAGCCTATGTACCGTAGCACCCTATACCAAGTTACCAGTCCTTATAAGAACTTTTGTGGAACAAGCAGGTTGTGTGTTAGTGATTAGCAGACTGTACGTCAGTCCCTATACCGCTGAAGGACTGCTGCAGTATAGGTGAGCGGTCAGCAGTGGTGCACGTCAACCCTATCTATTGTGGACCGATAGCGGTCCTTACAGAACAGCAGACTGTACCGCACTCAAGCCTATGTACCGTAGCACCCTATACCAAGTTACCAGTCCTTATAAGAACTTTTGTGGACCAAGCAGGTTGTGTATTAGTGTTTAGCAGACTGTACGTCAGTCCCTATACCGCTGAAGGACTGCTGCAGTATAGGGCAGCGGTCAGCAGTGGTGCACGTCAACCCTATCTATTGTGGACCGATAGCGGTCCTTACAGAACAGCAGACTGTACCGCACTCAAGCCTATGTACCGTAGCACCCTATACCAAGTTACCAGTCCTTATAAGAACTTTTGTGGACCAAGCAGGTTGTGTATTAGTGTTTAGCAGACTGTACGTCAGTCCCTATACCGCTGAAGGACTGCTGCAGTATAGGGCAGCGGTCAGCAGTGGTGCACGTCAACCCTATCTATTGTGGACCGATAGCGGTCCTTACAGAACAGCAGACTGTACCGCACTCAAGCCTATGTACCGTAGCACCCTATACCAAGTTACCAGTCCTTATAAGAACTTTTGTGGACCAAGCAGGTTGTGTATTAGTGTTTAGCAGACTGTACGTCAGTCCCTATACCGCTGAAGGACTGCTGCAGTATAGGGCAGCGGTCAGCAGTGGTGCACGTCAACCCTATCTATTGTGGACCGATAGCGGTCCTTACAGAACAGCAGACTGTACCGCACTCAAGCCTATGTACCGTAGCACCCTATACCAAGTTACCAGTCCTTATAAGAACTTTTGTGGAACAAGCAGGTTGTGTGTTAGTGATTAGCAGACTGTACGTCAGTCCCTATACCGCTGAAGGACTGCTGCAGTATAGGTGAGCGGTCAGCAGTGGTGCACGTCAACCCTATCTATTGTGGACCGATAGCGGTCCTTACAGAACAGCAGACTGTACCGCACTCAAGCCTATGTACCGTAGCACCCTATACCAAGTTACCAGTCCTTATAAGAACTTTTGTGGACCAAGCAGGTTGTGTATTAGTGTTTAGCAGACTGTACGTCAGTCCCTATACCGCTGAAGGACTGCTGCAGTATAGGGCAGCGGTCAGCAGTGGTGCACGTCAACCCTATCTATTGTGGACCGATAGCGGTCCTTACAGAACAGCAGACTGTACCGCACTCAAGCCTATGTACCGTAGCACCCTATACCAAGTTACCAGTCCTTATAAGAACTTTTGTGGACCAAGCAGGTTGTGTGTTAGTGTTTAGCAGACTGTACGTCAGTCCCTATACCGCTGAAGGACTGCTGCAGTATAGGGCAGCGGTCAGCAGTGGTGCACGTCAACCCTATCTATTGTGGACCGATAGCGGTCCTTACAGAACAGCAGACTGTACCGCACTCAAGCCTATGTACCGTAGCACCCTATACCAAGTTACCAGTCCTTATAAGAACTTTTGTGGAACAAGCAGGTTGTGTGTTAGTGATTAGCAGACTGTACGTCAGTCCCTATACCGCTGAAGGACTGCTGCAGTATAGGTGAGCGGTCAGCAGTGGTGCACGTCAACCCTATCTATTGTGGACCGATAGCGGTCCTTACAGAACAGCAGACTGTACCGCACTCAAGCCTATGTACCGTAGCACCCTATACCAAGTTACCAGTCCTTATAAGAACTTTTGTGGACCAAGCAGGTTGTGTATTAGTGTTTAGCAGACTGTACGTCAGTCCCTATACCGCTGAAGGACTGCTGCAGTATAGGGCAGCGGTCAGCAGTGGTGCACGTCAACCCTATCTATTGTGGACCGATAGCGGTCCTTACAGAACAGCAGACTGTACCGCACTCAAGCCTATGTACCGTAGCACCCTATACCAAGTTACCAGTCCTTATAAGAACTTTTGTGGACCAAGCAGGTTGTGTATTAGTGTTTAGCAGACTGTACGTCAGTCCCTATACCGCTGAAGGACTGCTGCAGTATAGGGCAGCGGTCAGCAGTGGTGCACGTCAACCCTATCTATTGTGGACCGATAGCGGTCCTTACAGAACAGCAGACTGTACCGCACTCAAGCCTATGTACCGTAGCACCCTATACCAAGTTACCAGTCCTTATAAGAACTTTTGTGGAACAAGCAGGTTGTGTGTTAGTGATTAGCAGACTGTACGTCAGTCCCTATACCGCTGAAGGACTGCTGCAGTATAGGGCAGCGGTCAGCAGTGGTGCACGTCAACCCTATCTATTGTGGACCGATAGCGGTCCTTACAGAACAGCAGACTGTACCGCACTCAAGCCTATGTACCGTAGCACCCTATACCAAGTTACCAGTCCTTATAAGAACTTTTGTGGAACAAGTGAGTTGTGAATGTTTAGCAGACTGCAGCAGAAGGGCAGCAGTCAAGTATAATATCCTTTCTATATTTGGAAGAAAGAATATTATACATGTACAAGCCTATTACTGTACCACTGATACCAGTCCTGAAAAGAACCTTTGTGGAACTAATAATAACAGCAAGTCTTTAAAATTACCCTCACTGCCTGACAACACTGCTTCCTTCCTGTCCCTATACAAATTGGCAAAAAAAGAGAACGATTAGTGGTTACTGGAACAGCTCTTTTGTGGACCTTGATAGTAACAGCTAATGATGATGATGATGATGATGATGATGAAAGACTAATCTGGCTGTCCCTGTAGCATACACCGTCCTTTCCCTTTCTCTAAACTAACAAAAGACACTCAGGCTGCTGCAAGAATCAGCAGCACAGCAAACCTATCAACACCTAACACCTATACCAGTCCTGAAAAGAACTTTTGTGTACCAAATAGCTAGTGGTTTATCTCTCCCTACTCCACACAGGAACCTGTCCCTATCTTAACAGAAGAAAGAATGTAAAATGGCCACCGGATCGGGTGTATTTATAGGTTAGGGGGAATGTACAAGTGTCCATGTGCTGTCATGTCTCAATTGGCTGTCCTGTATCACATGATAAACGTGTCACCAAAGGTTAAAGTTCTTGTATACATTAAACACGTAAGTCCGCCGCGGCGAACGACGGAAAAAGGCGTTCGAACGTGCGGACCGCGAATGTCGGAAATTCGCCGCGAAACGACCGCCGGGCGAACCGTTCGGCCATCACTACAACAAAGTTCCTGTGTGTGTCAATCTGGTTCAAATAGCCCGCCTGGCGGTAGTGCGTGTGTGCGCTAACGCATGCGCATTGGAGCACACAATCGCGCACCAGCAAGTCTAGATTACCTGTTGCTGGCAGGATCTTCCTGACACAGAGACAGACCAGGACATTGGTCTTATTTCTGGGAATGTCTCGGGCAAATCAGGACTGTTGGCAACTATGAAACCTCAGAAATACAAGATTTAGTGAACGCATAATCTCAGTGGAACAACACAGAAAATTTACACAGAAAGAGGCACAGAATAACAAATTGCTATTTTTCGACTTTGTGTCACGGAGGGGAGTACCTTGGACATTGATATCTACAGGAAACCTACCCACACAGACCAGCATCTGTTTTTGATTCCCACTGCCCACGGGAAACCAAACTGTGGGTTTTTAGGGCTCTGAAACAGGGGGGTTGAGATGATAACAACAAAGGGTGAGTCTAAAGACAAAGAGCACAAATATCTCAGGCCGTGTACACACGGGCGGATTGTCTGTCCAACTTAGTCCGCTGAACCGTGTTTCAGCGGACAATCCGCTCGTGTGTGGGATTCAGCTGACTTTTTCAGCGGACTGTCTGACGAACAAAGTCTTACGGAATTTCCGTAATTTTGTCCGTTCAAACTTGGTTTTGTCCGTCCAAACTTGGTTTCAGTGGACAGCCCGCTCGTGTGTAGGCAAGTTGGACGGACTAAGTATGGCGCATGCTCAGAAAGGATTTACACGGCCGAAGGTTGCATTGCAGTGTATAGGACGTCGTTTTTCTAGTCCCGTCGTACGTGCTGTACACGTCATCGCGCACGCTTTCAGCGGACTGTCTGCTCATCGTGTGTGGTCAAGTCCGTTCATTCAAATTTTGAACGGACTGTCTGTCGGATTGTCTGACGAACTTAGTTGGGCAGACAATCCGCCCGTGTGTACGCGGCCTCAGGAGTACTTTGAAAGGTTGTAGTTGTTCTCAGACTGGGCCTTAGTTAAGACATCCACAAGGTCAAACAAAAATGCAGGATCTTCAAACAAAGGGTAGACGCAGAACAAATGGAGTATTATAGCCATCCTATAGGTAGCCTGAGTCTCAGAAAAACTCAGAAGGATCTTTAAGAAATCACTGTGTCCTTCAAGCCCAACAATACACTTAAAGCGGGAGTCCACCGGGACTCCGCGTTTTTTTTTTTTTTTTTAAAAGCCAGCAGCTACAAATACTGCAGCTGCTGACTTTTAAATAGTGACACTTACCTGTCCAGCGTGCCCGCGATGTCGGCACCCGAAGCCGATCGCTCGCTCGTGCCGCCGCCATCTTGGGTGTGGGAATCAGGAAATGGAGCCTTTCGGCTTCATTTCCCGGTTCCCTACTGCGCATGCGCGAGCCGCGCGGCGCAATCCGGACGGTCCCCGCTGCCTCTGGGAGCTGTGTGTTTCCCAGCAGGCAGCGGGGCACTTGCTGAAGGGGGCGGGCGCTTGCGGAAAGGGGCGTAACATACGCCCCTTTCCGCAGAGAGCTAGCCCGGAAGTGGGTGCAGTTACCTGGATTATCCAGGTAACTGCACCCCCCTCCCCCCTGAAAGGTGCCGATTGTGGCGCCGGAGGGGGGGAGGGTTCCGATGAGCGGAGGTCCATTTTAGGGTGGACCTCCGCTTTAACACAGCAATAGATGGATCGAAAATTCAGGCTGAATTTGGATTGATCTGTGGGCAGTCTGGTTGTACAGAAGTCAATCTCTCTTTCAATCAACTTCTGTACAGCCAGCCTGTTGGAAAATTTTTGCTTGATCAGGGCCGCTGGATTTAGCCGGCGATGCTGATGAGTGTAATCTTACAGCTGGAAGCCTCCATGCTGTCAAAATACAATAGCTTCTTGGAAGAAATTCCCACATCCAAATCGAGTGTGTTGATGGAGGAATCAATTCTTTTTTTTTTTTCGCCAACCCACTGGTGTATGCAGAGCAGTGTAGTGAGGATTGCAAAGAACTCTACATTGCAGAGATAGAAAAACCTTTCCACAAATGAATGGCCCAATATAGGGCCAAATTCTACAGGTCAAGATTCAGCAATCTTCAATCACCTTGAAAAGGATAAGAGACATATTTTTTTTTTTTAGGACAATGAAGTGCACATTTTAGACAGAGAGGACAACTGGTTCGCAAAAGGTGGGAAATAAGCCATTTAAGGGACCTTCAACACCATCTGTATTCCACATATAACGCCATTTTAACATCTCTACCTTAGTTATTTGAAAATATTTCACACCTTTAGCCATGTATATTGAGGAAATAACACCTATGAACCCTTCCAGACATCAACAGTGGGGTTGTAACTAGAACAAGGTGATTCCACAACTTTCACACCTCCCATCCTGTTCTTGGACAACAAACATCTATACATTCCCTGGTGATTGGATTAAGACACTTTAGGATGTGGATTTAAATGCCCGCTTTTATTTTTTACACTCGTAACCGAAGAAGTGGCTTGGATAAGCTACGAAAAGTCTTCAACATTACAGAACAAATCCAGTTGAGTGCAACTAACTGCTCCAACTATAGACATTTAACATGTATGTAAAGCCTAACAATTTATGTTTCTTTCTTGCTTTCGGCCTCTTAAATATACCGCTGGAACCATTTGTTTTATCTGTTTGATATGTGCAAAGAAAACCCCAATGCGTGTTTCCTATGCTATCTCAAACATTCCTACTTGCTCATATCTTGAACTACAGAATGATTAGAATTTATGTTGTAGAAATCTGAGGGTGGGAGTGGCTAACAGGGGTGGATTTACTAAAGGCAAATAGGCTGTTCACTTTGCAAGGGAAGTTGCACTTTGCACAGGAATTATCCTCAGAGCTTAGTGAATGGGAAGAAGTTTGAATACCCAATCACTTGCAAAGAAAATTTAAAAAAAAAGGCAATTTTTCTTGCATGAGATTGTGTGTCGGAAGTCAGCATAGCTTCATCTCATTCTTTTACATTCTTTCACTCTCTTAAATTTATACATCTAATTACTTTCATTCAGATCTTTTCTGGTCAGTCATGGTCGCTCTCCTCTCCCAATCTAAGGGCTACAATGGGAGGGGCTGGGATCCCCCTCTGACATCAGCCAGGAGGTCACAGCCCCTCCCGCTGTAGCCCTTAGATCAGAGGAGGATCCCCTGACCAGAAAAGATCTGGAAGAAGGTATTTAGAGGTATAATTTTATACAAACATATATACAGTGTAGTATAGCTTAGTAGGGGATGGCAGTAATCTTTCTTTGACTTTACTGCCAGCTACTACTCCCTCTCCCCTCCAGCTACTACTGGTGGCAGGAGGGGAGGGGGAAAAGATCACTCATAGCCTCACATACAGGAGCTGACAGGCAGGGAGGGAGGGAGGGAGGGCGAGAGGCATGAGAGAGGAGAGCAACAGAATGATGGAGGCACATAACCTGACCACAGTATCATGGATCAGCAGCCAAGATTGCCGTGGCCAGTTTACATAGGGGGAAACAGCAACAGGTAGTATTAACCAGGTTTTTTACAGCACAGAAAGGGACAGATTAGGCAGCACAAGTACTGTGCTGTTTAACCTGCATTAAGCTTCGGGGCTGTTTCTCTGCTGAAGGTACAGGCTGACTTTGCCGCATTGAGGGGACAATGAATGTGGCAATGTATTGTAAAATCTTGGATGAGAACCTTCTTCCATTAGCGAACATTATAATGGAGCAGCATATAGTAATGAGAGAAGGTCATCCAATGTATCTAAACACTTCAAATTTACACATGATGGTAACATGGATTCCTTCTCTTTCTCTGCAGTTAAAAAAAAAAATCGAAATGTCGGTACGTGGAGGAGACAGGCACAGAAGGCTACTGGAACAGGAAGTCAAGTGGATTTTCCTGTTGGGGACACGCACCCCCACAGGCATGAACCACAGATGGGATGTGGATCTATTTCTCAAATGAGATCATCCTATCCCACCTTTAGTTTCATTGTCACCTGCCTCAGTATCTGCCTTTTTTCCCCAGTATGTTCCCTCTGTGCTTGTTTTTCTGTCTTCTATTTTTTCCTCCTTTTCTCTCCTCCTTTTTTTTTCTCTCTTTTTGATCCTGCCATAACTTGCATCTTTCTTCTCTGATCCTGTCATAAATTGAATTTTTCTTTTTTGATCCTACCATAAATTGAAGCCCTCTTTTTTTGATCCTGCCATAAACTTAATTCCTCTTTTTGATCCTGCCACAAATGTAATCCCTTTCTTTCTGATCCTGCCACAAATTCCATCCCTCTTCTCTGATCCTGCCATAATTTGAATTTTTATTTTTTGATCCTGCCATAAATTGAATCCCTCTCTTTTTTATCCTGCCATAAATTGCATCTCTCTTGTCTGATCCTGCCATAAATTTCTTTTTTCTTTTTTGATTCTACCATAAATTTAATCCCTCTCTTTTTGATACTGCCATAAACTTAATTCCTCTTTTTGATCTTGCCATAAATTCAATCCCTCTCTTTGTGATCCTGCCATAAATTGCATCACTCTTCTCTGATCCTGCCATAAATTGAATTTTTATTTTTTGATCCTGCCATAAATTGAATCCCTCTCCTTTTGATCCTGCCATAAACTTAATACCCTTTTTGATCCTGCCATAAATTTAATCCCTCTCTTTTTGATCCTGCCATATTTAGAATTTTTATTTTCTTTTCTTTTCCTGCCATAAATTGAATCCCTCTCTTTTGGATCCTGCCGTAAATTGCACCTCTCTTCTCTGATTCTGCCATAATTAGATTTTTTCTTTTTTGATCCTGCCATAAATTGCATCTTTCTTCTCTGATCCTGTCATAAATTGAATTTTTCTTTTTTGATCCTATGATAAATTGAATCCCTCTCTTTTTGATCCTACCATAAACGTAATTCCTCTTTTTGATCCTGCCATAAATTGAATACCTTTCTTTCTGTTCCTGCCATAAGACCCCTTTCACACTGGGGCGTTTTTTCAGGCGCTTTAGCGTTGAAAAAGCATCTGTAAAGCGCTTGAAAGAAGCCTCATCTGCAATCCCAATGTGAAAGCCCAAGTGCTTTAAGAGCCCTTTCACACTGCCAGTGCCCGAAAAACGCTCGTAAAGCGCCGCTTAAACTAGCAGCATTTTACCAGCATTTTTCAAGCACTATTGGGGTGCTTTTAACCCCTGCTAGTGGCCAAATGGGTTAAAAGCGCCCACAAAGCTTTGCTGCCAAAAGCGCTTTTCAGGCACTTTTCAGTCGCTTTTCAGGCACTTCCCATTGATTTCAATGGAAAGGGGTGCTTTAGGAGAGGTGTATTCACCCCTCCAAAAGCGCTGCAAAGAAGCTGCTTGCAGGACTTTTTTTGACGTCCTGCCAGTGCAGCGCCTCAGTGTGAAAGCACTCGGGCTTTTACATTGGGATTGCAGTTGCGGCTTCTTTTAGGCGCTTTACAGGCGCTTTTTTTTAAAGCTAAAGCGCCTGAAAAACTCCCCAGTGTGAAAGGGATCTCAGTGTGAAAGCACTCGGGCTTTCACATTGGGATTGCAGATGAGGCTTCATTCAAGCGCTTTACAGGCACTTTTTTAAACGCTAAAGCGTCTGAAAAATGCCTGAAAAACGCCCCAGTGTGAAAGGGGTCTAAATTGCATCTCTCTTCTCTGATTCTGCCATAATTAGAATTTGTCTTTTTTGATCCTGCCATAAATTTAATCCCGCTCTTTTTGATCCTGCCATAAACCTAATTCCTCTTTTTGATCCTGCCATAAATGTAATCCTTTTTTTAATCCTGCCATAAACTTAAAATCTCTTTTTGACCCTGCCATAAATTTAATCCCTCTTTATTGATCCTGCCATTAATTGAATCCCTCTTTATTGATCCTGCCATAAATTGAATCCCCCCCCCCTTTTTTTTTTCTCTATCTTGACTTTACTTTGTGGTGTTATCACTAAAAAAAATTTTACTTGAACATAAGTCTGCATTTTCATCTTCTTCTATGGAATACATTTTTTCCTTGAAGCAATAAGGTCTTAATATTTTATTTTATTTTACTTCTTCTTGGCTCAACAAATTAACTTTTTATATTGCCCTTTTTTTGTTCTCCCCCCTTCTCATGTTGGCTAAAAACAGGTGTAGTCACTAACCACTTGAATAATTGGTAGTATCAATTAAATATGCAAATTTTCTGTGACACTAACCTGAAGGCCAATGGAGTTTGCATATGTGTATGTGAGTATTTATATATTTTTTTCTGGTTTTAACCAGTTGCCGACCGCCGCACGCCGATGTACGTCGGTACAATGGCACGGGCAGGCATAAGGACATACATGTACGTCCCTTGCCTCCCGCGGGTCGGGGGCCCGATCGGGCCCCCGCCCGGTGCCTGCGGCGGTCGGTTTTCGTCCGGGAGCGATCCGGGACGAGGGGGCGGCCATTCATTCATGGCCACCCCCTCGCGATCGCTCCCGACGAATAGAAATCCCCCGTGACATCACTTCCTCTCCTGTAATGTAAACACAGGAGAGGAAGTGATGTATTCTCTCCTCCGTGTCGGTATTTTCCGTTCCGACACGGAGGAGAGCGGATCGGTGAGTTGCACCAACACTCTACACACACAGTAGAACATGCCAGGCACACTCACACCCCCCCTTTACCCCCCGATCACCCCCCCAATTACCCCTGCCCCCCAGTCACAGTGACACCAATGTCATTTTTTTTTTTTTTTTTTTTTTTTTTGCATTGGTGTCATTTGTGACTGTAATAACTGTTAGGGCAGTTAGAGTTAGCCCCCTTTAGTTCTAATGTACCCCCCTAACCCCCCCAATAAAGGTTTAACCCCGTGATCACCCCCCGTCGCCAGTGTCACTAAGGCTGGGTTCACATTGCAGCGGTTTATGAGAACGAATGTGATTCGCACCGCACTGCAGTGCAAATCACATCCGATCTCTGTGCGATTCGAGTTCAGCCATTCGCCGCACCCGCCGCACCCGCCACACCCGCCGCACCCGCCGCAAATTCGCACGGGACCCTTTTTTTGGCCCGCAGCAGAATCGGATCGCATGGGTGTTCACACCATGCGATCCGAGTTTGCAGATCGCACTGCGATATGCGAACTGATCTGGGGGTGTCAGTAACATTTCACTGACACTCCCAGCAGTTCGCATAGGGCAGTGTGAACTGCCGCCGGGAGGCATGCGATGCGGGAACCCGCCGCGGATTCGCGGCGTTTCCGCATCGCTCCAGTGTGAACCCAGCCTAATAAGCGATCATTTTTCTGATCGCCGTATTAGTGTCACAGGTGACGCTAGTTAGGCAGGTAGGTATTTAGGTTCGCCGCAGCTTTTTATAGCGCTAGGGACCCCCATATACTACCGCATAAAGCCCCCTGATTGCCCCCTAGTTAACCCTTTCACCAGTGATCACCATATAACTGTTACAGGTGACGCTGGTTGGTTAGTTATTTTTTTATAGTTTCAGGGCACCCGCCATTTATTACCTAATAAAGGTTTAACCCCCTGATCACCCGGCGGGTGTCATTTGTGACTAATAACTGTTAGGGCAGTTAGGGTTAGCCCCCTTTAGTTCTAAGGTACCCCCCTAACCCCCCCAATAAAGGTTTAACCCCGTGATCACCCCCCGTCGCCAGTGTCACTAAGGCTGGGTTCACATTGCAGCGGTTTATGAGAACGGATGTGATTCGCACCGCACTGCAGTGCAAATCACATCCGATCTCTGTGCGATTCGAGTTCAGCCATTCGCCGCACCCGCCGCACCCGCCGCAAATTCGCACAGGACCCTTTTTTTGGCCCGCAGCAGAATCGGATCGCATGGGTGTTCACACCATGCGATCCGAGTTTGCAGATCGCACTGCGATATGCGAACTGATCTGGGGGTGTCAGTAACATTTCACTGACACTCCCAGCAGTTCGCATAGGGCAGTGTGAACTGCCGCCGGGAGGCATGCGATGCGGGAACCCGCCGCGCATTCGTGGCGTTCCCGCATCGCTCCAGTGTGAACCCAGCCTAATAAGCGATCGTTTTTCTGATCGCTGTATTAGTGTCACAGGTGACGCTAGTTAGGCAAGTAGGTATTTAGGTTCGCTGAAGCTTTTTATAGCGCCAGGGACCCCCATATACTACCGCATAAAGCCCCCTAATTGCCCCCTAGTTAACCCTTTCACCAGTGATCACCATATAACTGTTACAGGTGACGCTGGTTGGTTAGTTATTTTTTTTATAGTTTCAGGGCACCCGCCATTTATTACCTAGTCTCACTAGTGTACCCCTAAATTTAGGGGTGTCTACTTTCCAAAATGGGGTCATTTGGGGGGGGTTTGTGCCATCTTGCCATTTTATGGCCTTCAAAACTGTAACGCCCTTAGAAAGCCTGAAGGCGGTGCTTGGTTTTCGGGGCCCCGTACGCGGCTAGGCTCCCAAAAAGTCCCACATATGTGGTATCCCCGTACTCAGGAGAAGCAGCAGAATTTATTTTGGGGTGTCATTTCACATATGCCCATGGCATGCGTGAGCAATATATCATTTAGTGACAACTTTGTGAAAAAAAAAAAAAAAAAAAAAAAGTTTGTAATTTTCCCGCAACTTGTGGCAAAATATAAAATATTCCATGGACTCAACATGCCTCTCAGCAAATAGCTTGGGGTGTCTACTTTCTAAAATGGGGTCATTTGTGGGGGTTTTGTGCCATCTTGGCATTTTATGGCCTTCAAAACTGTAATAGGTAGTGAGAAGTGAACTCAAAAATTTACGCCCTTAGAAAGCCTGAAGGCGGTGCTTGGTTTTCGGGGCCCCGTACGCGGCTAGGCTCCCAAAAAGTCCCACATATGTGGTATCCCCGTACTCAGGAGAAGCAGCAGAATTTATTTTGGGGTGTCATTTCACATATGCCCATGGCATGCATGAGCAATATATCATTTAGTGACAACTTTGTTAAAAAAAAAAAAAAAAAAAAAAAGTTTGTAATTTTCCCGCAACTTGTGGCAAAATATAAAATATTCCATGGACTCAACATGCCTCTCAGCAAATAGCTTGGGGTGTCTACTTTCTAAAATGGGGTCATTTGTGGGGGTTTTGTGCCATCTTGGCATTTTATGGCCTTCAAAACTGTAATAGGTAGTGAGAAGTGAACTCAAAAATTTACGCCCTTAGAAAGCCTGAAGGCGGTGCTTGGTTTTCGGGGCCCCGTACGCGGCTAGGCTCCCAAAAAGTCCCACATATGTGGTATCCCCGTACTCAGGAGAAGCAGCAGAATTTATTTTGGGGTGTCATTTCACATACGCCCATAGCATGTGTGAGCAATATATCATTTAGTGACAACTTTGTGTAAAAAAAAAAAAAATTTTTTTTTTGTCATTATTCAATCGCTTGAGGCAAAAAAATAAAATATTCAATGGGCTCAACATGCCTCTTATCAATTTCCTTAGGGGGTCTACTTTCCAAAATGGGGTCATTTGGGGGGGTTTTGTACTGCCCTGCCATTTTAGCACCTCAAGAAATGAGATAGGCAGTCGTAAACTAAAAGCTGCGTAAATTCCAGAAAACGTACCTTAGTTTGTAGATGTGACAACTTTTGCGCAAACCAATAAATATACAATTATTGACTTTTTTTTTACCAAAGACATGTGGCTGAATACATTTTGGCCTAAATGTATGACTAAAATTGAGTTTATTGGATTTTTCTAATAACAAAAAGTAGAAAATATCATTTTTTTTCAAAATTTGCGGTCTTTTTACGTTTATATCGCAAAAAATAAAAATCGCAGAGGCAATCAAATACCATCAAAAGAAAGCTCTATTTGTGGGAAGAAAAGGACGCAAATTTTGTTTGGGTACAACATTGCATGACCGCGCAATTACCAGTTAAAGCAGCGCAGTGCCAAAGTGTAAAAAGACCTCTGGTCATTTACCAGCAAAATGGTCCGGTCTGAAAGTGGTTAAACCAGCTACGACTAAGGCTATTGCCGAAACGCGTCAGCTTTATTGTTTTACTGTCACTCTGATGTACCAATAAACGACACTTCAATGATTACAGTGTTGCCGGATCTTCTTACTACTGTAATATTCTGTCTCTGTCATTTAAAATACACCTATGATAAAAAAAAACAAAAAACGATAGACCCTTCATTTCTTTGTAAGTGGGCAAGCTTGCAAAATCTGCAGGGGACCAAATAATTATTTTCCACTCTGTAAGTTGTTTTTTTTTTTCAAAATGTGCTTTATAATATAATGTATCAATGATACTGGATTTGCAGAGTATTATCAATAGTTTAAAGATTAAAGGGGTTGTAAAGGTACATTTTTTTTTTTTTTAAATAACAAACATGTTATACTTACCTCCATTGTGCAGCTCGTTTTGCACAGAGTGGTCCCGAACCTGGTCTTCTGGGGTCCTTCAGCAGCTGTCTCGGCTCCTCCCCGCAAGAACTAAGCACCTTCATGCGAGCTCCCTCGCATGGTGGTTAGTTCTTGCGGGCGTGCTCCCATGATACAGCCAGCGGCTGTAGCCACTCACTGTATCACTCAGCCCTGCCCCCGGCATGCCGCATCATTGGATGTGATTGACAGTAGCGCGATCCAATGGCTGCGCTGCTTTCAATCCATCCACTCTAGCCAATCAACAGCCAGACTGAGCAGTGAAGAGGAGATGGGGGGCGAGCGCAGCAGGTGACCGGGCTCAGGTAAGTAAAATGGGGGGGGCTGGGGAGGCCGGTATTGTCGGATGTTTTTTCACCTTAATGCATAGGATGCATTAAGGTGAAAAAAACGCAAACCTTTACAACCCCTTTAAGCACTGAAGCTGTTTATTTCAGACTGTCTCTTTCTTATTGAAACTCTGTAGGGCCTTATCTGAACAAAGTAGCGAGGACTCGAGGAGGATACTGTCCTGACTCCTTCAACAGTGTGTACATAGACTTGGTACTAAGCTATGCAACTCTGTAAAAAATAAAAAAAATAAAAAATTATATATATATATATATATATATATATATATATATATATATATATATATATATATATATATATATATATACATATTTTCTAAGTTTCTTTTTAGCAGTGCCTAATAAACACCACTGGATAGAAAAGAACATTAAATTTCATATGCAATATTTCTCTTTACAATAGACACAGTGCACAACCAAGTGTAGTTCATGCTTATTTATTTAAAATATTTTATTATACAAATAATTTATGTACACAGTATTTGTAACTCAGGTATGTACACAGATTGTGGAGAAATTACAGTAGTGCAGAGGAAGCACCGTCCTGTCTGTATCCCTGTGGTCCTGTAGGGGATTCCATGCATTGGCATTAAGTGAGAACTAGGGGTGCAGTGCACCGACACTGACCTCCGAGGTCCCATGTTTATTGCAGAGGGAAAGCTAAAGCACACATGATGCCCAGCTTCAGGCATGAGGTAAACATTGTGACAGAAGAGTGTGTGTACACATGCGCACACAATGTACAGGGCCACCAACCCTGCAGTTTTGATCTTTGAACACTAGGTGGGGATGTTTTATGGCACCTGCATTCTACTCCCGTATACAAACCTTATTCTATAGATTGCATACAAAGAGCCTTCCATAGGTTCCTATGCTGTGTACAGCATATGTCTTTGTATTGTCAATCCTGATTGTGCTTCCGAATCCAGAGAAGTGCAGGGATTGTCCAAATTAGAAGCAATGTTAGCAAACGTGGGTGTAGTTTAAATAGTTTAAGTGGATCAGAGACTTCCTTAGTGGGCCACATTGTTTTTTTTTTATTTTGAAAGTCAGGGAAGTATGGAAAAATAAAAAAACTAAGAGGGAACTCCAGACAAACCCAAGCAAGCAGTAAATGCATATACTGTGTCAATAATGATATCTTCTTTTCTTTGCAGACTTGCTGTTTGACAGGAACTCAACCTTTGGTAACAGTTATGAGCAATCAACTGCTCCAAAAGCTTTCCCAGACACCGACTCCCCTGTACTTGTCCTTGTGCACAGTGTAATGTAGGATTTTGGGTAAAGCATACATGATGAACAATGGAAAGCATGGCTCTGGTGACGGGTCCTGCTTTGTAACTTTGACAGCCATCTTTCTAAAAGTGTGTTTGTTTGTTTTTTTTGCTCAGGAGTAGCATTAATGGAAAACTGATAACTGAAGATTTGTCCATAGTAACATTGTCACTTCGCCTCCGTGTCGGCATCTTTTTTTGGTCACTTTCCCGGGGCCTGGCTATGGTGGTAGGCATGATCAAACTACAGGAGGTCGTATGCTCCAGCAGTGGCTGAGGTGGGTGCAGTTCTTGCAGCAGAGCTGTAGTAATATGGAGAACCTGGAAAGTATCATAAGGGGAGAAATCTGTTATTTAGTGCAATATTGCTTTGTAAACCATCTACACATAATATGAAGACCACATGACTAAAAGTCCAAAGCACATAAAAAATGGGTCAAAGTTATCGATCTGGACATTGCTAGACATGACCTGACGGTGTTTTGTTTTTTCAAGGCTAAGTTCACCTTTAAAAAATAAAAATAAATGTGCATATGTTTACATGAAAAAAATGGGCATTTATAATTTTTTTTGCACAGGAGCTTGCAAAGCATTGCACCCACGATCAGTGGATCATAGGTGAATGTTCGACTCCTACGCTCCTACGGTTTCTGCCCCTCTGTACTGGCTTTCAGTTAGTAAGCTGGAGGAAGTGTCCATGGACTATGAGTGTGCTGATCAGTGCACTTGTAGTTCATTGAGAAATACAAGCTGAATGGCATGGTAGGCTCTGTGAATGAATGACGCGGCTGCACAATTTTAAATATGATGGCAGCTGTGGGGAAAAAGGGGGGCTCAAGGGGTGAGGTGGGGTTGCTGGAACATGTTACATCCTAAATACAGGTTCTAAAGGTTATCTTATCCTTTAATCGCAGACTGACTTGTAGAGAAGGGGCTTTTCTCGCTGAGGGAAAGCAGTGGTCTTTTGGCAGTGGTCCGTACCCCCCTTGCCCGCCGAGTCAGAACTAGACCCCTGAAGTCAGCGGGGAGCATTGGATTTGCTAAACACAGAGCTATAGGTCGGACTCTGCAGAGAGATCGCTGCTTCCACAGAGAACTGTCTCTGCACAATACGCTGGCAGGGGAAAAGCTTCACTAATCAGGCTGTGGCTGCTTTCTGAAGAAAATGAACAGTAAGGCTTAGGGTGGCCATACATTATACAATTTTCTTTTTCTTATCAGATTTGCCTATGTAGTGGAAGGGCCTGCCTGATTGCATACAAATCTGTTTAGGTTTGACTTCATATAATATGGTTTTGGTAAATCTAAAGGAAATTGTACAAGGAAATTTTATAATGTATGGTCAGCCTTGCTTGAAATTTTTTTTACTGAAAATATAGATTTAATAAATTGTCGCACAAATATTATGTGACAAAAATATTTGCAACTACCACCATTTTATTCTACAAGGTTCCTGCTTTTAGAACATACATATTGGCATACGGGCAGCAATGAGTTAAAGAACCAGAATTTGTCTTTGAGTTATACATAGAACCTGGTGGCATAAGTAGCATCACAGGCATTAATATATATCAGTGGCTTCAGTGGTAAGATCTTGCTGGTTCTGGTTCTCTACAATTAAATGCTGGGCATTGGGCCTAATTTTGGCATGTTCCCAGACCTGAAGCATTCTTCACAATATGAAATAGAATATAAATACAGCAGGGAAACTAGAACTTTCCTACACCTTTCCTTTTTATTTAAAGCGGTTGTATAGTCTTTTTTTGTAAGTTTAACCTATAGGTAAGCCTATAATAAGGCTTACCTGTAGGTAAAAAAAATATCTCCTAAATCTGTATGGTTTAGAAGATATTCCCCTCGCAATGCGCCGCTGACTGCAGCGGCGCATGCGCACAAGGTATTCTCGGCTGGAAGCCCGGCAGATGCCGGACCCTGCCAGAAAGAAATCTCCCACGCGCATGCTGATGTTTTTTTTTTTTCTGACCTGCAAGGGAAAAGTCATAATGAGCTAGTATGCACCGCATACTAGCTCATTATGAAATACTTACCTTAGAACAAGGCCCGACATCTGGCCCGATCCACGCTGAGGGAGCTGACATATTCCCTCGGCGTGTCTTCTGGGTATCGTGGCTCCGGCACTGTGAGTGGCCGGAGCCAAGATACCCAGAAGACACGCCGAGGGAACATGTCAGCTCCCTCTGCGTGGATCGGGCCAGATGTCGGGGCCTCGTTCTAAGGTAAGCATTTCATAATGAGCTAGTATGCGGTGCATACTAGCTCATTATGACTTTTCGCTTACAGGTCAGAAAAACAAAAAAAAAACATCAGCAGGTTTACTCCCGCTTTAAAGGTGGAGAACCTGGAAACTTAAACACAGAAAGTCTTGCCACTGAAGTCCCTAAGAGACTTGAAGCTGCTAGGTGATAAAATCTTCCAAACACCATCTACCACAAACTTTTGCAGTGTACTGACTGTTAAGGCTGGGTTAACACTTATGTGAATTGGATGTGGATTTTCCCCGCATTCAATTTGCATGACAGGAGACCGTGACCGTCTCTCAATGGAGCCTGTTCACACATATCCGAGGTGGGCACGGTCCACACTGGAAAAGGGTCCTGTGCGTCTTTGGCTCTGTTTCAGGTCCGAACTCAGGCAAAAATGATCTGATTTGCAGATGAAACAGAGAAGAGGGACGCACCGCACCCCCTACTTCAAGCCGTGGCTGCAGCTACTGTGAACCCAGGTATTTTATACTAAATAATGAAGGTACTTTTTGTGCTGGTCAGAGCAAAGTCTATAAAAAAATTCCATTTTATAAGTGTCAGTTCTGTGGCCCTGTGACACTCAACAGGCACTTTTATTGCTGGAGTGAAAGAACCAACAGTGATAAACAAGCCATGTCTCTTTTTATATGGCATATAGTTTCAGATATACAGTAGACGTGTGCACGGGATGTGCCAGATGTGCCTGGGCACACCCTAAAAACCCTGCGTGGCGCAGATTCCCCCTGTTTAAACCCCTGATATTTTACCAAAGCCCCCTAATGGGGCTCCTAATTTTGTTTTTAAAAAAACATACAACCAAACAAATAAAATTGTAAAAAACAAACAAAAAAATGTGAGTATATGTACACATGCATACGCACATATGCGTTTGAGCTTTGAGGAGCACACCCTAATGCAATAGGCTGTGCACACCTCTGAAGTCAGAAGTAACATTTGTTGGTAAAGTAGTTGTTTTGTTTTTTATGATTTTTATTTTATGATAGTGAGACCTTTGACATCTGTTTGAAATAGGGAAATTTTGATGAATAAATTAATGGGTGGGAATATATTTCTGTACCTGTGAATGTTGAGTTAGTAGATAGAGCTGTGTAAACTGTAATACATAACAACAAATCACGTTTCAGTACTGTTAACAGAACATTAAAACATGATTATTGGTTGCTTTGGGTTACCACATATTGTCTGCCTGTATATAGTCTAGCCAACATATACCTGGATATTAGGTATAGTCAGTGCTGAGAACTGAAGAAAGCTGGTAGAAAGAGCATTGTACTTGAAAAATAATGTCACTGCTTCTCCTTTTTTTTTCTCTAATAACTGTGCTACAAAACCTATTATTTCCAATGTACTTACTTAGCAGGCTGGAACCAGGGAACCGCCAGCTGTCTCCGTATGCGGCGTAAGCCCCGTGGCTATATGCATTACCAGTGTAATCGCTTCCTGCTGGGAAAACAAGAGCTGTCAGGTCACACAGAACAGCGGGCAGAAGATCTTACCTTAACAGTGTGACTGTGCAATGCGGCTGATATCTCACTCATAGGACAACCTGCCCACCCATCTGCAGACCCCTGCAAAAGTCTAATAGGAACTATTTTTAAGATACAAGAACCCACCTGATGGCAGGAGCAAGGCTTAACTTGTATCCAAGAACACAACATGTAATACATTGCAGCTTACCAATCCTTTAAATCGGTGGCTGCATTCGTTTTCTTTTTTTTCAGGATTATTTTCAGCTATATTTTCATATAGCAATCCTGCCAGTAACACACCTGCTGTGGGGTGACTATTTTCGCTCACTGTACTGTATTTGTGTAGGAGCACTGTTGTCACCCTAGACTGCTTGGATAATAAAAGACACTCTGTTCCTGGTGAGATGGACAAGCCTAATAGACTCCACACATGGGTGCCTGGCCTGGCTCGCCTCCATAATGCATACAATCTAAGAAGAAACGGTTGCACACCACAGCAAGTCCTTACAACATTAATTGTATGATCTCCAAAATAAAGCAACACAAACAGTACACAAACAGGCTGCTGCTAGTTGACGTGTTTTACACAAAAACTGCTTAACTATACTTATGATTAAGCACAGTGTTTGTATGAAACGCGACAACTAGCAGCAGCCTGTTTGTGTCCTGGTTGTGTCACTTTATCTGGAGATCATATAATAAATGGTGTAAGGACTTGCCGTGGTGTGCAGCCATTTCTTCTTGAATTGTACCCTAGACCAGCCTTTTTCAACCAGGGTGCCTTCAGGTGTCTTCAGGGGTGCCTTAGCAAAATGCCTAGAAACTGCCCAAAAATTGTATACAAGCCAGCAGGTGGATCAAGCCTGCCTATTAGTCACATAAAACCACAGCTTTTCATTGTGCACCATTACAACCTTCTAGCCGCCAGTGTCCTAACAACCAATGACATCAACGGTTGATAAGGAGGACTTTGGGCATCTGCACAGCTGCCATGTTTGCCCCTTCTTTGCCCCTCTCCATCACCACTGGGATCACATTAGCTGAGTGAGGGTGAGAAACTGAGGGAGAAGCAAATCACTGGAATACTAATCAGTACAAGTGTGCAAGGGTGTTTGCTTTGGAAGAATAAATCACCGCTAATGTTGGGTGATCGAAGCATATGGGTTTTGCTGCATTATGTAAAACTATTAATTTCGGTTTTTTGTTTTTTTTTAGAATGGGGTGCCTCGAGATTTTGTGGAATTGTAAAGTGTGCCTTGACTGAAAAAAGGTTGAGAAACACTGCCCTTGACTGCTTGCTTCTGATTTGGACTTACAGAACATCATCTCTATAACATAAGGGGGAGAAGTTCTATAGTCCACATATAAGAACTGGGCAAGGCGAATAACACTGCTTGGGATTTCAGCACAGTAGAGGCAGCATTGTCAGGTTACTAACAGAAGTTACAAGCTCACTGGATTTCTGGCAGGACCAACAGGTATTACAGAACATATATAACAAAATGTTTTATTAGAATATTTAGCATAAAAAAGAGGAAAATTGGGGAATTTAATTGTTATGAATTAGATACACTTTATTATCTAATTCACATCTAAATATGGTATTCATGGAAAACAGAAATTTTCCAAAAACACTGTAAAGGCCACCATATGTAAACAGATGCAATCTGCCTTATCGTCCAATCCTCTATCCTGTTGTGTGTATATATCGTAGGGTAAGAAGAGCAGAATACTGGAACACCAGCTAGGGTCTTTTATCTATTTTCTGGTGTTCCCAGCTCCCCCCCTGCCACGGCCATAAGAAATCAGTCCACCCAAACCTGACATTTTGTTTTTTTGGTAAATGCTGTAGACTTACACCACAAACTTGGTTTCCTAAATATCCCAGGCCCTACCAAGGAGAGCTATCTGCACTAGAATCCCCAGATCTGAACATCTACCATAGCTATTACTATAAAGTTCTACTCTCCCTGGTTGGGTTTCTAATGTATTTAACATTCTATGTATTTAAAATAGAACAGGAGTATTGGGAATGCCAAAATGTGGATGGGATCACCAAGCACTGCGGTTCCATTACTAAAGCTCTTTGGCACCAAACATTTGGTTTCCTATGCAACACTCTGCTGAGGCCACTTCATTTTCCAGGGACATTTTATTGTCACACTAATCCTAACTTGTCTTAGAATGTTGAGATGTGTAAATTAGCCTATGCGAGATGAGTGAATATCTACTGAAGATGGGGAAAAAATTGTAAATTTAATCTTAGAAACACCTAAAACTATAAAAGGTGTAGTAACAGAGCTAAAACCTAGATGTGGGAAAATCAGTTTTGTCCAATAGATGTGAAAAGCCAGTAGGTGGAACAGCCCAATAGACAGCAATGCTATCCCTGTCAAATACTTCATATGAAATATTGGTGAATTTGTCAGGGGACACAGCATAAATAAAAGCTTAAATTATTGTTTTGGGTTGGAATTTAGAATCAAAAATCCTAGCAGGATTCAAATGATGTAAAAAACGCTGCTATCAATTGAAGGTGGTTTGTTATTTCAAAATACAAACATGATTAATCATGGACATTCCTGCTGATGATAGACAATTTTCAACTCTAAAGGTTTAGCATCTATACTTTAAAATGATTCTACCCAACACCGAAAATGCCATTGTTCATGTTGCCAGACCAATATACATAAGTAGTATAACATACAGTAGACCCTATATGAATGTAGATTATTACAATAGATGACCCTTACTAAATCTTTGTACAATAGAGTGGTATATTAAACCAATTAAATAAAATATTCATTATTTTTCCCAAAGCACCCTGCACCCTAAGTAGACTAATCAAACATGCTTACATGGAGGATAAATGGATAACATTTCTCCAAAGTAAAAGAATTCCCCTCCTAGACATTTGTCAAAAGAAAAAGTGGCCCAATCGGAAGACTTCATATTCCACATTCAAGTTTTCAGTTAAGAACTACCACATCCCATAGTTAAGTGTGGACATGGTGGGAAGTGGTATCTATGTGTGTTGGTACTTGATTTTCTGAAAAGTCAAGTCTTGCTTACTAGGTGCCAAGCAACTCTCAGGTCGCTCTAGGGTTAGAAGAACGGGACAACATGATTAATTAAATATAATGGATTCCTGATGATGATAGACAGCTTGCAACTCGGTGAGACACCTATACTTTAAATGAATTCTACCCAACACTGAAATTTCATTGTTTATGTTGCCAGATCAGTACATAAGCAGCATAACATAGTTGATCCTATATATATTGTGGATTATTACAATATATGACCCTTACTAAATCTTTGTACTAAAGAGTTGTATATTAAAACCATTAAATAAAATATTCATTATTTTTCCCAAAGCATCCTGCACCCTAAGTAGATTAACCTAACATGCCTATGTGAAGGATAAATGGGCATGCAGATTACTGGGAACTGAGAACAGTTCTGTCTCATATACACACAGAGTTAAACTATAACTGCTTCTCTTTATTTATCTTGACCAATCTCATTTCACGCTCCAGGAGAGGAAGGAGTGTGTGCGTGCGGGTGTGTGTGGCTGGGGAGGGGGCATAAGTACTTTATATTTTTAACGCTGCATTAAGCGCATCTCCGTGGTAACACAGTAACACGCTGGCTCAGCAGGTTCCGGAGCTGTGAGTTGTGTGGGTGGGGGGAAATCGTCATTCTGCATTTCTCTTTCATTTAAATATACCTGTAGAGGTCACCTGGGGTCAGTCATATTCTCAATGGCTCTTTATCATATTATATATATGCGTTGATGACATTTGGTAACTAGCTACCCCCACGAATATAAACCCCCGCTAAATGTGGTGGCATCTAATAACAGTAAAGGAATTCACTACCAGTGAGACAAAGCTTAAATATAAAAGGATAAATTTGCCCAAAAAAATGCCAAACAATATTATTTTTGCTAAGTCATGTGTCCATGTACAGGCATGTTAGTATCACCTGAGCATCCATGGGGTTCAGTCATTGTAAAGGAAGTGTGTAGATGTCTCCAGTGCCAGTTTAATCTTGAGAAAAAACAATAGCGACTGGCTGGAGAAAATCTAACCCAGCTAAATTGTTCCCTAGGGCACATTTGTCAGGAGTGCCTGCTGGTATTCCTTGATAGAGCAATTATTCCCTAGTCTGGCTGAAACTGGCTGATTTGGGTAGATATCATCATCATATGTCTATGGATACATTTACACATACATATGGTAGTATATTAGGAAAAATATCTAACTGCACATAAACCCCCACTCCAATATTCGCATGAGCATGTTCATGTTCATACCATCAGAGCTAATCTTAGAGTTCAGTCTTTGTATATGGGTTTTTATTTGGGTAGGAACCAGTTTTTCTCTTCATACAAGTCAAGGGCAATGCTAATGCAACTTGATACAGCATGGAGGGAGGACAACTGAAGGTCAATAAATGGTCAGCTATAGGTCAGAAGGAAACTGCAGACCAGAAGGAGGTCAACTGCAGGCCAGAAACACCTGTAAAGGTACTTTGATGGATCTCAGAAATATCTCAAACTGATCTCTAAAGCAAACTGAATCCACCCGAAAGCAAGCTGCCCATCTAGACAAGCCCTAACTCTCCCTAGAGCTGTTCCTCCAGCAGGATAGAACCATTGGCAGCTGCTGAAGTCATTGGTCCTCAGAACTGCAGGTATGGAGCAACAATCACCAATGTTTCTTTAAATGTGGATCTCTTGTATATACAGTTTGACCAGACTGCTGGTCAAAGGTCTAACAATATTACTTCTCACCATACTGAATAGAGATATCTGGTCCACATTACTAATGCTGTTTCAGCTGTCAAAGAGATTTTAGTTACAAAAAAATTCCAAATGTTAGTAAATGGAACTTTTACAAGAACGTGGATTGTATTCTGTATGGAGGTGCATTACTTTTTACATCTATTTGGCACAGACATTACATTCTCCATATTGGAAAGCATTAGCTTGAGAGGAAAGTGAAACCAGAGGAACCTAAAAGAATGGCATCAATAACATACCTGCAACCATTCCAGCAATGGCAGATGAAGCATAGTTTCCTTGACCACTAGGTATATGTGGTGGATACCCTGGAAGAGTTGGCCCCACAACATCACGTCCTGTAAAAGATTAAAGAGGCAATATTGATGTTCCTTGTAGCAACCCAGATTAACATTATAAGACAAAGTATATCTGTCGCGGAAAGAATCTTGGGGTTGTCATTGTTTGTGATTTTCTAGAACTGCTAGTTGACTGGCTGTGTCTGGCTGGTCATAGATCAGGAGCAAACATGCAGCAAATGAGCTCCAAAGAAAAGTCAGAAATACTATTTTTACTTGTTTAGGTCAGTGTATTGAAGCCAAAGGATCTTTATGACAACCGGGGACCTAGCATTTTCAGGAGAGACCAGCAATGGAAGGCAGTTTTTTGTTTCTTCTAACGTGGACAAAGAGGAAAAGATGTAAAACCTTGTTTCTTTATAATAAAACTAACTTTTTATCCTTCTTAATAGCCTTAATTTATACACAGGTATATGCCCAAAGATTTTTTCAGCTTTGGATAAAATATGAATTAGTTACAACCCCTGTCATCTGTGTCCCAATACAGAGATTTCTCTTGTCTTGCTGCCTGCTAGACACAAGAAGAAATTTCTCCAAAGTAAAGCTGGCCATAGATAAATGCGATTTTCATCACTATAAACTTTTCAAAGGGCCAGTTCACTGTCCTTCAGACATTAGGGGACCGGATTGTAGCCAGTGAGGGTAGATAATGTCCCGGGCCCAGCATTAGTGGAAACATGGCCAAAGGGTTTGTGGTCAGTAGGAGGACAAGTAGTGCCCCATCATTGGTATTAGTGGGACTAATAGTGCCCCATCATTTGTATCAGTGGAAGAAATAGTGCCCAATTGTTGGTGTCAGTGGGAGGAATATTGCCTCATATCATTGGCAGGAATAGCACCCCAAGGGCCAGATAGAGGCTAGCAAAGAGCAGCATCAGGCCCTCAGACCACAATCTGGAGACCTCTGCCTTATTCTAAAGCTATAATAATTTTAAATCCATTGATCATTCCAACCTGCCACAGTGATTCTTCCTTGGCATACATATTCTTGCTATTATTCTTCCCAAATCTTAGAATGAACCATTAATAGCTATGCTGCTAATATATTTTTGCCAGAGAGAGACACAAAAGTAGTAGTATTTTGTTTAAAAAATGTTGTTTTCAAAAGATTTGTTGGATTTGTTAATGGTTAGTGGTGTCAAAATGACAAACGTTTTCAAACATAGCGACAAAAAGTCAATTAGGATGGAAAAAAATTTCTTGAATGAAGGAAATTCTAACTGTGAATGTGGTTCTTGTTTGAGAACATTATGCATATTATACACATGCTAACAAACCTACTTATTAAGTCTGGGATTCCATACAAGGATCAGGTCTGTATGAAATCTGAAGGGCTATCAAACTTAGTTGACAATATAAGGACTTCCACACGTGAGTAAATATATAAAAAGTAGTATTTACTACAGCACTTAAAAACACACACACATATACACAGACAGTTTATGCCACAAAGGGCATCCAATTGCTCTCTAAGGACTGGACAATAATGTAGTGATGGCAAAAAAGGCTGATATTTTAAAACCTATCACATAATGTATATATCCAGATTTTTCCTAGCTCCCTATCTGATGACAAATTTCTGCACCACTAGGCTGGGAATTCATGCCCCCTGTTGTAGTGCTCCCATATTCACCAGGATAGACGTATACTGTGACACCACATCCACGCCCACATTGAGGGTAAGATCTTGCACAGCCTTTGCAATTAAGTACACGTTGTTGCCTTTTGTCATGCTGGTATCATAACTATTATTTTCTTTTCTGTAGAAACACATTTCTGTGCTTGGGCCTTAAAAACTCCTGAAGAAGCGGAACTTTATCCACGAAACATGTTGAGAAGAATCTGGATATATATATTGCGTGAGAGGTTTTAAAGTTTAAGCCTTTTTTGCCATCACTACATTATTGTCCAGTCCATAGAGAGCAATTGGATGCCCTTTGTTGCATAATCTGTCTGTGTATGTGTGTGTTTTTTTAAATGCTGTAATAAAGACTACCTTTTATATATTTACCCATGTGTGGAAGTCCTTAAATGGTACAATTAAAGTCTATGATAGCCTCAAACAAATGGTTTCCCCTTAAATTAATATAGGACCTATGTACTCTTAACAAATAAATACTTTGTATGGCACATATTCTATTTAGTTGACTCTGTAATGGCAAGATGGAATGCTCTGACAAATTACTTTTGAAAAATTCCAGTATGAAAATTCAAATTCTATTTTACGGGTGTTTGGCCAGCTTAAAGTGTTACTAAACCGAGTAATATGAAAATAATTCATCTGCAACTCCCCCCCCCCCCCACAGTGCCCACAGCTTATAAATCTTTTTACATTAAAATACTACCACTATATACCTTTTTGGCTGATCTGTATACCACAGTCATGTGATAAACTGCAGGGTCTGCCCGAGTGCTGAGTGTTCAGGTAGGAGGAGATTTTCACTATAGCCTGTGTTCTCATGCTTATATGAGAGGCGGATCATCCATCCATCAATCAAGATGTGACATCCCACCCACTGTGTTCTTTTTTAGTTACTGGGCATGGTAGAGGAGGGAGGGACTGGGCTGTCATTTAGGATCTGTATACACGCCCATATGTGTGATATCAATATCATGTGACCTGGCTAGCTCTGATCAACAAGGAAATGCTCTCTCCAGAAAGAGAGACCAAACTGAGCATGTGCAGCAGTACTACCCTCACTGTGTCTTATCTAGCCTTGCCGAGAAAGACCCTGCAGGGAGAGGAGGATCTGCCCATACAGGATCAAAGAGCCTTTTTACACAATTCAGAGGATTAACTCCTTAAGTTCCACAGTGAGTATAACAAGCATGCTATTCTGCATATACAGACAGATGTTACTGTTGTGGTTTTAGTAACACTTTAACTCCCTGCAGAAGAACACAGGTTTATTCTTCCCCTTGTGTACTGTATGTTGCAGAGGGAATGCTGTATGTACTTGCCTTGATGCTCAACAAGGGCATGGCTTCGTAGCAAGGGGTCAGGACTTGGCCGTATTATGAATTTGGAACATTCTTAGCACATGTTATGAAAAGAAGACCTGTTCCCTTCAAGCACAACCTTTATAGTGGTTTGTCTTTGTCATTTTTTGCCTCAAGAAAATAGTAACTAAGAAAAATCAACAAACTATTGAAATATTTTAGAAGCACCATTAAGCATGGGTTAGAAAAAGATCAACTAGGTTTTCAACATCAGTCATCAATCTTTTTTTTTCCTCTGAGATTTGAGTTGCCATTACATTTTATGAATGGTTAAAAATCATAATTGTCAATATCAAGTTTTTCTTAGAAGGCATGAATAATAGTCAATTTTTTAAAATGAATTCCCAATTTTCATTACTGTTTAAATTTCGTTTTTTTTTTTCTGAGTTGGAGTTTTTTTTAGATGTGTAGGAATATTAAAAAAATAGATTAACTAAAGCAACATAAACTATGCAGAAGTGTACTGTAGATTTCAAGATTTGAATGGAAATGCACATACCCGTACTAAACTAATTCAGCCATGTTGTATGTGGTGTATGACTAAGCACAATAAGTAAGTTACCACTTTTCAGACTTTTCAGAGTTCAATAGTTCTAAACTCTGTGCCACTGTCCTGCCTTCTGTTTTACTGGTGAAAATATGTTGAAAATATTTATTCCTACCCCCATCTTTTTTCTCATCAACCTAAACTTCTTCCCCACTTCCCCTCGGTTTGTAGTCAGGGACCCCCTACCACATCCCTGCTTTTAAATCTCATTTAGTGAGTGACAACCTGGCAAGATATTACATTTCAAAAAATTTCACCAGCTAATTTAAAAAACTATTTTATGAATTTTGAGGAGAAGCATAAGAGTTATTACCTAAAGTGTTGTGCGGTGTTGGTATGGGAGCTGAAGTTCTGGTTTCTTGACTTGAATGTTTCATATCCATGGACCACTAAGTCTGCTATTAATGTAGTGAGGATATAGGATACTGTGGATGGCTACATGTCTAAACCAGATAGCAAGTAATTGAGCTGTAAGTTTGAAGATGACTTGATAAGCTATTGCTAGACTTGCCAGGCTTTACAAGTTTGTTTACAAAATTGCAGCAACTCCGCATTGTGTGATTCCAGATCTAATTTCTTTGCAAACATTCTGCAAGTCTGCTGCAAGTTCTGGTTCAGTTATATCGTGCAATAGTCATCCCACCACAGGGGTCACTGTGACTTGCTGAGCTCTTGCTGTAGACTCATCACTGCAACTTTTCTCTTGCTAGAGACCTGTCATGCAAATTTGCCACCAATTTGGAATAGTGTCAATTAGAACTCGTGCTTGAAGTGTTCTGCAAGTGCACAACTTGCTAGTGAAAATGTGCAGCAAGTTAGCAGACTTACAATTCAACACTGCCACAAATTTGTGGCAAGTTTTCCTTGCTATCTGGGAAGGACCATAGACAATTAATGACTGTTTCTGGTTCGGACATTTTTGGATTTTTACTGAAAGGTGTGAGAAAGGACTTGGTCTGTGGTCAGGGGATAATCGTACTTCTAAATTATAGACCTCCATCCAACGTTCTATTGTCCAATTACTGTTCTGTTAAGCTTGATGAGACAATTATAACATGTTTTTTGCATCATGTGCCTACAAAATGTAATTAAAAACATGGCAACATGTTTAGCACTGTGCATAGCTTGCTAAATGGAGCTTTCCTTAATGTGGAAGAAAAGCCTAACTATATCTATTCCTAAAAATGTTCCCACCCTCCTCCTCCTACCTATCCTGCCTAATCTGTATAGATCTGTATAAATGTAAATGTGGGTTCCGTCATGTGATCCCACAGTTCCTGCTCTCCTGTATCAGTGATTGGCTGCTGCAGGGGAGAGAGGGAGCTCTGACAACAGCTGGGCTATGGGAGCCTATGAGTGACATCACAGCTCCCGGAATAATAATTATTTTATTATTATCATACAGGATTTATATAGTGCCAACAGTTTTTGTTGGACTTTACAACGTTAGGGCAAACAGGATTACATGACTGGACCAGAGCCGATTAAAGATAGATAAGTATACAGATCATTTTAATACAGATTAGGCAGGACAGGTGGGAGGAGGGGAGGAGAGAATATTTTAAAAAATAGATATAGTTACCCAGATAGCAAGAATAACTTGCCACAAATTTGTGGCAGTGTCTGAAGTATGTTAACTTGCTGCACATTTTCACAGGCAAGCTGTCAACTTGCAAAGCACTTGAAGCACAAGTTCTAGTTGATACTTTTCCAATTTGTAGCAAAGTTGCATGGAAAGTCTCTAGGTAAAGCAAAGTTTCAGTGGTGAGTCTACAGCAAGAGCTCTGCAAGTTACAGTGCCCCCTGTGGTGGGATGACTATTGCACAACATAACTAAACCAGAATTTGCAGCAGACTTGCAGAATATTTGCAAAGATTACTGATCTGGAGTAATGCAATGCGGACTTGCTTCAATTGTGCAAAAAATTTGTGAAGCCTGGCAAGTCTAGCTATAGCTTAGCAAGTCATTTTCAAACTTGCAGCTCAATTGCTTGCTATTTGGAGGGGGGGGGGGTCTTTTAACTTAACTGTATTACAAAAGAATGGTAAAATATCTTTCAGGTAACATACTGCAGCATTTGTGAATACTGTAGCGTCTATCAATTATCCATACCTGTAACTGCCTGACAGGTGAAATGTCCATACACAGAAGCTGCAGGAGAAAATGCGCTGAAGGGTGTGGCTGCAGCTGTTGAACCAATTGACTGCAGATCCAAAAAGGCAGGACTATATATTGATGGAGGGGTGGAGCCTGCACTGGAACTGTCAGATGGCTCTTGTTTAATGCTATATGATGACAGCTCTGTAATGATGAAATGAGATGAAAATGGAAACTTAAAATAACAAAACAAAATAAGTGTGAGGTACATGATTGGTTAATGGAGCCGTGTGTAAAATAACAAATCCCACTGTGAATATAATGACATTGTATTTCCTAATGACTTATAATGGTTCTGCAAAATTAATTTTCTGTGCTGAATTTATACAAATCTAAATCAGAGAAAAATAATGTTTTCCTCAGTTTTATTTAGTGTATTTTGCCATATACAGCAAACTACATGCAAATCTGTCTACATTTAAATTATATGTGCAAATAAATTAAGATTTTCCAGATTGAATTTTGGCAGTTTCATGGCTTTAGGCATCCAGTAATATGTAACCAATCAAAAATCTTCTCTCTTTTTTTTTTTTTGTCATGGTGTAACAATTATAGAAAGTGAAGCAGAATCCCTCCCGTGTAGTCAAAGAGCAATGAAAATCCTGACAGAAATTTTAACCTTTCCTAAAGTTGTGGCTGAAGTTGGGCCTATAAGAGTTAGACCCTGGCTTAGATAGCCCAACAGTGAGATCTCCCTGCCATCATTGGGTGTTTTGGTGTGTCAAAGACTCCTGATGCATTCCTTACAAAATAAATAAAAAATCCTAAACATATAATGGAAGCTTCTGGTGATGGTCACTTCAGGTGTGCAGACCCAGAAACTCATGTACAGATCTCATCAATATCGTCCTCAAGAGATATCATAATTTTGAACGTGGTTTCCCCTCCTAAACTTATTGAAACTGAAATATAATTTTTTGTGTGAACTGACCTTTTACCATCTTGGGTAATATTGTGTATAGTTTTCTTTATATACTTATCTAATATCTTATAAACATTATTTTATAAACCTATTACCGTATATACTGTAAGTCTTTGCTTTCCTTTCATTGTAATTTGGTAGTGCTGAAACTTACCTCTGGGTAAACCGCTAAATATACAGTTGATATACATATTTGGAATCATCCCAAATATTTGTATATCTGGCCATCTATTCATGAGATTTACATATCCCTACAAGATGACAGAGACAAGTTGGTGACCTGAATTTTCTTTTCTTGCAGTAAATAAAAAAGTGTGGTCATCTCCCTGCCCCCAGCCTCTGATTGGACAGTGAAGGAGCAGTAGCAGACTGGTGATTTGTCCCTCTCCTCAAGTACTTACATAAGCTACTTAAATAGATTTATATATTTTTAATGAATATGTAAGTGCATTATTGGATTTTTTTTAAATCTTTGTCTGGAGTTCAGCTTTAGTTCAAGAATGAAAAGACAAGAGGACTTTATTATGAACATGACAAGCTCCAGCCTTGGCCAGAGTACTTACCTGAGAGAGTGGAGTACCCCTGGTGCGAGGACAGGGTCCTGCTGAGTGTGGCATTAGAAGAGGCCAATGCTGATTTCCCATCATCCATTGCATTGTTGAGTAGGGGTAGAGGATAGTGAGCCTTTAAATGTGAAGACAGTTAGTTAACCTTCAGTGAAGAGTGTATAAGATGACAGCAATGGCATAATCTTTGGCTGCACTCACTTGCTCTGCCTTGCTGTGACTAGCCGAGGGGTAGGAGTCAGGAAAGTGTTGCCTCTGGAAGGGGCACTCCAATCCATCTAAAGGGTGCTGAATGTAGCCTTCTGTCCGCAAATGTTTCCGGCTCAGTCCTCCACTACCCTGAGAGTCAATGCTGAGCCTGCAGCTGTCCTGATCACCTTAGAGCAACAAACAAAATAAAGGTTACTTAATAAATTTTGTGTAGAAAAAAGGATGGATATCATCTTATCGGTAGTGATTTAAAAATTAGTAGAAGTTTGGATCTAGTGTGATTCTATTTATTAGCTAACCAAATAGATAGCATAGTGCAAGCATTTGAGGCACGCAAGCCTTCTTCTACTTTTATTGATGGCTAAAATGGTACAACCCTCTGTTACTGAATTTGAAAATTACAAAAGGGATGTTTATGTCTTTCAATGGAAGCAGAAATTAAAATGTAACCTGTGAAACAGCCCAAAACTAGTGGCTATCGGCTCATAATACAAAACTGCTTTAGAAAGAGGATGATTTTTGAAAAGCAGGGCTAAAGATGAGCTATTATCCATTCCAACCAATCAGAGTCCTTGTTTTCCAGTGATTAAAAGCTGAAACCAGATTGGTTGGTATAGGGCAGGTATATGCAATTAGTGGACCTCCAGCTGTTGCAGAACTACAAATCCCATGAGGCATAGCGAGACTCTGACAGCCACAAGCATGACACCCAGAGGCATGATGGGACGTGTAGTTTTGCAACAGCTGGAGGTCCGCTAATTGCATATCCCTGGTATAGGGCTTATTGAGAGATGCTTTGAGCTCCATTTCATTTGCTCATGGAGTTACTTCAAGTTTCATCTGACCTGCATCAAGCTGCTTTGAGTTTTTGCATTCACTTTAACCAAAACCCTTTTATTGGCTTCAGATTTTCTTCAATCCATCCATGGGTGTTTATTCAGCATGTTCCATATAACTTCTAATTGTATCCTCACTGTTTTTTAGAGATAAGTGCTGAATTATGAAAGCTGCAGCAAAGCAGAGCTGCTGCTCATAGCAGCAAAGTTAGGACCCACCTCTTATTCTTACCAAGGAATATGAACCATTCACAAAAGAAACTCACATGCGCTATGTAGGTGTCTGAATACATATAATTCACTATAATGTGTTACGGTATTTACCACAAAACCTTCAAAATGCTCGGTAAATACCGCATGAAAAGGTGTAAAACTCAATTCACAGAAGGAAATAAATAATTAAATGCGTACAGTATTTAAGTAGTGGTCCAGGCATGCAGTATTTAAAGGATAAGTTCACCTTTGTGCACCTTTTTGGTTTCTAAATCCCATCTCCCCATGTACCAATATAGCATTTATGTACTTTTTTTGCAAAAATATCAAAGCTTCCCATTAAATCTACAGACCACTTACCTTACTGTCTTCATCCATGTTTCCAAATGTATCTATTGCTTCTGACTTACTTCCTAAACAGACTATAGGTCATGATACAAGAAGTAGTTGACCAGCTGACCTCATTAGCACACACCCTGCATCATCCACCCGCCTACCTACCCACCCATTCCCAACTGTGCATTTTTTAAATGAGATCACCCTCCTCACTAAACACACAATATACAATCAGATTGCATAGTGTATGGCCATCTTTATACAGAGTGGACAGAAAAACTCAGCTGTCAAGCCCAGTTTATATGACGTCCAGCAGGATCAGCACAGTGATCGGTGGTGTGGTGTGCACCTCCGATCTAGGTAAAGAGCCTCTGACAGAGGCTCTTTACCACGTGATCAGCTGTGTCCAATCACTCTGATCAGTGCTGCCTGCTGCCAGGGGCTCTGAGCAGCCTCTGATCAGTGCTGCCTATCAGTGCCATCTATATGTGCCCTCCAGTGCCACCTATCAGTGCCACCTATGAGTGCCCATCAGTGCTGCATATAAGTGCCACATCATCAGTGCCACCTCATCAGTGCCAATCAGTAGTGCCTCATCAGTGCCCATCAGTGCAGCCTCATCACATCAGTGAAATAGAAAATGTACTTATTTACAAATTACTATAACAGAAACGAAGAAAACATTTTTTTTTTCAAAATTTGTGTTCTTTTTTTATTGTAGCGCAAAAAATCCCAGAGGTGATCAAATACCACCAAAGGAAAGCTCTATTTGTGGGGGGAAAAAATAATAAACATTTTGTTTGGATACACTGTTGCATGACCGCGCAATTGTTATTCAAAATGTGAGAGTGCTGAAGGCTGAAAACTGGCCGGGCAGGAAGGTGTATAAGTGCCCTGTATTGAAGGGGTTAATGAATGTAAAAATATAATAGCCAATTTTGAGTAGTTTCTGCCTTTTTGGATCAGTTCTCTAAACAGCATAATGCATAGAAATCTAAATATGGAATTATGGAAATTATTGGGTTTGATTTAAATAAACAATTAATTAAGGGATTTTTTAACTTTTGGAAAGAGTGGAGTTGGATTAGAATACCTGTCAGGCTTTTATAGCTGCCTTTGTCCCCCTTAGGGAGATTCACCCTCTGTATTTGTCCTATTTACCATTATTATTGAAAATAAAAGTAAAAGAAAATCCCAAATTGTGTGTTGTCTCCAGAAAAGTGGGGATATCTTCCAATGGGGACACAGATAGCAAACAAATAAAAACAAAAAAACTGACAGTGGTTATAACCCTCCCTTACTTTACCCAAATGAAAAAAAAAAAAAACATTTTTTTCAACAATTAAACTCTGTAAATCATTAACACCAATTAGAAATTTGTTTTTGGACACTTTAGTACAGCCAAATGGAATCAGGTTTTTGATTGATGATATTGATTATTGCAGTGGTGTTTTTTTTAATCAGTATACAACATATAATAGAACAAGTCATAGAGAATATGGAAGGAATCAGTCCTTGAACTCACTGTCATCCAGTTTGTGTTTTCCATCAGAGCTTGGCTGTGTTATCCCCAACAATCCACTGATTGAGTATGTAGAACCAAGAGAGTCAGAATGGGGTGACTGCGGAGGAGTCACAGCCGAACTGGGGACTGTCAAAAAGAAGACAAATGATAAATCCATGTATATTAAGAAGAAAAAACTTTTACCTCAATCTTGGCTTTAAAAATAAAAATAACTTTCCAAACCCAGAACAGATCCCTGTATTGGCTGTTTGGGGTTGCTTCCCTTCTGCAGAAATCCATCCCAAGTGTTATGGGCTTTAATCTGAATTTTGAGTGTGAGCTCCCTGCAGTACTGGACACAGGAACCATTACTGGTTTCCTGGTCTAGATATAATACCCGCCAAAAACAACTACCACCCTGACCAAACAAACTGCGTGCCCAGGTCCAAGGAACTTTTGCAGAAAATGAGTAGGTGGTGGGTGACTACCAGCCACTCTACTGGTGCCTATTTAGTTAACTGATTTGTGCTTATGTTTCACAAACTTACTATACAAATGTGAACACTTGGAGATTTACTAAAACTGGAGAGTGCAAAATCTGGAGCAACTGTGCATGGTAGCCAATCAGCTTCTACCTTCAGCTTCTTTAATTAAGCTTTGACAAAAAAAACCCTGGAAGGTGATTGGTTTCTATGCAGTGTTGCAGCAGATTTTGCACTCTCCAGTTTTAGTAAATCAACCTCTAATAGTCTAAGAACTGAATATGAGCATTATATTTTTACTCTCTGTAGAAACTACACCTACGTAGTTTATAAGGAAGTAGGACACCACATCTCCCATTGTGACCTCCCCATCAGACATGATCATTACACAGTTCTATTACAAGGTAGGCTGACTTACTCAAAGATTGTCCTGGACTTAAGGATTTCACACAGGTCTCCATGGGTAAGTTAAATAATTGCTGAACTTTGGTGCGTATTATTCTGTAGAGACAGAAGCAGACATTCGTTAATAGCGATATTATTACCAAATATGTCATCATCACCACTTCCTTCCACACAATCTTCCTAATCAAATTTTAGGCTTTATTCCATTCAACACCACTATAATACTGTGTCATTATTACGGCTTGTCTGTTAATGTTTTTATGAATTTCAGTGAGATTTCAAAGATAATCAAGGCCTATTTGTATGTTACTAATGGCCAGTTGGCTCAAACTGCTGTGGCTAGAATCCCTCACTTATAGATCTTAATTTTAATGTTCCATGAATAAAATCTGCCTAAGTTCCACTTTGGTCCTAGTTATTACGTGTTTCATGTAATATCCAACCCTATTACTCAAATAAAAAATTACTTGAATGTAAAATAGAAATTTCCACTATATGTCTATATTGACAGCTTAACAGTACTTAAAATTGAAAAAAATAAATAAAGCTATCCCTAAAAGAAAGCAATTCATATTTAGCTGCCACATACTGATTGTGCTCCCATTATGTACTGCATCAAAGACCCAAGCTTTCTGAAGAATTTTCAGCATTTGACACTTCCTATGGTGTCAGATAGTGTGGACAATGGAACAGGTAAGTAGCAATTTCTTTCTTTGTAGGGATGGTTTTTTTTTTTTTCTTAAAGCGATGGAGTCACTTTAAGCTGACCATGCATGTTACAATATGACTGTACTTTTTACTCTACTACAATGACTATGCTTAGGTAGGCTCTCTCATTATGTTATTTTGATAAACCTAAAGGAAACTGCATAATTAAATTGTAACATGCATGGCCAGTTTAAAGTCAAAACTTTTGGTTAAAATCCCTATCAGTATATTGTTTGCTTCTGTGTCCCAGTGTGTGGATTTCCCTTTATCGCCTGTCAAGAAGATGCAACAGGAAGTGAAGAAAAATTATTTTCTTGTGCCAACTGTCAAATTTTTAATTTCCTAGCTTTTAAATAGAGAGAGAAACTCTACCCACCAGGGACACACCCACTCTAAAAAAACAAAATAAAAAAAGAAATTTTTGATATATATACACATTCATAAGAAAGAACAGAAGCAGCGACACTAGCACTTGTGTGCATTGTATAGAATTGCATTTTAAAGTGAAATAATGACAGCAAGGCATATATATTATTACAACTCCATCAATCAAATGTGCACTACTTCCCAAACAGATATATACATTAACATTAAGTCTACAGTGTAACCTTATTATACCTGTTGATGGAGCTGACACTGGGTACGGTGTCATTGTCACATACTCCCTCTGCCAGCAGCCGGTCCCTGATTTCCCAGGCAAACATGGTGGGGTTTTGTCTTTTATAATCGCCGATCTTCTCCACCACTTTTGGGGTGGCAACTTTGGGCTTCGATCCACCAATGACTCCTGGACGGATACTGCCCGTTTCATAGTACCTACTCCAATGCAAAATAAGGTATAATTATCCCAAATCATCAGTCTCCCCCCTGCCCCAACACTGCAATAGTTAAGTCAGACTTGTATGCATAATCACAATAACTGTACATAGGGGTAAATGTAAAATGTAGAGCGTATTAGAATGATGCCATGAGTGCTCACCATATTTCTTCTAATATTGTAAATTGAAGCCCAACTTTTTATTTTTTATTTTGGATGAATTTGGGGAGGATCAGAGCATCTGATCATTTTTTATTACTACTCATTCATGAATAAATATGTTTTTACCAATGTCATTTATTTTGAAGCAGTTTTTATGACAGCACTGTTCTAGCTCATTGCTTCAAGTACTGTCCAAGTATATTTAGACAAGGACATAGAGTAACTATGTGGGATGTGTATGTGTGTGGGAGACAATTTGTTTGTCTTATCTAGTAAAGGGAATATTAAAAAAACATCCGGATCCCTGGCTGCATTGTAATTAGCAATGTACAATCATCTGACTTCTTGGGCGGCAAATAATTTCTTATTTATTAAAAGCTTTCTACATTGCTACAAACTAACCAATCAGATTTATGTCTGCAGTGGACAGTGGGAGTTGGAAGAAGGTTCACTAAGAGACAGCACAAATAGTTCTTATTTAAAACATTTGAAAACATAAAATCCCTCATAAGGCCTTACATATTATATCATTATAATAAAATTATCTTGTTCAATTATTAATTATATTAATAAAGTAATTTCATTTAAAAAATATAATAAAATAATAATGTATAACATTCAATTTTCTTGTGGCAAAATGTACTTGTTTAACTAATAATTAAACAAATTTAATACATTGAAAAAAAAAATCAATTAATAATTTAATTCATACATTAATTTACTTAGAATAAAAGTCTAGGAACTCCATTGATATTTATAGATGTTACCCTGTGGATTTTGAATTGTCACCATAACAGGAATAGAGTGGAAATCTTTCAATGGGAACACCTGTTCCCATAACAATTAAGATGGGATTCCCTTCAGATTTAAAAGATGTCCTCTCATCTGTTGAGTCTATAGGGCAGGAAGTGAAGGGAAATCTCCCTAATGAGATACAATGGCTTTAACCTTCTTCTACCGTATCCAAAATAAAAATAAAATAATAATTAAAAATCCAAAATGTATTTTACCTTTACTGAAAATCATAATTTGTTTTTACTTAAAAAAAACTATTGCATTGGGTGAATGCTATCTCTTGGATCTACGCCAAAATGGTTTTACATTGCCAGAGCACTGGGACAGTCTTTCCTTAGTTTAATCAATATGTAGATGTAGCACACATGCAATGAGAGGTCTGTTCTCTTTTTCCATATAGCTGGAGACTTTTTCTCTGTGATCATTGTAACTCTCTACATAGTCTGATCCTCTTCCAGCCATCACAAGTGATGCTCACATCATCACACTGCTTACTGAGCCATGTATGGGGATTGAACACTCATAAGATACAATTACTATAAATGAAAATGACTGTATAAAGTCAAGATGTGTGTGGTCAATATGTTTTGTTTAAGCTATTACAAAGAATAAAAAACACTCAACTCATCTCCATTTTGGTTGTGTGGTGAGGGCTCTTCTACCATATCACTAGTATAGACATTATCAATGTATGAGGATTAAAGTATTATAGTGGAAACACTCTCCTATACAAAGGGGGATTAGGTGAACACTTCACTCTGCTTCCAATAGTGACTTACTCCCTGGCTCCTTACCTGCCAAGAATCTTGCTGACACATCCATGACTGACCCTCAGCTGCCGAGAGATGTCACAGGGGCGCACGCCTTGGTGGGCCAAGTCCACAATGCGCTGCCTCACCACTTCTGGGAGGGGCCGCCCATTTACAAATGCTCCTCCTAGTTGATTTAGACCACCATGACCTGTAAGAAAATCAAGGGTGATATTAGGATCATTCTTCACACATAGAAAGGAATACCATTTTGTGTCTTATTTAATATTAGTCTGCTGCCTAGACACTGTTAAGACACCTAATGATAATGTGTGTACTAGGCATTAAAAAGATGGCCGAATACTTCCAATCTACAAATGTGCTTTATTTATCTCCCTTGGCAAGACTAGAGCATGTAATTTGGCAGGAAAATCATGTGGACCCAGAAACAGTTTTCTCTAATACGACCAATAAATGGGACTACCTGACACTCACAAAGGATCTTTTATTGGTTGCACAATAAAATGACTGTTTGAACAAATATATATGGAGAGGATGGGAGAGGAAGGAAATAAGAAGATCAGGTATGGGCAATTAAAAACTGATCAAATAAGATGTCCCTCAACATCATAACAGGTAATAGAAGTCATGAAAGGCCTTCACGGTAGAACCCGATGATCCTGGAACCCACAGCACCTAAGAATGTGACTAAGTATCTACCCCCCTTTTCACATGATCTTTGGCCAACCTGAGATCTAAAACCTAATTTCATTAATGATCATGTGACTAAATATCTAGAAATGTAAACATATGACAAGCTGGCATGGGATCCAAGAAATGTTGTTTCTAGACATGTTTTTCCTTTCACTGTCCAGTCACTGGGTGGGGGAATTACTATAGCTCAAGCTAAATGGGGACATAAGCTTTTGTTGACAAGAATTTGGGGAAGGCTCAGGAAACTTTTTAGTGGCTCCATCACTCCTGAAGTCTATCCAGCCCCAAAAGATCATACAAATGTCCTATTTGTATAATTATACTTCATTTTAAGTCTTTGCCAATTACCAAGTACCTTCCCATAAACTCTACACGATAGCAAAAGCTTCCTATAATCTTCATTGTAAATGGATGGAAGGTACTATACAGAACATTTGTAAAGATGAATCTACATGTGAGCCACCCGTGTTGTAGGTTTGTGACCCTGTATAATGCACACAGCAATAAGAGATGTAACTGCTGACCTATATGCAGTGAGCTGACAGGTCCTGTACGGCCTCCTTCTGTGATGAGCTCTGTGGACAAATGAAGTGTTTAGATACAACAAAAATCAACCTAAAAAAGTTACTGTGGAGTAATAGGAGACTGGGATTTCTTGATAAAATTCTTAGATTATATACACAACTATCCAAAGGAAGCACTTAGTCCATATTCCTGTGACATTCTCCACAGTCCCCAAAGTTCAGTCTAGAACATGAATTTAGTTATCAGTACAGGATGATGGGATCCTTGAAGACATGACCTGTTGGGTGTAATTGGAACTGAAAAACACTGCTCCTGATTATTAATATTCAGCCTGATGGGTCAGTGTAAATGAGTGCTCAGTGAAGAATATCACTAACACACTTATTACCAGAAGTGGAATTTAAGTGAATTCCCTCTAATGGGGACACAAGACAGCAATTAAAACCCAATAGAAGTTCAAGTTTATTCACCACAACTACAGAAAAATAGAAAAATATTTTGGCAAAAGTTCCACCTTGCAACTTTTGGCTGTGGATGCCTCCCAGTGGGACACTTAAGTGTAGAGGTATGCAGTAAGGCACTGGATGTGCACCTGCTTCCAGCACCTGTGTGTACATGGCCTTAGGGTTTATTTGTCTACCTACTATCACATATCTGATTCCTAAGCCCTCTCGTAAATAATGAACTTAGAGGTACTGTATACCACAGTATTATGATACCCTTTAGCAACTGTAACAGAATTACGTCAATCTTTGACACTCTCTCATGAAGAACATTATTGTCTTTGCAGTGTACAAAAAAAGTACAGGAATCGTTTTTTGAAGATAATAGTTAGAGAGGCCATAATGGTGTTTCCTGTCCCCAATGTGACATCCTTTTCTGACGCCCAAACAAAAATATCTGTGCAATGGGGCCAATCTTTTCTTGGCATTTTAATACAAGATCTCATTTTAGAGAGCAGCCTGTCATCGGCATATAAGCTCCATGGAGTCAAAGCACTCGGTACTATTCCTGGTAGATCATTTTATCAAGGGTAACTATCACAATCTTTCATATTTTTATCCAATTCTTTCACAAATTACAAGGATTAACATATAGTAATAGCCACTTAAATGTTGGGAAGGTCCTACCTGCAAGTGTTCACAATTACGAAGATATAAAGATGATGAAAGTGAAAACTAATAACAATAAAAAAGCAGCCTCACAGATCTTGCCAGTTAGAAACGTGTGACGGGGATGTCTTATTATTTTGCACAGATAATAGTTAAAGCATTGTTTAGGATTTTCATGATGCAGCTCCAGATGTTATACACAAACTAATGGTGTGTAGGGTACATAAAACAGACTGGTTCAAACATTTCATTAGTAGGTGGATCATTGCAAGCTTCCATTGTATAAGACCCCGAGGATGAAGTCCAGAGAGGACTGCATTGATGATTTTTTTTTTGCTTTTTGAATCAACAATATGAGTGCATGCAGTATTAGACTACACTTACTAGAGTACTAATTTTAGTTTATTTTTAATTATTCATTAGCACAGTTTTTTTTCCCCCCTTTAATAGACTACGTGCACGCATAGACATTAGCTGCAATTACTAGACTTAATCATCAATGGATCATCAATGGATCAATAAGTCCTCAAATCTAAAGCTCCTCTAACAGTAGCAAAAAAAGTACTTTCTACATTATAACACCCCATAATACCCCTCCCCCCTATTTAAACACTTAACCATCAACTAAAATGAACCCTTAACATTTAACCAGCCCCACCCATTCTAACCCTAAAATCCTAAATGTACAAAGGTTAAACCTGATACTTTCTTTTACCTAATATCAGAATTTACCAATCTTTAATTGAAAAAAAAAACAGCTCATCTGCAATATTTTTCCTTTTCCAATTTTTTTAAATTATTTTTCCCAATAAAAAATAGGGGTTATACAAAACATAGTGGGAATGATACATAGGTACAGTTGTCTCCCATGCATAGAGAGAGAAAGGATTAAAGAAAACATCATAAAAAAGGGAAGAATAAGCAAATGCAAGTAAAATTTCACAACTTAGGTTGTAGGCAGTGACATACAAAGCAGTGTATGCGACTTCAAACATTAGCGCCAGCGAGCACAAAATTTACAGGCAAACAATGTAACAACAAATGGATAAGACCCTACTGACCCCATTCAGTATGTGTGAAATGTTTTCTCCTCAAATCCAATGTGTCAGTCTGAGACACTGTAAACATGCGCAGATTGAGGAAACAGGGAGAATACCTCTAGATGAGGTCCCCTCCATCGCCCCATCCCAGTCCAAATGGCAGGCTGTCATATTTTTCATATATATTTGATTGTCCAATCGCTTTTCAGATTTACCCCATTTTAAATGACCAATTATTGATTTTGTAAATTCACCACAGCCTTATTTTCAAAAAATACACATCCACTACTTATTCGCCTTGCAACCTATCTTCCATCAACTTGTTTCTTACTTTATTTTTTGGGCTCCTTGTAGCATCCTACACGCCCATACCCCCACCCCCTCTGTATGTTTGGAACAGGCTGTAGAGGTTAGATGTGACCATGTGCACTGCTCTATGTACACTACAAATCCCATAGTCCATAGTCCATCTCAGGATCGAGCAATAGAGGGTGACTATATTCCAAACGTAGCCAGAAAGTCAGATCACACCAAGAGAAAATGTAATTTGGAGATTTGGAGGAGGCTGAGAGCACTATAAGCTACTTTTTTAGTTAAGAGTATATATTGAATAGAATATATTTTTTAAACCAGAGTTTGGTGTAAATTTAACACAATCAATGCACATTTCATGGCTGAATTCCTCCTAAGCATACACTGACATTCATCAGCCACCACAATTCAGAGGGAAACGTTAATTGTTGCTATATAACTTACTATCTTAACTATCTGTAATCTCTTAACTTGTTCACTTCCATTTCTTTATCTCTTTCCTTTGTCAATATTCCACAGATGTGCTTCTACACAGCTTTCAATTTTCTCTTCAACTAAAATTTTTACCCACCAAAAACCACACCCAACATGTTTCACCTGGTATTTTCATGGCTTCTTCAGGGGTGTATAATGATCTGTGTTTAAACATAGTGGCAGTGCTCAAGGAGCCATTTTGCAAACACTTTTAATATTCAAATATATGGCAATAAGCAAAATTTCTTTTTTTTTTTTAACTCCCTTGCACATGATTGAGTATTCAAAGTGTAAACGGGTTCACCTTTTTGGTTCAAATTCATGTTGTTAACCAAACAGTCTCTGTAGATAAGTGTAGACTCCGAACAAGCTCCATTTAAAACAATGGATGTCTATGTCAGTGTCTGTGGGCTTCACTAAATCCTATAGAAGCATGTCCTCCATGTACACCAGTGTCACAAATTGAAGGCTGATGCAAGTGATAAGGTAAATCACCTGTATGTGTGCCAAGAATGATCACAAGTAACATCAGGACACCAAAGCAAAATAAAAATTTGATGTTCAGGTGATATAGTTAATAAGGTCCTAAAACAAAAAAACACATCTATCAAGCTCAGTCTTTCCCAATGTTCATCAAGGGAAGGCAAAACAAATCCACCATGCTGGAATAGTTCTGATTTTACATAGTATATGAAGGATGGATCACGACACAAGAAACCCTTCAACGAAGCTCACAACCTCTCTTCTCCACACATATTTTACCAATTACCAATGCAATAGGCATCATGGATATTGCAGTGCAGCGCTAAAGGGCCACACTGAAAAAAACAGTCACATAATGGCACTCACACTGGACAAAATCACATGAAACACCATAAATAAACCATAATGGGCTTATGCAAGCAATCAAAACCCCTCTCATGATGTACTGCTTCAGTAAAGTTAAATCTGATTGGTTGCTCTAGATGACTGAACTTGGCTCTTGCAATGGACGTGCACTGCTTTGCAACACTTGCCTGTCAATGGCCCATCTTTAATATATTTCCCGTGTCTATAGAATGTTCACCCTTTACCTTCTACCAATTCCCGGACAAAGCTGATAATAACTGCCCAACTGGAAATACCAACAACTGCAATTAATATATCCGCTAAAAATCTACAAGTTTCAGCATGCTGATGAGGCCCTGGCTAGCTGGCCATGTTGGGACTATAATGAGCCGTCTTGATGATCTATGAAAGGACCTGCTATTTCCAGCTGGCCCTGATTTCCTGGCGCCTCCCTAAGGTTTAATTTATTTATTTATTTTACAAGGATTAAATGCTTATATAAAATATAATGTACTGCCGCTGACTCCATATTTATTGCTAAAATTAAAGAGTTTAGATTAAAGTGACCCCCTGATTTACCCCATATAGGGAAAAGTAACCATTTCAGTTAATTCCCCCTCTCTGGGGTTAATGTTGCTTCCAGTAGGATAGACAAAGATCACACAGAGGAATGGACACAGGTGGGTATGACACTTGGGGTGTTGCTGGGGGGGGGGGGGGGGTTTAGCTATTTCCAAGCTTACTCACCCATATTTCATGTTATTGTATTATACACATTATATTACCAAATGTATTGGGACACCTGCCTTTACACGCACATGAACTTTAATGGCATCCCAGTCTTAGTCCGTAGGGTTCAATATTGAGTTGGCCCACCCTTTGCAGCTGTAACAGCTTCAACTCTTCTGGAAAGGCTGTGCACAAAGTTTAGGAGTGTGTCTATTGGAATGTTTGACCATTCTTCCAGAAGCGCATTTGTGAGGTCAGGCACTGATGTTGGACGAGAAGGCCTGGCTTGCAGTCTCCACTCTAATTAATCCCAAAGGTGTTCTATCTGGTTGAGTTAAAGACTCTGTGCAGGCCAGTGAAGTTCCTCCATCCCAAACTCGCTCATCCATGTCTTTATGGATCTTACTTTGTGCGCTGATCCAAATCATTTGGTGGAAGGGGAATTATGGTGTGGGGTGGTTTTTCAGGGGTTGGGCTTGGCCTTTTAGTTCCAGTTAAGGGAACTCTTAAGGTCTCAGCATACCAAGAAATTTTGGACAATTTCATGGTCCCAACGTTGTGGAAACAATTATGAGATGGCCCCTTCTTGTTCCAACATAACTGCGCACCAGTGCACAAAGCAAGGTCCATAATGACATGGATGACTGAGTTTGGGGTGGAGGAACTTGACTGACCTGCACAGAGTCCTGACCTCAACCCCATAGAACACCTCGCGGAGACTACGAGCCAGGCCTTCTCGTCCAACATTAGTGCCTGACCTTACAAATTACTTCTGGAAGAATAGTCAAACATTCTCATACACACACTCCTAAACCTTGTGGGCAGCCTTCCCAGAAGAGCTGATCTAATTGTAAAGGATGGGCCAACTCAATATTAAACCCTACAGACTAAGACTTGGATGCCATTAACCCTCCTGGCAGTATTCCTGAGTGTGGCCCGTGGTTAAATTTCAGTACCATTATCGATCACCCTGAGCCACACTTGGGATTGCATTGCAGAATCCTGGTCCAGGTTACTTACCTTGTCACCAGGATCCTGCGATGTCCCCCCGCTGGATCATCCGCCAGATGCTCTGTGTGCTGGGCTCTGTTCTCTACAAGCGTTGCGATGCATGGGGTGGAGTCTGGTGGCAAATTCAAAAAGTACAAAAAACATAACACATACAGTACACTGTAATCTTAAAGATCTTAAAGATTACATTACTGTATCAAATCACTTCACATCCCTTTTGCCCCTAGTGCTTTGTCCAGTGCCCTGCATGCAGTTTTATATTATATATACAGTATTATATATTACTTTCTTTAAAAGTGTCCCTTTACGTCAAAAGTGGTTTTAGACTAGCTAGAAAACAACGATAGTGAATAAAAACACTTGCAGAATTAAGCAATAGTGATTTGTGGGGAAATTCATTTTATTAGTATTATATTACAGGCATACCCAACTATTAAGTACACAATGGGGTTTATTTACTAAAGCTGGAAAGTGCAAAATCAGGCTCACTTCTGTATAGAAACCAATGAGCTTCCAGGTTTTATTACCAAAGCTTAATTGAACAAGCTGGGGTTAGAAGCTCATTGGTTTCTATGCAGAAGTCAGTCTGATTTTGCACTTTCCAGCTTTAGTAAATAAACCCCATTGTGTATTTAAACATGGGGTATGCCTGTATTATTTTTTATAATTATTTATAGTTATTTATTATATTATAATTTATGATTTCCTGTTTCAAACTTTATCATGCCCAGAATGTCTACTAGACTCTTGTTTGGATAGATTTAAGTGTGTTATTACTAAGAATTACAGGCCTACAATATAAAATGGCAAATGCCCATGCAAAACAATGTACCGCTTTGAGATTCAAAAATCAGACATAATTATACCGCCAGGAAGGTTACAGTTCATGTAAAGGCAGGCATCCTAATACTTTTGGTAATATAGTGTATATAAAGATTTGTAGAGTAGCCGTTAGAGGGAGCTCTTATTGGCTCATCACTATAACTCTATTTTTCCTGAAGGAAGCCTGTATTGAGGCAGTATAGAGGCTGCCACCCTGTTGGATTTTCCCTGCTCGATCAGCGCTGCTGGCTATACCCTGTAATGCTGATCACCCAACTTAAGTGTGTGGATGGGGAAATTGGGTCAATTTTTTTCACTAACCCCCCCCCCAGTTGAACAAATAAAACAATTGACTAATACATGGGCTGCCTTAACCCAGACTTTTTGTTTCTGCATACTTTTTGCATGTCAGTGACAGAGAAAGTACTGCACCAAAGTTAGCCAGGCCATTAGCATTATCAGAGAACTATGACCAGTGGCAGACCCCATGTTTATCTCAGTACAGGTTATCTTTAACAATTGTTGAGATAAGATATCAGATAAGATATCGGCCACACAGGGAATGCTTTGCTTCCAAACCGTTGCCTGACTCACTGGGGTTGATTTACTAAAGGCAAATAGGCTGTTAACTTTACAAGGAAATTTTTCCCCAGAGCTAAGTGAGTGTGATGAAAATTTACTGTGTAAAGAATACCCAATCAGGTGCACAGAAAATAGAAAAACAGCATTTTTGTGTGCACATGATTGGATGATGAAAGTCAGCAGAGCTTCATCTCATTCTCTAAGCTCTTGAGAAAATTCCCTTACAAGGTGCAACAGCATTTTTTGCCTTTAGTAAATCAAACCCAGTGATTTGCATTGTGAGAAGGAACAGTAAAGCACAACCATCGTGCAGCACTACAAATCACGAAATAGAGATTTGGGGGTGATTTACTAAAACTGGAGAGTGTTAGGCTCGGTTCACATATGAGCCGCATGTGGCTCCCAACAGGGGTCCGGTGCGTGCTGGTTCACCATTTCAGGTCCGATTTCTGCCCGAATTTTTGGCTGAATTCAGACCTGAAATGGACCAAAATACGCACATCGTTTTTCTGCAAAACGCAACGGACCTGCTGCAAAGATATGTGGACCGGCTCCATAGAGAGCTGGTGAAAATCTCCCGCTATTGCGAATTGGATGCAGCAATACCACATCCAATTCGCAATGGTGTGAATCCAGCCTAAAATCTGGTGCAGCTTTGCATAGAAAACCATAAGCTTCCAGATTTTATTGCCAAAGCTTAATTGAACAAGCTGAAGTTAGAAGCTGATTGGCTACCATGCACAGCTCCACCAAATTGCTCCAGTTTTAGCAAATCAACCCCTGTGTATATAAAGAACAAATATGGCTGCCCCTTGTATACATATATATCTACAAACTACATGCAGAAATACAGTTTTGAAAACAATAACACATATTGATGATATTATTTACATCAGGATCTTTACATGTTTATTAAAAATAATATTACAAGGACTATGCAAGCAATTTAATCCGGGGGGGGGGGGGGGGTTGTGAACCAGATATTGAGGGTATGGGACTGGGTCCCTGAATTATTTCTAAAACCGATTCAGGATTCTTTGCATTATTGAATGTGAAATTAAAAGAGAAATATGGCCTTATTACAGTTTTATACTTACTTGGGTAGAGGCAGCATCTGTCCCCCGTCGCTTCTGCACTGAAAACCGAGCGATCAAACAGCACTGATTGCTCGGTTTTTACAGCTCCGTAAGCAGAGAGTTGCAGTCACGGCTCTCTGCTCTGCCCCCCTCCTCACTCATTGGAGGGCTGAGCTGGGGAGGGGTGAAGCGGGCCGTCTCAGGCTCTCAGCGGCTTGCTGAGAGGCTAAGAAGGGTGTCAGTCCAGGCACCAGGTGGATCCAGATTTCCAATGTTGTGATGACACAGTGCCTGGACTGATATCTGTGATGTCAGCAGAACTTCAGTCCGCTCTCTGCTGAAAACAGGTCACAGGAGTGCAAAACGAATTGCAGACCTGTGATCCATAGGAGAAGCCCAGCCAAACGAGCTTTGGCTGGACTTCTCTTTTAAATCTGAACTTCAGGGGGAACAAATCAAAATTCTCAGTGCACAGAATTAAATGCTCATCTTTGTCTAGGGTACCTTTAACTGCAGTTGTACTTACCTTATCTTTCTCTCTGACTGGTCCCCTGAAACTACTTCTCTTTGGTGCACCTTTGGTTGCAGGTACTCTGATGTCATCACATACAATGCAGGTCTGTCGGTCCTTCATTGTAAGTGAGAATGCCAAGGGATCATCCACAACCAAGACTGAAGAAGAGAGTACTGGCTTCCAGGAGGGCAAGGGATAAGGTAGGTAAAGCTGCTTTTCAATGGAATCCTGGACAAAAATGAGCATGTAATGATGTACACACGACCGGACTTTTCATCAGCAAAGGTCCGACGGAACAAATCTGCTGGACAATTCAATCATGTGTGGGCTTCATCGGACCTTTGCTGTCTAAAAATCAGACAGACTTTAGATTTAGAACATGTTTTCAAATCTTTCCGATGGACTCGAGTCCGGTGGAAAAATCTGTTGGTCTGTGTGCTAGTCCGAGTGATTGTGTGTGGCCAAGTCCGTTTGTTCGGAAAGTCCATCGGAACTCCGCTGAAAAGTCAGTAGGGAAAACCGTCGGACCTAGTCTGCTGGAAAGTCCGGTCGTGTGTATGCGGCATTACTCTTGCAGTGTGGAAGGAAAAGGGGAGTGTTTGGGGATCTACAAGGGTAGTTTTTAGTTTTCCCTGAAGTTCAGCTTTAGCCGTTCACACCGGTGCAGCTTCGAAATCCTGTTACCTCAGCCTGATTTCAAAGCCGCACATCAGTGCGATTTGCACTGCCGATTTCATTTCAGCTTGTGACTTCATATAACAGCAGTCATTGCAAGTCACAATGAAATCCGCAAAAAGCAGTACAGGAACCTTTTTCAAAGTCTGCGACATGAGTCCTGGCACCTTGAACGGTTTCATTGCCGACAATGGGGTGCGACTTGTCATGCGATTTGGAACTGTCCAATCACACCGGTGTGAACAGGGGCTACAAATCTAGATGATGCGCCATATCGCATGCATGTAACATTGTTAATAAATGTATCTCCATTCCATGCAAGGCTGTACAAAAGCAACAAAAATCTCACTAGTTGTAGCTAGCCTGTGTATTTGTGATTGGCCATTTTTGTATAAATAAATGATGAAATCTTCATAATTTTTTTTTTTTTCATTTGTTGTGTTATATATAAAGAAAAGTTATTTACACCTTTTAAAACTATATTGGTTTCTTATAAGACCGATGATGATGATTTTTACAGTCTGGCTAAGGGAATGGGGACATATTAAGCAATTTATTTATGAAAACTGTCTAAAGTTCATAAATCCATTAGGATTTATGAAGCACAACGCCTCCCCAGAATGGATGTGCCTGCGTTAATATGTTTATGCTGAATCTGTATTTTTTTGTCGGTATTTATGTATAATCTTTTGTAGTATGTTTATATAGGATGTGTCATTGTAATTATATTGTGTATAGACAGTAGAGATCCTGGAAAGGGTGGATTATCATTCTGTGACCTGCACAAGATTGCCTGTGTAATAATCCTGCCTGCTGCCATTATTACCCACTCTGCCATCAATGGCGGAATAAGTGACCATTTATATTTTTTATATTGTTATTATTACTATTATTATTATTATTATTATTATATTTATTAGCCTAAATATTAATGTTTCTGTCATGAGGATGATTCTTAGCATTATTATTTGTAATGATGATGATGACAATATTAATATTAATAATAATCATTTACTATTAGCTGCAAAATGTGTTAAATAATTCTGTAAACATACAGGGCCCAGTCTACTGTGTTCATAAGCTTGGTTGCTAGGTATTGACCTCTCTGACAATGCAATTGGAATGCCCTCTCTCTTATTTACTAAATGGGAAAAGCAATGCCTATGAATGTTTGTTTGTATGTGAAATTTCAGCAAACAACTGTCTGAATTTAGATACCCCCAAAGTCAGAGCAGCATATTTCCAAGCACAGGTCCACAGGAACACACCAGCAAGATTTTTACAATTAGGGCCCATTCACACTTTTTTTTGCTTCTATGCATGCATTCTAACATGCATTGTCTCATTGCTTAAAGGGGTTGTAAAGGTAATTTTTTTATTTTCTACATAGGTTCCTTTGAGTTAGTGCATTGTTGGTTCACTTACCTTTTCCTTTGATTTCCCTTCTAAATGTTTTTTTGCTTTGTCTGAATATCTCACTTCCTGTTTCTCCTCAGTAAACTTCTCACCATCATTCGAGCTGGTGGTTAGTCAGCCAGAACAGCTTACTGAACAGCTTACTGAGGAGGAACAGGAAGTGAGAAATTCAGACAAAGAAAACAAAGAAAAAAAAACATTTAGAAGGGAAATCGAAGCAAAAGATAAGTGAACCAACAATGCACTAGCTTAAAGGAAGCTATGTAGAAAATAAAAAATTTACCTTTACAACCCCTTTAATGTCTGTAGCATTAGGGCAGGGCTGCCAATGCATAAGAACAGACCAAAAAATGGGCATTTCAGCATTTTTTTCAACACAGTGCACCATGATGCATGTAGTGTGTTAACATGCATTGTGGTGCACTTTAATGCATGTGTGTTGGAGCTGCATTGCCTCAGTGTAATGTGGTGTCATTCAGAATCAATTTAATTGCAATGCACTGCCGCATATAACTTGTGTTTACATGCCATGCGATATCGTGCGTTACTGTAACAAGCTGAAGCGCAAAGTTGTGTTTCAGGTCTCAGATATATAGATATTTTTCTACAGTTTTTTTAGTACAGTTTCCTGTATTACATTAATCTATTGTATTTTAAATTAATTAATTAATTAATAATAAAATAAATCTGATTCTTCCAGCATTGAATTGTATTGTATTATATTGTATTATATTAATTGTACTGTCTGCCCTCATGTTGTAAAGCGCTGTGCAAACTGTTGGCGCTATATAAATTCTGTATTATAATAATAATAATACATAAAGTATTTAAAATAAATAAATATTTATTGATTATATTTATGTATTGTATCTGCTTTACTATTGTATTTAATATTTAGGAGTTGAAATGTGTCATTACAATGAATACAATAAAATATATCAGCAGCTCAAGTGTTAATATTTATAAAACAAAATCAAATATGTATAGCTATCTTATACTTTGCATTCCTGTTCTCAGAACAGAGAAAACCTGAAAACTGTCAGCCATGCCACCATGTGATAATAGAAAAATTAATTATTGTATCATGGAATCTATATTTTTATGTCAGTGTTTTGAATAATAATAATAATAATAATAATAATAATAATAATAACCATTCATTAAAACGTATGAAGCCAAAATCTGCTTGCATACCACCAAACTTTAAATATTTCTATTATCATGACCCCCTTGCATCTAACCTTCCTTTCTAATGCACATGTGCACAGTTCTGCTTGCAGGCATTTTTTTTTTTTTGATGGACATGGTGAAAAATAACGAATGGGAGAGGATGTGTATGGGTACACATGCAGATTAAGTGCCTTGTCCTTTAAAATCGATTGGTAGTGGATAGTTCAGCACAATATAAAAAAAAAGTAATTTTTTTTTTTTACTATGACTATTATAATCTTAGTTTATAACATAATCTATCTATCTATCTATCTATCTATCTATCTATCTATCTATCTATCTATCTATCTATCTATCTATCTATCTATCTATCTCTGTATATATATATATATATATATATATATATATATATATATATATATATATATATATTATTGTTCAATATGGTAAATGGGTTTAATTGACTTCTGATTTATTGTTGTATTTGTAAACCATTTTAAAACATTGATGTTCTGCAAATGATTTTGCATTTTCCTTTTTTATCTTCTTTTTTGGAATTCTAAAAGAAACTATCTAGAATGTATGATCCTTCATTGGGGCATGTGTGAATCCTTCCCCTGAAGTTGGTGTGAAATCGCATGTGTGTTTATGTGTCGTGTATAGTGTGCAGGAAGACGCAGAAAAGGATAGTTTGCCTTTACTGCCTGCAGGAGGTTTTCTTTACTAATGCTATAAGTATCTATTGGTAATCACGGTTGAAAAAAAAAGAACAAAACGTTTAGTTATATTCACATCATCCTAATGAGTAGTTCTAACACTCACATTGTAATGTCATATACAATATATTTTTCAGTATTATATAGATATATAGATGTGTATATATATCTATAGATATAGATATCTAATGTGTAGAGCAATGCGCTATAATGTAAAATCTACCTATAAGAAAAAATATATAATAATGTAGTTTTATAGAGCATCAAATCTATATCTTCTGTATGTTAAATAATATGAAATAAAGTAACTGATCCTAAAGCATAATAACGAATATATGTAAATAACACAATGTAAAATAATAGACAATGTGAAACATAATGACGGATATAATACATTATATGATGACATATACAATGATACAGACAGATTCATGAAAGATATGCCTGGTAGCGGTGTACAAGTATTTGGAATATAACTATGTTATAAACATGATGTTTTTTGTTACATAGATAATATTGTGTATTTTCTCTGTGATTTTTTTTTTTTTTGGTTTAGGATTGTGAAAATCTGACACAATTTGTATCACTTAGCAATAAAACCATTACACATAAATGGATCTGGGATGCAACTAAACAGATTCATTGCCGATTAATGGGAATGGGGCCCCAGAGATAGATAGATAGATAGATAGATAGCTCAAGATTTCTCTCTCTCTCTCTATATATATATAGATATCTATATATATCTATCTATAGATATATAGCTATCTATCTATCTATCTTTATCTATATATCTATCTATCTATCTATATATATATATATATATATATATATATATATATATATATATATATATATATATATATATATATATATATATATGTGTGTGTGTGTGTGTGTGTGTGTGTGTGTGTGTGTGTGTGTGTATTTATTTATATATTTATTTATCTCTCTCGCTCTCTCTTTCTATATAAATATATATATATGTATATATAAAGATATATATTAGCATTTTATAATATCCGTAAAATTTGAGAAAGGGCAACACAGAATACAATCCGGTATTATAGAATACAAATAATGTTTATATATATTTATGTAAACGTCTTGCTAATTATTTACAGATGAACTAATGGATCCATCGGGAAGGATGCCTATCTCTTGGCATACACAGGGAGATGTGCATGTCTGTGCCATGGCTAGTCTGTGAATTATGACCCCCCTCCACCTCCCCACACAAAATAATACAAATATCCTCTTTAAAAGGGAGAAACCAAATCCACGGACTGAAATGACATAAAAACAAAGCGGCCCTCCCTGTCTGATCTCCCCCTAAGCTGCATCCATCAGGAGGGCTGTTAAAGTGTCATTGTCAGGGGACACAACAAGGCTCGTCCCCTCCCGGCCACCCGGGCAAATTATCTGCTAATTAACTTGTGTTCTAATGGAGATCGCCAACCACTGTCCCCACCGGGTTGCCCGCATGGGATTCCTAATAATAATAAAAAAAAGTATATATATATATATATATATATATTTGCGTGTTCTTCTTCTTTTTTTTTAATTAGAGTGCACCAAGTTACACTGGTATACCTGTATTCTATGATTTTAGATGATATTATTGAATGATCATGCAGCTATACAATTATCTGACAGTCAGGGGTGGTACGATCTGGTCTTTATGTGTGTGTTTATTACAGCACAGTGGTAGAGATTGAGCAGATCATAAAAATGTTGTACTAATCGGAAATGGCTGTGCCTGGTATACAGGGGGATATAGAGACACTGGAAATAATTGCAGATTTATTGATGATGTGTACAGGGGAGGGAGCAGTGGATAAATGAGGACAATGCTGTTGATAGGAATAAACAGAAGTGAATGGTGATAATTGAACAAGCACAGGGCAGATGCTCCAAACACTCATCACCCACACACCAGCCCCTGGGTACACTCAGCCCTGCTCTCCTGCCACCTCTACATAGGATAACACTCCCATGTGTAGGTCCACCTGCAGGGGGGTGACACTCCCACTGTCTGATCTGATGGACACAAATCGTTTGATGTTCAATAGGATTGTAATTTAAGATCATTTGTTCGATCTTTATCATCCAGCCATTCAAATGCCTTTCCTTATTTCTCAGGACATCACATCGCCTGGATCTATCAAACATCGCTGGGCATCTACACATTAGTCGGTGAACAGACAACAGCAATTGATACGATTCCATTGGATAGAGCAAATGTCCGATCTGAATTGTATATTAAATGAGCCGACATCCAGATTACATCCACAGATATTGTGGTCATCAGACAGATCACATTAAACCAGAAACAGCAAATCATTCCCCTAATAAGATCGATTGATCGATAGATAGATAGATGCAAATGTTTTACATTTCCTATAGAGAGATCGCTGTACAGTCACACTTCTTGCGATCTGAGCATACAAGAGCCGATCAGCAGTCGGTGATCCCTATCACTCCTCATCCCTTAGCTTGTATCTATAATTATAAATGGATATCTACACAGATCCAATGGTGACACAGGTAGTAGGGTGTCCCCGGCACAGTGCCACCCATATGTGACATCTACACCAAATAGACTGTCAGCTCTTCAGTACAGGTTGCTCCAATAGTGTTATAATGGGTCCAATCTAGCTGCTGTTCAGTTCATTTGCTTCCTCTGATACAATAGACGTTATATACACCATAATCTATACATCATTATTACAGAGAGGTCTATGTATTGAGGGTGTACAGCACCATAGACAGGGCTCTACTCACCGGATCGGAGGCTGGTATGAGGCATAGTCCTGAGCTGTCCTAGGGACGATGTCCTGCTCAGATAAGTCCAATAGGAAGAGTGGAGGAGATCCACTGTGCCAGGCGACCTGCGGAGGAGACACCATTCACTCATTGTATAGGGCACAAAGGTCTGGGGGTGCAGGAATCACCTGGAGGGTAGGGGACATAGAAGACCCATGGATGTTAGGGGTGCAGGAATCACATTGAGGGTAGGGGACATTGAAGACCCATGGAGGATAGGGGGTACAGGAACTGCATGGAGGGTAGGGGACATAGGAGTAGGAGACACATGGAGGTTAGGGGGTACAGGATCCACATGGAGGGTAGGGGAATAGGAGAGACATGGACGTTAAGGGTTACAGGAACCAGGTGGAGGGTATAGGGGGCATAGGAGACCCATTAAGGTTAGGGAGTACAGGAACCACATGGAGGGTAGGGGGTATAGCAGACCCAATGGAGGGTAGGGGAAACTTGAATCACATGGAAGGGATGAAGCAGAGAGACCCCAACGAGAGGGAGGGGGGGTAATCCCTCTGGGGGCAAGGGGTACGGAAAATCCAATGAGGGTAGAGCGCATAGGAATTTCGTTGAGGAAGAAGGCACAAGAACCCCAATGTAGGGTAGGGAGCACAGGAACCCCATAGAGAGCATGGGGCACAGAAACCCCTGGGAGGGTAGAGTGCATGGGAACCCACTGGACGGCAGGGGGCACAGATACATCATAAAGGACAAGGAACAGAGGGGCCCCATAGATGGAAGAGGGCAGATGAACCCTATGGAAGGCAAGGGGCACAGAACCATCACGTAGGGTAGGGAGCAGAGGGACCCCATAGCAGGAAGAAGGCAGAGGAACTCCATGAGGGACAGGAGTAGAGGAGCCCCATGAATTGCAGGGGAAAAGAAAACCTATAAAAGACAGAGCGTACAGGGAACTCATAAAAGACAGGGGACACCTAGAAATCCTAAGGAGGGCAGGGGGTACAGGAACCCCAAGGAGTGCAGAGGGTACAGAAACTCCGCAAAGGACTGGGGTCAAAGACACACTGAGTGGCCAAGGCACTCCATGGGGTGCAAGGGCAGTGGTACATAGGTCAGGATGAACAGACACTCAGTGAAGGGCAAAAGGCATAGACACCCCAATAAATGACACATATACTAAAAGCCTGACTTACAATATTCGGATAGTGGTAACAACTCCATGTATCATTTGGAAATCAACTACAGGATGAGATCATAGAAAACCTCCTCTCCCCCACCAAAGAATCCCACCTGCCTGCTCTTTTGCAGCACATAAAGGTACATTATAAATTCAATACATAACAGCTATAGATACATTACAACACCGAAACATTTAGATAAACTGGCACGAGATCAAACTAAATACCAATAGAAAGAAAGAAGGCATGCAATAAATACAGATAGCCAGATAGATAAAAAAAAAAAAATAGATCAAACAGACATATAGATAGTATATAGAGGCAGGACCTACAGATGATGAAGACAGAGGATGCTCCCAGCTGTGTCTTGTCTCTGGAGGACCTCTCACCCTCACACTTTACACGAAGTTTGTCCACCAAGCAAAGGGTCTGGGGGAGGATTTATCCCATGGAGGGGGTCTCAGGGCTGCCTGGTACAGCACACACAGCACTGATTGGCTGCAGGTGCTTCAGGGGGGCTGGAAGGAGGGAACTGCACATGGATGGCTGATTTCAAAAGATTCCACATCCTACACTACAAGGTTCTCAGGGACTACACTATGCTAGATGACATATGATTCCAAGATAAAAGATAGATAGATAAAAGGATAGATAGCTAGATAGATAGATAGATAGATAGATAGATAGATAGATAGATAGATAGATAGATAGATAGATAGATATGTAGACAGGTAGAGAGATAGATAGATAGATAGATAGATAGATAGATAGATAGATAGATAGATAGATAGATAGATAGGTAGATAGATAGATAGATAGATAGATAGATAGATAGATAGATAGATAGATAGACAGACAGATAGATAGATAGATATAGATGCTTGTATATGGAAATTACAATTTTGCCCCCATCATATATTTTTTCCAGTTTTAGGATTTTTGTATCCAAAAAAATAATAATAACCAACCATCTGGAGAAATATACAATCATAGAGATGTTGGGTAAATTACTAAAGGAGTAGAGATATTTCACTTTGCAAAGTAAGTGTTCAGGGCTCTTAGTAATCCTGGTGGTGGGGCTGTGTACACTTCAGACATTTAATGTCCAACAAGAATTCTGTATTTTGTATTTCCCTATATAAAATGAATACAGCTTCACCTTATTTACTCCAATGCACATGCACTTTGTTAAATTGACAGTCTCTATTTCTTTGATAGACCAACCCCAGTGAGGTTGGATTTCTAATGGGGCAGAGAATGTTTGCTGAGTTTAGCTACTACAGTTCATCATATTGACTATGGTCTATCAGGTAGAGAGCCCAACAGCCAATTGAAGGAGGTTGTGCAACAGACTGACAACGTGACTTCACTTCAAATCGCAGAATCTCAAAGCCACAAGTCCGTGCGACTTCAGGTGTGACTTGTGCGACTTAATGCACAGATGTTTATGCAAGTCACACCTGAAATCGACAAAAATTGTTCTTTTTCAAATCAGTGCAGCACTGCAAAGTTGGTGTTGCATCGATTTTAACAGTTCCATTGTTGACAATAGGCTGCGACTTGTCGTGCGATTTGGACTGTCGCTCCAGTGTAAACGAGGACTTAGGCTCAGTTCACACTAGTGTAACTTGTCATGTGACTTGCAACACATACAAATTCTGAATGAACCCTATATATATGCTATATATCCTTTCTGCATAGGTGTGCGCAGCCTATTGCATTTGGTTGTACACTCCAAACGCACGCAGCTTTCTCTACAGCCTCAGCTGCACTGGACAGTGAATGAATGGGAAGTGCTCTGTGCTGAGCAGCTTCCTGTTCATTCACAAACGAAAGCATAGTAAACACGGTTTACTATGCTCCAGTTATGATTGAACACAGCCAGTGTGTTCACTGGGTTCATTAAAAAAGGAGGAAGCTTTACATCGTGTAACATCCCCCGCAGCAGTGCGGGGAGGGGGGGGGGGGTTGGGAGATGAGAGGAGAAAAACCAGCAGCACTGCTGGGGGGGTGCAACATGGGGGGGAGAAGCCCAGGCAGTAGGGGGAATCTGCACCACACAAGGTGATTAGGGTGTGCCCGGCACCCTCTGCACCACACAGGGTGATTAGGGTGTGCCTGGCACCCCCTGCACACGCCTATGCCTTTCTGGCAAACTTTGCAATGAAAAACAGGGGTTTTTAGTTCATATATATTGCAGTACATGTTTAAGCTGACAAACTGCGTCAAAGTAATCCCTCTTATGGCCAGTCCTACTCTGCTCTGCCATTGAAAATGCCACGGTGGACACAATGCCAACATGGGGCAAACAGACACAAAGTGGGGGAGAGCTTCTTGCTTCAAGTCTGGTCACTGACCTGCATTGCAACAGAAACAAGATGTGATCAAATCCCCATAGCTTGTACATGTACTGTATATAATCTATCAAGTGCTAAAGGGGTATGACCTCATGCTAACACTAGAAATTCTGGATGAACCCTCTGCACACTGCTGTATACCCTTTCTGACAAACTTTGCAATGAAAAACAGGGACTTTAAAGTGGTTGTTAACCCTTACAACACACTTTGACCTACAGGTAAGCCTAGATTAAGGCTTATCTGTAGGTCCAAGAAATATCTCCTAAACCTACACGGTTTAGCAGATATTTGCCAAAAGACAGGCACTGTTGTCTACGGCGCATGCGCCGTAGACAGCGCCGCGCAGGCGCACTGAGCGCGGCATCGTCAACGACGAAGATGTCGTGCGTGTCGGCTCCCGTGCGCATGCGTGGGAGTGACGGCTTCGCTGAATGACAGCGGCGGAGCAGCGAGACCCCACCGAGAAGATGGATGCGCCGGACTACAGGGGACAGCGGTGACATCGCTGGCTCCTGTGTCAGGTAAGTGACACATAATGGACTACTATGCGATGCATAGTAGTCCATTATGCTTTGCCTTCGCAGGGAATGAAAGAGGAAGTAAACTCATCAGGGTTTACTTCCGCTTTAAGTTCTTGTTTCTGTTGCGACACATAAAGTCTCATGACAAGTAAAAAACTATTTATTTCAATGGCACCCGTTTCAATCTATGCAACTAAAGTCACAGCACCTTTAAAAAAAGGTTCTTGCACTACCTTAATGTGACTTTCTTGCGACTTGAGAGCCATAGCGTGTAATAAGTTGCATGAAAGCCCCACTGGAAATCACGCAATTTTAGAGTCACATTAGTGTGAACCGAGCCTTAGCATTGTCAGCATGCAACAAGATGTGTGTTACTGGCAGGATCTCCATTTAAGAAACTGAAGCTGATTAAGTAAAATCAATTTACTTCAAGGCATAGTCTACCTTTCATACCATGTTTCATGATACCATGTTTCATGATATATGTATTAGGGTGTAACATGAAACATGGTTGCATGGTTTCATGTGATTAGAGCCTATGGCTCTAATCACGTGCTTAAAAATAACAAAAAAAAACGCTCATTGAAATCCATGCGTCCATGGAGATTAGGGGGTCACACGCATGGATTGGGGGGTGGCCCGTTATGGACGAACTGCCATCTCTAAATATTTCTTACTAAAGGTAAACACTGCATATATATTCACTATATCATATACTCAGTTTATAATTCATAAGTTTGCAGAAGGTTGGATGAATACTGGGAATCTGAAGAAATGTTTTAAATTTGTAGGATACCAGCCAATAAAGTGATTTAGTACCATTGATATAAGATGAAGAGTTATATAGTTGTGTAGAGCAAATTTGTCTTAGCAAATGAGATCAATCTGTGCGTTAGATTTTGAGGATTCAACTCTGAAATGGGTACCAAATATAACCTTGATACATATCAAAAAGTATAACAGCTTTACGAGACTATGTAAACGGAAAAATTTTGGATATACAGACTGAACACACTTATCCTAGATGGCCTTAATGAGGCCAGGGCCATCTTTAAGGCAGGGCAAAAGGGGTAGATGCCCTGGGCCCTGTCATTGTTGTGGGGCCAAAAGCATCTGCCTCATATTTGTCAACTATTCTGGTTTAAATCCATTGTCCCTTACAGTTTTAGTCCCATGCTGTGTCCTAATCTAATGTGATGTCTGTGAGGTGCGATTTCAGCCATACAGTTTGTATGGCTGAAATCACATCACATTTGCCCAAAAATAGCGCCAGGCCCTTTTTTTCCTCGCACCTGAATCACATTGCATGGGTGTTGAAACTCTGGAAATCTCACTGCATTTTGCTATCTGTTGTGGGGTGTCGTTGAGATGACATTGACACTGCCGCAGATTGCATGGACACTGTGTGATTGCAATGCGATGCGGGAACACACAAAATTCACTGCGTTTCCTGCATAACATAAGTGTGAGCCTACAGCATCTCCATTGAAGTCTACTGAACTAAAAAAGCAAAAAAAACAGCGTTTTGCATTTAAAGAAGTCCCTGACCCTTACCAAAAACACAGGCAAAAAATACATTGATGTGATCGTGCTCCATAGAAACTCATGTTAAGAAACAAGTGCTCTGCTTCTACAAAAAGCAAAAAATATGAAAAAATACATTGGTGTGAACCAAGCCTAAAGCCTTGTACACACGATCAGATTGTTGGCCAACAAAACCGTGGACTTTTGTCCAAAGGGCATTGGCCCAAACTTGTCTTGCATACACACGGCTACACAATTGTTGGCCAAGAATTATGAACGTAGTGACGTACTACGTTGTTTTTCAGCTCTTTAGCGCCACCCTTTGGGCTCCTTCTGCTAATTTTGTGTTAGTAGAAGCTTGCTGAGTGTTGATTTGCGTTTTTCATTGCACACTTTTCAGTTCTCACTTTTCAGTTCATTTCTGAACAGCTGTTCGTCAACCAGCCATGTTGCGGAATCGGAGGAGATAACGTGTTATTTATTATTGGCCTTGGAGTTATTGCATTGACATAATTTTTTGGTTGAATAATGATTTGATTTGGTACATTTTCTATATATTTAGATGCATATAATGCACTTTTTGGTTAAGCTCTTTTGGCAGATAGCATGTCCAATTTTATTTGTTTTCTTTTTTTTAATGTACAATAAAAAATTTTGGAGAATAATACTTGGCTACAGTATGTGTTTTACTTCAAATGACAGTTTGGGAGTAGGCAGGTACATTTAAAAATACAATGTAAAATTAACAAGGGACACCAACATAGTTGTATCATTGAGCTTAAAAACTACGGGATAATGGTGTTTTGGTAACATGACCAAAAAAATAAAAAAAAACATAATATTATTCTTGATATCACTAGAAAGCAGCTTTTTAAATACGTTTGGCAGAACTCCATCAGTATCACCAGCAAAGCATCTTCATTATTATCCCATTAAAGAAGAAGAGAATGTGCGCTGGATTTTTACATTTCATAATTTGCCACATCACGAATGTTAATTCTTCATTACGAACGCTAGTTTACAAGACCGAGCGCTTCTGGCTCGTCCTTGCTTCCGAGCATGCGTGTTTGTACTTTGGACTTTTGTCCGAGGGACTTGTGTACACACGGTCGGAAAATCCAACAACAGACATTTGTCCGTGGAAAGTCTGACAAAAGTTGTCCAATGGAGCATATACACAATCGGATTTACCGACAACAACCTGTCATCGAACATTTCCTGTCGGAAAGTCCGATCGTGTGTAGGAGGCTTAAGAGTGAGAAGGAAGTACTGTACTGTATATTCAGCACCTGTTTAAAATGCATCCAGCAACTTGCTTCCAAACCCAATAAGTCGTTTTTTTCTGGATGATGGGGGTGTTGGGGAAGTGTTAACGATGAACAGGACTGCAGTATCCAAAGAAACTGGTGAAAACCATGGTTGTTTTTATTGTCACCCAACCAGTACCGGGATAGGGTCATCCAGAGCCCTGGGCAAGGATGCAGAATTTGCCCTCCCCCACTATTAATACGTGTCCATTTTTTGCCCCTTTGCTTCACTGCACCCAGGGCAACTTTCACTCCTGCCCACCCCTTGTCCTGGCCCTGCACCCAACATAAAGCTGATGTTTGCCAAGTCCTAGTACATATTAAACCATTGTAGTCAGTATCCCTTTTCTGCACATTGGGAGATATCAGGAGTAGGGATGAGCTAAAGTTAGAGTTTTTTCGCTTCACCAAATTCACCAATGTAGCAGGAGAAATGAATGTGGTTTTGGTGGTGTTTAAAGGGGAACTTCAGTTGCTCCTCTGATTTTTTTTTAGCCCCACTTACCTGTCTTAAAGAGTTGTCCTGGACTCAGATATTCATCTGCCCAGTGGATCCAGCATTGTCCTACTGTGATTCATTGGTCAAGTGGAGCAGCCCAGGTCCACCATCTTGGTCTTCCTCAGACATTGGAAGCTAGCTGCCTCTTCATTGTTCAGGTAGCCAGCCACCGATGACAACCACAGCATATTACCTACTTCTGCAGCCTTTTGGGGTATGTAATGTGGAATCCCCAGAGGCTGAGGCTGCAGGGACACATCATACTCTTCTAGGCGAGAATGGTGGCAGATAGGTGAGGGCCAAGCCTAAAATTTATTCCCAAAAAATTGCTGATTCATATTGCAGGGGACAGTGGCTGTGCGCAGAGCTTCAGGTGATCTGGGGGGTGAATGTCCACTTTAAAGGTACAGTGGGCTTTAAATGGCTCCTTAGGGTTATACAAGCTACTTTTAATGCGGTTCTAAAGCTAAAACATTATTTACCTTAATGCATTCCCTGCATCAAGTTAAAAAACATTTTAGAACTTGCTGTGCCCCCCTCTCCCCTAAACACTTCCCTCACTCCTGGATCGATCTGGCGCTGTGCCAGCAGCATCTTCTCTCCTTTCTCCCTCTAATTCAGTGAGGAGGAAGTGGGTGGTGGGCCGAGCCACACTGTGTGTCTATGGACGCACACAACCTGGGTTGGGATTGAGCCTGCACATCTGGCTTGCTATGGTGGCAGATGCAAGCGGCTTGCTATGCTGGCAGACACAGAAAAGGAGAAGCTGAGTGTGCTGGCGGGGACCCCAGAAAAGGGCGTTCAGGGCCACTGTGTGCCTTACTTTTGCACAGAGAAGGTTAGTATAACATGCTTGTTATTTTAGGGGAAAAAACTGTTCTTGTTGCAAAATCAAGCCATTCATTAGTTGGGAACATGATAATAGATGATACAGCAAACATGAGGCATTGCCAGAGTTGCCAGTTTGTAGCCCATGTATTATCACACCTATCCATATATTGTCATGATTGCCCAATTCTTTCCCGATGTATTTAAGCCGTTGCCTTTTCCTGTCGGCATATTGTAACAATTGCCTATTTCTTGTCTATTTTCATTGATTTTATTAAATTTTTTTTATACAAACACCCTATTATGATAGCTAATATCTTATAGCCTTTGTGGTACCTACAGTGTCTTGAAAAAGTATTCATACCCATTGACATTTTCCACATTTTGTCATGTTACAACCAGAAACGTAAATATACTTTATTGGGATTTTTTGTGATAGACCAACACAAAGTGGCACATAATTGTGAAGTGGAAGGAAAATGATAAATGGTTTTCAATTTTTCTTACAAATAAATATGTGAAAAGTGTGGCGTGCATTTGTATTCAGCCCCCCTGAGTCAATACTTTGTAGAACCACCTTTCGCTGCAATTACAGCTGCAAGTCTTTTTGGGGATGTCTCTACCAGCTCTGCGCATCTAGAGAGTGAAAATTTTGCCCATTCTTCTTTGCAAAATAGCTCAAGGTCTTTCAGATTGGATAGAGAGCGTATGTTAACAGCAATTTTCATGTCTTGCCAAAGATTCTCAATTAGATTTAGGTCTGGACATTGATTGGGCCATTCTAACACATGAATATGCTTTGATCTAAATAGGAAAAATGTAAACCAGGCTGCTGTTTTTTCCCCAGCCACCAGAGGGCACAGATTTGCTCCTAGCCTATTGTAGGCAGGAAGAAGGGCAGCCATTAGCAAGTGCTGACAGGTCGGATGGCCTTGGACACAGAACAGTGGACCGTGAGTGGCTGACATCATCGGGAGTGCTTGGCCCCGCCGCTGGAGCTGTCAGTCGGGCAGAGGAGAGAGCTGAGGAGTCACGTGAGCGCCGGGAGCTGCTCAGATATAGAGTGCTTCATATCGAGACCACTGAATAGACTATTATCTTGGAAACACCGCTAAGAGATGGAGTGCTGACCCAGCTGAGGAAGGTTAACCTGGATGTCATCCACTTATCATTTGTATATGCTTCATTCCATATATTTTCTGGTAAGCGCATTCAACATATGGTGACGGGTATCTCACGCGCCTTGGAAAGTGTTGAACCACTGTGGTGTTGTCATTTAAGAACACTTACGTCCGTCATTTGGATTCACTTATGAACTTTTCTTTAATTGGACTTTTTTCACTTTAATGCCATGTTTGACTTTTTTGGTCATCTACACATTATTTGAGGTCTTTTTGCATAATTGTATCAGTATTTATTTTCATATTTTATTTCATTTATTTGTTTAATCTTATTTTTATATTATATGTAGTGGAGGGTTGGCGCGGCTTTGTATATACTTTATGCTTTGATCTAAACCATTCCATTGTAGCTCTGGCTGTATGTTTAGGGTCTCTGTCCTGCTGGAAGGTGAACCTCCGCCCCAGTCTCAAGTCTTTTGCAGACTCTAGTAGGCTTTCTTCTAAGATTGCCCTGTATTTGGCTCCATCCATCTTCCCATTAACTCTGACCAGCTTCCCTGTTCTTGCTGAAGAAAAGCATCCTCAAAACATGCCACCACCAGGTTTCACAGTGGGGATGGTGTGTTCAGGTTGATGTGTAGTGTTAGTTTTCCACCACACATAGCGTATTGCTTTTAGGCCAAAAAGTTAAATTTTGGTCTCATCTGACCAGAGCACCTTCTTCCACAGGTTGGCGTCTCGCAAATTGCAATCGGGACTTCTTATGGCTTTTTTTCAACACTGCCTTTCTTCTTGCCACTCTTCCATTAAGGCCAGATTTGTGGAGTGCATGATTAATAGTTGTCCTGTGGACAGATTCTCCCACCTGAGCTGTGGATCACAGTAGCTCCTCCACAGTTGCCATGGGCCTCTTGGCTCCTTCTGTCATTAATGCTCTCCTTGCCCGGCCTGTCAGTTTAGGTGGACGGCCATGTCTTGGTAGGTTTGCAGTTGTGCCATATTCTTTCCATTTTGGGATGATGGATTCAACAGTGCTCCGTAAGATGTTCAAAGCTTGGGATATTTTTTTTTATAACTTAACCCTGCTTTAAACTTCTCCACAACTTTATCCCTGACCTGTCTGGTGTGTTCCTTGGCATTCATGATGCTGTTTGTTCACAAAGGGTTTCTAACAAACCCATGAGGACTTCACAGAACAGCTATATTTATACTGAGATTAAATTACACACAGATGGACTCTATTTACTAATTAGGTGACTTCTCAAGGCAATTGGTTCCACTAGATTTTATTTAGGGGTATCAGAGTAAAGGGGGCTGACTCCAAATGCACGCCACACTTTTTAGATATTTATTTGTAAAAAAAAAACATTTATCATTTTCCTTCCACTTCACATTTAGGTTGTTTTTGGCTGTAACATGACAAAATGTAGAAAATGTCAAGGGGTATGAATACTTTTTGAAGGCACTGTAGCAGTTCCTCCCAGTACATTACCCATCAGACTAGTACTGCAAGATATCAATATTTTCAATATTTTCCCCTTGTACAAAAAAATCCACAGACCTGGTTAAGCATATTTCGCTGGTCGCCTGTGCAAATATATAAGGGGTCCATATAGTGAACTTGGTGTTGAGTTATTCACTTTACAGTCAACACAGAGGACAAGGGCGCACTCTTTACGTCTAGAGGAAAAGAGATTTCATCTCCAAATACAGAAAGGTTTCTTCACAGTAAGAGCTGTGAAAATGTGGAATAGACTCCCTGCAGGGGTGGTTCTGGCCAGCTCAGCGGATTGCTTTAAGAAAGGCCTGGATTATTTCCTAAGTGTACATAATATAACTGGGTACTAACATTTATAGGTAAAGTTGATCCGGGGAAAATCCAATTGCCTCTTGGGGGATCAGGAAGGAATTTTTTCCTCTGCTTTAGCAAATTGGATCATGCTCTGCTGGGGTTTTAAGCATTTCTCTGGATCAACTGTGGGTATAGAATTGGGTATATGGGATTGTATGATATTATTATTATTATTATTTTTTTTTTGTGGTTGAACTGGATGGACTTGTGTCTTTTTTCAACCTGACTATGTAACTATGTGTGGTGGATCATGGATTTCTTGAGTTCTTGTCCCATATCATCCACAGATGATCACCAAGGGTTAATAAAGACAACCAATATTCCTCTTCACATTGTTTTCCAGGAAAAACTTAATTGTTTCTAGGATTCAGAAGATCACTAAGTATTATAGCAAATTTAGAAAATTTCAGACATTGTCCAGCATGCTGGAAATTGCTTTTTGCCATCTGAAAACAATCTTTTCTTATTTTTTTATCAACTTGACACTGAAAGATTAGTGTACATAGCATTGAATTTGTGTTGCATCAGCTAAAATATGGCCTGTTTACTGTAACAGAATTGATGTGAAAAGGCCTAATGATCCAGAGAACAGCGTTATGACATATATCATTTTAACTTTCTTTCACTATGAAATGTTCTAAACTCATTTACAGCAGTTTGTACATCTATATTGTGTTATTTGGCCGCACTTAATAGAGTAGTGCAAAAGGTTATGATTTTTAAAGACAAGTAACCTATAACCACCAATTACCTTTAACCTTTCTTTGGTTTAGACTTGCCAGAACACTGTAAGAACATTGTTGATTGGCTATGGGTTACTGCACTTTGCACATAGTTCCTTGCCTTATTTTTTCAACACAATAGTTATTTAATAAGGAGACGCCAAGAACAGAAGTAATGTGCAAAAATAGACGCAAGCTACCAATCAAATTTTACTTTAATGCCATTGGATTATTAAATGCTGAATTCTGATTGGTATTTATGTGTTACTGCATTTTACACATTACACTTTGCTTTATTTATTTTTAGTGTGCACTAAAGATAATTATTTTCTAAGTTGGATCCCTCCTGTTTATTGATGATGATGATAATAAATGTTAGCTCATCCCTCCTGTTTATTCACTGGTCTATATGTATACCTACAAAGAAGAGTGTCGTGACCCACACATTGGAGGGGGTACCATTCCCCTGTCACATAAAGGCATAAGGGGTGGGAATAGGCTGAGAATGCCTCTGTTCTGTCAGCTTTATGACCCTGAGCATGGGAAGAGAGAATCTATCAAATAATGAAAAGAAAACACACTTTATAACCCTTGCTGGAGAAGTTTAATGAGTTAAAGGGCAGAGGTGACACGGTGTCTGTCCAATGCTAAATGTTGTATTGCTATAGTCTATAATTAATGGGAACTTGACCAACAGCTTACACTCAAATAAAATGCAAGTATTTATGAGTACAATATTTTTGGCATGCCATTGTAATACTCGATAAAATGAGAAACCTAGAATTAGGGTGCTTTTAGACCTATGTATGCCGGTGATACAACAGGTCGGGGTATTACCTGTGACATTTGGGATGTGGGGGTTTGTGGAAGATAATTTTCCACCCAAATCCCCCAACTCAACCGTGTATACATACCTCACATTCTTTGCTGTGCCACCCCATTCACCTGCCAGGGCCAAATGAAAAATCTCTATGTAAAATACTAGTTGGTATAATCAGAACTTATTATTTCCCCTCTTATTTCTTGATAGCTTCAAGGTCTGGCGATTGGTGGCATTCAGCGCAATATTGTGGAAGGGAGAAGAAAGAGTCACATATCTCACCTTGCTCCAACAGGTGAAAATGGGGACGCTAAAGGGACGTAAGTATAGGGTCTGCATGGATGAGAATGGGGGAAATGGCCAATAAATGAACTTGTTATTTTGCCCTGCTTTGGCAACATAGAGGTTCGCCAAAAGGAAAATATTCTGCTGAATTTGTTCTATTTGTTTTGAACAAGTCTGCTATAGGCAGCATGGTTCAATTAAACTGAAAGCTTGTTATACACTAGTATCATTTAATTCGAAATTCTCATTGTAAGAATCATCATTTGATTTTTCAACCATTATTGGGGTCCAAACAACATTCGTTTTTGACCATAGTGACAAGAAAATTTAAAGGAACAGAATGGGAAATTTTTCTCTAAAGAAGGTTGTTTGCCTCCCCCCTCCATTGCCACATTTGGCATTTTTTTGGGGGGGAAGCAGGTACCTGATTTTGACAGGTACATACCCCCACTTCCCGCTCAGATCGCTACGGCTAAAAAAAAAAAAAAAATCCAATTAATGTATATTAATTGGTTTGTGTGAACGTAGCGTCTAAAAACAATGTTATATATACTGGAATTTAAATGTATTTGTTTTTATCTCTTTATATCTACTAGCAATGGTACTAATCAGTGACATATAGTGAAATAGTGAGTAATCTGACACTTTGTGGGAACTGACTAACTGACACTGACATCACCAGTGACACCAATAAAGTGATCAGTGCTAATAATATATACTGTCACTGTACTTATGACACTGGCTGGGAAAGGGTTAACATTTAGGTGCAATTATTGGCTGGGACCCGCTGTGCTTAGCGAATGACGGCACAGCCGGGGAGGCAGGTGCGTGCCCCCTACCTGGAAATACCAAATCATGTACATGTACGTGGTTTGGAGCAGCGAGGCCACCCTGCCGAAGTATAAGTGCAGTGAGTGGTCTTGAGGCTGTTAATTCCAAAATCAAATGTTAAAAGTAAATTAATTTTTGAAATACGTTATAATCACAAATCTACTCGTTTATGGCCAGCTTAGCCACTTATACAGTACTCAGCATAAATGAGTACACCCCTTTTGAAAAGTAAGATTTTAATCAACATGTCAATGAACACAAGAACAATTTCCAAAATTTTGAAAAACTGAGTTTTATAGAACTTTTTTTAGCTCATTACATAAAAGTATGGTTAGTAATATAACTTAGATCACAAAATCTTCAGTTTTACTCACATTAGTTGACGAATACACCCCACAACAAAAACTACTACATCTAGTATTTTGTATGACCTCCATGATTTGTAAGGACAGCACCAAATCTTTTAGGCATGGAATGAATGGCAACATCTATCCTTTTCTACTCTTCAAAAACGACCTCTTTTAGAACCTGAATGCTGGATGGAGAGCGACGCTTAACTTGTCACTTCAGAATTCCCCATAGGTGTTTCGATTGGGTTCAGATCCGGAGACATACTTGGCCACTGAATCACTTTCACCCTGTTTTTGTTCAGAAATGCAACAGTTGGCCTTAGATGTGTGTTTTGGATCATTGTCATGTTGGAAAAGTGCACGGCAACTAAAGGCATGGAGTGATGGTAGCATCTTCTCTTTCAATATAGAGCAGTACATATGTGAATACAAGATACCATCAATGAAATGCAGCTCCCCGACAGCAGCAACACTAATGCAACCCCATAGAAGGACACTGCCACCACTATGTTTCACTGTAGGCATCATGCATTTTTCTTTGTACTCCTCACCTTTGCAACGCCCTACAGTTTTGAAGCCATCGGTTCCAAAAACACTTATCTTGGTCTCATCACTCCAGAGTACAGAGTCCCAGTAGTCTTAAGCCGCGTACACACGATCGGACTTTCCGACGGGAAATGTTTGATGACAGGCTGTTGGCGGTAAATCCAACCGTGTGTACGCTCCATTGGACAATTGTTGTCGGACTTTCCGCCAACAAATGTTGGCTTGCAGGTTTTCATATTTTCCAAATGTGTGTTGTCGGATTTTCCAAGCGTGTGTACGCAAGTCCTTTGGACAGAAGTCCAAAGTACAAACACGCATGCTCGGAAGCAAGGACGAGCCAGAAGCGGTCAGTCTTGTAAACTAGCGTTCGTAATGGAAAATTAACATTTGTGACATGGCAAATTTTGAAGTCTCCAAATGCAGTGCAAAATTCTCTTCTTCTTTAATGGGATAATAATGAAGCTGCTTTGCTGGTGATACTGATGGAGTTATTGCAAATACATTTCCAAAGTGATATCAAGAATAATATTATTATGCTTTTTTTTTTGGTCATGTTACCACAACACCATTATCCTGTAGTTTTTAAGATCAAAGATACAACTATGTTGTATACAATTTTACATTGTATTTTTTTAAATGTACCTGCCTACTCCCAAACTGTCATTTGAAGTAAAACACATAGCCAAGTATTATTCTCTACAATTTTTTTTTGTGTGCATTACAAAAAGAAAACAAATAAAATTAGACATGCTATCTGCCAATAAAGCTTAACCAAAAAGTGCATTCTATGCATCCAAAAATATAGAAAATATACAAAATCAAATCATTATTCAACAAAAAAAAATAACATCAAAGGCCAATAATAAATAATACGTTAACTTCTCGGATTCCGCAACATTCCGCGAAATGAAAAGCGTAAAATGAAAAGCGCAAATCAACACTCACAAACTTCTACTAACACGAAATTAGCAGAAGGAGCCCAAAGAGTGGCGCTAAAGAGCTGAAAAACCACGTAGTACATCTAGTACATCACTACGTTCATAATTATTGGCCAACAATTGTGTAGCCCTGTGTATGCAAGACAAGTTTGGGCCAACGCAGTTTTGTTGGCCTACAATCCGATCGTGTGTACAAGGCTTTATTCTTTTTCAGCACGGGCCCTGGCAAATTCTAGGTGGGCTTTTTGTGCATGGGCTTTAAAAGAGGCTTCCTTCGTGGACGACACCCATGCATGCCATTCCACTGCAGTGTACGCCGTATTGTGTCACGGGAAATAAACACCCCAGTTTGACTTTCTACTCCTTTAGCTAACTGCAGTAAACTAGCATGGTGATTTTCTTCAACCCTTCTCATGAGAAGATGCTCCTGTCGAGGTGTTAACGTCCATGGACGGCCTGGACGTCTCCATGAGATGGTTGCAGTTCTATCTTTGTTAAATTTTTGTATCACTTTTGCTACAGTATTCTGACTGATAAGTAAAGCTTTGCTGATCTTCTTGTAGCCTTCACCTTTCTTGTGTAAAGAAGTTGAGTTGAATTAAGTTGTGTAAAGAAATTATTTTCTTTCTCAGGTCTTGTGACATTTCTCTTCCATGTGGTGCCATTGCTGACACCATGAAATGAGAAGGGGTTTTCTTTGTTAAGTAACACCCTTTTATAATCAACTGTCTGCTGGACACCTCTTTAATGAATAATGCGACTCACCTGTAGTTTAATTCTTGTTAATTAGGGTTTTGCTGTCTAAAATTTAGCTTTGCTCCTATGGCTTTTATTAGGGTGTATTCATTTTTGCAACATGGTCTTGAATGAATATGATAAGAAAAATACTTGTTTTGTGTGTGCAAATTAACAAATCTTGGTTGCAATCAATGCCCCCCATTTGTGGGAGTATTTTGTAGTATAGTGTCCAATATAAAATGTTGATTATGAAAGGATAGTAAAGGTTTTCTGACAAATCTGTTGGAGATTACTGATTTATACCAAGCACTGTATGCATGTGAAAGGTTTGTTCCCTTGTGTTTGCATGGGTTTCCCTGTTATGTCCCAACAATGTGATGACATGATTGAATGCACCTGTATTCGGGTGTAGGGATCTTTGGGGATGGTGATATGGCTGCATAACCAACCCAGTCATGTGACAATTATTCCACTTATCACACTTAATCGAATGATTTGGAAAATGTAGCCTAGGTTGCTGCTAGTAAAGCACAAATGAAATGAAATAGTTTGGCTCTGCCCGGCAACATACTGCAGATTTGAGCTGGCCATACAAGGAATTCATTTTCAGCCAATTCTTGCTGAATCAGCCAACATTTTAACCTTGGATGTCAGTGAGCACAACCTGGCTTCACAAAAGTTTTCAAAATCAAAGGAGATGGATGGAATATGAGTGGCCCAATAGTAACTGCATCCTATCAGATGTAGTTAGTGTGTGGGTATTCTGACAGCTGTGGCTGCCTGAATACAATAGCCAGCACTGGGGAAAGAGGGAAATTTATGGGGTTGATTTATGCAGGCCATACATGGTCAAATTTCGAACTAATTTTCTTTTCAAAATCAGAAAATTCTTTTTTTTTTGTGATCCGATGATGCCACCATTGATTTTCGAAATTCGGCCGACCAAGCCTTCAATTTCACCTCATGTTGTTACAGAAAATAATTTTCTTGGCCGGGAATCTTCTTTTCTCTCTGTAAATTTTCTTTTCTCTCCGTAAATTTTTATTTTATCTCTGTAAATTTTCTTTTCTTATTACATTTCTCGCACGATTCTCCCATCATTGATTAGAAAATCGTTAGTTTTTCAAAAAATTTCCAACATGTCCAATTCCTCAAATTTTATTTCCGCACAAAAATCGGCTGTTGCTGCAGCCCACTAACGGTGTGAAATTCATACGAAAATTCTTAGATACGATTTTCGAAAGAAAAATTCTTTCGAAATTTGAACCGTGTATGGCCGGCATTACCGAAACTGGAGAGTGCAAAATTTGGTGCAGCTGTGCATGGTAGCCAATCAGCTTCTAACTTCAGCTTGCTCAATTAAGCTTTGACAAAAGAACCTGGAAGCGGATTGGTTTCTATGCAGAGCTGCACCAGATTTAGTAAATCAACCCCTATGCATGTATGTCTATGCGTGTATGTCCCAGCATGCAATGGAGATGATTCACTTTTCACTTATTCACTTTGCTTAGTGAATCAGGTGCAGCCATGTTCACTTCAATTAAATAGTTTGCATGAAGTTAACAGAGTTTCACCTTATTTACTAAACTATGTGAACAGCTTTTATTTATTTAACAGATCAAGTCTATTGAATTGCATGTACATGTTGGATAATAGAAATAATAAAAATAATCAGATTGCCACATGCATGATCCACTTTGTTGGTAAAATGTTTTGATGGATATTTTGGCAAAAGGGTCCAGGTTATCAGCCTTGCATGCCTCATTTGCCTTACTTAGTCCAATACTTGTTAGGAATTAGATTACAAAGCAGTCATACTGTGCTCCCTTCATAGGATCAGGATAAGCTTATCTTACTCGGCAGATTATGAGCTAAGTACATCACACTCTGACCTCTGGATCCAGAACTCTTGGCATGGCTTATAGTGTGAAATAGCTAATAAAATAGTCAGAACGCAGATTGATGCTAGAGCATCCAGAATGATATACTCTGTTCAAAGCTTTCCCTTATCAGAGGAAGTGACAAAAGTAACCTTTATTCCTTTTGTCATGTTCTATGAAGCCCTCTAACCATATCTTATCTGCTAGATCAGAGGCACAGATAAGAAGGGGTCCGAATTAACCGCCCCCCTTACATTATTCACAAACAAAAGGCAAGGTGTTTGTAAATAAACATCCCTGGTACAGTACAAGGGATGATGGAAATGGGGGGAGATCTCCTAACTCCCCCATCATATCGATGGGAATGATGGAAGAGCGTACACAAAACCACTCAATGTTTCCAATACACATCGCAATTTTTCACAACTGACAATTAGCCAAAGTCCGTGAGGTTAAAAAGTTGAGTCCTGAGAACTTCCTGACACCCACCAGTTTTATTTATTTACTTTTTTAATAGTTTGGTATTTGTTGTTCCTAAGATACCCAAACATGTAAGATAATTGTCACAAGGTATAATCCCTGGACCCCATAAAAATTTCTACAGGACCCTCTAATCTCACAAAAGGTCTCCCTTTTTTCCCTTTATTTTGTGGTGGTCATACAAGCTTTTATTTTTTTTTTATTTTTTATTTTTTTATTCAGTTGAGCTGTGATTCGATCAAAACGATTGAATCTGCAAAAAATCAATTAGCCATAAGTTCTCTCCAATTGATTGGCCAGGGCAGAAAATTATCAATCCTTTAGCATCCATTGGCAGCACTGAGATACTTTGTTCATTAATACTTATACTAATATTTAATATGTTAATATACTAATATTTTAATTGATCACATTATAAGATTGCATTCTGGAAACTTATCTTAACTATTGATCTAAATTCACTTCCCATGTGTGATATATTGACGAATAGGCTGTCCTCTATAGGATTATAATGATCGATCAGAAAAGAAATCGATCATTTATTGAAGCATTTGTGGCCACCATAAGTGTGAGAATGCAATTGATAGTTATGGGCCGTACGCACAATAAGATTTTCCGACAACAAATGTTCAGTGTGAGCTTATCGAAAATTCCGACCCTGCGTACGTTCCATTGGACATTTGCTGTCGGAATTACCGACAACAACTGTTTGAGAGCAGGTTCTCAAATTTTCCGACAAGAAGACTTGTTGTCGGATATTCCGAGTGTGTGTACACAATTCTGGTGCACAAAAGTCCACGCATGCTCGGAAACAAGCAGAATGTCAGATCGTGTGTATATAGCATAAGGGTGGCTGCAAAACTTTGCCAATGAATGTTACAAAAAAAAAAACAAAGAGTCATTTTAATAGTACAGTTTAGGATTAAACTGGTCATACTGAGTCCGGTGGTAAACATTAAAGGGTGCACATTGGATGGATGGCAGTCGGTCTTTTATCTAACAGTTGGAGGAAGGGGGGAAGCTCTTGGTGATTACATTGCAAGATATGGTTCAGGTAGGAAATGAGCTATCAATTAGAGGGACAATAGGTAATAGTATAATCTGATATCACTAAGTGTATGGAAACCATTGCATTATACTATGGACTATTGGCTATCAGTAGGCAAGGTTTGGATGAAAGATTTGAGACATCAATTATTAATTTTACTTGTGAGTAGAATAGTGTTCTTTTAAATAAATTTCTTATGCTGGGAAATTGTGCAATGAGCGATTGTGTTTCTTTTTTATACACATGTTTGGTTAATGAATTATGACAACTAACCAGCCGCATTATCGGTGGATCTTTTTGACACATCTAACATATGGGTCCAGTGAAATGAATGTTACCTGCATACCCATAGTGGGGGGTGTTGCCCACTAATGCGTGGCTAGACCTCGTTTGGGGTCTTCTCATCTGGTAAACGTCCATTCAATATTATATATGGTAAAGCACAGACATGGGATCACTTTTGGACTGTAATTAAGCACGTGTGGAGCACCTGTGTCCATCCATCTGAAAATTGTCTATATTATCACAAACGATAGAAAAAAGTTTTTCATTGGACATAAACCAATTCATACGGAACTTAATAATAAAACAAATAATGATGCATAGGTGTCTTCTCACTTTTAGACTGGTGCTCCTTCTAGATGCTGTTGGACAGGATGCTGGATGGACCATCTCCTTATACAGGGGTACAAAGGAGCATGCCATCCCCTGTAACTGACCACTGCACTAACTCCAGGCTGGTATCGGTAATGTTACCTGTAATCTCAGTGACATATCTCCCCCATGGCTGCCTGTCCATACACCAGTGCTGCTGCCCCACAGGGGAATTTCAGCAATCTTTTTCCCTTCTCTGGATATGTATACTTAACTTTTAAAGGAACACTGTCAGGAGGGTAAAATGTAGGCTGTTATTGCTGACTTCTCTAGAGAATGCTAATTGCCTGGCTATCATGCTCATGCATTTCCGCTGACAAAGTCCTGTAAGACGTAACGCGTACGGGAGGAGGAGCTATCATTCGGACATCACCCACAGCTGTCTAAGGCTTACTGCTGTTTTATATTGCCGTTCATTTTCATTGCTGGTTCAGCGCTTTTTATATCAGGGCTATCAATGAATTTTATACTGTGAACCTTTTATTATTATTTATTATTATTATTCAGGATTTATTAAATGGATTATACCGAGAACACTTAGAGTGTGTTTGTTTTCATTTTATATCTGATCCTGGGTCATCTGGTACCATCGGTTACACTCACCAACTGCATCTATCCCATCTGTGGATACAAGCCTTTATGACCTTCTGTTAGCTCAGAGGTCCATCAGATCTGGTAAGAGTTTGGATTGGTTGGTGGAGGATTAGTCACCTTGAACACTTTCAACAGGATTTCATTGTGTCTTCCATCACGAGGTGTTCCTGTTTCCTATTGCTCAAGAACATTAATTATACTATTACGGTTCCTTTCTTATATACATATGGACTTATATAATGCACTGCACTTATTCCTTTTCTTTTGTGGATATGTATACTTAGCTTTTAAAGGAACATTGTCAGAAGGGAAATATGTAAAGGCTGTCATTGCTGACTTCTCTAGAGAATGCTAATTGCCTGGCTGTCATGCTCATGCATCACTTACCTGGAATAAGTATGGAGATAAAGAATTCTAACTTTTATTTACGAGATGCTTATTCTGGATCTTCAACTTACTAAAGCTGGGTAAACAGGTATTGAGATTCGGCTGGTTCAGCAGAACATGTGTATCTTTCTCAGTTCAACAGAAGCTGGTTGTTAAACCAGCTTCCATCAAACAGTCCTCATTGGAAAACAGCATTTGATCTGCAGTGATCTGTGTATTCAGACAGGGAGGGGGGTAGTCCCTGCTGTCAGAATATGATAACGCACCGGGGACAATTCCTGCATCCACATCCCTTGTATGAATGTGAAGTGACAGAAATTTGGGGTCACATGACCACATAGAATAAAATAAAAATGGGATCTACTTTATGATTTCTACTACAATGTATGCAGGGTAATGGGGAACCATGGTTTCAAGGGTGGGATATTGTATAACCTTTCAACTGCAGCAAAGAAAAATCAGGTCTCCTGTCCAGACAGCGCTGTGCTCTGTGATAGGGCTGTGTAATTCTCAGGACTGGATGGACAGAAATACAAATCCTTTGACGGACAAAAACAGCTCCCTTGTAGATATCTTACCTGTGTATTTAGCTGTTTGTCTGGAATTCAGCTTTAACAGTAAGAACCATTTTTTAAAATGATTTGCAAGAACAAGAAATTACTAACGGAAGAAGGGAAGGGAAAGCTTAATTTCTGGAGCGTGAAGAAGGGGCATTTCTTACACTATTCTTCATAATCACAGGAAGATCTAAACTTGTATTGCCAGCTTTTAGGTAAAAAGTCCTAGCAAATGAACCATTTAGATTGGAGATAAGATATGCAGTGTATCAAGATACATTAGATAATAAGTTCCAGAGTACAAACTGCTGAATGTGGAGTCTGAAATGATCAGTGAGAATGACAGCTGTCTACAAATGATTCATAAGTCTATTTACCATTATTGACAAGCGGCACAATACCGCCATTGGCACTATACAGGATCATAAAGAAAATATAAGTGTATTAGGGACATGGAGGTAATATGTAGCGGGGGGGGGGGGGGGGGGGGATGTAAGAAAAGATGAAAAGAGAGATGGATAGAATATAGAATGAGAGGCCATACTCGGCAAAGAAAAATGTGTAGTGAATGAGGAAAATAAGCCATAAATGACAAAGTAGTCACAAGCAAACCACACAACTAAGCTTTAGGGCTCACTGACACCAGTGCATTTTAGATTTGGAAAATAAATCCTGCTTGCAACATCTAGCACAATATATTTCAATGATAACGCATGTAACACGCACCTAAAATGCATGTACCCTGCAACACACATACAGCAGACAGCACCATAACTGGCCTTTACTTGGTATGACTACAGGGCTTTGTGGGATAACCCTAGAAAGTGATAATTATGGATGAGGGAAGTTGAGAGTTTTAATTTTCCCGAAACTCATTTAAGTCAATGCCTAATATATGTAGGCCACAGAACCTGAACCATAGTCTCATTGACCAGAAAAACAATAGGTTCCAATTGGGCCTCGATATGACCCTACACCTCTGGCCATTACAACTTGACTTGGGCAATTTTTTGTATACTGTTCATACTGTATATGCATGCTCTTTTATATTCTTGCCTGTATCTTGATGATTTCAAATATTAACTTACTGAAAGTGAAAATCAATAGGAGCAGTGGTGGCTGGGTTCTTTTGGGTAGGCGGAAAGCAACACCCTCCCACCTTGGTGATGTGGCACGGCACTGAAACAGCACCCCCTCGGTCCATCAGTTACCCCGCTTGTGTGGTGGGGCTTTGATGTCCTCTCCTGCTCCCCTGGAGTGTGGACAGCAGTTGCCACGGTTCTGGTAGCCACTCCTCCAGCTCCCAGCCCTGCCTCCTGATTGGCAGGGAGGAACGTTAATGAAAATTAATTTGCTATGGTCACACAACTGGGTGGCCTCGGAGCGCAATGCTCTGCTCCAAGGCCACCCTTTTTGGAAGCCTATTAGAGCCTCTGGCTCTAATCGGGTGCTTCAAAAAAACACCCACCCCATATTAGAATCCATGGTCCTGCGCCACTGATATGTAGATCAGGTAGCCGAACGCATGGATAGGGGAGGTGGCGCCAGTGCGCCCTTATTGGATGGGCTACCACTGACTAGGAGGGAGAAATTGGGGTGCTTTTTAAGGGTGCAATGGGCTTTAAAAGGCTTCTGTGGGTTACAGAAGCTCATTTCAACTATCTTGGACCTGTTATTTTCAATATGAAACCAAGATCAAGAACAGGTGGACAGGACATCAAAATAACTGGAAAGTTCAAAACAAATCTTTGAAAGTATTATTTTACTGAAAGGGTAGTTGATACTTGGAATAGACTCACAGCAGAGGGAGTGAGTCAGTCAACTGTAAGTGGTTTCAAACATGCTTGGGACAAACATAGATCTAAACTCAGACAAAAAAGTTAATAAATAAAAAGAAAAATACTATACATGTATAAAAAAAAAATGGTAGACTCGATGAACCATTTGGTCTTTTTTCTGCCATCATTTTGTTTCTATGTTGTAGTACCAAAAAACATCTGCCTTATTTTATTTTATTTAAAAAAAAGAAGAAATACGGCAGTGAAAAAAATAAGAAAAAAATCTGTCTCTTTTTTTATTTAAAGAGGAGTTTCCATTAAAAAAAATAAAATAAAAGTCAGCAGCTACAAATACTGCAGCTGCTGACTTTTAATAATCGGACATTTACCTGTTCCAGGGTTCAGCAATGTGGGGGATCAAAGCCCTGCTCGTCACCCCCTCTGCTCGGCGGCACCAGCATTGCAACTGTGGGCACCCGGCTGTGGCTTCACAGCCGGGCACCCACTGTGCATGGCGCGAGCGGCACCACGCAGTCATCTGAGACCTCTCACGTGTCCCAGATGACTGACAGGAGGGAGGACTGACAGGAGTTGAGCCCTTCCTGTGCCGAGGGGAAGTGATGTCACCAGCCCAGGCACTGAAGCAGGCAGAGTATGAGGGACCCCCTAGCAACAGGCATTTAGAGGTGAGTTAAAAAAAAAAATTTCCAAATGTTTTTTTTTTATTTATTTAGTTTTTAGGAATTTTAATGATTTTTTTTTTCTGTGCAACACCACTTTAAGAAACTTTGCCTAAAGAGTTTAATGAACCAAGCTGAAAGTTTGGCAAAATGTCATCCCTCTCATGCCTTTTGATGTGCTTATGACCACTAGAAGTATTTATTATTGAGCACATAGTTTTTTCAATTAGTTGCAAAATCTTGGCCAAGCACTGATCATTGTTTTTCCTATAAAGTAAAGGGAGCAAAACATTTTATGTCAGGCCGGGTTCACAGATATGCAAATTGGATGTGGATTTCCCTGCATCCAATTCCCATGACAGGCGAGTGTGATCAGCTCTCAATGGAGCCGGTTCACACAGATCTGGGGCGGCCGCGGTCCGCATTCAAAAAGGGTCATGTGCACCTTTGGGTGCGATTCAGGTGCGAATTCTGCCAAAAGTTCCAACCTAATTCGCACCTGAACCTGTGAACAGACACACACCGGACCCAAGGCACAGATCCATGGCCACACATATGTGAACCTGGCCCAAAAGGACAGATTGAGAGGGAAGGAGAGTGTTCCAGAGAAATGATACTGCAGTAGAGAAGTCTAGGCTGTAAGACCTCTTTCACACCACACCGCCCATATCGTCGGCGGTAAAATGTCGGATTTGCGGCGCATTTCGGCTGCTAGCGGGGTGCTTTTACCCCCTGCTAGCGGCTGAGAAAGGGTTAAAACCGCCGGCAATACGCTGCAATAGTGGCGTTTTGCCAGCGGTATTGCAGCACTGCCCCATTGATTTCATTGGGGAGCAGCGGTGGAGGAGCGGTAAACACACCGCTCCTTCACCGCTCCAAAGAAGCTGCTTGCAGGACTTTTCCTGATGTCCTGCCAGCACACCGCTGCAGAGGGCTTTCACACTACAGACAATGGTGCAGCTATTTTAGGGCAGATTGCAGGCGCTATTTCTAATGCTATAGCACCTGCAAAACGCCCTTGATGTGAAAGGGTTCTTAGAATGGAAGATGGTAACATAGTAGGTGACAGGAACAGGTCATTTGTGGATCTTTGAGTATGTTTTGGTGTATTATAATTATAACACCTTCGTTATGTTATTACAGCTTGCAACATAACACCAAAATTATATGAGGCTTTCTCTGCATTCACAAGTAAACATTACTCATTAAAATTCAATCGTTTTATTGTTAACATTACATTTAAAGCGGGAGTTTTTTTTTTTTTTAAAAGCCAGCAGCTACAAATACTGCAGCTGCTGACTTTTAAAATAGTGACACTTACCTGTCCAGCGCGCCCGCGATGTCGGCACCCGAAGCTGATCTCTAGATCGTCTGTCGGGTGCTGCCGCCGCCATCTTGGGTATGGGAATCAGGAAATGGAGCCTTTCGGCTTCATTTCCCGGTTCCCTACTGCGCATGCGCGAATCACGCTGCGCAATAAGGACGGTCCCCGCTGCCTCTGGGATCTGTGTGTTTCCCAGCAGGCAGCGGGGCACTTGCGGAAAGGGGCTTAATCTACGCCCCTTTCCGCAGAGAGCTATCCCGGAAGTGGGTGCAGAATACCTGTACTGTACAGGTATCTGCACCCCCCTCCCCCCTGAAAGGTGCCAATTGTGGCGCCGGAGGGGGGGAGGGTTCCGATGAGCGGAGGTCCACTTTAGGGTGGACCTCCGCTTTAATAGTATTACAAAAAATACAGAATATTAGCTGTCAATGTACATATACATGCCTGTCACTATAATGTGTCTCTATTGTCCCACCAAACCAACATCATGTATTATTAGAGTTGTCCTCAAGTGGGTGCAGATCTTGGACGGTTCTGACGCATTTAAATTTGTTCCTCAGGAGGAAGGGAGTATGCTCCCTCAACAGATCCATGCAGAGCTAAAGGTACTTACCAATGCAGGGAATTTGCATATTGTCACTATATAGATATAAATAGATGGCAAATTCTACCTGATGGCAGCAACTTTAAGCCCAGACACTATTAATTGTAGAACTACTATGTAACTATGGGAGTCATCTATTTGTTATCTTGCAACTGTGGTTCTTCCTATGTTGGAAAGACACAGATGGAAAGGAGGACAGAACAAAGCATTCTCTACTTGTGCTGCATCCAACTATTCTGATATTACATATGTATATTTATATATATAGTCATGGTAGTATTAATATCAGTATCTTTAATTGATTTCTAACCAGTAGCACATTCTTCATACATACACTGAATCTGGGGATAGGGACTCTGCTGTCATTCAATGGAATAGTGAATAATAACATACAGGGCTGCTGTTAGAAATAACAGGGCCCCATACAGCATACCAGACAGCCCCCCCAAAAATATCAAATGAAATAAAATACACTAAAATCTTTATTCGTGGACACAAACACAACAAAATTCCTAAAGCTCGGTGTGTGAATTCACATGGGTGGTTGTTTATGTGGCTAGCGCCGAGGACAGTGTGCATTCAGGGCCACTAATCCACACCTGTAAACCGGACAAATTAGGACCTGTGGCTGTATTCATATACATGAGGTTGGGGGGGGGGGTAAAAACCCCATGGTTGAACTGCCCACCAAACAATAGCCGCTTTAGCAACAGAGGCAGTGGCTAGAGGTGCACACATGCCATGGCCGCAATTTCTGCCACAGCCATGGCAGAAATTATAGAGAGCAAAGCACATGTAAAGGAGCCCTTAAATTTTTTTTTTTTTACAGTAAAAAATAAATAAATATTTAACTGCCCTTTTGGGGGGGGGGGGAGGCTTTGGTGAAATATCAGGGGTCTAAACAGACACATTTGAGTCTGGGAAAGGAACTGAGGACAGAGATCCATTAGTCTCTTTTTCTAGAGTCTCAGCTGCAATGGACTGTGAATGAATGGGAAGTGCTCTGTGCTGAATGGCTTACTGTTCATTCGCAAACTGAAGCATGATAAACACAGTTACTATGCTTCAGCGATGAATGGACAGAGGAGGAATCAATACTGATTACTCACTGTGTTCATTCAGGAAAGGAAGGGGCTGGTAAAAAGATTGCAAATGAATGAAAGCTCTTACATGATCCATGCACACAGGCGCTTGTTTATAGACTCTACAGGTGAAAGGCATAAAAGGATTACATTACAATGATCTACTGTTCTGCTAATTTGTATTCATTAAATTAGAACTAAAGGCAATCCATTTTCATTTTGGAGTAAAGGAGGGTTATAACCTCTGTCAATTTTTTTTTTTGCCATCTCTGTCCCACTGGGGAGATTTTCTTCACTTCCTGTCTAATAGCCAAAACAGGAAGTGAGAGGAAAGTATGGATACCTCTGATAATGGTTACCAAGAGAAATAGAGAGAGTGAATCTTCAGGGTGAAACAGGGGCACAGATAGAAATAAACCCTGGCAGATACTCTAATCATCCTCTACTCTAAATCAAAACAAAAGTTTAGCCTTTAGTTTTACCTTTTATAAAGAATTTTTTCAGTGTGTCGTCATCCATTTATTATGCATAAAGATGCCGTCAGTCTTCAGATTTTCTGACAGGTGCTGGCTATCAAAATACAATGACCGACAAGGAAGATTCATCCATCCATGTTTTGGGTGGAAGGAGGGAACTGATCTGCCGGCTGAACAAAAGAAATCTGTGGGGGAGATTTAATATAACTGGTGCACACAGGATCTGGTGCAGCTGTGCAAAACAACCAGTTTCTAACTCGAGCTTGTTCAGTTAGGGCACTTTCACACTGAGCCGCCCCAGGCGTCGGCGGTAAAGTGCCACTATTTTAGCAGCACTTTTTGCCCACTAGCGGGGCGCTTTTAACCGGCTTTGGCGGCGCTTCGTCTGCGCTGCCCATTGATTTCAATGGCTAGGGGCACTTTAGGAGCGGTGTATACCAAAGATGCTGCTTGCAGGACTTTTTTTGTGCATCCTGCCAGCGCACGCTGAAGTGAGAGAAGAGGCGCTTTACAGGCTTCAGTGTGAAAGGGGTCATAGGGTCTTTTCACATGAGGGGATCCGCCCAGCAATCCACTGATCCCTGCTGAGCAGGTGGATGACAGGTCCGTCTCCGCTCACAGTTTGGATGAAAATGGACTGTCCATTTTCATTCGATCTCATGCAATCCAATCCACCAGACAGATGGAAAATAGTGTCACTATCCGTCTGGATTTCACGGACAGGATCGGATCGGATAGCAGCGGGTGTCAGCGGACATGTCATCTGTTGCCTCATAGGAATGAATTGAGGGTCCAATCAGGTCCGTCTGAAAAACTGACAGGCAGACCTGATCAGAATGTCCGTATGGAAGGGCCCTTAAGCCCCATACGCACTTTTAGATTTTCTTTGGATTTACTAAAAAACAAAACCATGTAGTGCAAGAGCCTGCCTGATTGCATACAAATTTAAACTCTTAAGCCTCGTACACACGGTATGATTGTTGGCCAACCAAGCGTCTGATTTTCTCAAAAGGGCATGTGCCAGGATCTTGTCTTGCATACTAACGGTACACAATTGTCATGCAACAAACACGAACTGAAAAGGAATTTCAGTTCTTGAGCGCCACCCTTTGGGCCCCTTCTGCTAATTTCGTGTTTGGTGAGCATTGATTCTGAGCATGCGCGTTTGTACTTTTGTACTTTCAAATTATGTGTGACAGATTTGTGTACTAACCATATGAAAATCTGATGTCAAACTGTTGTCCGCCAAAATTTTACTAGGCTGTCATCCATGTCATTTGTTTTCCCGAAAGTTGGACAACAATTGTCAAAAGGAGCATACTAACGATAAGATTTTAGGAAAACAGTCTGTCAACAGGCAATCCCCTGTCAACAATCGTACCGTGTGTACAAGGCTTTAGGCTTTGGCAATAAAACCTAGAAGCTGATTGGTTACTATGCACAGCTACACCAGCTTTTGTGTGCACCAGTTTAAGCTAATTTCCTTCTGTGTGTGTATGGCCAGTCTTAAGGCCTGTCTATACACGATACGAAAATCGGAAGTAAAATTTTGTCTGATGAACAATCTGCCGATTTTCGGATTGTTAGTATGGTGCTTTCAACAGCCGATTCTGGTTTTTCGTCAGACAAAAGCTGGATATGCAGACTATAAAATTGTTGTCGTACGTGAACTCAACGTCCAATTTTCATTTAATTAGTATGCTTTTCGTACAGAAAAAATCGTAAGAGCAAGACTACGCATGCTCAGAAACAAAAGAACACATAAAAAACTAGTCAACACATTACATCATTTCTGTATTCTATTGTACAAAAATTTCCATATGGTGAGTAACCTCTTCACTTTCAACATGAGACTATCATGCAACAAAAAACGGACCGTTCGTCTAAAAATCTGATTGTGTGTATGAGGCTTTAAGCAGTTCTCGTTGGAAGATTTACCCTCCTGTTCAGGTGACAACATAAAATTTGTAATTTCCCTGTCAATTTTAGTCCTGGTGACAATGACCACCAGGACATCTCCCTAAAAGACAGTAATAAAATTTTACAGATTCTGAACCCTCATCACTCTATCCAAAGCTAAATAAAAAAAATAAAAAAAGTTTGGGCTTTAGGTACACTTTAAGACCCCGTTCATACTAGTAGTAAGCAGTTGCATTGATGTTCTATGTAAATTAAGATTGTGATTTACATAATTCACATTGTAATGCTTCTAGGTACTAAAAAGGCATGTACAATATGTGTTCAGTTACTTGATTTAGCAGGAAACACATTAAAAACCTATAAAATAAAACTGCTAATAATTGGTGTAAATACTTGTAAAAGCATAAAATTTGAAAGTAGGAAAACACAAAAAATTTAGGTCAAAAACATCCCTTTTGCCATGTTATTTAGGTTGATTTACTAAAGTAATAGGAAATGTTCTCACAGGAAAGTGTATGTTGACTTAGCTTATTGAATACGTTGAAGCAGTTAGGTTGATTTACTAAAACTGGAGAGTGCAAAATCTGGTGCAGTCCTGCATAGAAACCAATCAGCTTCCAGGTTTTTTGTCAAAGCTTAAAGTGGAGGGCCACCCTGAAAAAAAAAATACATGCGCAGTAGGAAACGGGCAGTGAAGCCGCAAGGCTCCACTGCCTATTTTCCTTAGATAGAATGGCGGGGCCGGGACCCGAGAGCCGAGGGACGGGTCGGCCTCGGGCGGCCGACATCGTGGGCGCCCTGGACAGGTAAGTGTGCTTATTAAGTCAGCAGCTATAGTGTTTGCAGCTGCTGACTTTTAATTTTTTTTTTTTAACCCGGCCCTCCTATTTAAGGCTGGGTTCACACTGCTCCGACATGAAAGTTGGATGATTTCTGATCCAAATTTGCCCTGCGACTTCATGTCCGACATCCATGCGATGACAGGATCCGACTTTGATCCGACCTGATGTCAGGCCCTTTGAGTCTGGTATTAATGTTTTTATTAATGTTTTATTGGTAATACTGTTTTTATTTCTTTTTGACACTTTTGGTGAATGGGTGGGGGTACAATGTACCCCATACACACTCACACGGGGGGCAAGATCTGGGGGTCCCCTTGTTAAAGGGGGCTTCCAGATTCCGATAAGCCCCCTGTCCGCAAATCCCCACAGCCACCGCCCAGTGATGTCAGGAAGAGGAGCTTGTCCCCATATGCACCCACCCCCCCATGTTAAGGGCATGTGGCCTGGTATGGCCACTCATTCGTCCCTCCCCCTTTCCTGGCCTGCCAGGCTGCCTGCTTGGATAAGGGTCTTGTATGAATTTGGGGGGGCACATGCCCCCTTTTTTTTTTGCCGTGTGGTTCCACCCCTTAAGATCCTCAGAGCACAAGTCGCATTCCACAAGTCGGATCAGTTAAGAAGATGATCCAACTTGGATGCGGCTTATATTCAAATCAATGCGCTGAAATCATGCCCAAGTCAGACTAAAGTAATGCAGGAAGCATTTTCAAAGTCGGACCGACTTGTGTCGGACTGGTTAAGACGGCTCTCATAGAGAACCATTGATTTATGCACATCATGCGACATCAGCTCCCGAAGTTGGAGCGTATGTCGCACCAGTGTGAACCGGGCCTAATTGAAAAAGCTGAAGATACAAGCTGATTGGCTACCATGAACAGCTGCTCCAGATTTTGTACTCTCTAATTTTAGTAAATCAACCCCTGTGTTCACTTCAATCACATGAAGTCAAAGATTTACAGTGACCACAACTTCGCCTTATTCACACTTTCCTAAGTGAGTCTCTATTCTTTTAGTAAAACAACCCACTGATGGGGGTTTACTAAAGCCGGTGCACACAGTCTGGTGCATCTGTGCTTAGTAACCAATCAGCTTCTAGATTTTATTATCAAATCTGAATTGAACAAGCTGAAGTTAGAAGCTGATTGGTCCATAAGCACAGCTGCATCAGATTCAGTGTGTACCAGTTTTAGTAAATCTCCCTCACTGTGTTTCTACATGTGTATAACTACTTGTGTGTGAATAAAGCCTATGGGACTGGACATGGATAGGCAGATGTCTCACTGAATGAGATGAGCAATGAAACAAAAGCTCATTCAGATAAACCAAATCTAGGCAATGTGTGGATGTGAAGCACAGCATTTTGCCCAATTGTCCAATTCTACAATTATAGATACCACTTTCTTTGCCTGGGCAGGTGTCCCATTACCCAGTCTATTCCACCTTCAGTGACCTGCAAAATACTTCTAAAAAGCCTTCCAATTGGAATCCATAGGAGACCAATCAAAAACCGGCATTCTGCCCTAGCTCCAAATTGGAGAATATCGAACAATCCCTGAAGTGAGAGATCAGAAGTTGCTGTCAATAGAAGGTGGCTTTTGGAAGGTTTGCCAGGTCAGAGATGGGGAAGAAGAATTGAGGGACAGGGAATTTGCTCAGGCAAAGAATACTGTTTATGGTGAGACTTCTTTAGTCAAAGATAAATACCAAAGCTGGAGGTGCTGAGGTAGTGCTAGACCTCCCTCTCTACAACCACCTGCCCAGAATCATTGAGGAGTGATCGCAGGTAGGGCTCCTCTCGAATAGTCCAAATTACTGTTTTAAAGGGTATTTATTTTAGTTTTTTTGCATGAGAGCCAATTTCTTATAACAATACTGACTCCAAGCCATGAGCCCCATGAGCCAAAGAACATCATGGATATTAATCAGGGTCATACAGGACACAACAACATAAGAACAGTCATTAAAACCTATACACACTCACACACACACTCACGTGGGTGTTATTCACATTCACTCTCTCCCCCCTTCAACAATGTATGAGGAAAACCCTCACAGAAGATTATACATTACTAAGGATCCAAGGTACACTTAATTACCAAAAGTATTGAGGCGTCTGCCTTTACATGCATGTGAAGTTTAATGGCATCTCAGTCTTGGTCCGTAGGGTTCAATATTGAGTTGGCCCACCCTTTGCAGCTATAACAGCTTCAACTCTTCTGGGAAGGCTGTCCACAAGGTTTAGGAGTGTGTCTATGGGAATGTTTGACCACAGTCTCAGCTTTAATTAATTCCAAAAGGTGTTCTATCAGGTTGAGGTCAAGACTTTGTGCAGGCCAGTCAATTTCCCCCACCCCAAACATCCATGTCTTTATGCAAAGGGTGGGTCAACTCAATATTGAACCCTACGGACTAAGACTGGGATGTCATTAAATATAAAGAAATAATTCCGGACGGCTGCACTTCCAAAAATCCTTTTATTGAAGCTTCATATGACAAGTAGTGTAGTGAGCAGGGGGACAAAGAGGTAGATGTGTTTCGCACAAATGTTAGCGCTTAGTCATGACTGGGCTAGCACTTGACCAGTGTGTGTTCGTTTTAACCAGAGACTCACTCACCTGGAGCGGCTTTTCTTGTTTCATCATTTCCATTAAAGTTTATGTGCATGTAAAGGCAGGTATCCCAATACTTTTGATAATATAGTGTATATTTACCTTAGAGGCCCATTTACACTATCACACTGCTGTCAGGTGCAGTAAGCTATGTGTTCTAAAGAGTATTACAGATGTAGCACTGCTTTGATTTACCTGTTCAACTGCAGCGTCCTGACCCTGTGAACACTCCAACCCACCTGACACTCTGGGTTCAGATATTATCTTCCAGGCATTACACTCCAACACCAGTCAAATATATATTATCTTAGGTTTATTGGAATAAAGTTATATGTACAAAAAGGGGTTATTGATCAAATGAGTTCTGGATAACAGCCAAGACTCAGGATATGTGCAGGTAAATTTAGGCAGGCTTATACTGCATGCTGGGCCTGTCTGTTTTGATTTTGGGATTGGGAGTGTTCAGTGTAGTGGTGGGTGTGGTCACCTGTGCTCTGATTCAGAGATGCCTCCACTGCTTTCAGAAAGATGGTTCTGGAATGGGGGTTGGACCTGAAGTCTGAGTAGCAGGCAGCTCACGTGAGAAGCCCTGACCAATTATCTTTTGGTGTTGGGGCAGACCTCCCATATAAGCTGGGGCCACATGCTGCCAGGGAGGAGTAAGTAGTGCAGGAAAAACAGCATGGATTATTGAGGTGCACCGAGCGCGGAGAAGGGAAGGAGGAACCGCTAGGAGGGAGCATTAGATGAAGATCTTCGTCTCTGAAAAGGTATCAAGCTGCTGTGACCAGGGAACACAAGACTTGTATGCTGGACAAGATCAGTACAGAAGAAGTAGCAGTAAATCAGAGCAGAGTAGATCAATGTTCTATGACCGGCACAGAACTACCAAGTAGCTAAATGTCAGTGTAACCGAAACAAGGGAAGAGAAGTTGTCAAGAGTAGTGCAGAATGCTGTGGCCGGGGAACACAGCATTGACAGTAAAGGACTGGCTGAGAACAGTAGTCCACCTATTACCATGTGTCAGGCCATCGGGGGGAGATACTGTGTTATCTCTGGTCTGGTTAGCACATTGGCAATACCTTCCGAAGACTGTATGGCTGTCTGATTCATTGATCCATCGGGGAGAGGCTGTGTAGGCCTCTGGTTCTTTGATTCACTGAGGCAATGCCGTTATGGTCTGCAAGGTGGAATTATTCAGAGTGATTCTTTCTCGTCACAATGGAAGTGAAGAAATAGTGTTTCCGTAGTCTTACCGAAGAAAGAGATTGAAAATACTATGTGTGCACCAATTTTCAAACCAAGGCTTTTAAGTATTGTTGTGCAATACACCAAAGGCTATGGGCATCTCATATCACCCCTTTGTTCCACTCAAGTTGTATCCCGCAATAAACGTAACAAAACCGTAAAAAATGACTGTTCATTGTCTTAACTGATCGTGGGGAGTCTGGCAGCAGGGTGATTGGCGGATTGCTAAGTAATCAAATCAGAAGCCCTTACGAGGGTACTGCTGCAAGGAATCCACCGATTAATGCAATATGGTACCACACAAAAGGGGGTTCCCAGGCCGGCCGATTCAACCTTTATATCCTAATGAGAGACCAGATAGAATAGGAGTAGGATAGGGCCCTTTAACCAATAGCAACAGCAATGTCCAGAACGCAGGCCTGCAATGTTTTTCACCGGCAGATGGAGCTCATTGAATTATATCCAAAATATGCCAAAATATGGCACAGTGAGGTGATGGCAAGCAGGATAGTAATTCGGGATATGGATTTCTATGTACAGTGTCTTATGGAATGCAGTAAAGTGTTTCCATGGGCAAGGTGTCTGTACAAAGTGTTCAAGCAAGATAACCAGGCAAGGATTGTGAATGATAGGCTTCCGCCCTCTCACCAACTGCAGAACCGGATAGGAGCCTCCTAAACAGCGACCCTGGATAAGATGTCCTTCGGGGAGGCAAACAGCAATGATCCACCAGCTGTTACACATGGGCGACCGTCAGATCTGTTTGATGAAGTGGTGCCCCAGAGATGTCTCGGGAACAGCAAGCAGAGTTGGGCCCTCCGGGGCCAGGTTGGAGTCACTCGGTCACAGCAGAGAGGTGCTCACTCTGCGAGGCCCAGGAAGAAGAGGGCACCGGGCTGATCTGCTGGCACTTTTGTAATTCCTCCCAGAGGTCTGTTCATGTTGCCCAGGGACCTATGGGATGTGTAGTTCACGGGTAATATCACAACATCAGAATGGCTGATCAAAAGACTACTAGTCCCACACTCCTCCCAGCTTGGCTCACAGAGATCATGTTAGTTACTGAAGCCCGGCACTAGAGGGACATTGGAATAGATGGAGAATAATGAGGGTGGTCTGCGAAGTCCACTTTCGACTACACAGATACAGTTTGGGCTGTCACTGCTGAGTTCTGGTCCTGCAAATACAAATCATGTTGATCCTCTGACATCAGTACTTTAAGTTGTTGTCCTGGAACAAGTGTGCAGTTAAAGCGTTTGTTACCCTAACACTTATATTCCTGATATATGCCTGTTGTACCATGTACTTGCATGAGAAAGTCTCCTGTTCTGTTTGTATTGCTTCCTTTATGTGAAATCCCTGGCATTCCTTCTAGTCCCCCTCATTCCTAAAACAGACCACACTAAGCAGGAGAGCACACCATGGTCAGTTCTCTGGCTATGCTGGGAACTCAATGTGCTCTCCTCCAATGATCAGACTTGTCCTGACACCCCCCCCCCCCCACACTGCACAATCTATCACTGGGAAGCTCAGTGTGCTGCTGCTTCTCCTACCCCAGCTCTTAAGCTCTTATGTAGCTGAGAACAGAGGGAATGAGATCACTTATAAAAAAAGGGAAAAAAGGTATTTATATATTTTTATATCTTTACATAAATGTCTTGCCTTTCCTTTCTATTTTAAACTGAATGTGTTGGTTTGCAAGGTGATTGTTTACAATCACTTTAAGGATGTGTGACCTTCTCTCTGATTTTCTTGGTCAGCATACATGATTCTAGGCCATTGTAGATATTAAAACGAGCATAACAGCCAGTAAGTTGGCATTTTATAGGGAGGTCAGCAATAACAGCACATTCATTTCTTTCTGTTAAGGTTTACTTTAAGAAAACATTTATCATAACCTGCAAAACAATATTTTTCTGATCCGCAGGTGGCCATCATTGGTGTGCGCAGTCTATTGCTATATGCCCCATACAGAAAATGTGCGATCGGATCACGTTGTCAGAAAATCCGATCGTGGGTGGGTTCCATCTGACTTTTTCAGTCGGTTTTTCCGACGCACAAAGTTTGAGAGCAGGATCTAAAATTTTCCAACAACAAAATTTGTTAGTTTAAATTCCGATTGTGTGTAGACAATTCCGACGGACAAAGTGCCACACATGCTCAGAATAAACTAAGAGACGAAAGCTATTGGCTACTGGCCTCTTTATAGTCCGGTCATACGTTTTGTATGTCACCGTATTCTGAACGATTGGATTTTCGGACAACTTTGTGCGACCGTGTGTATGCAAGACAAGTTCCGACCAAAGTCCGTCGGAAAAAATCCAACGGATTTTGTGGTCGGAATGTCCAACCGTGTGTATGGGGCATTAGAGTGTGCACCCCAAAGCTCAAACACATGCATGTATATATATATATATATATATATATATATATTTCTCTATCTATGTATATATACATATATATACACAGAAGGACATACACTTATAGATGTAAACAAACATTTTAAAATGTATTAAAATGTTGACGGTGTCAGTAGGGTGGTGGATGGTGTCAGAGATTGGTGTCAGTTGGGCAGTGTCAGTAGTTTTTTTATTTGTAGTTTTTTTACAGTGTTTTTTATTTACAATTCTTTTAGGGGCCCCACTGGGAGCTTTTTTTCTGAAATATCATGGGTCTAAACAGACCCCTGATGTCTCACTTTTGCGACAGAGAAAGGGGATGAGGACAGAGATTTCCCAGCCCCTTTCTCTGCAGCGTCAGCTGCACTGGACAGAGAATGAATGGGAAATGCTTTGTACTGGGCGGCTACCTGTTCTTTCACAAACTGAAGCCTAATAAACACAGTTTACTAGGCTTCAGTTATGAATGAACACAGTGAGTGATATGTACCAATCACTCACTGTGCTCATTCAGAAAACGAAGCAGCCAGTAAATGACACTGACCTGGGCAGCAGGGGGCATGAATGCTGCACAGGGGTGATTAGAGTGTGCTCAGGCACACCCTCTGCCTGCGCATGCCTATGGTTTGCCCTTGGATTGGCATAACCCTTCTCCTCCCTTTTTTGTCCCCCATGTGCTCTGGATGAACTGGGTTTTGGGTCTAGTAACAAAATATCTCAAAAAGAGGAATGACCAGCATACCATTGGCTCCTTCTGTCCCTCATTCACACATTGCACAACACAGGCAGGTGATGGATGAGAATGATGGCGTTGTATGTTAGCACCACAGACCCGTGGATCTGAAAATATGTCTTTGTGCTTAAATTGGTATCTATAGATTGTTCTTAAACTCTACAGCTTTACACTTTTTAAACTCTAGACACAAGGTTATAATTAATCCTGAACTTCAAATATTAGGCAGTGTAAAAATATGTAGAGTAGTGCCACCCTGAGAACATTTTCCATCCTGGTGCAAGGGCATGCACAATGGCACCCCAATGCATGGCACACTGTGCTTTTCCCTGCACAGGGCTTTTTGTGGTCTAAGTCCACACTGATAACCAGCTTAATATAGCAATAGCATCTACAAATATTAATTCAACATGACATGTACACTTGACAGATGGACAGACAGATCTCAATAGTTTTGAATATACAATATATAAATAAAAACAAGCAAAGGCACACTATATTACACACAGAGATATATAGATATAGGACGCCATGACACAAGTGACACCGACACAAATGGCGTACTGACAGACGCGCAAGAGGTAGTAAGAAGTTTCTGTAAAACGCTTTCTAATCTCTCTCATTTATCTTAAGTGGCTGGGTTATTGCTGGGGGACCCCTCTCATGCGTGGCACTGTGTGTGCAGTGGGGGGGCTCGGCGGTGTGCCCCCTCCTTCCCAGAGGAAGCATCCAACAGCAAAAAAAATCTAATTTTCCAACAAATAGTTTGTCAGAAACTGCAGGACTGGTCATAAATCATACAGAGGGAGGAGGGGAGTGGAATATAGAAGAGACAGCTTGTGGAGACTCGGAGAGACAGGCAAACGCAAGGAGGGGGGGGGGGGAACCAAAGGGCCCAGTGTCTCCCCTGTACAGGACGAGGAGGGTGTGCATTGACATCTGACCCCTGCTGCATTTACCTTCTACAACTAACTGTATTAACATGTATTTATAATTGTCTACATTAAAGCTGAGAGCTGGCCAAAAGAATTGCCATACACTGACAGATATCCTCGAGTGATGTGATTGATCTCAGTATTGCCAGTGACAGCTGGGTAATGGAGTAACTGAACTATGACTAGTACTGACTGTACAATCCAGAGGTGTAACTAGGGATTTTTAAGTTTTAAACATCCACCCACTCCCGAAAAAGGGCCCTATTGCATCTATGCATAAATCCATCCTCCTTTATGTATGTCAAGCACATGGATACCTCTGACAGATGTATATTAGTGATACCATTTGCTTATCAGTCTCATGGATATGGAAATAAAATACCGAAGCATCATTTATTTCCTTCCTGCCTTCCCTCCTTCCTTCCTACTTTCCCTCCTGCCTTCCTTACTGCCTTCCCCCTTCCTTCCCTTCTTCCTTCCCTCCTTCCTTCCTGCCTTCCCTCCTTCCTTCCCTTCTTCCTTCCTTCCTTCCTTCCCTTCTTCCTTCCTTCCTTTCTTCCCTCTTTCCTTCCTGCCTTCCCTCCTTCCTTCCCTTCTTCCTCCCTACCTTCCCTCCTTCCTTCCCTTCTTCCTTCCTTCCTGCTTTCCCTCCTTCCTTCTCTTCTTCCTTCTTCCCTCCTTCCTTCCTGCCTTCCCTCCTTCCTTCCTGCCTTCCTTCCCTTCTTCCTTCCTTCCCTCCTTCCTGCCTTCCTTCCTTCCTTCCTTTCCAGCATGACATTGGGGCTTCTGTCTTCTCTGTGACTTGACCAGCAGCTCCTTCTGCCAGGGACATCTCTGTAGACTAGTCACTAGGATTTTCCAGGATTCTACTGAGAATAGGCAGTAGGCTTTTCACTATGCATGACCTGCGTAGCCCAACAGTCCCCCTCTCAATAATGTCCCATACCAGCCCTTATATATCTATAATAATGAGACCACACCTTTTCTTTGGAGTAAAATGGCCACAACAGCCTTTTATTAAACATAACCAAAATATTTTACTCCCTCCAAAATATGTATATAAATATATAAATATATAAATATATATCTACAACTGTAAACCAAAACCTTGAACAACTTTTATCAACTCCAGTCTGGTGATCTCTGACGGTGACCCACTTTAATTCCAAAAACCAACCTCACTGCTTTACCTTTGTTTACCATACCAGGCCTCACGCTGTGACCGCTCAGAGACAAATAATTCCTGCAGTGAAAAACCTCCCAGTATTCCGTCCACCGTTCGGGAATACAACTGAGGGGCCCATAATACCAATGAGCCCCCCCCACCCTTTTATATCACCTCTGTTTTACCGCCACCGTCAAAGACCACCAGAAATCTCACACAGCAGCCCCCCAAAGGGCCGACTTCACTGTTGTGACGAACATCCCACTGCACCTGAAAGACAGAAAACAAACACAACGAAAAACACCAGCAATCCAACCAACAACTCACACCTAAACATGCTATCCAGTAGGGAGGGAGGGTGGGAAAGCTGCCTCCTCTGATGTCTTCCCCTCGAGACTGGTCCCGTTCCGGCTCCGCCCCCCTTTTATATGGCTCCTCCCCCTTGTGTGTTTCTCTTCCTCCACCTATCCTCTGTCTTGGTGTCTCTAGGCACCCGGTCATGCCCGCCCCTCCATTACCCCTCCCCTTCAGTACGTGTCATTCCGGGGCTCCCTTGACCTGCGTAGCCCAACAGTCCCCCTCTCAATAATGTCCCATACCAGCCCTTATATATCTATAATAATGAGACCACACCTTTTCTTTGGAGTAAAATGGCCACAACAGCCTTTTATTAAACATAACCAAAATATTTTACTCCCTCCAAAATATGTATATAAATATATAAATATATAAATATATATCTACAACTGTAAACCAAAACCTTGAACAACTTTTATCAACTCCAGTCTGGTGATCTCTGACGGTGACCCACTTTAATTCCAAAAACCAACCTCACTGCTTTACCTTTGTTTACCATACCAGGCCTCACGCTGTGACCGCTCAGAGACAAATAATTCCTGCAGTGAAAAACCTCCCAGTATTCCGTCCACCGTTCGGGAATACAACTGAGGGGCCCATAATACCAATGAGCCCCCCCCACCCTTTTATATCACCTCTGTTTTACCGCCACCGTCAAAGACCACCAGAAATCTCACGCCACAGCCTGAAAAGGGTGACCACCTTACCCTTGAGGGCAACCCCACACCCTCAAAGCTTGTTGGATCCCCCCCTGTAAACCCAAAGACCACAGGTCAATCCCGACATCCGTGAGATGAACCCCATCCCCCCTTAGGTACAGACCCACGTTGGACTCCAGTTCCCTGTGCCTGATCACCAGCCCTCCATTCTGAATCACGAATCTCCCCACCACCTTATTCACCCGGATCCTCGTCTTCTGAATGCTGGCCACTGACCTTGCCCATCTCCACTGCGTCCGGGCGACAATATCCGACCACAGCAGGATCGTACTGGGAAACCTAGCACGCAGCTTCAGAAAATCCGCCTTAATGTCATTCAGTAAATCCCGGACTTTCCGGGCTCCCAGGTCATTCCCCCCAGCATGCAGAACCAACACATCCGGGGGCCCATGCAGCCACACGAACCTTTCAACCACACTCACCACCCTCTCCCACCGCATTCCTGGTATCCCCAACCATCTCAATTCCGCTTCTGCCCTGGAAATACCCAGTTGCCTCCCCGCAGGTCTCATGTCTCCTCTCCTGGCCCCCCAACACACGTAGGAGTGGCCCACGATCCAAACGAGGCGCGGTGAACCTCCATCTGAAACGAGAAACCAAAACCTGCTGATCCCCGAAAAACAATAACCCCCACAGCAAAACCACTAACCACTGCCCTTACCACCCCACGGAGATCCCAACCCTACCCCCGTGGAAAAAACTCCATCAGTCCCAGGAACGGTTCCTGTATCGCATTCCTTATTACCAACCAACCAGGAATACAACTAAGGGCCATCCCACTCCCTGGACCGCCCAACCGCTAACTGAGGTCGAACGTATGACCTAAACCTACGCGACTCCCAACGACCAATCCTTCGTACCGCCGCCTCATCCAACCCGCACCGGGCCGCCTCTGTGGCCGCCCCGATGCGGAAGGAGTGTGAAGCATATTCCGACTCCTCCCAACCATTCAGCGCCAAACTTCGCCGGAAAACCGCCACGAACTGGAATCTGGACAGGAAAGACCCGTCCGCGTGGACAAGGAATGGACCCGGACTCCCCGGCCTAACCGCTCGGTAACTCCGAACCGCTTCTACCGGGCAAACCTGCGACCCTGCCAAACTGAATAAGCAAATGTTCACACCCCTACCCCGTTGGTCCGTCTTCGAACGCCTAAGAGTTATCTCCACCACCGATCCTGCCACCCGAACGTCCTGATCCCCCAGCCCCCCAGGAACTTTCCGGGACGGGCTGACCAACTCCCCAATCCGAAAAGCCCCGTAAAAAGCCAATGAAAAGGCCGCCGTGAACAACCGCACCTCGAACGGAGACGTGCAAACCGAAACCAATGTACCACAAATGGCCCCCAAGACCCCAAACGTCACCGGACGTCTCGTGTCCCCCCTCTTCGACTGCTTCCGAAAACCCTTCATCATCTGACGTATCCAAAAACCCTTCGACCAATCCTCCGACCCCAACAACTTAAAAAGGAATGACAAGCCTGCCAGTTTCCGATCGATCACTGCCGCCGAGCGCCCACTCTCCACGTTCCGGACCACAAAATAAAGTGCCAGCAAGCGCCCATCCCCGGCTCCCCCAGTTCCGTCCACCTCTCGCACCAACTCCTGCCATTCCCGCCATACCTTCACGTATGCCGTCCAGGTAGCCCCACTTACAGACCTGCGTATCCAGCCCGCGGCGACTCCAAGGGCAGTTCCCAAATCCACCCCGGGCACGGAATCCCGACTGCCTCCGCGCCAGGTGCCAGTTCCCGGAACTTGTCCCACTGGAAACGAGACAGGGAGTCAGCTAAGGCATTCTCCACCCCAGGTATATGCACAGCATACAAAAACACATTCAAACGCAGGCACCGAAGGACCAATTGGCGCAAAAGTCTGATAACAGGAGGGGAGGAGGCAGACATGCGATTCACCACCTGCACCACACCCATGTTGTCACAGTTGATGCGCAGCTTCAAATTCCTGCAACTCTCCCCCCACAGCTCCAGAGCCAACACAATCGGAAAGAGTTCCAGCAACACCAGGTTGCCCAGGAAACCCGCTTCCTTCCACGAGCGCGGCCAAGGTTCCGCACTCCACCTGCCCTGAAAAAACGCACCATAGCCCGTAGACCCTGCTGCGTCTGTGACCAATGCGACATCGAAGTTGCTCACCGGCCCCGACATCCACACCGCCCTGCCGTTATAGGAGGACAAGAAATCCTGCCACACCCCCAAGTCGTCCCGGTGCTCCTTCGTCAACCGAATGAAGTGCGTGGGCGCCCGCACCCCCGCCGTCGCCGCCGACAGCCGCCGGCAGAACACCCGTCCCATCGGGATGATGCGGCACGCAAAGTTCAGTTTGCCCAGCAATGACTGCAAGGTTGTCAGCTGAACTTTCCGACGGCCCTGAATCTCCCGAATCGCCCCCTGCAAATCCGCCAACTTGTCATCCGGCAACCTGCACTCCATAGCCGCCGAATCTATCACTATACCCAAGAAACTCAACACCCCCACTGGGCCCTCCGTCTTTTCGGCCGCCAATGGCACCCCAAAAACGCCTGCGATGTGCTGCAACGTGGACAAGAGAATCGCACACACAGCGGAGGCATGGGGGCCGATGCAGAGAAAATCGTCCAAGTAGTGAATGATTGACTCACTGCCGGAAACATCCCGCACCACCCACTCCAGGAACGAACTAAACTGCTCGAACACGGAGCAAGAAACGGAGCAGCCCATAGGCAAACACTTGTCCACGTAGAACTGCTCCCGCCAGTGACAACCCAACCACCGAAAACTGTCCGGGTGCACCGGCAGCAACCGGAAAGCCGACTCAATGTCCGCCTTAGCCATGAGCGCTCCCCGGCCGTAGCGCCGCACCCACCGAACAGCCGCGTCAAATGACGTATACGACACCGCACAGACGTCCGGGTCAATGAAATCGTTGACCGAACCCCCCTTTGGAAACGACAAGTGGTGTATGAGCCGAAACTTGCCCGGCTCCTTCTTGGGGACAACCCCCAAGGGGGACACCACCAGCGAGTCCCACGGCTTAACCGTAAACGGCCCCCCCATCCGACCCAGCGCCACTTCCTTCCCCAACTTTTCGTCCACCACCGTAGGGTGCTGCAAGGCCGACCTGAGGTTTTGCGCCACCGGCGGCACCCCTTTCAAGTCACAGGGAATCCGGAAACCCTCCCGGAACCCCTCGGCCAGCAGCCGCGCAGCCACCCTGTCCGGGTACCTATTTAGGAAAGGAAGCATCCTTTCCACCCTCACCGGCGTCTTCCCTCTTGTTAGCAGCGTCGCCGGGACGCTTTCCCCTTTTAAAGCAGCGAGACAGGGCGTGAGCCCCCCCGCAGCCGGAACACTCGTGCTTGAACCGGCACGCACTTCCAAACTTGCAGGCACCCTCGTTAAAAGACCAGCACACCCCCCACTTCTTTCCGGCCGACAGTCCTGAGGAGGGTGTACCCCCGGCCCCCCCCTGAAAAAACTGAGGCGGGGCCCGGGCGGAGGACATCAGCCTCATCCAGAGGCTGATGTCCTTGTGATCCCACCGCAACTCCTGACGCACCGCCTTCCGCTGCCGGAACTGTTCGTCGTACCGGAGCCATGCCACCCCCCCGTACACCCGGTGTGCCTCCCCAATGGCGTCCATATAGCAAAACAACGCCGAGCAGTGCTCGGGGTTCTTTTCGCCGATGACGCTCGCTAAAATCGCGAACGCCTGCAACCAATTCGCAAACGTACGCGGTATCAGCCTATAACGCCTCTTTTCCTCATCGTCTTTTTTCGTGTCATTGGGCTTGACCCGATCCAAATTGAATTTTTCCAGTGGGAGCAGCGAGAATATCTCCACATACTCACCTTTTGCAATTTTCTCCCGCACCTCCTGCTTCAGGTGCGCCCCGAGCGGTCCCTCGAAGCAGACGTACACCTCACAACGCGCCGCATCCCCAATCCGAACCACATCCGTACGGTTGGGTGTCGCGGCCGCCTCCTCCCCGCCGGACCCCCCGCCCACCACCGGCACTGCCGTTGCGGACGCCGCAGGTTCCCCACCCGCAGCCGGCGGGACCCCCACCGCCCCCGCTACCTTACCAGCCCCCCAAGGCGCCGTCAGGGCAGGAGATCCCCCACCCCCCCCAAACCTGTCCACCAAAGCCCGCAATCCCTCCAACAAACCCTGCATGGGCGGCGCGGGCCCCGGGTCCACCTGACCCGACCCCGCCACCGACACCCCACCCAGCGGCGCCGGAGGCGCCGCTGAACCAGCCGCCCCTTGTACCACCCCCAGCAACCCCTGCCAAACATCAGATAAAACAGTAGGTACTGACTTACCGGGCCGACCAGGAATACGTCCCGCAGCCGCGTTGCCGCTCTCCACCGCCGGGGGAACCACGTCGTCTTCAGCGGACAGTTCTCCCTCCGACCGGTCCTCCTCTTCCCTCTCCGCAGGCGCCAGAAGCCCCCTGGGCGATCCGCTCCCAGAGGCCGCAGCAAGCAGGTGGCTGTGAAGATCCTTCACCACAGGGGCCTTGCTCCCAGACTGGCGTAGCGAACCAGACCTAGGGCGCCCCCCCGCACCACCCCTGGGCGTCAGTCCTCCAGTCTGTCCATCAATTGAGCCCGCATCCGCCCGGCGCCCCCCACCCACCGCCCGTGTCCCCCTGTAGGCCGACTCCGTCCGTCTTGCAGAAACCTCCGCTCCGCTGGCTGTCCCCCTGCTCGTGCAGGGCCCCCCACAGGGGTCCCCCACGCGAACGGTCGCCGGGCTGGACGGCGGGGAGCCGGCGCCATCGTGGCCCGTGGCCCCGCCCCCCGGGGTAGGCCGGCGGCGTGCAGACCGCCCCAGGCCCCGATCGTCCTGCTGTCTCCGTTTTGCGGGGGGGACCGACCTGTCCGCCCCCGGGCTCCGCCGCTCACGAGGTGGCCGAGGGGCGGGTCCCGGCGAAAAGCGCGCCGGAGGCCGGGACCTCCGGGCCCGCAGCACCGGCTCCCCGCTACTCGTGCCCGCCTCCGTCTCGCCCATCCAGCGCTCCACCTGCTCGGTTAGCCACTCTGAACCCCGTACCTCCGCCTGCGCCCGCAGCCGCTCCAACACGTGGTCGATCGCCGCCATTTTGTCCAGAGAGGAGCAGCGCTGGAAAGCTGCCTCCTCTGATGTCTTCCCCTCGAGACTGGTCCCGTTCCGGCTCCGCCCCCCTTTTATATGGCTCCTCCCCCTTGTGTGTTTCTCTTCCTCCACCTATCCTCTGTCTTGGTGTCTCTAGGCACCCGGTCATGCCCGCCCCTCCATTACCCCTCCCCTTCAGTACGTGTCATTCCGGGGCTCCCTGTACTAATGTATTACAGGGGTCATGATTTAAATTCTCCTGCATGTGCAGCAATCTCTGTTAGGATGAGCACATCCCAAAAAGGGCTACAGTATGTGTTCCACCCATCTACAGACTAGAATTTTAGATAATTACATTTGGTAATGATCTTTCACCCAGTAATTGATGTTTTAACCAATACTTCTGTGCAATTTTTGGAGGCCTCAGAGCATGCCTAGTCTTTTCGCTACATCAAAACGAAGGACAAAGAGAATTTGTAAGCTCTAACGAGCAGAGCCCTCTGATTCCTACTGTATTGAATTGTATTGTAATTGTACTGTCTGTCCTCTTGCATAGCTCCCAACTGTCCCTGATTTGGAGCAATGTCCCTTTGTCCCTCATTCCACCTCATTTTGGTCTGATATATAGTTGTATATAAAATGCACTTTTTATCTTTCAAAAGGCGTTTCCCTGTGCTAAACCTTTCATCCAATTTCTAAATTGCTGCATTTGTACATTTTAAAAGCCAATATAAAGGAATAGTAGTGGTAAAAAAAAAGTCCTTGTGTATTTAATTAACCTTTTTTTGGTTAATTCTCCTTTAAGGGGCATGTCAGGGGGCGTGTCCTATGCCTACATACATTTGTTAGTAGGTGTCCCTCATTCCCATTTCAAAATGTTGGGAGGTATGCTCTTGTTGTGAAGAGCTGTGTAAATTGTTGGCGCTATATAAATCCTGTATAATAAAAACAATAATTGTCTAAAAGGTTCTAGACTAACTGTAACATTACTTGTAGCAGATGAAGTCTTCTTCTTGTGTATACAATCCTAATGAAAGTTGTGTTGGTTTTGAAAGAGTTTTCTTTATAAAGATTCTACATCCTTGTTTAGCTTTTAAAGTGTTTGTTAACCCCCAACAAAAATAATACAGATCCTGATCCTTTAGAGGGGTTGTAAAAGTTTGTTTTTTATTTTCCAAATAGGTTCCTTTAAGCTAGTGCATTGTTGGTTCACTTACGTTTTCCTTCGCTTTCCCTTAAATGTTTTTTTTCTTTGTTTTCCTTGTCTGAATTTCTCCCTTCCTGTTCCTCCTCAGTAAGCTGTTCTAGCTGACTAAACACCGCTCGGATGATGGTGTGAAGTTTACTGAGGAGAAACAGGAAGTGAGAAATTCAGACAAAGAAAAAAAACATTTAGAAGGGAAATCGAAGGAAAATGTAAGTGAACTAACAATGCACTAGCTTAAAGGAACCTATTTAAATAAAAAACAAACCTTTATAACCCCTTTAAAGCAAATTAAACAGCACAGTGCTTGTGCTCTGTAATCTGCCCCCCTCTAAACTGTAGAAAAACCTCCCTGAACCTGCCACTTCCTGTATACCCCTCTCTAAACTGACCACGATAACCAGGGCTACTCAGCCCTGATTACCATGGTCAAAGTGCGTCCCTCCGTCAACCGCTGCTCTGCTTTCCTTTCTCCCCCCTCACCCCCTCCTTGCTGCCTGTCAACGCCCCCTCTCTGTCTCTGTCTCCGCTCCACCTTGTGGCTATTATTGAAAATAAAAAACCTAAAATAGTCACTGCCCGCTTCTCTATTTGAGGCTGGCATACCACACTGTGTAAATCTTTTCTACGAGCATTCTAAATAGCTGTTTAGAGCTGTCTTCCGGCTGGTCACGTGACTCACGGCCGCTTTAAAGATCTAAGACAGAGCTTCTGTGGGAGGAGCCAAGCCGCCACATGATCTCCCCGGCTGATGTCAGAGGGAGATCACAGTCCCTCCTGCAGTAGATGTGTGTCAGAGCTGAAAAGCGGCCGTGAGTCACGTAACCGGCCTGAAGACAGCTCTAAATAGCTATTTAGAATTCTCGTTTTTAGAAAAGATTTACACAGTGTGCTATGCCAGCCTCTAATGTCGCGTACACAGGATCGGAATTCCGGCCAGAAAAAGACAGATGAGAGCTTTTCATCGGAAAATGCGACCGTGTGTATGCTCCATCGGAATTTAGCTGTCCGAATTTCCGCCAGCCAAAAATTGATAGCATGTTCTCAATTTTCCCGACGGAAAAACTTTCTATCAGTAATTCCGATCGTGTGTATGCAATTCCGACATGCCAAAAATCATGCATGCTCAGATTCAACTACGAGACAGAAGCTATTGGCTACTGACTATTGAGCTTCCTTTTTCTAGTCACCTCATACGTGTTGTACGTCACCGCATTATTAATTATCGGAATTTGATGTGACCGTGTGTAGGTAAGACAGTTTGAGCCGAATTCCGTCGGAATTCCGTCGGGAAAACCATCAGAGCTTTTTCCGACGAGAATTCTGATCGTGTGTACGCGGCATTAGAGCGGCTGGCATTTTTTTTTTAAAGGCTTAACAAACACTTTAAGGGTAGTATACATGGGCATTTATGCAAGTATTTTTCTCACATGTGGAGGGCAGTGTGTGAATTCTGAATTCATGTTTTTATGGATGAATGTACATTAAGGTGGAAGTCCAAGCAAAATCTAAAATCCCTGCATCAATAGACACCAGGGACCTAAACTAACCTCTATCCCTGTAAAAAAAAGATGAGTATACGTACATTTTTGGAAGACGATCTGACCCGCTCCAACCCAATCTCCAGCGCCGGAAGCACAGCAGAGGACACGGATGGCAACAGCTGTGAAATTAATAGGAAGTAACCTCACCCCATAGAGTTACTATGGTGTTTCTGTTGTCCTCCATCTCCTCTGCACTCGCCTACACAGAGAAGCCACGGCTGACAGCTCAGTGTGGGATTGGGTCAGAGCGGGTCAGATCCAAAAAGGTATGTATACTCGTTTTTCATTATAAGGAATAGAGAAGTTAGTGTTAGATCCCTGGTGTCTATAGATGCAGGGTTTCTCCACATCCAATTTGCATGACAGGAGACTGTGACCGGCTCTCAGTGGAGCCGGTTGACACAACTCTGGTTTGGCCGCAGAGCACATTGCATAGGGGTCCTGTGCGTCTTTGGCTCAGTTTCAGGTCTGATTTCAGGCAAAAATTAAGGCATGATTCGTCCCTGAAATGGAGAACTGTGAAAAGTGCAAAACTTTATTTTTAGACTTGGATAAAGTGAAGAGGGATTACCACACCTGCCAGGTTTTTATTGCTTTCTGTGTCTCTATTAGGGAGATTCACTCTCTCTTTTTGCATTTTTTACTGTTATCACAGAAAGTGAAAGAAAATCCCAAATTCTGAGCTGTCACCAGGGCAGGAAGAGAGGGGAAATCTTCAAATAGGGGCTCTAGTTATGGTGACAACCGAGGATTCCTTCATTTTGAAGGGATTTCCCCTCACTTCCTGTTTTGGCTATAGGACAGGAAGTGGAGGGAAATCTCCCCAATGGGACACAGATGGCAAAAAAATAACCTGAGAGGGGTTAGATCTAGTTTAGGCATCCTTCCATTCTATTGTAAAGATCTGTGAACACTGATGTTCTGTATAACTACCCAAATTGTCTACATTGCCCTGAACTTAAACCAGATATGTAGGTCCCTATTGTGTTGCTTATGTCTGTTGCAACCCATAGCAACCAGCCATTTGTGTTCATATCCTTAATTCAGAATAAGAAAGAATTCAGTTGACCTGGGCAAACACCACTGAATTTGAAAAGGCCCCCCACAGTTATGACAGATAGAGATAGATTGAAACAACTCAATAGGAAAGGGGATTCTTCGGTGTACAATTTATTAATTATCTGTAAAACTACTTTTACAGTAAATTGGATAATACATGACTGTCCCAGCTGTAGGTCTGCCAAATGTCAAGCACCATATTATCAATTTTATTTGGCCACTCAATGATTAAGGTCCCTATATTTTTGGAGTGTGAGAGAAACCCCACAGAAGCACAGTGAGAACAGGAAAACTCTATACAGATAGTGTCCTGGCCGGGATTTGAATGCAGCGCTGCAAGGTAAAAGTGCTAACCACGAAGCCACTAAGCCACTGTGCTGCATTGTTAGCAAATCTAAATTAGAATGCACAATCAAACTGTAGTGTGTTTAACCAGTTCAAAAAGACTGATTGACCCTACAGCAATGGCTGGCCTTTAGGTGGTGTGCCCCTTGGCCATCTTCTCAGCTAACAGCCTTCCTAATCACAATAAAGTCTTTACCAAGTCAGACTTTCATAGTGCTATCACATCTTTATAATTGACATCTATAGCTACATCTAACTTTCTGCTGCAAGCAATGCAGAAAATTGTGAGGTCATTTAGAGAGAGTGCTTTTGTAAGTTCATTTCACATATTAATAAAATCCATCATTGAGTTTTATTCCAAATTCAGGACACATCATAGAAATCTTTTTTATTTATATGTATGGAAACAGGATAGAGCGCAGTGTCTCAATATTCTCTTAAAAAGTAGTACCAGTAAGTTTATTGAATTGTATTGTTGCTGTATTGTCTCCCTTTATATTGTACAGTGCTGCGCAAACTGTTGGCACTATATAAATCCTGTATAATAATAGAGCATATAATAATGCCGCGTACACACGATCGGACATTCCGACAACAAAATCTGTGTGATTTTTTTCTGACGGATGTTGGCTCAAATTTGTCTTGCATACACACTGTCACACAATGTTGTCGGAAATTACGAACGTCAAGAACATGGTGACATACGACAAGCTGAGAAAATTGAAGTTCAATAACCAGTGCGGCTCTTCTGCTTGATTCCGAGCATACGTGGAACTTTGTGCGTCGTAATTGTGTACACACGATTGGAATCTCCGACAACGGATTTTGTTGTCGGAAAATTTGAGATCCAGATCTCAAATTTTGTGTGTCGAAAATTCTGATGGAAAATGTCAGATGGAACCTACACACGGTCAGAATTTCCAGCAAAAAGCTCCCATTGATCATTTTCAGTCGGAAAATCCAACCGTGTGTACGCGGCATAAGAGAAAACCCTGAACCATGTGAATAAATAACAGAAAACTGAGAAAAGCCTGAACCATGTGAATAAATAACAGAAAACAGAATACTTACCTTGCCATACTGTTCCTTTTCTGGTGCCCACCAATGGCAGCATACATATGGTAGTGGCCATATGTATGGGGCAGTGAAGGCACCAGGAAAACGTAAAATTGAATACTTACCTGTCGGGCAAAAAAAATGGTAAAAGGTCTGTGTGACAAAATATATCAGGAGAGACTTCTGGAACTTAATATGTACAGTCTAGAGGAATGAAAGGAAAGGAGAGACATGATTGAAATACCTTTACATATATGAAGGGGATAAATAAGCTTCAGGACAGCAGTATCTTCAATAAGAAGCTAAGATCAAGAACACGGGAATGTGAGTGACCTCAAAATAACAGGAGGATAGTTCAAAACTTAATCTTAGAAAGCATTATTTTACTGAAAGTGTAGCTGATGCGTGGAATAGACTTGCAGCAGAGATAGTTAGTCAGACATCAGTAGGTGAATTCAAAGATGCTATACTAAGACAAAAAAGTAAAAAAAAAAATCAATAAAAAAGAAAAAAAATTATAATATATGTATATATATATATATACATGTATATATATATATATATATATATATATATATATATATATATATATACATATATATATATATATATATATATATATATATATATATATACACACATATATATATATATATATATATATATATATATATATATATGTATATATACAGATAGGCAATGCAACCTTTATATTGATAGCTACTGCAACTAGGACCCCTTCTGTTTGCTAAATAATTTTTCACATTATTAGGCTCGCCATCTTTATTATTGATAGCTAACCTTTATATTGATAGCTACTGCAACTTGGACCTTTTCTGCTTGCTAAATAATAATTCACATTATTAGGCTCGCCATCTTTATTATTGTTATCAGTGAGCAATAATTTGATACCTCTGCTTGCTGTCTAAACTCCCTCTGCCTCAGTTTTATATATTGGCCATAGTATCGTCATAGGCTGCCCTTCCTGGCTTTGAGGGTATCCTTATTATCAAACAGCACCCCTAGTGGTGAGAGGGGAAAAGACAAAGCCCAGGCTGTGGGAGAGGAGAGAGAATGGAGCCTGAGAACTAGGGGGAGGCGCACAGCTCAGCTGAGGAGTCAGGATTTAATTCAATGCATCATTAACTAGTCCTCTGTATGCACTGTCCCCGATATATCATCCATGCTCAGTAAACAGCCGCCTGACACTGCATTAGCCTGGAAATGAATTCTCACTTTTATAGTGAAATTGCAAATCCGCCAAGAAGAAAAAAAAAAAGGGGGGAAGAGTGAGACAGAATAAGAAGGGGAGATATAAGGAGAGAGACAAGAGAGATGAGCAATAGAGAGTGAAAGAGATGTAAGAAGAGCTGAGGAGGGGGCCTGAATAGAGATAGCAGGTGAGAGGTAGAGAGGAGACATAGGACTGTGAAGGCCTGGGAGCAGAAGGAGAATGAAGTAGCAAGGCAGGAGAGGGGGGGATAACAGCGAGGGAGAGAGCAGGGAGAAATGGGAAGGCAATTATCGAAATCATTAGGCGTGGAGTTTCTCCTCCGCGCGCCACAACACTTAATGTTTAACTCTTTCCGAGCTTTAAAACACTCTGTACTTCACATTCTCACACATTTTTGTCAGTAGGTACAGACCTGGATCTGTAGAAAAACCACACAGGCCAAGGCTGCGGGCAGCAATTTCTCAAGGAGGAGACATATTGAGTTTACCCTTTAATCCTTCTTTCTAACATAATATGTCCTGTTTTTTTAACACATTAGGTCTTACCTGACCAATAATCTGGCCTTGAATGCATCAGAACCAATAATCTGACCATGTATGGGTCAGAACCAAATCTAAAGCAGCCATTGAGTGGCCAAAGCCTGCAGGCTATTAACAAGCTTATATGGACAATGTTGTTCCATGAGAGCAATCTTTCATATTGAACCATCACAATAGATCACCAAAGCTTTTGGCATCCAATGTGGGGTGAGGTTAGTTGGCGCACAATCATCTTAAGCCTGCCTTTATCCAACAACTCATTACATATGTTAGCATCTGACTGTACAATCTTTTTTACATATACCAACAACTATGTAGTGCAAGGGCTTGCCTAAATGCAACTGATTAGATCATTTAGGTGGGTCCTCATATTTTTGCTAAACCTAAAATGAAGAGACATCAAACTCTAGCATGCATCACCAACAGTATACCATTGTAATATTTTCAGGCCATGTAACCTAGAGCTGCCTTAATATTATCATGACAGCTCAGTATAACACAGAAACCCTAGCACCAAGGTGTAATTGTAAAAACAACATTTAATTAAGAACCCAAGCACTCCAGAACCATAAGTGATAGCCACCTTGCTACCTTCTCAGGATTTTACTACTTAAATCTAGTGAAATGTTATTTGCAAAAGGTGTGTACATGTGGCTTGTAGTGGACCTGCACATGGGGGTATCTTTCACCGTAAAGATGCTCATCAATGCATGGGGCCAAGCAGGGGCTGCGATAATGTAAAAATGAAATATTAAGGCAATTCCCTGACTTAGAGATGAGCAGTGTCAGTGTGAGGGGTAAAAAAAAGTCCAGCGTCCTCTGAGAAGTGCTGTCCTGTGTCACTACACACTGCTACCAGATGTATGTTACAATTTGGAGGGGCACTGCCGAGCCTGTGCCCTCTCCACCATTCAAGAGTACATCTGTTACCTAACTTCCAGTAACAGAATGGGTTTTCGCAGTGCACATAGCACAGACCTCATGTGTGCACTTGCTAACTCCTTCACCTCAGAACTGCGTTGTCAGGTTAAAGGCCTCCTTAACATGAGTTTGGTGACGGTTGCTATTTCAGACTGACTCAGTTAATCAACCCCCTTGCTAAAGGAGGACATGTCATCTACACCAGGTACCACCCTTTATGACTGGCTGCGAGTGCTTTGTGCTAGTTCTGAGTTACCCAAAGTAACCGTATTACTCCTCCTGCTAGACATGCAGAGTAGACCTTTGTAGTAGCTTTGCATCATACCCCACATGTGATTTACTGACACAAGTTCTTTTGATATGCCAGGACCAGCATGCACCCCTTTGAATAACGTCAGACCAAGCGTAGAACAGTTGATGCAACTTTACTGTAGATGAACAATATCCTCAACATGGCCCTAGCGGTCTCTAGTTGGCTGCCCAGGCATACACCATTTTAGGCATTCTCCAAGTCCTGGCTGATTTCCAGATTTCTGTTGACTCTGGTGGACTGCAAGGCATAGCAGTCCTCTCCCAATGCACTCACAGCATGTGCGGCTAGTAGTGGCAATGACTGGCTCTCAGACCACAGCCTTCCCCTTTTTTTATGGGCTTGCTGGATACAAAAAGCCCAGCAGAAACACAAATTAACTCTTTACCGCCAGCCTGGGCCAACCACTGTCTGTTCTAGCATCCTTGTAGGCAACCTACCTACAGGCTGGTCCACTTTAAATCCACTGTGGATCCCTGGAGCTCTTTTGCCATAATGTACAATATGCACAGTGTATTTACACACTAAGGGACACTACCCTCTGGATTGCCCTCCTGCAGCAAAGTGAGGCCTGCAAGTTCCCTCAGTGCTCCATTCTATGGCTGCAGACATCATCTCCCTGATTTGGAATCCCCAGGCCCACTATTTGGCAGCCACGGAATATGTAACTCTTGCGCACTGTGCATCACCCGACACTCTGCACCATTCTTGCCATCTTACAGAAGCTGGAAATAGGCCAGGTTTGTACACTGCACTGTGCATGTGCTGCAGCACTTGTACACTAAAAACAAATTATAAGCAGACAAATAAAGTAGAAGACTTGTACATTTTCTGTATTATTTGGTAATTTTTGTTGCATATAAAATGCAGAAAACAATAGGGCAGATGCACTTATGCATTATGCAGATGCACTGGTGAAAGTACAATGAGGAGAGGAGGCATTTGGCAAATTTTACTGACTTGATGAATGTGTTCTGCTAAAAATAGGGGGAATGTGCAGTGAATGTGCTTTAAAAATATGGCGCATGTTACTTGAGAATGGAGGATTTGTCAGTGGAATGGATTTCGATATGTCCCTCTTCATTTAGACTCAAAGAAAACTTATGTTGATCAAATTCAACCCTTCAAAGACTCCGGTATTGTTGGTCCAGAGAAAGACAAAAGAACATTTTCCAGGTGACTGTGGCCAATTATATCTAACAAGGCAGTTTCATTCATTTTGGTGGGAAAATAAATAATAAATAAAGATAATAAAAAAAACTATGGTAGGGCTTACCAAAGTTGAATTACCTTTACTGTAAAGAGCCACTTCATATATTGTTGGTAAAAATATATATTCCTGTATGTATAACTGACATCTTCTTATCCTTTATTCTTTATTGTTCTTGGGCTAACAAATTTGTTTTCAAATCCTTATATTTACCCTGCAAATAGTAATCAAGAGAAGATACCATTTAGGCCAACTTTTTTCCCCCAAGTAAACAGACCCAATTTAATAACCTTTCATTATAAGTGAGACCTGTTTTACTTTTAATAGGTTATCCATCTTTTAACCCACCTAAAATGTCTTTCCCGGAATGAGCTGCAAAAAACCGTACCATATATATATTTACACACACAATATCTCACAAAAGTGAGTACACATCTCACATTTTTGTAAATATTTTATTATATCTTTTCATGTGACAACACCGAAGAAATTACACTTTACTACAATGTAAAGTAGTGAGTGTACAGCTTGTAGAACAGTATAAATTTACTGTCCCCTCAAAATAACTCAACACACAGCCATTAATGTCTAAACTGCTGGCAAAAAAAGTGAGTACACCCCTAAGTGAAAATGTCCAAATTGGGCCCAATAAGCCATTTTCCCTCCCGGGTGTCATGTGACTCATTAGTAATACATGGTCTCAAGTGTGACTGGAGAGCAGGTTTGTTAAATCCGATGTTATCGCTCTCACTCGCTCATACTGGTCACTGGAAGTTCAACATGGCACCTCATGGTAAAGAACTCACTGGGGAGAATTATTGCTCTATATAAAGATGGCCTAGGCTATAAGAAGATTGCCAAGACCCTGAAACTGAGCTGCAGCATGGGGGCCAAGACCATACAGCAGTTTAACTGGACAGGTTCCACTCAGAACAGGCCTTGCCATGGTCGACCAAAGAAGTTGAGTGCACATGCTCAGCGTCATATCCAGAGGTTGTCTTTGGGAAATAGACGTATGTGTGCTGCCATCATTGCTGCAGAGGTTGAAAGGGTGGGGGGTCAGCCTTTCAGTGCTAAGACCATACACCGCACACTGCATCAAACTGGTCTGCATGGCTGCCCCAGAAGGAAATCTTCCAAAGATGATGCCCAAGAAAGCCCACAAACAGTTTGCTGAAGACAAGCAGATTAAGTACATGGATTACTGGAACCATGTCCTGTGGTCTGATGAGACCAAGATATTTATCTGGTTCAGATGGTGTCAAGCGTGTGTGGCGGCAACCAGGGGAGGAGTACAAAGACAAGTTCATGGAGGGAACCATAAATTCAAATATGTACTGTGACATACTGAAGCCAAGCGCAATCCCCTCCTTTTGGAGACTAGGCCGCAGGGGAGTATTCCAACCTGATAATGACCCCCAAACACACCTCCAAGATGACCACTGCCTCGCCAAAGAAGCTGAGGGTAAAGGTGATGGACTGGCCAAGCATGTCTCCAGACCTAAACCCTACTGAGCATCTGTGGAGCATCCTCAAACGGAAGGAGGAGGAGCGCAAGGTTTCTAACATCCACCAGCTCCATGATGTCGTCATGGAGGAGTGGAAGAGGACTCCAGTGGCAACCTGGGAAGCTCTGGTTAAGGCAGTGCTGGAAAATAATGGCGGCCTAACAAAGTATTGACACTTTGGGCCCAATATGGATATTTTCACTTAGGGGTGTACTCAATTTTGTTGCCAGCGGTTTAGACAATAATGGCTGTGTGTTGAGTTATTTTGAGGGGCAGCAAATTTACACTGTTATTCAAGCTGTACACTCACTACTTTACATTGTAGCAAATGATCATTTCTCCAGTGTTGTCACATGGAAAGATATAATAAAATATTTACAAAAATGTGAGGGGTGTACTCACTTTTGTTAGATACTATATATATATATATATATATATATATATATATATGGCAATACGAGTCATACGTGGCAGCAATACTTTTAAACTTTTTTTTTTATCTCCCAAAATTGTATTTACAGCAGCAACTGCCACTTGACATTGAGTGCTGCTGCTTAGCTTACTAGAAGCCATTTAGCCACTCATAATCCTTGACTGTATCATACCTATTTTACCAGCAATTCTTTGAGACATGATCTGCCCATCAAGAATTAAACCCTTCTTTGGTATAGAGTTGAAATGTGACCAGTTTAGAAGAGGGTATAAAAATACCTTTGATTTAAAATAAAGCTTTAACTGTTGTGAGATGTTACTGATGCTATCCTCTATTCTCTTCACTTAGGTGACGTTTCTGACACATCATCAACTGCAGACAAAGGAATCTTTCCACTATCTGCTAATTAGTAAGATCTAATTAGTGATAGCCCATCCTTGTAGTGGACTGTACAAAAAGTAAACTGAGTACCATAGTTAGGAGATCATCAAGATAAGATATATATAAGAATGGCACACAATACAATTAGGATCAAATGGAAAAGTAATTATTGGGCATCGTCAACTATTTTCCCAAGTAAAATAATAGATTTTAAAGATCTTCCACTAACCTAATCAATTTCAACAGGATTGGGTGATGATCTCAAAATATAGAGCAGCTTTTCTCAAATAAAGTTCTGTGGAACCCTAGGGTACCTCTAGTGATTGCTAAGAGTTCTTCGAGCAATGAGTAGTTTCTGCCTCTCAGATAAGTTTCCATTGACATCATTGATCTTTTTAGTGATCAATAAGAGAAGATTCTTCCCAATAACCACAAGCATGAGCATCAATCTTCCAACTTATTAGCAGGGGTTCCCTGATACCGGAAAGTTATTTCAAGTGTAACATTTTTTTTTTAAAAAGGCCGGTCTAGAAATTAGCCGATGTGAGACCTTGACAGGTACCATATGATTGTCTATTTCAGGAAAGCAAAGCTTTGGCCAGGATAGTATTTTGGCTATTAGATAACACTGGGGTTGATTTACTAAAACCGGAGCGTGCAAAATCTGGTGCAACTCTTTATAGAAACCAATCAGCCTCCAGGTTTTATAGAACAAGCTGAAGTTAGAAGTTGATTGGTTACTATGCACAGCTGACTCTGAGTTTTACAATTTTAGTAAATCTCCCCCACAGTCAAAGATTGTAGTAAAATTATATATGGATGTATTTATATGTGCACTGCTTATATTGATACTATATATATAAATGACAGCTGCATTAAATCAAGGCTAGGAATAGCTGGGCAGAGTCCACAGAATTTTGCAGCTTCCTTGGAAATATTGACAATGTTGGATGCCAGTATGACTTTTCATCCTGATTTGGTACAATGTTACATTTTTGTATAGAAACAAGAAAAAGGGATCAACCACTGAGTTTACAACATGTTGGGAAATATCTAAAACCAATCCCAGATTCAGTCTACTGTACTGTGGCCTGCTCTTCTCAGATCTTGTCAGCCATGCTCAAACTGGACACGCTACTACCCAAAGCTGGGAAATGACAGCTTGATAAATACAAGCAATACTCCTGGTTTTGAGTGTTGCTTGCAATTATTGGGCCATTTCTGAAGGGCTAGGAGGCAATAATGAGAGCCTGCAGGGGTCAGAGGCACTTACTTTTGCACGGTATTTTCTTGCTGAAAAATTTCCCTACAATGTAAAGCCCCATACACACTATCAGATTGTCTGCTGATTTTTGTCATCAGATTTACCAAAACCATGTAGTAGAAGGGCCTGCCTGATTGCATACAAATTGAAACTCCTAATGTTTGACCTCATATTACTTGTTTTTGGTAATTCTGAAGGAAAAACTCAGCAGAAAATCTGATAGTGTGTATGGGGCTTAAGAGGACCCAATATTTTACAGTTCGATAAAGCAGAGAAAGGGTTTTAGGTGCAATGTGCACTTGGGCTCGCCAGTCAAAGCAAATTGGTTAAGCATATACCTAAGGATAAGGATGTCTGTGCCTGTGAGATATGGTTAAATACAAGAAATATAATGAACTCAGTCATCATTCAGAAGCATTAGAAAAGGTCCATCATCACGGACTCACTGCGTCTGATTTACGAATAATTAGGATAGAGAAAGTATTTCCCAAAACAAAACCGTCACTTTAGGCTTCATTTTAATTCTGCTTTCCCAGGTGAACGAATGAAAGCTGGAACCTGGTTGGCAGCTCTATATATCCTTTGCCTTATGTATAGCCATACATACAGGCAGTTTGTGTGATAACTATAGACATAACATGAGATAGAAAACTCTGAACATAGGACATTTGTTCTTTAGAGAGACTGAAGCATGAACTGTATGCCAAGTGTACCGGTTTATACACTGAGAAGACAAAACTGGCAAGAAGGATAATTAGAGATTTGTTTTACAATATTCTTAATCCAACTGTATTAGCGCATATTTTGTTTTACTAATTTAGATATGCATCATTACAAAGGACTCATAAAAGAGCAGACATTGGCTTTTCATACTTTATTTTAAGTGTTGAGTGCCATATAATATACAGTACTGTGCAAATGTTCTAGGCAGGTGTGAAGAAATGCTGTAAGGTAAGAATGCTTTTAACAAAATATATTTTAATTGTTTATTTTTATCAATTTACAAATTGCAAAGCGAGCAAACAGATTAAAAATCGGAATCAACGCAATATTTGGTGGCTGTCCTTTGATTCAAACCAGCATCAATTCTTAGCCCTTGTACACACGGTCCGACATTCCGACAACAAAATCCGTTGGATTTTGTCTGACGGATTTTGTCCGAAACTGGTGTTGCATACACACAAAGTTGTCGGAAAATCCGATCGTTCGTAACGTGATGACGTCATTTAGTTATGACGGGACTACGTTCAGGCTAGTAGCCAATAGCTTTGGTCTAGGAATTTGATCTGAGCATGTGTGGCACTTTGTCCGATCGGAATTCTCTACAAACGATCAGACAAAGTCCGATCGGATCATATTGTCGGAAAATTTTATAGCCCAGCTCTAAAACTTGGTCCGTCGGATATTCCGACGGAAACAGTCCGATGGAGCCCACACACTGCCGGATTATCTGACAACACGGTCCGATCGAACATTTTCCATCGGAATATCCGACCGTGTGTACAAGGGCTTACACTTGCATACTTTGTACACTTGCACAAAGTCAGGACTTTTGTAGGATTAGAGTCAGGTGTGTGATTAACCAATAATACCAAGCTAGTGATCATCAATTTTATATATAGGTTGAAATACAGTCATTAACTGAAACATAAATAAATGTGTAGGAGGCTTAAAACTGGGCGAAGAGCCACCAAACTCTGCTACTAAGGTCATACACCATATTAAGACTGAGCACAGCAACAAGACACAAGGTAGATATTCTGCATCAGCAAAGTCTCTCCCAGGCAAAGATTTCAAAGCAGGCTGGGTTTTCAAGATCTGCTGTTAAAACTCTTTTGAAGAAGCACATGGAAACGGGTAACGTAGAGGACTATAGACACATCATACTTTCCTTTAATATCAGAAGATGTCCATCAGTGCCATCATCACAGAAATGGTGGAAACCAGTGGGACTTAGGTACGCCCATCTACTGTCCAGAAAAGTCTGTCCAGAAGTTGTCTTCATAGAAGAATTGCAGCCAAAAAGCCATACCTCAGATGTGGAAACAAGGCTAAGCAACTCAACTATGCATGAAAACATAAGAACTGGGTCCAGAAAAACGATAGCAGATGCTCTGAACCGATGAGTCAAAAATTTTAATATTTGGCAGTATTTGGAGTGGTATAATAATGAATGTCTGCAGGCAACAGTAAAGCATTGTGGAGGTTCCTTGAAAGTTTTGGGCTGCATTTCTGTAAATGGAGTTGGACATTTGGTCAGGATGAGTGGTGTCCTCAGTGCTGAGAAATACAGTCATCATGTCATACCATCAGGGAGGCATGTGATTGGCCCCAAATTTATTCTGCAGCAGGACAAAGACCCCAAAACTACAGCCAATGTCATTAAGAACTATCTTCAGCATGAAGTACTGACATATAATCACACACATAGGTTGGACTTGATGGACTTGTCTTTTTTCAGCCTCATCTACTATGTAACTATGTAAAGTAGAACAAGGAGTCCTAGAAGTGATGGTTTGGCCCCCACAGAGCACTGATCTAAACCTCATCGAGTCTGTCTGGGATTACATGAAGAGACAGAAGAATTTGAGGCAGCCTACATCCACAGAAGATCTGTGGTTAGTTCACCAAGATATTTGGAACAACCTACCTGCTGAGTTCCTTCAAAAACTGTGTGCAGAGGGACCTAGAAGAATTGAAGAATTTATGCTGTTTTGAAAGCAAAGGTCACACCAAATATTGATTTGATTTGGATTCTGTTTACTTACCACTTGATTAATTAATTTAAAAAAAGAGAAACTATTAACACTTCTATTTCTGAAAGCATTCTTAATTGACAGCATTTTTTTACACCTGCCTAAAACTTTTGCACAGTAGTGTAATCTATATATTTGCCTATGTGATCTGGGAACAATAAATGCAATTTATATTCTAATCTGTATTTTTTCACTAATTAGTATAAACCAATTACCTAAAAACATATAGTAGATTAAGCACCTTTTTCATTTTCACAATACCCTACTCTGCCCGCAGGCATTCACATGACTATACCCAGAGGATCCCTTTGCCAGCTAGCTATTAATTCTTTTTAATTCTCTCTTTGTAGCCAATGTGCTTGCGTCTGCCCAGCATGGCTCATAATGTGAACGGACTTGCTCCTGAGCCTTGCAGCCAGTCCTGGCAGGAATATCCTTGTGGATCTGTAAATACAATTGTTCTCGGTGTACCTGAAGTGTGTAGAAGATATGCAAAGTGTCTGCGCAAAAGCTTTGCTCCACTGGAATGAGCAGAGCAGGATTTAAAATGTATTTTATCATGTGTAACTGCATCATACAATCATTTCCATATACGTTGCATATTTGTTGGGAAATCTAGTAAATTACACTGGATTTATTTCAGTATTATTCACAAAATTGAATTTCTAGAAAACTCAAAGATACTACACAACTGCAACCAACTTGTATCTGTTTGGTGATTTATTTATTTTTTAGCTTGTGTTATAAGCTATTTAATTAAAATACTATTTATTTACTTCTTTGTTAATTGGTCACCCATGATAAGTTACATCCCAAAAATAAACTGCTGAGCGTGGCTTTGGTTGCCTGTATAATTCTGCGTACTCAGGGTTGTATGAGAGCACCATTTGGTGGCAAAAAGTGAAATCACTACTCGACCCCATGTGCTGGATTGATGTAAGTAAACTAGAAAAAAAAATAGAAGACTGCAATAAAGCAGAATAGATAAGCAGTGGAACCCTGCAGGAGGGATATAAAAGAATGGTACAAAAAAAAAAAAAACACAAATTGAAAGTACAATACTTGACTACATATGAGAATATAAACATTTTGTACTAATCATGCATTTTATTCTTTACTTATGATTATCTATGTAAAGCAGTATTAAACTGGAGAGCAAACACTTACATTGCAGATTACCAGTTCATAAATTGGGGTGGCTGCATTTGTTTTCTTTTTTAGGCTTTCTTTCTTTTATTTTCCCCTAGTGTTCTGATGTTTTTCAACATGCTGCTAGTTTAATTGGCTCCTGTCTAAATTGGTCTTATGCCCCATACACACGGTCGGACATTTCAACCACAGAATCCGTCGGATTTTTTCTGACGGATTTTGTCCGAAACTTGTCTTGCATACACACGGTCGCACAAAGTTGTCGGGAAAATCCGATCTTTTGGAACGAGGTGGCGTACAAAACGTACGACGGGACTACGTAGAGGCCAGTAGCCAATAGCTTTCGTCTCCAAATTTTTTCTGAGCATGCATGGCACTTTGTGCCTCAGAATTCTTTACACATGATGGGAAAAAGTTTTAGATCCAGCTCTCAAACTTTCCGACAGAAAAAGTCAGATAGAGCCCACAGACGATCGGATTTTCCGACAACATAATCCGATCTGACTTTTTCTATTGGAATTTCCAACCGTGTGTATGGGGCATTAGTATGTGTATGAATGTGAGTTAGGGGCCTTAGATTGTAAGCTCTTAGGGCTGAGACTAATGCAAATGTACAATATTGTGTAAAGTGCTGCATAAACTGATGGCGCTATATAAGTACCTCAAATAAATAAATACAATAAATAAGTGAATTCAGCAGTAAGTGGTTTGAGACAAATCATTGACAGGGGTGCTTACAAAGGTTGGCTCTTATTTATTTATTTAAAACTATTATCTCAAAAGGAAAAAAAAAACTGTTGCTGTAACTGCTTATACGTGTTAGCTGGCATTTGGCTTCTATTTGTTAGTGCATCTAAATCTGCTAGTACATCTAACACTTTCCTCCCCCAACTGACAATGCTGCATTCCAAAAGGTGTCTCTGTTGCTCTTTCATCCAGAGTGGAGGCTCCATGCACACTGGTCTTAAAAAAACGTCTGTTCTGTTGGGAGTAAAAAACGCTCATATAGAGCATTTTTTTACAACGTTTAGAGGAGTTTAGAAGAGTTTTACATTTTTTCTGCCAGTAAGCTCCAATCAGAAATGCAAACCAGAAGGATTTTTTTTGCTGCCGCTCAAAATATGCCTGTAATTGTCCTAATGTGCATGGACACAAAGAATGGCATTGAGCTGCTTCTACGGGCAGAACACAAAACTCCTGTAGAAGCAGCAATTTTAAAGTCAGTGTGTATGGAGCCTAAAGCCTCGTACACACGATCCGATTGTTGGCCAACAAAACCGTGGACTTTTGTATGAAGGGCGTTGGCCAAAACTCATCATGCATACACATGGCCACCAATTATGAACCTAGTTACATAGTTATGTTGAATAAAGACATCATTCCATCCAGTTCAACCTGTGTAAGTGTCTACAATTATCCCTATCCCTGTACATTGCACACTCACATTGGTCCCTACCCTCAAGGAGCGCCCACAATCCAAAGTCCCCATTTGTATACTAGGGCCAATTTTTTTTGAAGAGAAGCCAATTAACCTACCTGCATATCTTTAGAGTGTGGGAGGAAACCGGAGTACCCGGGGGAAACCCACACAGGCACAGGGAGAACATGCAAACTCCAGGCAGGTAGTGTCGTGGTTGGGATTTGAACCAGCAACCCTTTTTACTGCTAGGTGAGAGTGCTACCCGCTACACCGCTGTGCCACCCTAGTGCTGTACTACATTGTTTTTCAGCTCTTTAGCACCATCCTTTGGGCTCCTTCTGTTAATTTCATGTTAGTAGAAGTTTGGTGAGTGTTGATTTGCACTTTTCATTTCGCGCTTTTCATTTCGTACTTTTTATTTCGTGCTTTTCAATTCTCGCTTTTCAGTTTGTGCTTTTCAGTTTGTTTCTGAACAGCTGTTCATCAACCAGCCATGTTGTGGAATCAGAGGAGATAACATGTTATTTATTATTGGCCTTGGTGTCATTGCTTTGACATTATTTTTGGTTAAATAATGATCCGATTTTGTATATTTTCTATATTTTTGGATGCATAGAATGCACTTTTTGGTTAAGCTTTATTGGCAGATAGCATGTCTAATTTTATTTGTTTTCTTTTTTTAATGCACAATAAAAAAATTGTGGAGAATAATACTTGGCTACGTGCTTTGCTTCAAATGGCAGTTTGGGAGTAGGCAGCTACATTTAAAAAATACAATGTAAAATTGACAAGGGGCACCAACATAGTTTTATCTTTGATCTTAAAAACTACGGGATAATGGTGTTGTGGTAACCTGCACAAATAAAAAAAATAAAAAACATAATAATATTATTCTTGATATCACTAGAAAAAAAAAGCCTTTGAAAAATTTGTTTTCAATAACTCCATCAGTATCACCAGCAAAGCAGCTTCATTATTGTCCCATTAAAGAAGAAGAGAATTGTGCGTTGCATTTCGAGATTTCATAATTTGCCACGTCACGAATGTTAATTCTCCATTACGAACGCTAGTTTACAAGACTGACCGCTTCTAGCTCGCCCTTGCTTCCAAGCATGCGTGTTTGTAATTTGGACTTTTGTCCGACGGACTTGTGTACACACGATTGGAAAATCTGACAACAGAGATTTGTCCGCAGAAAATTTTAAAACCTGCTATCCAACATTTGTCCGCTGAAAATCCGACAACAATTTTCCGATGGAGCGTACACACGGTCAGATTTTCCGCCAACAGCTTGTTATCACACATTTCGGAAAGTCCGATCGTATATACGCGGCTTAACAGGCATGTTACTGGCCAGATCACCAGGTAAAAACAGAGGGAGGAAAAAGTCTAAAAATAAAAGGAGTGCAGCCACCATATCTAAGAAGTGCTAAGCTTCAATATATTACATTTTTGGTTTGTGGTTTAAAACCACTTTAATTTTCTATACTCGGAACCCCCAATAAATATTGTGGGCTTCAGTAAATACAGATAATACAATATTTTACAATTTTCCTAAACATTATTTGTTTGGCGCAAAGACAAAAATGTATGTTATCACACCAACCAATCAGGTGCGATGTATACAAAAAAAATAATGCATGGCTTCTGATTGGCTGTTATTAGAAATATTTTTTTTTCCTTTGATCTAGTATAAATAAGCCTTACAAGATTAAAAGACAATACCAAGTTTGTATTCCCCCTTTGTTAGCCATTTCCAGAAGAGCCTCACAAAGTTTTATTAATTGTAGGGAGTGTGTGTACTAGGTATCCAGTTCTACCTCTCTGCATTGCTCTAAGGTCTTTCTAATGATACAGAGGGGAATCTGCGAATAGTTGGCTAAAGTGTCTATATTAATTAACTCCCAATTTCCTCCCTTCTTCTTTATCATTTTAATTAGCCCCTGGTCTTTCATGTGCTAGTCAGTAGAAGACTAGAGGTCAGATGGTCATCAGTCACTGGCCAGGACACAAGGCTCTATTGAGTCTTCTCTCCCATGGCTTCTAGTGGGGCCAATTAACCCATTCCTTGCCAGGAGCTATCAGCTTACCCTACAAAAACCAAGCAGAAGATTTGATTTCTGAAGCCTTGGTTTCACTTTCTGCACCTGACTCTTCTCTGAAAGAAAGTTATCATTCATTCTAAAGGTCTGTTTGAAATCCAGAATTTTTACTGGGAAACTGCTGTCCCATCCATCAGGATATCTTCCCAACAACAATGGCAAGCAATGACGAGATCTATAGTCACAACTTCTTTTAGATTCATTTAGAGGTTATTAAGCAGGTATGGATGTGCATATTGGAGAACCCAGAATACCCCCCCAACAAAATTGTGTTTAGGAAAACTTAAATTAAAGGGGTATTAAATCCAAAAGCAAACATTTATTATATAACAGCTTACCAATTCTTAGATGTGATGGCTGCATTTATTTTCTTTTTTTAGGCTTTCTTTCTACTATTTCCATCTGGTGATTTTCCAAAAAAGGCTTTTGTTTTTCAAAAGGACAAGCTCTCCAGCAGAATGTACCAGTTTATATGGATGAGACAAACCATTTAACAATGGCAGGGGTGCTTAACCACTTCCCGCCCACGGCCGTCATATGACGTCCTGGACTTTCAGTGGGAATATCTGAATGATGCTAGCAGCCACAGGCATCATTCAGATATCTTTGTTTTCAGACGGCGATTCTGTGCACCATAAAAAGGATCATAGCGGCAGTTCCGCCACTTGATCGTTCTTACAGGTGACGGGAGGGGACATCCCCCCTCCCGCCGCCATCCGGTGCTTTTCCAGGCTCTCCCGCGCCATCAGGGACTCAGAGTAAGAATCGTCCGGCGCCGGATGATGACGATAGAGATTTCCGGTGACCAGATGGTCACCAGTCATCTCTATGACCGTCGGAGGCCCGGGCACGACGTTATGACATGATGCCCGTGTTCCCGGAAGTAAACAAAGCCGCGATCGTGGCTGTCAGCATGGGATTGGTGACATTTTTTTCATGATCTCATGCTTTCCAGCCTGGAGCAGAGATATGGGGTCTTTTATTGACCCCACATCTCTCTATAAAGAGGACCTGTCATGAATGATTCCCATTACAAGGGATGTTAACATTCCTTGTAATAGGAATAAAAGTGATCAAAAAAAAAAAGTTGTAAAAAAAAAAGTATAAATAAAAAAAAAAGGAAAAAAAATAAAGTAAAATAAAAAATAAAAATAAAAAATTAGTTTTTTAAAATGCCCCTATCCACAGTAGCTCGTGCTCAGAAGTGAACACACACGTTAGTCCCGCCCACATATGTAAATGCCATTCAATCTACACATGTGAGGTATCGCCACGTGCGTTAGAGCGCAAGCAACAATTCTAGCGCTATACCTCCTCTGTAACTCTCAATATGTAACCTGTAAAAAAAATTTAAGTGTCGCCTATGGAGATTTTTAAGTACTGAAGTTTGGCGTCATTTCATGAGTGTGCGCAATTTTAAAGCGTGACATGTTAGGTATCTATTTACTCGGCGTAACATCATCTTTCACATTATACAAAAAAATTGGGCTAACTTTACTGTTTTGTTATTTTTAATCAGCTTTTGTTAATTAATTTAAAACCTTCATCTCAATAGAAAAAAAAAAACATTTAAATGAATAAAATAGCTCCGGCGCCCGCCCGCTCCAGTGTGAAAGTAGACTAACTGATTATATAAAGTGTTCAATTTGTTAGGGTGTTTAAATCGGCTAATACATTTAGCACTTATTAATAAATAAATACTTCCCTCTCCCCCTCCCCAGACTAACTGGCTGCTGTCTGCTGTGCCTCCTGTTTTCTTTCATCCAGAGGTGTGTCTCACTAAGATTGGCTTCACACTAGAGATCGCATCGGCTCACAGCAGGAGTCCGGTTCTTCTCCATTCACCATTTCAGGTCCAATTTCAGCCTGAATTTTGGGCTTAATTCGGTCCTGAAACGGACCAAAATTGCACAGGACTCCTTTGCAATTCGCACCGGAGCCGCTGCGGAGATGTGTGAACCGGCTCCATAGAGAGCCGGCCACAATCTCCTGCTATGCAAATTGAATGCGGAGAAACCCGCGTCCAATTTGCATAGGTGTGAACCCAGCCTAATACAGGAGGTGTTTTATTGCCCATATCACTAAAGAGCAGCCAATAGCTTTTGGTCTCATAATTTGACAGCGAAAACAGAGGCAAAAAAGACAAAGTAAACAAATGCAGCCACCACATCTAATGATTCGTAAGCTGCAGTATAATACATTTTTGGTTTTAGATTTAGTACCGCTTTGCGTAATTTGGATGTTTACTTACTGATCAAAATATGTACTGTTAAAGCAAACGTGCAAGCACATGAAAGTACCTCATTTAACCCAAATACGAATACATTTAAAATATTGTTGCATGTATTTTAATATATTAGTTCAGTCTGTTCAGTCTGTATTTATATTAGCTTCTTATAGTTAACTGCATAGCATGAATCAGTGGCGTAACTAGAACCTTCAGGGCCCCGATGCAAGAAACCATGAAGGGCCCCCCTGAACCCCAGCCAGGGCCCTTCCCTCTAAGTCCGGCGGTGGAACTCCAGGGCGTGGTCACAGGTATGACCTTTCTGAGCCCTGTAGTTCCACCACTGGCATCAGTAGTTTTTTTTAATTGTTTTTATTTGTTATTTTTAGGTGCCCCATTGGGGGACTGTCCCTAGGTAGGATGGGGTCTCCGTCCCCAGAAGAGATGAGGTCCTTTTCTCCAGGGCAGATGAAGTTACTGCCCCCAGGTGAGAAGGGGTCCCTGTCCCCAGGGGAGATGGAGTGGGTATGTAATGGTGTGTGGGGGATGGGGTCCTCTCACTCACCATGACCAAGCTGCAGGCCACGCACTCATCCATGTTGGCCTGGGCTCCATCCAGTGTGCTGGACGGGTGATCAGCATATCTCCCAGAAAGACCTTTCATCATCTGTGTATGACGGGGGAGGAGGGGGGGCTGGCAGACAAGCCTGCAATGTCCTCCGGGAGCCGGCTCTCATAGGGCTGCACTGCATCTGTGTGCTTAAAGTTTGTTTACCCGGGAGAAGTATGCAGTGCAGTGTGGGCCGGACTCGGGGGGGGGCGGGACTCTGGCTGGGGAGAACAGACATCGGACTGAGCGGCAATGCATGGAGCAGGAAAGGGGTACTCTGAGGAGCCGGCTGAAGACACAGGTCATGCGGGGAATGCACAACTAAAGAGCAGCCAGTGCGATAGTCGAGCATGGAGCTCTGCTAGTCACCCTCCACCTCCAGCCACCCATGGCGCACTGGTACCCCTAGCTGCCTAAGCTGCTGCCGGCCATATGTAGAGGGGGCTGCATGGGCCCCCTGCAGCACAGGGCCCAGTTGCGGGCACGACTGCTGCACCCCATATAGTTACGCCCCTGGCATGAATCCAACTGGAAGAGGAAGGGGTGGCACTGTAAGCATGTCAGGTTTTACTACTACTATTACTACTACTACTCAGAGAGTACAGTGCACAGGGAGACGGCTAATTGGTGGAGAGAACTCGTGGTTGATCTGATCGCTGTGCTGCTGCTCATTCATTATCCAATAACAGGCTGACACAACCGTTGACCATGCTGTATTGTTTGAGTTGTTGTATAGAAAAGTACGGTCAGAGCCTGGCTGTACTGTCCGAATTAGGAAACAGTTTGACCATAATTACAATTTATTTGTCAGGAAGACATATTTTAGCGATAAACCTGTCTGCCTTTGCTTCCACTGAAAAGCTTATCCAGACAGACAGGCTAAAAGATAGATCTTCCAAGTGCTGTGACTTTCTACTGGCTTTGTGAAAACACACAAAAAAAAAAAATAGGGGGGATCAATGACAGATCAAAGGCTGGATTCACACCTATGCAGTTTTAGTGCTTTTTGCATTTTTCAGATTTGCACTACAGTCCATTTAACATTGTTTCCTATGGAACACGTTCTGTAGTACAAATCTGCAAAATGCAAAAAGCACTAAAACTGCCTAGGTGTGAATCCAGCCTAATACAGAAATAAAGATTGTGCGCACATAGTCTGTCTAACCATTACAGATAATAAATGTCAGATATAGAGAAATGAGCACTGATCAATGCATTGTGAGATCACTGGTTCAACACAATGCTAAATTCTGAATATTATTTCACCAGGAAAGTTCCTTACAAAACTACAACATTAGAGGTATTCATGAACTTTGCAGTCAATGTCATTATTGCCAGGAGCTGTGTTTGAATCTCCAGTCCCACAACTGCAATGGCCATTTATAAACCAAAGAAATATGTGTATTTAATTTCGCAAGTAACTCGTCCTAGCCATACATTTTGCAATTTAGATCAATCCAGCTTTTATTTCCAATTGCCCATATTGAATGTAGTGGAAAACTCCAATCAATTTCGGTGGAATTATTTTAAACATTTTTTATTTGATATTTCAATAATCTGTATTTATATACTATTTTCTATTTGATCGTTAAAGGTCCATGCACACTGGCTTAAAAATTGATGCTTTTTACAAGAGTTTTGTGTTGTGTCTGTAGAAGCAGCTCAATGTTATCCATACACATTAGGACGATTACAGGCATATTTTGAGCTCAGCATTTAGAGGCAGGAAAAAAACACTTCTGGTTTACGTTTCTGATTGGAGCTTTCTGGCAGAAAAAATGCAAAACTCTCCTAAACTCACCTAAACTCTGTAAAAAAAAACACTCTAATGAGTGTTTTTTTCTGCCAAGGAAACAGACGTTTTTTTTTTAAGCCCATTGGGCATGGAGCCTCAATGACCTGTATTAAAGCTGTTAATTTACTACCCGGTTTTGAATTCTCAATTGAACTTGTGAGTGGTAAAATGCTTAGTTTCAAGCAATTACTTTAATTGCATTTTTGGATCAAAGTGCTGTGCACAATGTTGGCGCTATATAAATCCTATATAATAATAAAAAAAGTAGTTGAAATTGACTGGAAATTGGCAAGTATATGGCCAGTTCCATACTTTTATTATTTTACATTTTTGGAGATTCATCAATTACAGGAGATTTTTTTTTTTTATTGAGAAAGTGTATACGGTAATTGCATATCTTCCATAACACTGGTTCAAATATTGTTTCACCAGTCCTTCAGGTTGGCGAGTCTTTCTGTGCCAACAGAAAAGAAAAGGTACATTTATTTGGCTTTACACAACAAATTGATTCAGAATTTAATGTGAAAATCAACCAGAGTGATCAAGGATCTTACCACAAACTTTTCAGAGCGTGGGCAGAAACTGTTGGTGGTAGGTTGCATTCACCTGTTTGGTAATTTTTTACATTTAAAGGCTGAAAGTTGTTGAAACTGCCTGAAAATTGTCACATGTATGGTCATCATTGCTGATGTTAGAACACCAGCTAAACATGTGTTATAAAGAAGCTTGAAGATCCATGTTCCAAATGTATGCAGTGGTGTCTGTCATCCAGCCCCTGAAAAAACTGTAAACCGAATAATTCCCAAACAGAGGGGGAAAGAAAAAGGTTGGGGCTTATTGTATGACAGTAAACACATACTGAATAGTATAAAATATAAACATTTTATTGAATAAATGTAAAAAAAAATTATGATAGATTGAGGTTACTAATGCTAAACTAGCTCAAACCATGTGGTGGCTGGTCACAGTAGACCAATCAAACACATGCATATACATGTGGGACAAAACGTCCGAACTCCAGGTAAATTGGTGTCAGTTATACTCACTCGGAAATACTGGGTATTCAGCAGAGGCTGCGAGTAAAATAACCCAACACCAACCCCCTGGAGGCTTGAACCATGGGAAAAGATGGGTGAGAGGTAATGAGGGGAGTCATGGAATCCAATCAGTTCTGTATGTTGAAATAAGGCTTCAATACAGCAATGATAGAGTCAGTGGCACAGTAATAAGTGGACTGTCAGAACAAAGTACCCATCAAAAATAAAGGCTTCAATATAAACTTGTGTTTGGCCTGGTAGTAGATATGTACTAATGTGGCAAGTCCACTGTTGACAATGACCCTGGTAACTAGGCGCTAAATAGAGGTGAAAGTGTAACGTTGGCGTGCTACCTCAATCATACGTTACCACTCCTGGTTGTGGATGCAGGACTGGTCAGTATAATTCGTCCTCCAGGGTAGGGCAACTTCACCTTAACCGTATCTCCTAGTGTATGGAAATACCTTCCGGTCAAATGTCATCTAAGAGAGCAATGCTTCTAGGTCGAGAAAACTCGCTTCCACTCTTCCTCGTATAAGGGCTGATGTGGGTCCATGGAGAAGAGTTCCTCACTGTCTTCCCTCTACCCTTTACAGGGGGTAGTAACCAATCGGTTTCCTAGAGGGTTCGCCAACACAGCAGGGGAGGCCGTCGTAACGTGGTGTGCGGGCAGAAATTACCTGGTCTACACCTCGCTTATGTACCTGACTCACCTACATACGTGGCTCAGGTACATCGATGATGTGCTTGTGATCTGGACAGGGTCCCTTGGGGAATTTATGAGTACATTGAATGCAAACGATCAAAACATTAAACTCACCAAAGTTTTTGACCACGAGTGGATCTCTTTCCTTGATCTCTCGATTGGCATTAAGGACTTGGCTTTGGTAACTCAGAAGGAGACATCGGCAAACACGTTACTAAGAGTGCATAGTCACCACCCAAAAATGGCTTAAAGACAGTATACCTACTGGCCAATTCCTTTGCATCAAGCGCAATTGCTTGAGCGCTGTTCACGTTCAAAACAGGGGTTTAGTTTGCACACATTTGCAAATACATAGAGCACATATAGTATATAATAATGGATATATTGAAGGCGGGTACGCCTGGAGGGAGCCAAACCCATCCTTAAAAAAAGAAAAAAAGAGGCGTAAAAGTCGAGCCCAAAGCTCCATCTACTAGATATTCATTTCACTGTCTCAGAGTTTCCAAGTCCATCTAGCTTTGAACAACATTGGTTCATATGTGTGTGTGTATATATATATATATATATATATATATATATATATATATATGTATATATATATCATTTTTTTCCATTACATTGCAAACTCCATGGTTACTTTGTTGGTACAATACTAATTGATATAAATATATTTTTATCTCAGTTGACATATACAATGGACTTGGCTACATGCTATACGGGACACACATTTTATCACACTGTTTTTGTCCTATTTTATTTCTAAAAAAAAATCTCCATTGTACCCTATATTCCTAACTCATACTATTCTTGAATCAGTTTGGTTCATGCCTATACATACTTTTATCATATACTACTTTACTTCTATGCTGGTATGGCAGCACCTATTGATATATATGCATTTATGTTTCAGTTGACATTATTAATGGATACTGGGAGATCTTTGGTGACACATTCCCCCATCCCGGCCATGTCTGGCCTTAACCCCCCCCCGTTTGTGCTCTGTTGGGTTGGTTTTTCCTCTGCCTCCTCAGCTCCTGAGCCGGACACTCATTACCTCTGGGTATCAAGCACTTGGTAGTCTGATCCAGCCTTTGGTGAGTATAGGGCCATGCATTTTTGGACTCTCTTGACTAATTGTCACGATACCATGTCTGTGTTGATACTAATTTGGTTCATTATACCCCCTACAGAAGTACTACACACCCAGATGAAGCGAGCATGGTCTTGCAAAATGTGTTGGAATACTTTTTATGCATGTGTATTCTGCCATTTACATTTTATACCTTGATAAGTGTAATGACATTTTCTACTGTATATATCATTTCAGTGACTTGGCTATTATTCATGTTTATGTTTGCATGACTATTTTAATAAATTTTGAGACTGCATTTACTCTGTCAATTTTTAGCTAACCACATTCACCTTATTTAGAGTCCCTGGATGATTTCCTGTTTTTGTTGCATATATTGGGATGAAAGGGGTTTGTGGGTGACACCAGACCGTTTTTTCCTTTTTATCTACTAGGTAAAATACACCTATATTTTATATGCAATATTTAAAATTTACCTAGGAAATATATTTTTAAATGGTTATTGGTAATTTTTTTAGTGCTAGCCAAAACAAGGTTAATACGTTGTATGAAAAAGCACTAGTGCAAAGCACTGCTGACATGTAACCGCTGTGGACTGCATCATTATTTCAGGAGACTTTGAGGACCCATTAATGTTTTTTTTCTGCAGTAAAATGCAAGTGCTTTGCTCAAGGAAAACACAACTCACTAATTTTGCTGGTGCCTGTTCATACCATTGCATTTTCAATTTTTTAGGCATTTCAGTCCTGCTGATCCAGCGTCATCATAGCTCTGGACATAGGTGCCAACATTTCCAAATAATTTGTAGGGGCTTCTTGAAGGGTTTGAAGAAAGTGTACCGGTAAGTGGGAAAGGGGAAAATGTGGCTGTGGCTTCACAACCTGCAGTGTCATCATGCCTTTTATACCACAGTAACAAAGACATTCAATACATTGCCATCATACCCCCACCCCTCTTCTTTCCATAAGCATCAATATGTCATAGATCACTTCCCTCCCATCACGTGTAGCCCCCACCTCTGTGTGATCTCGATTTAATGCACCATCCCACACCTTATGCTTCTGTCATATCTGTGGGACCCCTGTGGAAGTAGAGTATCACTGTAGTAATCATTGTTACCACAGTGATTACTGCTGTCTTCTGGGTTTTGGCTGCCATGCTGCATACCAACCACAGAGATTTGCTTGCTCGGGTGCCATTTATAGATTGCGCTGCATTACTTTCCATTAATAATAAGCATTCTCTGATTGGCAAGGTGAGGAATTTGATGTCTCTTCCCACCTATGCACCTTGTCCAATCAGAAAACGCCTTGCATTCCTGCAGCCACCAACTCCTCTCTAAGGCGCTATGGCCGGCAGTCACACTCTGACATCATCACATACCTTGCAGCACCAATAGTCCTGAATTGTATGTGAGTGTCAGAGAGAGAAGGGCTGCGGCAGCCAGAAAAGCATGTAATAAGTTACGTTTTACATCTACCACTTAGATGATGGGGGGATCCCTACTGCAAGACAATTTTTTTGTTTTAATCCCGGAGTTTGCTGTAAATTCCCATGAATTGCATGCAAAAACACATGCAGTGAATGTAAATATGTGTTACTATATATATATATATATATATATATATATATATATATATATATATATATATATATATATATATATATATATATATATATATATATATATATATATATAAACATATACATATACAGATAATAAAAACTCCCTAGACTGGCCATACACAGAACAAGTTTCATCCAGTTCCATGGCTGGTCCTATTGGCACCAAGGATATTGGGGAAGAAAATTGCCAGCTGATCAAAGGGTTTGAATTGTCAGAATTCAATAACTAGAGATTCTTCCATTAACAAAATGTTAGTATATGGCCAGCTTTAGTGTGTAACACACGCATACACATACTTAGCTTGCCAACCTTGTGTTATAACTGCCTGTGGCTTGTGAAGGTGCACATTTTATTCTGTGATTTGTCACCATTATATAGGTACTAAAAGTATATTTCTTATACAAAGTACGGCAACGTTTTTTTTAAGGCTTTTGAAAGATGTTTTTTGTGTCTTTTTATGCAACACTAAAAAAAATTGGTAAAATAAACCTTTATGTACCTTTATTACATCCTGATATTTCATGCTTGTCAAAGGTTTATTTAGCAGGTTCACCTTTGGACAGTAAGGTGGGTGCAAGAACATTTAATTTAGGTGGATTTTTATTATAGAGTGCGATTCTTTTAAGCCAGACTACAGAATTACAAACATAATATGAGGGGTACTGTAAGACACAGCCATTCCATAATTTTACTAAGAATAGTTGTCAAAATATAGTAAGAACTAGAAAGGACACTTTGGATACATAAAATGTGGTGCATGGAGTGGAGGAGGGGACCAGACGCATAGGGTATGGCCAAAAAGTGGAAATGGCAAATATACAGGGTGTGACTTTATGACATATGATTTGTAGTGCCCTTCCCCTTATGTGTTTTATTGTGTGGTATTGTGTATAGACAAAATCGGGCCTGGTGGTACACCGTGGACAAAGTAAGGGTAAAATAAGTTCCACTGTTGATGGAAAAATAAACCCCACCATGGTGTGTAGGAGTAAGGGTCGTGGGATAAAATAACTCTTAATTGTTGGTGACAGTAGGATAAAATAAATTCCTTATTGTTTTTGACAGTGCGATAAAATATACTTCTTATTGTCAGTGACAGCGGGATAAAATAAACTCCATATTGTTGGTGACAGTGGGATAAAATAAACTGCTATTGGTCGGTGACAGCGGGATGAAATAAACGCCATATTGTTGGTGACAGTTGGATAAAATAAACTCCCTATTGTTGGTGACAGTGGGATAAATGTATTCCTTATTGCTGGTGACAGTGGGATAAAATAAACTCCATATTATTGGTGACAGCGGAATAAAATAAATTCCTTATTGTTAGTGACAGCATGATAAAATAAACTCTTTACTGTTGGTGACAGTGGGATAAAATAAGCTCCATATTGTTGGTGACAGTGGGATAAAATAAACTCCTATTGGTCGGTGACAGTGGGATAAAATAAACTCCATTTTATTGGTAACAACAGGAAAAAAATAAACTCCTATTGGTCGGTGACAGTGGGATGAAATAAACACCATATTGTTGGTGACAGTTGGATAAAATAAACTCCTTATTGTTGGTGACAGTGGGATAAAATAAACTACATATTATTGGTGACAGCGGAATAAAATAAATTCCTTATTGTTAGTGACAGCAGGATAAAATAAACTATTTATTGGTGACAGGAGGATACAATAAACTCCTATTGGTCAGTGACAGTGGGATAACATAAACTCCTATTGGTCAGTGACAGTGGGATAAAACAAACTCCATATTGTTGGAGACAGTGGGATAAAATAAACTCCTATTGGTTGGTGACAGTGGGATAAAATAAACTCCATATTGTTGGTGACAGTGGGATCAAATAAACTCCTATTGGTCGGTGACAGTGGGATAAAACAAACTTTTTATTGTTGGTGACAGTGGGATAAAATAAACTCCTATTGGTCGGTGACAGTGGGATAAAATAAACTCCATATTGTTGGTGACAGTGGGATAAAACAAACTTCTTATTGTTGGTGACAGCGGGATAAAATAAACTCCATATTGTTGGTGACAGTGGGATAAAATAAACTCCATATTGTTGGTGACAGCGGGATAAAATAAACTCCATATTGTTGGAGACAGTGGGATAAAATAAACTCCTATTGGTCGGTGACAGTGGGATAAAATAAACTCCATATTGTTGGTGACAGTGGGATAAAATAAACTCCTATTGGTCGGTGACAGTGGGATAAAATAAAATTCTTATTGTTGGTGACAGTGGGATAAAATAAACTTCTTATTGTTGGTGACAGTGGGATAAAATAAACTCCTATTGGTCGGTGACAGGGGGATAAAAAAAAGTCTTATTGTTGGTGACACTGTGACAGCGGGATAAAATAAATTCCTTATTGTCGATGACAGTGAGAAAAAATAAAGTCCATATTGTTGGTCACGGTGGTATAAATAAGGCCAATTATGGCGCCAGTGGAAGTTAAATAAGCCACATCAGTGGTGTCAGTGGGATAAAAATAATCAAGTATAATAAAGCTATTTAGGACCCTGTCTCTCAGATTAATATAATATACATCATAGCATATGCAGTGCCCTGAAAAAGTATTCACACCCCTTGAAATTTTCCAAATTTTGCCATGTTACAACCAAAAACGTAAATGTATTTTATTGGAATTTTATGCGATAGACCCACACAAAGTGGCACATGATTGTGATGTGGAAGGAAAATAATAGATGGTGTTTAAATTTTGATACCCCTAACTAAAATCTAGTGGAACAATTGTCTTCAGTAGTCACCTAATTAGTAAATAGAATCCACCTTTGTGCTATTTAATCTCAGTATAAATACAGCTGTTCTGTGAAGCCGTCAGAGGTTTGTTAGAGAACCATAGTGAACAAACAGCATCATGAAGACTAAGGAACACACACAGGTCTGGGATAAAGGTATGGAGAAGGTTAAAGCAGGGTTAGGTTATAAAAATGTATCCCAAGCTTTGAACATCTCACAGAGCACTGTTCAATCCATCATCCGAAAATGGAAAGAGTATGGTACAACTGCACATCTACCAAGACATCGTTGTCCACCTAAACTGACAGGCTGGGCAAGGAGAACATTAATCAGAGAAGCAGCCAAGAAGCCCATGGTAACCCTGGAGGAGATGCAGAGATCCACAGCTCAGTTGGAAGAATCTGTCCACAGGACAACTATTAGTCGTGCACTCCACAAATCTGCCCTTTATGGAAGAGTGGCATGAAGAAAGCCATTGTTGAAAGAAAGTCATAAGAAGTTCTGTTTGTAGTGGGATACACAGCAAACATGTGCTCTGGTCAGATGAGACCAAAAGGTAACTTTTTGGCCTAAAAGCAAAACTCTACATCACCCTAAATACACCATCCCCACCATGAAACATGATGGTGGCAGCATCATGTGGGGATGCTTTTCTTCAGCAGGGACAGGGAAGCTGGTCCGAGTTGATGGGAAGATGGAAAGAGCCAAATACAGGACAATCTTAGAAGAAAACCGAAAGTTCACATTCTAGGGAGACAGCAATCCTAAACACACAGCCAGAGTTACAATGGAATGGTTTAGATAAAAGCATATTCATATGTTAGAATGGCCCAGCCAAAGCCCAGACCTAAATCCAATTGAGAATCTGTGGAAAGACTTGAAAATTGCTGTTCACAGATAATCTCCATCCAATCTGACAGAGCTTGAGCTATTTTACAAGGAAGAATGGGCAAAAATGTTACTCTCTAGATGTGCAAAGCTGGTAGAGACATCCCCAAAAAGACTTGCAGCTGTAATTGCAGTGAAAGGTGGTTTCTAGGGTTCTTTTCACTCAGGGGGGCTGAATACAAAAGCACACTACACTTTTCACATATTTATTTGTAAAAAATGTTAAAAACCATTTATCATTTTCCTTCCACTTCACAATTATGAACCACTTTGTGTTGGTCTATCACATAAAATCCCAATAAAATACATTTAGGTTATCGGTTGTAACAAGATAAAATGTGGAAAATTATATATGGTGCAAGGGTCAGGAGCATAACAAACAACAAAGCAAATACAGTGCAGGGGTCAGGCGTATATTGTACAGCATAGCATACATAGTGCAGGAGTCAAGAGTATAATGTACATCATAGTGTATATAGTGCAGAGGTCAGGGGTATAATTTACAATACAGCATATACAGAGACACAGTATACAATGTACAACATAGTGAATGCAGTGAAGGGGGTCAGGAGAATAAAGCCTATTGAAGTAGGTTTTTTCACCATCTAAGAAGTATTTTCTCTTTAGGGAAGTGTCACCCAGAGGACTTGGGACTTGAGAACTCTTTTGAGTGAGGATGAGAGTTGGGGCTTCTGCCTCTCTGAGTTGTTGATCCCTTTTTGAAAAGTGGATACTTTCCCACCAGAAAGAACAATGGAGTCCTCTTCACTGAATAACTAGCTGAGCTGATTTTCCATTATCATTTCCAATACTCTTTTTTGCTGTTGAAGGCTTTTTCAATACTATAACCACAGAAGGAGAACCTAACAATTAAGTCATTAAATACACCTTACAACCTACAATTGGGGGGTTTATGATGGTAGTTTGCTGGAAAAGCCTTCATTGTTACGCTTTTTCTTTACTGCATATTGTTACCATAAACAACAACCAACTATGTATGTATATTTGTATCGCCATCTTGTGGCTGTAATGAGAAATTAAAGTTCCAAGGTGTCTAAACAAAATCATGGCAACAGCAGTCAAGGCGCGCATTTTCTAGCATTGTTTGACATCCAGTCCTCCATTCGGGAATTATTTTACCCATGAAAAAGTTCACAATGTCTGATCTGATCTCTCATCATTTTGACAGCAAACCTGTGCAGTATTGCTCAACAACTGAATACAATCTAATACAAGATTTAAGTCACATATACCGTAATTGTATGTAGCACCGGCTCCTGAAGAGCACACGCTATAGGCTTTAAAAGTTAATGTTACACCTAAACTTCAGTTTGGTTTAGGCACAATTGTTCCAAATTTGGACCTCAGCATCAGTCTGACTGGACTATAGGATGGTTAGCCTGGCCACAGGGGGCACTGTCTCTTCTGGCAGGCATGGAACTACAGTCTGGTTGGGTGCTTTAAGGTTACTTTTTCTCGGGGTCCACCCAGTGGGAGTGTCACTCTTGCTTTGCTTCCTGGGAGAGGGTACTTAAGATGGGGACATCGCGTGGTTTGGAGTTCCGGTCCAGAAGTATGTTCTGACTCCATGGTCCTGGTCCTCCTTACCAGCCCCCAGTGAGGCTATGGCCTGGGGTGCGGATCCACCCGACTTATTGTCTCGGGGCTGGCTAGCCCGAGGCAGGGAAACAAAAGAAGGACTCCGAGATGGTCGGTGCCTTCTCCGGTAGTTGGAGAAGCCCAGTAACTTCGTAGTTATCCAGGGGGGGACTTTTCAGAAGAAGGCCACATACGGGTTGGCTTCTTAGCAGGAGCCTGGTGGGGCTGAAGTACCTAAGTGAATCCAGTCTCGTGGGTATCGCCAAGCTGTCTGAAAGATCCAGGTATCACACGAGTGTTCTACAAGTTTTAGTTTCCTGAATGTTCTACAACAAGGTCTGTGGCAGAGACTTATTCCTGAATGTTCTACAACAACGTTTGTGGCAGAGACTTGTTCCTGAGTTAAGCACCTTGTTGGCTGCTAGACCTTGTGAGAGAGAGACTATCCAACCTGAGTGATCATCCAGTTGTGAATGGATATTCTCTGGATTTTGTCAAAGTAAACAAGTCCTTCATTATTGACTTTGACAATAAACTATCTGGCGGACTTGGTCCGTCGGACCAGAGTCCTCCGGACAATCCACCCGTGTGTGGGCTCCAGCGGACTTTTTTTCCGCAAAAGTCCGGCGGACATAGAAAATAGTTTTGACAATCCGGCTGTATGTGTGCTAGTCCGCCGGACTTTTGAAATTAACGGACTTTCCCGCACATGGAGGGAAGTCCGTTCATTTTGAACGCGGCTCCAGGTAGCCAGGACTAGCGAAGGAAGTCAATGTCGCCGCCTTCGGTGGCGAGATTGACACATCGCTGGCCCCGTCACCTGGTGTGGACTAAAAGGGGAAGTCCTACGCCAAAAAAACGGTGTGAGAGTCCCCCCCAAGGTCCATATAAGACCCTTATCCGAGCACGCAGCCTGGCCGGTCAGGAAAGGGGGTGGGGATGGGCGAGCGCCCCCCCCCGAGCCGTACCAGGCCATGTGCCCTCAACATGGGGGGGTGCTTTGGGGAAGGGGGACCGCACACCCCCCCACCCCAAAGCACCTTGTCCCCATGTTGATGAGGACAAGGACCTCTTCCCGACAACCCTGGCCGTTGGTTGTCGGGGTCTGTGGGTGGGGGGCTTATTGGAATTCGGGAGCCCCCTTTAATAAGGGGGCCCCCAGATACCGGACCCCCACCCTATGTGAATTAGTATGGGGTACCCCTACCCATTCACCTGTGAAAAAAATGTAAATGAAACACAACACACAAGGGTTAAAAATAATTTATTGCACAGCTCCAGGAGGGTCTTCTTCCATCTTGGGGGGTCTTCTCACTGGACTCCTCCGCTATCTTCTGCTAGTTCTTTTACTAGCGGAGGAGCCCGGCTTTCTTCTTTGCCGCCGCCCGGGGGTCTTCTTACGACTTCGGGGGTCTTGTCCCTCTCTTCGGTTCTTCTTGCCGGGCCTCTGCTTTCTTCCTTTAGCTCTTTTACTAGCGGTGGCCCGGTCTTCTGACCGGAAAAGTCCGGTCGTGTGTGGGCAGGTCCCCTCCATTCGGAAAGTCCGGCGGACTTTCTGGCGGTTTGGCTGCCAGACTAAGTCCGCCGGATAATCTAATCATGTAAACGCGGCATAAGAGTACCTGAACTTTCTTCCTAACCCTCTGATCCTATTTTAAGAGACTGTTCGTTGACTACATTTTTGCAAATAAAAATCCCTTTATGCGAATCTGTCATCAGTCTCTAAAGTTACTGGGCCATCTACCATGGGAACCCCTAGACACAAATCGAGGAGGCGAAGGGAACGGTAAGCCCAATAAAACCAGCAGCTCCTTCGGGGGTTTGTGCTACATGTAAGAAAAAAAACTGCTTGTGTATCCATAGCAAAGACCAGAATGAACATGGCATTTATCCAGCAGCCAGGAAATGAGAAGATAAAAAAGTGGTCACTTGCGTCACTAAGTAAACCGGTGCAGGCAAACACACTGCATTTCAGATCTGTGTTTGAGGTGTCCTTAGGGATACATTGACAGCCACAGAATATCTCACATCCTGTGAGTTTTGAACTCTGTGCGGGAAATGCGCATGCAACACGGGTTTCCCGCACCATGCTTTGGTGTGAACGGGCCTTTAGATGTTGTCACAGGAATAGGTGTCCCCATCAGAAAATGTCACCCGTGTTCCTGTTCTGGTGGCAACTCAAACATTTGGATTGACCCTCATTATCATTCCTGATGACATTGGTGATTAGAGTAATTCTCCATAATGGGGACGCAGACAAAAATAAAAACCTGACAGTGGTTCTAACCCCTCACCACCCTACAAAGTAAACCCTTTAGAACCACTTTATACTACAGCTAAGCCTATAATTATGCTTAGTACACTGGATAACGCGGCGCGCTCTGTGATCGGCGAGTCCATGAGACTCGCCTGATCACCGATCCGTGCAAGGGGTCGATCCCGACCCCTTATCACGTGATCAGCTGTCAGCCAATGACAGCTGATCATGTGATATAACGGAGCCTGTCAGCGCGAGGAGAGAAAAAAAAGCCGATCACCGGCGGCCGTGATCGGGACATCAGTCCCGATCACGGCCAGCCTTGCTAGCGCCCACCTGCCCCCTGCCAGTGCCCACCTGCCCCCTGCAGTGCCACACTTATTAAAAGTAAGTGCCCCCCGTCAGTGCCACCCAGCAGTGCCCATAGTGCCACCCAGCAGTGCCCACAGTGCCACCCAGCAGTGCCCACAGTGCCACCCAGCAGTGCCACCCACAGTGCCACCCACAGTGCCACCCAGCAGTGCCCACAATCTGCCTCAAAGGTGCTGCACCCCAGTGCCACATATCCGTGCCCATCAGTGTCATCTACCAGTGCCCAGCAGTGCCGCCCATCAGTGCCCAGCAGTGCCACCTATCAGAGCCACCTATCAGTGCCACCTATCAGTGCCCATCAGTCCCATCTATCAGTGGTACCTATCAGTGCCCATCTGTGCCACCCATCCGTGCCACCCATCCGTGCCATCTTATCTGTGCCCATCTTTGCCCATCAGTGCCGCCTTATCTGTGCCCATCGGTGCCGCCTTATCTGTGCCTATTAGTGCCGCCTTAACTATGCCTATCAGTGCCCACCAGTGCAGCCTATTAGTGCCCACCAATGCAGCCTATCAGTGCCCACCAATGCAGCCCATCAGTGCCCACCAGTGCAGCCTATCAGTACCGCCTAATCAGCGCACTTCAATGAAGGAGAAAAATGACCCGTTTGCAAAATTTTATAACAAACTATTAAAACATGATTTTATTTTTTTATTTTTTTGCATCTTTTTTTGTTTGTTTAGCAAAAAATAAAACTCCGAGCTGTAACTAAATACCACCAAAAGAAAGCTCTATTTGTGGGAAAAAAATGATAAAAATTTCATTTGGGTACAGTGTTGTATGACCGCGCAATTGTCATTCAAAGTGCATCAGCGCTGAAAGCTGAAAATTGGTCTGGGACTGAGGGGGGTTTAAGTGCCCAGTAAGCAAGTGGTTAATTATACTTTGAAGTAAATTTCCTGTTTCTACTGCAAGATATTAAATGTTTAAGCCCAAGACTCTAGATCTCCATATGTGATCTGTTCCTTTGTTCAGGTTGTAATGGTTTAGAATTCCCTTACCACATCTCACCTCTCATCACCCTGCATGTATTTTATCATAGTACATGAAAGAGGGAGTGTTGAGCCCGAGTGTCTCCAGCAGATGGAGCTGTTGTTCTACCTCTAGGCTGAAGTAAATTTGCATTTAACCAAACCACTTTTCCAATGCTATATAGCTTATCCTCAGTATCCCCACATCCTCAGTTTCTTGCTGTGAGATGGATTTCCTATTTAGTTGATTTGCAAATTGAAATATTAATTTGCATCTATTTGATCTTACATGGAACAAAAATCAGGCCTTCCAAACTCTTTTTTCTGTCTCCTAAAGGACAACTCCAACTAAAACAGTAATTCATTTTTCATGATCTGAAGGAGAATTTGATCCCTTGTTATTAAAAATCTAGGGATTCGCTCGGCAATTTTTTATTCTAAGCCCTTGTACACACGGTCGGACATTCCGACAGAAAATGTCAGATCCGACCGTGTTGTTGGATAATCTGACCGTGTGTGGGCTCCATCAGACTTTTTCCGTCGGAATGTCCAACCAACAAAGTTTGAGAGCTGGATATAAAATTTTCTGACAACATGATCCGATCGGACTTTGTCCAATCGTTTGTAAAGAATTCTGATAGGACAGTGCCACGCATGCTCAGATCAAAGTACGAGAGCAAAGCTATTGGCTACTAGGCTGAACGTGGTTCCGTTGGAATGAACGAACGTCATCACGTCCCGAACGATCGGATTTTCAGACAACTTTGTCCGACCGTGTGTATGCAACACCAGTTTCGGACAAAATCTGTTGTAAAAAATCCGACGGATTTTGTGGTCGGAATTTCCGACCGTGTGTACAAGGGCTAACTCTATGTCCACTTGGATGGTGGGGCTTGAACCTGGATTCAGTGCGCAGGCACAGTCCATCTTCAGAGACCTTCGGCGTCTCTTTGCCCTCCGTACTGCGCAAGCGCAGAACAGGGCGCACATTATCTGATGGGGGACAGTATTCGACACAACGCCGGTGTCTTGTCAAATAACGTCCTCCATCGGATAGTGTCCGCTGTGTACTGCGCATGCGCAGTACACAGCAACACAGATTCCGAAAATTGCAGAGGATGAACGGCGCCTGCGCCGTGAGTCCAGGTTCTATCCCCACTATCCAAGTGGACATAGAGTAGGAATAAAAAAGAGTCCAGTGCAGCGAGGCTGAGCCCGAAGCGTGGCGAGCGAAGCTTGCCCGCGAGGGGCCCTCTAATATTCACAACCCTATGTCCGCTTGGATGGTGGGGCTACCACCTCCACTCACGGAGCAGGCGCCGTTCAGCTTCAGAGATTTTCCGAAGCTTCGTCTGCTCCGTACTGCGCATGCGCAGTACGGTCCGGACACTATTTGATGGCCGGACACTACACGGCAGAACATTGCTCAGCCCTAAAACACTTGCTTCTTTTTGTATATTTTCTTCTGTTTCTTCATCTGCAGATCAAAGGGATGAACAAATGCTCCTCTGTTTAACCCCTTAATAACCCTTAATTTACTCTAATCAGCCTTAATTAACTCCCTATTCTCCTCCATTTCATTATTATTTTCCAGCTTTTTTTCTTTTGTTCATGTCTATTTTATAAACGATAAACAGTGAAAACTTTTTTTTGTTTGCTTTATTAGTGAATATTTTTACACATATATATTAACATACATTTACACATTTCAAATTGAAAAAGCGCTAAATTTAAAAAAAAATCTATTATTTCTTTTTGCGGTAGGTATCGGCGGGTGCTAAAAAAAAAAAAAAGTATCTGTACTTGTACTCATTGTAAAAAAAATAGTATCGGTGCATCCCTAGTCAGAAGTGTCATTTCTTTTTCTTTTTTCTTTTTAAATTTAAATTTAAATTTATATCAGGAAAAAGGTCCACAGAGACACTTCTTTTTTAATTTAAAGAGACCCTGTTACCATTTTAAAAACTGAAAGGTAAAAGATCAGGAACATCAATATTTTAAATTCTTCTTTTTTTTTTTTTTTGCTGTGTTTTTTCTTTCTGTAAATGATTTATTATTCATTTGCAATGTGCCCTTGAACTTGATGGACAGTAGGGGTTATTTACTAAAGGAAAATCCACTTTGCACTGAAAGTGCACTTGGAAGTGCAGTCGCTATAGATCCGAGGGGGATATGCTAGGAAAATAAAAAAACGCATTTTAGCTTGCACATGATTGGATGATAAAATCAGCAGAGCTTCCACTCATTTCAGATCTACCCCTTAGATTTAGAGCGACTGCACTTCCAAGTGCACTTGCAGTGCAAAGTGGATTTGCCTTTCGTAAATAATGATGGGTAAGTAACAGCTTTGAGCCTGCTTACATTGCATCCAAGATGGCAGTTCCCAACAGCAGTCTCAGGGCTTTTGGATGTCTGCATAAACATCTTATCTAAAAAAAGGTAAATATAATCTTTTCTTAAATTAATGGTCTGGGAGTAAACCCAAAACGTAATATTCCTGATAAGTCCATGCTGTTTCATGTACTTGTATATAAAATATCTTGTTCTCTCTGTATTGTTTCCTTTATGTAAAATCCATGGTGTTCCCGACAGTCCCTCTGCTTTCCAATTAATAACTGACCACATTAGGCATGAGAGCATGGGGTGGTCAGTTCTCTAGTTTGTACTGGGAACTCAGCTTGCTCTCTTCCAATGATCAGACTTGTCCAGACACACCCCCCGCACAGCCTTTTACTGGGAAGCTCAGTGTAATTCTGCTTTTCCTCCCCCAGCTCCTATGCAGCTGAGAACAGAGGGAATAGGATCACTTATAAAATGGGGGGAAAGTTATTTATAATGTATTTTTATATCTATACAAAAATGTCTATTTTAAATGGAATGGGTTGTTTTCCAAGGTGATCGTTTATAATAACTTTAACCTCCCTGGCGGTATGATTCAGTCTGGAATAAGGTGCTGAAAGCGGTACAATTATTTTGCATGGAAATCTGGCTTTTATTTTGTAGTCCTGTAATTCTTAGGAATAACGCTCTGAAATCTCTTCAAACCAGAGTCTAGCAGACATCCCGGGTATGATAAAGTTTATAATATAATAAAGAATAATAAAAATTATTCAATAATGTCATCAAATCCCCAAAAAACTGAAAAAGGGACATGTTTTGGTTGCTATGGACAATCTCCAAATTCCAGGCAGAAAAAACAGTATTTATAATATAAAAGTGCATGCAAGGCACTGCACAGACCACTAGGGACAAAGGGGGTGTGTATTTTTTAATACAGCACTGTAATCTGTAATATTACAGTACTGTGTGTGTTTTGTGTGTTTTTACTTTTTTGAATTTGCCGCCGTTCTCCGCTCCCGTGCGCCGTAACCTCGCAGGGAACGGAGCTCGGCGGCATTTGGCACTGTGAATCGAGCGGAGGACGGCTCGCTCACACAGCGCGGAGGACATCGCTGGATCCAGGGGACAAGGTGAGTAACTCTCCCTGTGTCCTCCCCTGCATCCAGCGATGCGATCCCGAGTCTGGCTCGGGGTTACCGCTCCTGTAATTAAAATCCCAACCCGAGCCAGACTCGGGATTACCGCTAGGGGGGTTAAACACAAAAGCAAAGATTTAATATATTGCAATTTATAAATTTTTTAGATGTGATGGCTGCATTATTCTTTTTTTATGATTTATTTTTAGTCTTTTTTCTTTAATTTTCACCTGGTGATATAGCTAGAAATTCTGTAATCTTTCAACAGAACAAACTGTCTTGCAGATGTAGCAGTTACAGGGCTAAGACAAACAATTTACCACTGACAGGGGTGCTAACAACAAACAGCTTTTATTTATTTATGTAAAACCTTTATGCCTCGTACACACGATCGGACTTTCCGGCAGACTAGATCCAGCAGACCGGAATCTGTTGGACAATTCGATGGTGTGTGGGCTCCAGCAGACTTTTTTTCCCCAAAAGTCTGATGGACCTAGAAATAAAATACGTTTCAAATCTGTCCGGCGGACTCGGCTTCCCCGCTGACAGCTGAATGTAAAAAAAAAATTGCTGGCTAAAAGAAATCATGAAAAAAAACGGTGTGGGGTCCCCCCAGTCCATACTGGTATAGATTTGGAGGGGACACCCTAATGTCAAAATTTTTAAAACATGGCGTGGGGTCCCCCCCAAAACAATCCATACCAGACTCTTATCTGAGCATGCAGCCTGTCAGGTCAGGAAAGGGACAAGCGAGCGCCCCCTAGGGTTGCCATCTGTCCGGTTTTCTCCTGGACAGTCCGGTTCTTGACTGACGTGTTCGATCAGCCCCAGACCCTGACACATCATTTACACTGGACTGCTCACCTCTGATGTGTCTCCCCTCCCCTCCTGAACGCCATCCTGTTTCAGCATGATGTCAGTGGATCAAAGCTGTCCCCCCCCCCTACTTCTTCTCCGCTCTGTTTACACACACACACACAGGTGGAGGAGGGAGTAGGGACACACTGATCTCAGGTCTGTACACATTTTTCTATGCTCTGTAGATGGACAGGGGAGGGGGAAAGAGTGTCTGGGAAGGAGAACAACCTTTAAAAAATGTTTAGTTATTGGGGGGTTAAGAGGATATGTCCTGGGGGGGGGGGTGCTTTGGCAGAGGAAGGGACTTATGCTAGAAGTGTGGGCTTGCTTTGAAATCTGACAAGCCCTTCTAGCACTATCCCTCTCCCCTCTTAAAGCAACCCCTGGGCACATATCCGACCTCCCTTGCACTTGTCATCTCCCCTCTCAAAGCACCCCCAGCACATATCTAACCCCCACCGCCAGGGCCGTCTTTAAGGCAGGGCAAAAGGGGCAGCTGCCCTGGGCCCTGTCATTGTTGTGGGGCCCAAAGCAGCTGCCTCATACTTGCCAACTATCCAGGTTTAAATAACCTTGTACCTTGAAGTTTTATTCCTGTGCTGTGTACCAATATCTCAGTATGAAGTGCTGCTACTAATGCTGCCCAGCTCTGCCCTATTGTTGTGTACAGGTGACTCACCTGCAGACCCTGTGTTTACATGTAAATAACCTGCATTCGTATGTAAATAACGGTGACAATACTGAGTAAATAGTTGCGGGTGGTGGCATTGATATGTAAATACAGGCGGCATTCCTATGTATATCATGCTCCCCTGCTGTGAGCAGGTGATGTGCTGTAACCTCTAGCAACTAATCAGTGAGCAGTAATGATATGCTGTAACTGCTGGCAACCAATTGCAATTGCTGGCTGATCTGATATGGAAAACTGATTTTACGTCAAGCTGCTATTTATTGTATGTCTCAGAGTCGGTGGAGTGGGAAATTGCTTGGGGGGGGCAAGAAAATTTTTGCCCAGGGTCCAATCTATATTAACCACTTCCCGACCAGCGCACAACGATGTACGTCGACAGCATGGCACGGGCAGGCATATTGGCGTACATGTACGTCCAATATTCGTTGCCGCCGTGCCATCGGGAGCGCGCCGCCGGCGGCGCGCTCCCGCGCTGGTCGGGACCCCCCTGAGTCCGGTCGCGGGATCCGCGGACTCGATCGCCGCGGGCATCCCCGCGATCGTCTCACGGAGCGGCGGAATGGAGGAAATGCTGTATAAACAACATTTTCTCATTCTGCCTAGCAACTAGTGACGCTGATCTCTGCTCCATGTGATTGGAGCAGAGATCAGTGTACACTAAATGAAAGCCCAACCCCCCCACAGTTAGTAACACACCCCTAGGAACACTTAACCCCTACACTGCCACCCACTGGTTAACCCTTTCACTGCCAGTGTCATTTACACAGGAATCACTGCATTTATATAGCAGTGATTACTGTATAAATGACAATGGTCCCAAAAATGTGTCAAAAATGTCCGATGGGTCCCCGACAATGTCGCAGTCACAATAAAAATCGCAGATCGCCGCCATTACTAGTAAAAAAAAAAATAATAAAAAATTATTAATAAAAATGCTATAAAACTATCCCTATTTTGTAAACGCTATAACTTTTGCGCAAACCAATCAATAATCGCTTATTGCGATTTTTTTTACCAAAAATATGTAGAAGAATACGTATCGGCCTAAATTGAGGGAAAAAAATTTTTTTTTATGTATTTTTGGGGGATATTTATTATAACAAAAAGTAAAAAATAATGCGTTTTTTTCAAAACTGTCGCTCTATTTTTGTTTATAGCGCAAAAAATAAAAACCGCAGGGGTGATCAAATACCACCAAAAGAAAGCTCTATTTGTGGGAAAAAAAGGACGTCAATTTTGTTTGGGAGCCACGTCGCACGACCGCGCAATTGTCAGTTAAAGCGACGCAGTGCCGAATCGCAAAAAGTGGTCTGGTCTTTGACCAGCAAATTGGTCCAGTCTGAAAGTGGTTAAAGACGGCCCTGCCCACCGCAGCCCTGCACTTGCCCTTTCCCCTCACAAAGCACCCCCCAGCACATATCCAACCCCCTACCCTCCTTGCACTATCCCTCTTCCCTCTCAAAGCCCCCCATCAGCACATATCTGACCCCTACCCCCCTTGCACTTGCCCTCTCCCCTCTCAAAGCACCCTCCAGCACATATCTAACTCCCACGTCCCCCCTGCACATGCCCTCTTCCCTCACAAAGCACCCCCCCAGAACATATCCGACCCCCCTTGCACTATCCCTCTCCCCTCTCAAAGCACCCCCCAGAACATATCCGACCCCCTACCCTTCCATGCACTATCCCTATCCCCACAGCACATATCTAACCCCCACCCCCCTTGCACTTGCCCTCTCCCCTGACAAAGCACCCATTGCACATATCTGACCCCCCAGCACATATCTGACCCTCTCATGCTAGTTCTAGCTTTCTCCACCCCCAAAACATCCCCCTAGCACATATCTGAACCCCCCTGCTAGCACACGTCCTCTCCCCTCCCGAAGCACCCCAGCACATATCCAAGCCCCCCTGCTAGCTTTAGCTCTCTCCCCTCCCAAAGTGCCCCCCTTGCTATCTCTAGCTCTCTCCCCTCCCAAAGCACCACATAGCACATATCTGACCTGCCATCCAGCACTAGCCCTCTCCCCTTCCAAAGCATCCCCCCAGCACACATCCAAGCTCCCTGCAAGCACTAGCCCTCTCCCCTCCCAGTACATATCTGACTCCCTCCCAACACTAGCCCTCTCCCCTCCCCACCCCTCTCAAAGAGTCCCCCCAGCACTTATCTAACTCCCCCCATCCACCTGCTAACACTAGCCCTCTCCCTATCACACATCTGCCCCTGCATTTTGTATATTAAATATTTTTCACACCACCGCATTCCATGCAGAACAGTCACAATTCGGCCACACACACTGTTCACTAAGGCACGCTATGCATGCCGCATTACTATTCTTTCAGGCCACCATAAGTGTCTCAAGTTATTTTACAATCTTTTAGTGCATACTTAAAAAAAATGCTGCCGCTAAAGTGTTCAGGTTTGGCTTGAAGAAAAGGTGGCAATCCTATTGCCCCCTCCCTCCTGAACCATGCCAGATTGCATGCCCTCAACATGGGGTGGTGAGTGCTTTGGGGCGGGGGGGGGGCTCTGCGCCCCTCACCCCAAAGCACCTTGCCCCGTGTTGATGGGGACAAGGGCCTCTTCCTGACAACCCTGGCCGGTGGTTTCGGGGTCTTATTGGAATCCAGAAGCCCCTTTTACAAAAGGGACCCTAGATCCCGCCCCCCCCCCCCATGTAAATGGGTATCAGGTACATTGTACCCCTACCCATTCACCAAAAATGCAGTGAAATGTAAAAAAAAAACAAGAACTGCTTTTTCACAAGTCTTTTATTAAAAAAATAGCTTTGTCTTCTCCCCAGCCGTCTTCTCCCACCACAGTCTCTCCCGTGCCGCTGTCTTCTCCCATGCCACTGTCTTCTCCCACGCCGCTGTCTTCTCCCTCGCTACCGCTGTCTTCTTCCTCACCGCCGGTTACCCGGTGAAAATGAAAAAGAAGCTCTTCTTCTGTTGCTTTCTTCCTCAATTGTGACATGCCCCGTTGTTTAACATCTCTTACGTAGCCTTGTGATGTCACAAGGGGTGGGCTGTCCAGGTGACATCATCAGATGGCCACACCACATTGCTACATAAGAGATGTCACACAGCAGGGGACGTCACAACAGAGGAAGATAGCCTCAGGAGAAGAGGTGTGTTCTAACTGTAGGGGGGATGGGTTGCCAGGGACATGACAGAGATCACTGTTCACGATCACTGGGAACAGTAGATATCTGTCATGTCACTAGGAAGAACGGGGGGTCCCCTTGTTTACATAGGCAGTTCCCCGTTCTGCCTCTCCTCACCACGATCACGTTTCGCTGGCGGACTATGTTTGCGCTGGAGAGCCGGCCTGCCACAGAATATCTGTGTGAGCTGGTTGGCTAGTGGTTAAAATGATTGTAATGTCTCCTTTTTTTTCTATAAAAATAACAAACATGTTATACTTACCTGTTCTGTGCAGTTGGTTTTGCCTCTTCTGCTCCTGACCCCTCCCTTCTACCGTGTGCCCCCACAGCAAGTAGCTTGCTATGGGGGCACCCGAGCTAAGCTGCAGTTCCGTGTATCCATTCATACAAGGAGCCGTGGTTTGCCCCCCCCCCTCCTCATTGGCTAACTGACTTTGATTGACAGCAGTGGGAGCCAATGGTGCCACTGCTGAGTCTCAGACAATCAGGAGGGAGAGTCCCGGATGGCCGAGGCACTCATGGACATTGCTAGATCGAGAGGGGCTTAGGTAAGTATTAGGGGGGCTGCTGCACACAGAAGGCTCTTTATCTTAAAGCATAGAATGCATTAAGATTAAAAACCTTCTGACTTTACAATCACTTTAATAATAGCACGCAATGCCTAGTTGCGGTTTCCATACAGAGGCATGGACTCCAGAGAGAGAGATATCATTTTGCCCCTGATAACTGATAAGAGGCATGGAGGAAAGATTAGAGGAACTGAATGAATTCTATCTTAAGAAGAGAAAATTAGGTGGGATATGATCAACATGTATAAATACACAAGGGGTCAATATTATGAACTTGGGGACACTCTTTACATCTGAAGGAAAAGAGATTTAATCTCCACATACAGAAAGGCTTTTTCACAGTAAGAGCTGTGAAAATGTGGAATAGACTCCCTGATGAACTAGTTCTGCCCAGCTCTGTAGATTGTTTTTAAAAAAAGTAGTTGAATGCATTCCTAAATGCACAAAAGATAACTGGATACTTACTGGGTGTACTAGATGGACTTGTGTCTATTTTCAACCTGGCTAGCTATGTGTCAATTTTTGAAAATAAATATATGTAGTGCTACCCCCATAGGAGCCGCTTGAGTATTATCCAGATAGTCCTTCCTTCTTCACTGGCAGCCATGTACACACACTTATGCCGTGTACACACGATCGGACATTCCAACAACAAAATCCATGGGATTTTTTCCAACAGATGTTGGCTCAAACTTGTCTTTCATAAAGATGGTCACACAATGTTGCTGGAAATTCCGAACGTCAAGAACGCGGTGACGTATGACGAGCCGAGGAGATTGAAGTTTAATAGCCAGTGCGGCTCTTCTGCTTGATTCTGAGCATGCGTAGAACTTTGCGCGTCAGAATTGTGTACACGCGATCGGGATTTCTGACAACGGATTTTGTTGCCGGAAATTCCAATGGAAAATGTCCGATGGAGCCTACACAAGTTCAGAATTTCTGAAAAAAAAGCTCCCATCGAACATTTTCCGTTGGAAAATCCGACCGTGTGTACGCGGCATTAGGCTCGAAGTAGTCAAAGACAAGTCTAGGGGTTGTTTTATTGGTTTTCTTTTAGCTTTATTTTTGAGGAACATGGATTAGGTAGGGGATTTGTAGTAGGATACTCCAGAACAAAACTATCCACAACTTGAGGACTCAAGTCTAGCTAATCTAGAATTGAGCGGTAGGTGAAGTCCCTTTCTGGGACCAGATGGAAGACTTCTCCTGTGTAACAGTGTAGGAACAATGTCTTCAATGTCAGTATGAGCAAAGTCTCTTGTAATGAAGGACAGGTAGACAAAGCTCTTTAGATCACTAGCCAGTGATCTCTTTAGTTGGACCCTTGGCTGAATGTACTAGCACAAACTGATAGCTCATAGGTGTGTGCAGCCTATTGGATTATGGTGTGCACCCTATAGCTCAAACACATGTGTCTACATATATATGACCCTGGCACATTGATCTCCCTGCCGGCACATTGAAAGAGAAGTGTGTAAACACTTCTCTTATGACAGAGCCAGTAAGAGGGAGATATTCCCATCCTTCCTGCTGACACACAGATCGATAATGCTAACGCGCATGGGGTGATTAGGGTGTGCCCAGGCACACGTTGTCCACCCTGTGTGTATGCTTTTGGTAGCCAAAAAGAAACAGCCCATAGATAGGGTTGGCACCTGTTCAGGTTTCACCCAGACAGTCCAGGTTTTGAATCATGTGTCCAGGTTTCAGGCAGGCTGAAACCCGGACACATTATTCAGACCTAGCTGTGGCTCCCCAAGTAACGAAGATAGTCATACACAAATCTGTTGCTGACCGGGAGTTGTGGCGGCTGTCTGGGGGCAGGTTCGACATTACTGGGGGGCAAGCCGATGATATCAGCAAGATCAATTTGGCCACACCCACATTACTCCTCTCCTTCAGGGCACCCAAATGTGTCCCAGGCCGCTAAAGTGTTCGAGTTTTTTTTAAAACAACAAGTTTATTGGTGGACTAGATCAACAGGTCATACAGCAAACAATGCATTGAGAGTAACACGGCAATCAAAGCACAAACACAGATGTCATACAGAGCACAGATATACATTATAGCTTCGTTGGTCATACTGCATTCAAGACCACCCCACCATCCCACCCCTTAGACCCGCCAAGCAGCCGCCAATATGGCCCAGGGAGTAGGACCGCCCGGGAGGCCGTGCCCTGAGTCAATGCAGGTCAATGCTATGCCACCAGCAGCCCCGCCCCACCCCCCTATCCCTACCACCCACCGGTCAGCTCCGCCAGTAGACTGGGACCGCGGATCATAAATAGTTTCCGTACCCCAATCTCCAGCAGGTTACCCACTGCACAACATTAAGCAGACTCCACACATGTGTCCGGGCTGGCAAGCCACCTGTCCCATATCCTAGTAAATTTATTGGGGCAACCCCTGTGTGCATATATGACCCTCTTCAGAGGCAGCGACAGATTCACCTTGAGTATCTATGCTCTGACTGTGAGGGGTACTGTGCGTAGCCACTGCCTAGCAATCAGTTTTCTAGCACTAAACAGGGTCTCGTGTAGAAAAGTGGTATGACAGCGAGTGTTCCGTGCGTCAGGAAGAAGACCTAGTAGACAAATTTTGGGGTCAACCTGTATCGGAGAACCCATGTGGTCATGTAAAAATTGAATAACATGCAGCCAAAAGGCCTGAACGTCTGGACAAGCCCATAGTAAGTGATAAAATGTACACGGGTGATCCCCACAGCGTGGGCACCCCGGGTCTTGTGCTGTGCGGAACTTGCTCAGTCTTAGCGGAGTGAGGTATGCCTTGTGTATAATGTAGAGTTGGGTCAGCCGATCTGACAATCTAGGGGAAACCAGTCCAACATTGGTGAGGATTAGTGATGGACGAACTTCCGACGGGACGTTTCGCGAACGCGAAACGCGAACGGACACAAACGTTCGCGAAAACGACCGTTCGCCGCGGGCTCCATTGACTTCAATGGGAGGCGAATTTCGCAAACCTTTAGGTCGAATTTGCGGCCACGGGGTAATTATTAGGGGGTAGCACGTAGTCCCACCACCTGGACAATAGCATAATACATGTATGAGGTGAATTTGGGATCGATAACTACAAGCATTTTTTTTTTATTTGGGAAATTGTTCTGACAATTCAGGACTATGGAGCTAATGAAGGCAATGGAGGAGAGGGAAGGTCAGGGACCAGGGTAGGCAAACAAGAGGGTGCAGGAGATACAGAGCACTGACAGCAGCACCGTAATACAGAGCACTGACATCAGCACCGTGACATACAGCGCTGACAGCAGCTCCGTGACATACAGCGCTGACAGCAGCTCCGTGACATACAGCGCTGACAGCAGCTCCGTGACATACAGCGCTGACAGCAGCTCCGTGACATACAGCGCTGACAGCAGCTCCGTGACATACAGCGCTGACAGCAGCACCGTGACATACAGCGCTGACAGCAGCTCCGTGACATACAGCGCTGACAGCAGCTCCGTGACATACAGCGCTGACAGCAGCTCCGTGACATACAGCACTGACAGCAGCTCCGTGACATACAGCGCTGACAGCAGCTCCGTGACATACAGCGCTGACAGCAGCACCGTGACATACAGCGCTGACAGCAGCTCCGTGACATACAGCGCTGACAGCAGCTCCGTGACATACAGCGCTGACAGCAGCTCCGTGACATACAGCGCTGACAGCAGCTCCGTGACATACAGCGCTGACAGCAGCTCCGTGACATACAGCGCTGACAGCAGCACCGTGACATACAGCGCTGACAGCAGCTCCGTGACATACAGCGCTGACAGCAGCTCCGTGACATACAGCGCTGACAGCAGCTCCGTGACATACAGCACTGACAGCAGCTCCGTGACATACAGCGCTGACAGCAGCTCCGTGACATACAGCGCTGACAGCAGCACCGTGACATACAGCGCTGACAGCAGCTCCGTGACATACAGCGCTGACAGCAGCTCCGTGACATACAGCGCTGACAGCAGCTCCGTGACATACAGCGCTGACAGCAGCTCCGTGACATACAGCGCTGACAGCAGCTCCGTGACATACAGCGCTGACAGCAGCTCCGTGACATACAGCGCTGACAGCAGCTCCGTGACATACAGCGCTGACAGCAGCTCCGTGACATACAGCGCTGACAGCAGCTCCGTGACATACAGCGCTGACAGCAGCTCCGTGACATACAGCGCTGACAGCAGCTCCGTGACATACAGCGCTGACAGCAGCTCCGTGACATACAGCGCTGACAGCAGCACCGTAAGCAGCCCCAGGAGGAAGTCAGCACAGCACAGGGATGGTGTGATCCCCTCATAATAAGAACCCCCAGGAGGAAGTCAGCACAGCACAGGGATGGTGGGAGCCCCTCATAATAAGAACACCCAGGAGGAAGTCAGCACAGCACAGGGATGGTGGGAACCCCTCATAATAAGCAGCCCCAGTAGAAATATGACACCGCTCAACCTCTTCAAAGAGGAGGGTAGGGGCATATAGTACGGTGTGCTTTTTTGGGTCAGGGAAGTGAGCCAAATGAATTAAGAAGGTCTGTGTGCTTGATTCCAAAAATTGTTTATAGACATATACATGGTCTACTGATCACATGTGTTGAATTCCTCCGAGATCCATGCCTCATTCATTTTTAGAAATGTGAGGTAGTTAACACTGTGGTGAGCTAGGCGAGTACGCTTATCGGTCACAATCCCCCCTGCTGCGCTGAACGTCCTTTCGGACAGGACACTGGATGAGGGGCAAGCCAACAGTTCGATTGCAAATTGGGCAAGCTCTGGCCAGAGGTCAAGCCTGCCCACCCAGTAGTCTAGGGGTTCATCACTCCTCAGAGCGTCCACATCGGCCGTTAACCCAATGTAGTCGGACACCTGACGGTCTAGGCGTTCCCTGATGCTGGATCCGGATGACACCTGTCGATGGGTCGGCTGAAAGAATGACCTCATATCCGAAGTCACCAACACATCTTCAAACCGGCCTCTTCTTGCAGGCGCTGTTGGATTGGTACCCGCAAATCCTTCTCTGGGAGTGGGAATTGCTCCTCTGCCAGCGCACGCAAAAGCAGAATGCAGCATTTCTCGAAGCAAGGCCTGGAAGTGCTGCATTCTGACAGCCCTCTGCGACGGCGGTAACATTTCCGCCATTTTGTGTTTGTACCGGGGGTCTAAGTACGTTGCCACCCAGTACTGGTCCTTGACCCTCATGCTTTTTATACGGGGGTCCCTATTAAAACACTGGAGCATGAAGGCCCCCATTTGCACTAAAGTGGAAGCGGTGTGGTGGCCTGGCTCCTGCTCATCATCCAGGATAATGTCGTCCTCTTCATTCTCCTCTCCCCATCCTCGCACAACAGGGATCCCAGAAAGGTTTAAAGCATGCTCTTCTTGCTCCTGCTCATCCGCCCCGGCACCATCCTCCTCTGACTCCTCATCAGACTCCTGTTGTTGACTTGTCTCAGATAGAGTAGCCCCCCCTGGGAATTCATCCAGCATTGCGACTTCCTCATCTTCCCGCTCCTGCTCCTCCACAGCCTGATCAATGACACGACGCAATGCACGCTCCAGAAAGAAGGCATAAGGTACCATGTCACTGATGGCGCCATGGCTGCGACTGACCAGTTTGGTGATCTCCTCAAATGGCCGCAGAAGTCTGCATGTGTCGCGCATGAGCAGCCACTGGCGCGGTGAAAAAAAACCCAGCTCCCCAGAACCGTTTCTTTCGCAGAGTTCATACAGGTAGACGTTAACTGCACGTTTCTGCTGGAGCAGCCTATCAAGCATATAGAAGGTTGAGTTCCATCGCGTCGGGCAATCGCAAATAAGACGTCTGACCGGCAGATGGTGTCGCCGCTGAATGTCAGCAAGGCGAGCCATGGCCGTGTAAGATCTTCTGAAATGGGCCGAGATTTTCCTTGCCTGCCGCAAGATGTCCTGGACCCCAGGGTATTTGACAAGGAATCGCTGCACGACCAAGTTTAAGACGTGTGCCATGCACGGCACGTGCGTGATTTTGCCCTGTTTCAATGCGCTAAGCAGATTGGCACCGTTGTCACACACCACTTTACCAACTGTCAAATTGAGCGGTGTTAGCCACTCATCTGCCTGTGAACGCAAAGCTGAAAGGAGTGCCGGGCCAGTGTGGCTCTTTGCTTCCAGGCACAACAGACGCAGCACGGCATGGCAACGTCTCACCTGGCATGTGGAATAGGTTCTGGGGAGCTTGGGCGGTGCAGTGGAAGAGACGCTAGCAGCGGAAAAGGAGGAGGCAGCTGAGGAGGAGAGGGAGGAGGATGGAGTAGGAGGAGGAGAAGAAGAGTCAGGCCTGCATGCAATCCGTGGCGGTAAAACCAAATCTACACGGGTGCCACGGGTTACATGCTTGACGGCCGTCAGAAGGTTCACCCAGTGGGCAGTAAAACTGATATACCTTCCCTGCCCGTGTTTGCTAGACCACGTGTCTGTGGTCAGATGTATCTTGGCACCGACACTGTGTGCCAGAGATACATTCACTTGCCGCTGAACATGGCCATATAGCTCTGGGATGCCCTTCTCTGAGAAATACTTCCTTCCTGGGACCTTCCATTGTGGTGTTCCAATGGCCACAAATTTGCGAAAGGCCTCCGAGTCCACCAGTTTATATGGCAGTAGTTGGCGGGCTATGAGTTCTGACAAGCCAGCCGCCAACCGTTGGGCAAGAGGGTTATCCGGCGTCATCATTTTTTTACGCTCAAACATTAGGCCCACGGAAGCCTGCCTTTTTGCAGAAAAATGTGAGCTTGGCGTGATGGAAGGTGGAGTGGAGGACAATTGTGAGGAGAGAGGAGAAGGAGAAGTAGAAGACGAGGCTGGACGGTGAGAGCCTGCAGTGTGGCTTTGTGTGTTCCGTTGCTCCCACTGGGCTCGGTGATGGCTGCTCATGTGCCTTCTTAAGGCGGTCGTCCCTAGGTGAGTATTGGGCTTACCGCGACTAACGCGTTGACTGCAAAGATTGCAGATGGCAACGCTATTGTCAGCAGCGGACACGTTAAAAAAAGCCCACACTGCGGAGCCATGTGCCGGTGTCCTGGGAGCGCCAGATGTGACCGTACATGGTCGATGACTCGCTCCTGATACATTTGCAGTCTGCTTTGTCCCTGCTGTGCAATGTAAGTCATTGCTGCTTCTCCTCCCTATCTGCTGGTCCATATCTCCCTCTGAACTCCCCTCCTCTTCCTCTCTTGTGGGCACCCACGTGACATCACTAGACACGTCATCATCAACGTCACCTTCCCCACCGCTATAAGTAGAGTAGGCAGCAACACCGGGGACCAACCTCCTCCTTGGGCTGATCTGGGTACTGGCGTCAGACTGCTGAGTAGCGCTTGTTGCTACCTCCTCTTCCTGATCCAATACCAAGAGTGGCTGCGCATCAGAAATGTCCTCTTGATATGGATCGGAAAATAATTCCAGTGACTCAAGCGGAAGGTATGTGGTGGTGGTGGTGGTGGTCGTGTTGTTGGTGGTAGTGTCTTTGGGGGTGCACATAGCAGAGAGTGAAGAAGAGGGTGCAGATCGAGAGGATGAGGAGGGTGCAGAAGAGTAAGGCTGAGCGAGCCACTCAACCAAGTCTGGTGCATCCTTTAAAGTAATTGAACGCACCTTCTGCAACTTCCCACTTTGGCTCAAGCCTGTTGCTCCTGCCCTACCCCTACCACCCCTGCGGAAGGGCCTGCCTCTTCCTCTGCATGTCATTTTTTAAATGACCCTGTGACAAAACTCTTAGTCCCTATACCGCTGAAGGACTGCTGCAGTATAGGTGAGCGGTCAGCAGTGGTGCACGTCAACCCTATCTATTGTGGACCTATAGCGGTCCTTACAGAACAGCAGACTGTACCGCACTCAAGCCTATGTACCGTAGCACCCTATACCAAGTTACCAGTCCTTATAAGAACTTTTGTGGACCAAGCAGGTTGTGTATTAGTGTTTAGCAGACTGTACGTCAGTCCCTATACCGCTGAAGGACTGCTGCAGTATAGGGCAGCGGTCAGCAGTGGTGCACGTCAACCCTATCTATTGTGGACCGATAGCGGTCCTTACAGAACAGCAGACTGTACCGCACTCAAGCCTATGTACCGTAGCACCCTATACCAAGTTACCAGTCCTTATAAGAACTTTTGTGGACCAAGCAGGTTGTGTATTAGTGTTTAGCAGACTGTACGTCAGTCCCTATACCGCTGAAGGACTGCTGCAGTATAGGGCAGCGGTCAGCAGTGGTGCACGTCAACCCTATCTATTGTGGACCGATAGCGGTCCTTACAGAACAGCAGACTGTACCGCACTCAAGCCTATGTACCGTAGCACCCTATACCAAGTTACCAGTCCTTATAAGAACTTTTGTGGAACAAGCAGGTTGTGTGTTAGTGATTAGCAGACTGTACGTCAGTCCCTATACCAATGAAGGACTGCTGCAGTATAGGGCAGCGGTCAGCAGTAGTGCACGGCAACCCTATGTATTGTGGACCGATAGCGGTCCTTACAGAACAGCAGACTGTACCGCACTCAAGCCTATGTACCGTAGCACCCTATACCAAGTTACCAGTCCTTATAAGAACTTTTGTGGACCAAGCAGGTTGTGTATTAGTGTTTAGCAGACTGTACGTCAGTCCCTATACCGCTGAAGGACTGCTGCAGTATAGGGCAGCGGTCAGCAGTGGTGCACGTCAACCCTATCTATTGTGGACCGATAGCGGTCCTTACAGAACAGCAGACTGTACCGCACTCAAGCCTATGTACCGTAGCACCCTATACCAAGTTACCAGTCCTTATAAGAACTTTTGTGGACCAAGCAGGTTGTGTATTAGTGTTTAGCAGACTGTACGTCAGTCCCTATACCGCTGAAGGACTGCTGCAGTATAGGGCAGCGGTCAGCAGTGGTGCACGTCAACCCTATCTATTGTGGACCGATAGCGGTCCTTACAGAACAGCAGACTGTACCGCACTCAAGCCTATGTACCGTAGCACCCTATACCAAGTTACCAGTCCTTATAAGAACTTTTGTGGAACAAGCAGGTTGTGTGTTAGTGATTAGCAGACTGTACGTCAGTCCCTATACCAATGAAGGACTGCTGCAGTATAGGGCAGCGGTCAGCAGTAGTGCACGGCAACCCTATGTATTGTGGACCGATAGCGGTCCTTACAGAACAGCAGACTGTACCGCACTCAAGCCTATGTACCGTAGCACCCTATACCAAGTTACCAGTCCTTATAAGAACTTTTGTGGACCAAGCAGGTTGTGTATTAGTGTTTAGCAGACTGTACGTCAGTCCCTATACCGCTGAAGGACTGCTGCAGTATAGGGCAGCGGTCAGCAGTGGTGCACGTCAACCCTATGTATTGTGGACCGATAGCGGTCCTTACAGAACAGCAGACTGTAACGCACTCAGGCCTATGTACCGTAGCACCCTATACCAAGTTACCAGTCCTTATAAGAACTTTTGTGGACCAAGCAGGTTGTGTGTTAGTGATTAGCAGACTGTACGTCAGTCCCTATACCAATGAAGGACTGCTGCAGTATAGGGCAGCGGTCAGCAGTAGTGCACGGCAACCCTATGTATTGTGGACCGATAGCGGTCCTTACAGAACAGCAGACTGTAACGCACTCAGGCCTATGTACCGTAGCACCCTATACCAAGTTACCAGTCCTTATAAAAACTTTTGTGGACCAAGCAGGTTGTGTGTTAGTGTTTAGCAGACTGTGCGTCAGTCCCTATACCGCTGAAGGACTGCTGCAGTATAGGGCAGCGGTCAGCAGTGGTGCACGTCAACCCTATCTATTGTGGACCGATAGCGGTCCTTACAGAACAGCAGACTGTACCGCACTCAAGCCTATGTACCGTAGCACCCTATACCAAGTTACCAGTCCTTATAAGAACTTTTGTGGACCAAGCAGGTTGTGTATTAGTGTTTAGCAGACTGTACGTCAGTCCCTATACCGCTGAAGGACTGCTGCAGTATAGGGCAGCGGTCAGCAGTGGTGCACGTCAACCCTATGTATTGTGGACCGATAGCGGTCCTTACAGAACAGCAGACTGTAACGCACTCAGGCCTATGTACCGTAGCACCCTATACCAAGTTACCAGTCCTTATAAGAACTTTTGTGGACCAAGCAGGTTGTGTGTTAGTGATTAGCAGACTGTACGTCAGTCCCTATACCAATGAAGGACTGCTGCAGTATAGGGCAGCGGTCAGCAGTAGTGCACGGCAACCCTATGTATTGTGGACCGATAGCGGTCCTTACAGAACAGCAGACTGTACTGCACTCAGGCCTATGTACCGTAGCACCCTATACCAAGTTACCAGTCCTTATAAAAACTTTTGTGGACCAAGCAGGTTGTGTGTTAGTGTTTAGCAGACTGTGCGTCAGTCCCTATACCGCTGAAGGACTGCTGCAGTATAGGGCAGCGGTCAGCAGTAGTGCACGGCAACCCTATGTATTGTGGACCGATAGCGGTCCTTACAGAACAGCAGACTGTAACGCACTCAGGCCTATGTACCGTAGCACCCTATACCAAGTTACCAGTCCTTATAAGAACTTTTGTGGACCAAGCAGGTTGTGTGTTAGTGATTAGCAGACTGTACGTCAGTCCCTATACCAATGAAGGACTGCTGCAGTATAGGGCAGCGGTCAGCAGTAGTGCACGGCAACCCTATGTATTGTGGACCGATAGCGGTCCTTACAGAACAGCAGACTGTACCGCACCCAAGCCTATGTACCGTAGCACCCTAGACAGACCAAGTTACCAGTCCTGATAAAGAGCTTTGTGGAACAAGTGAGTTGTGAATGATTAGCAGACTGCAGCAGAAGGGCAGCAGTCAAGTATAATATTCTTTCTATATTTGGAAGAAAGAATATTATACGTGTACAAGCCTATTACCGTACCACTGATACCAGTCCTGAAAAGAACCTTTGTGGAACTAATAGTAACAGCAAGTCTTTAAAATTATCCTCACTGCCTGACACACTGCTTCCTGCCTGTCCCTATACAAATTGGCAAAAAAGAGTAGGCTGGAACGATTAGCTGGAACAGCTCTTTTGTGGACCTGATAGTAACAGCTAATGATGATGATGATGATGATGATGAAGAAAGACTAATCTGGCTGAGCTGTCCCTAAAATAGCAGCATACAGCGCTCTGTCCCTTTATCTAAACTGACAAAAGAAACTCAGGCTGCTGACCTAACACCTATACCAGTCCTGAAAAGAACTTTTGTGTACCAAATAGCTAGCGTTTTCTCTGTCCCTACTCCACACAGGATCCTTTCCCTACAGTGACAGAAGAAAGAATGTAAAATGGCCACCGGATCGGGTGTATTTATAGGTTAGGGGGAATGTCCAAGTGTCCATGAGCTGTCATGTCTCAATTGGTTGTCCTGTAACACATGATAAACGTGTCACGAAAGGTTAAAGTTCTTGTATACATTAAACACGTAAGTCCGCCGGGGCGAACGACGGAAAAAGGCGTTCGAACCCGCGGACGGCGAAAGTCGGAAATTCGCCGCGAAACGACCGCCGGGCGAACCGTTCGGCCATCACTAGTGAGGATATCCTCCCATTCTTCAGTGTCCAGTGGGCCAACATCCTCCTCCCATCTATGTTTAGCTACCTCCGCAATCTCGGTGACCGTGCGCGTTCTAAGGAGGGTGTATATATTCGAAATAAGCTTGGCGGGATCCTCCCCCACTATAACACCCACCAGGGGCATTTCTTGAGTACTGGGGAACCCGTCCACAAATTTGGCCCGGAGGGCATGTGAAAGTTGTGCATAGCAAAAAGCCATGTGCGAGGGGAGTCTAAATTCCGCTTGTAATGCAGGAAAACTGCGGACTCCCATCGGGGAGACTACCTGGTGTAAATATATCACCCCCCTAGAAGCCCATTGCCCCACTCCCGGTAACGATCTGAGCTCCCCCAATTGGGGATTGTGCCACAGTGGAGTGTGAGAGTGTACCCTCTCAGCCCCGACCATCCCCTGAGCGACATCCCAGACAGGCCTGTGTTGGTCCAATAGGGGTGAACCGCCTTTCCTCCTCCCACCCCGCGCTCGTCCGCGAAACAGAACCTGTAGGGGAGCGTGTGTAGGGTCATTAACTTTTCCACACATCAGCGCGTGATATCGGGGGCCATCCGACTTATGCAGGTGGTGTAAATGGGACAACTGGGCCGCAATATAATACGAACGTAGGTCAGGGAGCGCCGCCCCTCCCGATTCCGTGGGGTTTTTAAGTGTATTCCATGCCAGCTTATGGCGGCCTGATCCCAAAACGAAACTATTAAGGATAGGGTCTATTGTTTTGAAGATCTTGAGGGGTATAAAAGTGGGTGAGTGCTACAGTTTATATAGGACTTTAGGTAAAATAATCATTTTTATCAGGTTGATTCTTCCCATTACTCCCAAGGGGAGTCTGGCCCACGTTTGAGTCTTGGCTTTGAGATATGGGAGCAGGGGTAAGATGTTATGGGTCACATAATCTAGAGGCTCCCTGGTGATCTGGACTCCCAAATATTGAATGGACGATACACGACAAAGTGGAAGGGAGGCTGCGTCGCAGGTGGGGGGAGACATATCTATGGGCAATATCTGGGATTTCGACCAATTAACCCGAAGGCCCGAGTGAACCCCAAAATCCTCAATAATCTGCAGAGCAGCCCGCAGGGACGGCCCCTCATCCGCCAGATAAAGGAGCATGTCGTCGGCATACAAGCTCACCTTGGTGGGACCCGACCGAAGCCCTTGGACATTAACATTAGCGCGGAGGGAGGCCGCGAGCGGCTCCACTGCCAAGGCGTACAGGAGAGGGGACAGTGGGCAGCCCTGCCTAGTCCCCCGTCCCAGGATCAGGGGTTCCGACATCTGCCCGTTCACCACCACCCTGGCCTCCGGGGAGGAGTATAGCACCCTAACCCATTGAATAAAATTAGGGCCAATCCCAAATCGTCTAAGGCATTTCCACAAATATTCCCATTCCACAGAATCGAACGCCTTGGCCGCATCCAATGCCACCACAACCAGGGCACCCGTCCCCTCATGACATGCCTGAAGATTCATGTGCAATCTACGGACATTCATGGCCGTGTTCTTGCCCGGCATAAACCCGGTTTGATCCGGATGAATCAGGGAAAGAATATGCGGGTTCAGTCGGGATGCCAACATTTTGGCCATTATCTTGGTGTCCACCTGGAGCAGAGAAATTGGCCTGTATGAGTCAGGAAGGAGGGGGTCCTTTCTCGGCTTCGGGATAACCACTATCGTCGCCTGCCGAAGGGAATTGGGAAGGGATCCAGTTTCAAATAAAAAATTGTATAGTCGGAGGAGTTCGGGGGCTAGCACCTCCAGATACGCCACATAAAAATCCAAAGGCAGCCCGTCCTGCCCAGGGGCCTTAGAGGCCACCAAAGACAAAACCGCAGCCTCCACCTCCTCCTTAGTAAAGGGGAGCTCCAACTCCGCGGTCTGAGCCGCAGACAGTTGTGCGAATGGGACGGTCTGCAGGAACGCCTGAGTCTCCTGTGCCGTGGCTGACGCTCTGGACGTGTACAGGTCTGCATAATACCGTTGAAACAGTTCTGCTACAGCCATCGGGTCAGATGTCAGGGCAGCATTCCGGTCTAGTAGCGAGACCACCACCGGTGGCCTGGCATCCTGATGGGCCAAGTATGCCAATAGCTTCCCAGCCCTTTCGCCCTGTTTCGAAAAAAAATGCTTACGCCGAGCCCGCTCGTAATGTAGTTGCTCAACCACGCGCGTTTGGAGTTTAAGTGCCGAGGCATTGGCATGTGTGGGAACAGACATGAACGCACTAGTCGTCGATTCCAGCTGTACCGTCGCCTGTCACAAGGTCTCCTGGGATGCCCGCTTTAACCTATTGATCCGGCTAATTAGAATAGCGCGAGCATGCAGTTTGAACGCCTCCCATACCGTCCCCACCGTAGCTGTGTCCCTATTGACCTCAAAAAAATACTGCCATTCCCCCGCCAGGCCCCCACCCTCCTCCCCCAACGCCGTCAACCAAAAGGGGTTAAGGCGCCAGGATCGAGGCCCCACCCGAGGGGCCAGACATATAGTCGCCCAACAGGGGGCATGGTCCGAAAGGGACCTAACATGGTATCCCGCATCCTCCACCCACGAGAGGAGGACATCGGACACGAGGATATAATCAATCCGGGACATAGTGGTGTGCGAGACTGAGAAACAGGGAAAAACAGTGGCAGCGGGGTTTCTATGACGCCATACCTCAGTCAAGGAGAACTCACCAAGAGTGCGGGACAGCCTAGTTTCTGTCGGAGTGGCCGGGTCCATGTCACCACGTAGCCTATCCCTGCGGGGGTTCAGAGTCATGTTAAAGTCCCCAAGCCAAATGGCTGGGGTACCCGGGTATTTGGCCATGTACATCAGTCCCTCTGTGACCAGGCATGCAGAGTATGGGGGTGGTATATACAGGGCTATGATTAGATATGGTTTGCCATAAATATTACAGTGCATAAAAACATATCGGCCCAGTGGGTCTGTCCGCAGGGAGATCAGGCCAAAGTGTAACGTCTTAGCCACAAGGACCGAGACACCACAAGAGTAAGGGGAATGAGTTGCGTGATAAGACCAGCCAACCCAGGGCCGCCGCAGTGCGAGCCGGAGCTGGCCGGTCACATGCGTCTCAGTCAGCACAACAATGTCAGCCCTGTATGCCTTTAGGCAACCAAAGACAGCAGTACGTTTGATTTTGTCTCTGATCCCGCGGACATTCCACGTCAAAAATTTAACGGCCGACATGTACCCACAGAATTGCAGTCATGAACCAGGGCGTACAGATTGACCTCCAAAGCGGAACCTCCCTCCACCCCCGAGTATGACACCGTAAGAAAAGAGAAAGAAAAAAAAAAGGACACATGAGAAATCCCATGTTACAGAGATAGTCACTTGTACCACCAAAAACACAACCTTGAACAGAACTTCAAACAAATTCCCCCCCTCCCACCCCCACCCAGCCCTCAGCCTCCCCAACATAACTGGAGCATACATCCCCAACCTAGTAGGTCCCTGTCCCCTCGTCATGCGCACAAGGACAGCCGAGCGGCCGCTGCCGGTCAACCCGCACAGTCCCCTGCGCATGCGGCCAACGTGGTACCCACCCTATCAGAGGATGACCACTCGCTGAGACGGCGACTGTGGCTATACCATAAGCCCATAGGAGCAATAGAGCCAACCGCCCCCGCCCCCAACCCGGTAGAAAGGCATAAGAAAAATAAAACATAAAAAAGTCCAGAGACATTGCACGATGTCCGTGAAACATATATAACAGCCATCTCGAGAACATGTCATAGCAGTTAGCACAAGCAAAAATAAAGCGATAGTAAAATAAGAAGGAAAAAAAAGAACAGAGAATTGAGGCATACATCTTACCCCCCCCCTCCCCCCGGAAAAGGCAAAGTCATCTCACTTCTTGTGACAGTCCTGGCGCCCACCGAAGAAAGAAAGCCGCTCATAGTCCGCTAGTCAGCACAGCACAGTCAGCATAGAGCGGGAAGCCCAAAGGCACCAAAGGTAAAAAGAAAAGGGGTAAAATATAAAAAAAAAGAAAAATTAAAAAAATTTAGAAACAGGAGAAGCATATAAATAGCAGCAGTGGGCGCAACACAATCCGCGTAGATGCAGGTAAGGACAACAAGGGGCAACAAAGGAGGACCCTGGAACAGAAGAACAGTCAAAATGAGGGCTCACCTCCGCGATGCAATCCAGGCTTTCCTCCGCTGCTCAGGCCGGGCGGTTCCTGGCGGCCTCCCGTCTATCTAGCCATTCCGCCGCCTGCGCAGCATCGTCAAAAAAGTGTGCACGGTCCTCCCCAATAATTCGGAGCCTTGCTGGGTACATCATCGTGTACTTCAGATGGTGGGTCCGCAGCCGTCGCTTCACCTCCACAAAACGAGCCCTCTGCCTCTGCACCTCCGCCGAAAAATCCGGAAAAACCATCAATCAGCCAGCCTGAAAGGGTATGTTACCCTTTTCTCTGCTTAAACGTAGAATGGCGTCACGATCTCGGAAATTCAGCAACTTGGCGATGAACGTGCGGGGAGGCGCACCCTCTGGTGGTCTCTTGGCCGGCATGCGATGCGCCCTCTCCACCATGAACGACGTGGAGAAGGCCTCCCTCCCGTAGGTTGTAATCAGGAGATTCTCTAGGAAGGTGGGGGGATCCTGTCCCTCAGCACCCTCCGATAGGCCCACGAAGCGAAGGTTCGATCGGCGGGCCCTGTTCTCCAGATCGTCATGCTTCATGGTGAGGAGCTGCAATTGGCGCTGTACCTCCGCGTGGGAATGCTGGAGCGGATGCAGCGCATCCTCCGCGGTACTAATCCTGTCCTCCGCTTCCTTGACACGGTCCCTGAGCTTGGTCATGTCCTGTCTGATCAGGGAGATGTCCACACATATTTCCTCGATCTTGGAGGTTAAGGACATCTGGCATACGGAGATGGCCTCGAGCACCTTAGTAGTGTCGCTTGCCGGCTGTTGGTCCGCACGCTGCGAGGAGGCGCCATCTTGGTCCCCCTCCCTGTCTGCTCTCCGGTATTTCTCGAGGGAAGATGCAGCAGAACTGCTACTTTTCTTCGGCGGGGACATCGTGATATCGCTGGCCGGGATGTCCACGAGCCTCCCGGGTATACACTGGCGATTCCCGGTCGAGTGTAGGCTAGCAGGATGTCTGGGCAGGATAGGCCGGGAGCGGAGCTCAGCTCACATGCGACCTACACCATCGCCGTCCAGGCCACGCCCCCAAAGTGTTCGAGTTTTACTTGAAGAAAAGGTGGCAACCCTACCCATAGATCTTTGGTCTGTACTCACAGGAGTCACAAACAGATCCTCTCAGGCACAGCTTCCCTTCAGTCAGCTCTTCAGAAGTACCAGGACCACTCCATTTTAGCTTTAGACCCTCGGGTCGCACACCTAAGGCCACATGGCAGCAGGTGCCAGGGGAGGCAAGCCTGCCTCACCCCTGGCTGGTGCACTCCACTCTCTGGGAAGGACCCAGAACTCACATGTTCCCAGAATATATAGGCCAATCCCAGCATGCCCAGGGCCACCTCCCCTGTAATTGGCTGAGGCTGCTACATACTCCCGCTGCCTATTTGCCTAGCTCCCACCCATGTTCCAGAAGGTTCTACTAGTTTCTAGAAGGCGGGAGGAGCCCCTTGGCAAGCTTAACAGCACCAGAACACCATGAGCAGTCCTAACTAATGAATTGCAGCATTCTGTTCTGCAAAATGTTGAAGAAAGATTTGCCTCCAGCCCCACTATAAGAGCAAATTACATTAATCTAACAATTTACATCCTAGCACCTATACTAGGAGGGTGCTACATAGACAGTACTTATCCTGATTTGTTCATTTTGTCAATGGAGCCCATTATATTCACTCCAACAGCTTCCAGGTTCACCACCACCAATACAGTAAAAGGAAATATACATATGGCAATCAAATCAGAAGGTCGGAGTTTGCCATCTTCCTTGCTGGCTATGTACAGTATATGTCAGAAAGATTTCAGCAAGAATGTAGGCCACTTGAAAATCCATAAAACTGGCTGTTGCACAATGTCTTTGGAGAGGTATTTGATTGCACAAGAGCTGACTCTTTGTATGACGCACAGCGAGTCAGTGTTGTGTCATGTGAACCGCTTACCTGTAAAATAAACAACTTAAATATGAAGGAGGCTTACAGGTCTTTTCACACAACAGTAAAGAGTCCTCATCAATGTTTCCCACCATCCACTTCACAGAAATAAATTAGGAAAAAATTCAGCAGGATAAGAGGTTTAAATATGGAAATGACCACACTACACACCTTTCTGTTTACAATCAATATAAATGTCAGTAAACATAAAGGCACAAGGTGCACTAGAGGACCTGTACTCTAACACACAAATGTTTTACAATGCAGTTTAATTCCTTCATCCTATAATCTTCTTTCATTAGACGCTTTACCTACTGCAATCTGTAACATTTGCAACATGCATTTCCACGAAGGGACATCACATGAAAAAGAAATGCTATCTCCATGCAACCTATTATTATACAAGTTTGCACTCATTAGTACTAAATAAATGCACATACAATGATTAACCCAATGTAACAAACAATGAAAATGTAATGTTCACAAGAGCTTGCAATCTAAAAGGGATGCGAGTAGGTAGAATTTGGTTCAGTTAAAGTGATTCTATGTTAGACTTTAAAGTCTTATTATAAAGAGATATTTTAGTTTGATCATGGGGTGCAGTAGAGTCATCCTTTGGTTGTTTGTCACTCTAATCCAGCCTATCTTGGAGTTTTGGGTGTTATCACCTACCTTGGGGTGATCCCACTCCTACAGATATTTTACCACAAATCTCTAGGTGGTGTACCTTTCCAGCCTTTACCAAAACTAATATTAAGTTTGCACTGGACTGAGCCTTTATAGAAAATTGGATTGGAGGGTGGGGGGGTTATAGTAAACAGTACAGTTACAATACAATTCAATACAAGAGGGTAGATAGGCCTCCCTGATAAGATGAGTTGGAGATAGCCAGAAAGATTGAAGTAGGGAGTTCCAGAGGATTGGAGGGGCTCTGGAGAGTTCCTAGAGGCAAGCATGGGAGTAGATGACAAGGCAGCTAGAGCACAGGAGGTCTTGGGATGAGCAAAGAGAACAGCTTGGGTGATATTTTTAGATGAGGTTGGTGATATACAGTAGCTCAGGGAGGAGTAATGGATGGTTTTGTATGTTGTTGTTAGCATTTTGAATTGTATTTGTTGGGGGAATCGAAGGCATTTGTCGCAGTCGGGGGGCAGTCTTGGAGAACACTAGCCATAGCAGTAGAGAGGATCCCACTGACCAGCTGGATAAGTACACAAGCAAGCCACCCTAATGGATGATGCAAGCTCACCCAAGGTGCAAGGTCTAAGCACTAACCAGTATTCACCAGAGCTCCTGATGGCGGTGATGGATTTTGCTGGGTATTAGTACCAGGTCATGGTCTTCAGGATCACCTCACCAGGAGGTGGCCAAGCCAAAGTCCAGCAGCAAATATGGTAGGTGAGGATCAAGCAGAAGCGTGGTCTTACTGAGTGTTACAAGCCAAAGGTGGGCAACTAGTGGTTGCAGGTTGGGACCAAGAGGAAGCATAGTAACGAGTGGTAGTGAAGATAAGGCAGCTGCAGGTATGCAAAGGGGCAAGATATCAACTGGAGAGAACACAATAATCTGGCAAACAGGAAGTGCAAAGGCATGGCTTAAAGCGGACCTTCAGTAATTTTTTCACCTATTAAATCTTCTGCCCTTGTTGTTTTAACTTTGGATAGAAAAACATTTATTTTCTGCCAGTAATTACCTTATACAGCCCACTTCCTGTTTCTTGTCTGGTAAAAAGCCTAGGCTTATGACATCATGCACAGCTCTCTCTCTAGCTCTTGTGGGAGTTTGCCAGGAAGCAAGGGGGATGAGTCATAGGGGGGTCAATGAGAGTTGCAGAGCTTGAGGTGTGCCTCTGTGTGTCTGTGTAAATCCAGGAAGTGAACAGACAGCAGCTTCAGTTGCCCACAGTTAAAAATGGTTGCAGCCAGACTTAGTGGAGGGAGCAGCATATTTGGCAAGTACAGAGTCACAGTATATATAAAATAATATGCGAAGTGGTTGGAGGGAAGCTTCAGAATGGCAAAGATATTTTTATTAAAAATTATGTGCGCAGACTGCAGTTCCTATTTAAATAGGAATTTCATGGGAGGAGAAAGGAGTTCAAGGTTCACCAGACACAAGGTACAATCCACGATTATTTAAGGGTTTAGATGATAGGATGCTGTCCAGCATCTCAGCTCTCAATGACAGCTATTGCCGGATGCAGCAGAGGTTATGGGTTTAGATCCTGGTCCTAGCAGTACTTCCCTCCTTCCATGGTGTCCCTTGGACATCTTAGGGCCAGGTTTGTGAGGAAACCTTTGGTGGAATTATCTTATTAATACAGGGGCATGAAAGTTCTTCTCAGGTTCTGAAGAAAGATACTCAATTCGGGTTACTTAAGAAGTAAGTATGAAGAGCAATATTGGTGTGCCCAGCAGTCTAGAGCATTTAATCTAAAAGCAGATTTAGTTTATCTGACTGTGTGACGGACTGGGGTTTATATGGTCACAAAACAGACACCCCAAAGCAAAGTACATATTCATTTTTTTTTTATATTTCTAAACATCTCCCTTCTATTCTATTAATAACCAGTAGATGGCAGAGAAGGTACACAAACAGAGTCTATATAAGGCCACACACCATGTGACTGGAAATTAAACTACTTCCAGCCATAAAGTCAGTGGTCATATCTCATGCTGTTTGTGTGATTCTTTGCAGTCCACGCCAAGCTGATCACCTTATCTCATCGCGTCTACAATCATCGGCTCTCTTAATTCACATTTTGAGGCCGGTAACATTTTGGGGGCTCGTCCGGGATTCGTTGTGTTACCAGTGAGAAGGAAGCGCGAGACAAGCGTGAACCTGCTACAGAGCTACAAGGAGAGTCGTGAGAGTCGTCTGCCTCGTGAGTGCAAGTCTTCAGATTGCAACAGGGATGGCGTCTCCTCGTCGTGCGCTGATGTGGGATATCCAGAAACAAATTCATCTGCTTAATGAAGAACAGCTGCATAGCCTCGCTATTACGCTGGAAGATGAAAGAGACGTGGACGTTCCATCAGTGACTGGTACCAACGAAATGGAACTTGTTGAATTTATTGAAGACTACTTGAGAAGTGATCAGCTGGAAAAGTTGGAAGATCAAGGTATGTCTTACCTACTCATCATCCAAGACAAGATCAATGAACTAAAACTTAACAAGGAAAGTACACCAACTGTGGACATTGCAACTGCTGCAAAAAAAATAAGTAGTGGAACTGCAAGGACTGAACAGGTATCGGAGGTGGTGAGATTAACTGATGTTGTTGCTTTATTGCCACGTAGAGAATTTAAAATGCATGGTGGTGTAATTTCAGATCATGGTTCGGACATGAGTTACAGTAGCGTGTGCAGACAAATTGACGAGGGTCTAACAGAAAAATTCCCTGAATCTGAAATTATACGCACAGTGTTGAGAATAATCAAACCTGGTAATTTTAAAGATATGTTGACTGACAAAGATGATCTTACTGTTGCTGAATTGAAAAGGTTTTTGAAGTCACATATGAGAGAACGAAGTGGTAATGAGTTATTTCAGGACCTTAGCAATGCTACCCAGCAAGAAAGAGAAACAGCACAACAATTTGTTTATAGGCTAGTGGGGTTAAAACAAAAAGTTCTGTCTACATCACAACATGATAGGCGAGAGCTTAACTATGACAAAAAACTGGTGCAAGGCATATTCCTTCATACACTGTATCAGGGACTAAATGAGAAAAATTCTAATGTTAGACGAGATATCAAGCCTTATGTGTCTGATTTGACAGTAACGGATGACTTTATCATAGAGCAAGTCACCAGATCAGTTGATGAGGAAACAGAAAGGCAGAGACGCTTAAACAGTGCTCCTAAACATAAACCTCTTACTGTTCATTCATCCCAGACACCAGGGAATAGTGAAAAAGACACCTTCCAAAAGAGAGTTGAGGGAGATGTTAAAGCAAATCACACTGCATTAATGGAACTAACAACACAGGTCTCTGCTCTCACAAAGAACCTGGAAAAGATGATGAAGCTAACTCCTATTGTTGGAAACCAAATGACTAAGCCACTAACCAATGTTCAAGTTCCAGATACAACTCACTGCAAGCCCAGGTGTGATGATTGCATTAAACGAGAGAGTCAGAACTGCTACCATTGTTTCTACTGTGGTTGGACAGGACACAGAGCGGTTGATTGCTTGAAGAAAAGAAGGCAGTCGGGAAACGACAGACGGTCACTGGGAAAGGGACAACCAGTGACCACCTCAAATGATCTGTCCCATGCTAAGGTAAACAGGGTATTCACCCACCGGTCAACTAGAACACTCCCAAAAGAGAATGGATTCTCCAAACAACACGTAGCACAATTAATTGGAGGAAAATGCCTACTGTCATGTCAGATGAATGGTGTACCGGTTGACATGTTGATGGATACAGGAGCTCAGGTCAGCATTGTCGGGAAGACATGGTTACAAAAGTTTCTACCCAGCGTCTCCATTAGGCACATACAAGATTTACTTTGTGATGACAACTTATCCATTACAGCTGCAAATGGTTCTCTCATTCCATTCATCGGATGGATTGAAGTCTGCCTGGAATTCAAAAGTAGTGGACATGGAAACTCAGCCATTTATGTGCCAATGCTGGTGAGTGACTGCTGTAATGACAATCCAATTCTTGGGTTTAATGTTATCGAAGAATTGATCAGAGAAAACCGTGACCGACCAAACAGCACCCAAAACCTGACTATCTTGCTGAGTGAAGCTATGAAAGTAAGACAGAGTGTAGCGAATAACATTGTCAATGCTGTCAGTCAAGCAACTGACCCAGGAGAAATATTCGATAGTCGTATGGTCAAAGTGGGGAAGAAGGGACTCCAGATTAAAGGAGGCGAGCTCTGTGAAGTCAAATGCAGAATTAGAGCGTGGCCGAAAGGAGGAATCATGTCATTTGAACCACTTCCCGAATATCCAGTCGAGGAAGGACTTGAACTATTTCCTTCAGTGGTAGATGTGCCAAATGGGTTCTCTAAACTGGTGAAGATACCTATACTGAACCGTGCTCAACATGACATCTACCTTCCACCCAGAACAGTATTGGGTACCATTTCTCCAGCAGCTGAGATTCTACCATTGTCTCCAAACAAAGACGATGGAAAGGGAATTGACCAGAAGAAAAGGGTGTTTCATGTAAACCAGTTGAATCAAGTGGACACTGGAAATCAGCTACCCACTAACAAATCTGTTAAGTGGCACCCACCTGTCAATTTGGAAGATCTCTCAGAAGAAGAACAGGCGATAGCGAGACAAATGTTATATGATGAATCAGATGTCTTTGCTCGAGATGAGGGAGACATAGGATGCATCCCTAACCTGAAACTGAGGATAAATCTGAAAGATGAAACTCCTGTCCAGAAACGCTACAATTCGATACCGAAACCCCTATACAAAGAAGTGAAAGAATATATCCAAAACCTTCTTGACCGAGGTTGGGTAACAAAATCTTCTTCCGCATACTCATCACCAGTTGTTTGTGTTCGAAAGAAGGACAGTAGCCTACGACTATGTGTTGACTTTAGGGAGTTAAACAGAAAGACTATCCCAGATAGACATCCACTACCCAGAATACAAGATCTGCTGGATAGCTTAGGAGGATTTACGTGGTTCTCAATCCTGGACCAGGGTAGTGCGTATCATCAAGGCTTTGTGCATGAAGATTCCAGACATCTGACGGCTTTCAGCACCCCCTGGGGACTCCTGGAGTGGAACCGTATTCCATTTGGATTAACGAATGCCCCAGCAGCTTTTCAGAGATGCATGGAGAATGTATTAGAGGGCATCAGAGACAAATGTTGTTCTCCATACTTGGATGACGTACTTTGCTACTCCAAAACTTTTCAGGAGCATGTCAATGATATTAGGCAAGTGCTTAGTCGAATGCGTGAGCATGGTATCAAACTTAGACCGAAGAAGTGCGAACTCTTTAACCACTACAGATCCGCGCTATTGCCAAATGACGGCATCAGCGCGGACCTACATTTCCGGGACGACGTCTATTGACGTCGTCCCGGATACGAGCGGCCTGCGCGCCCCCTGAGGGGCGCGCACGGCGCGCACTGTGATCGGCGAGTCCGTGAGACTCGCCTGATCACCGATCCGTGCAAGGGGTCGATCCCGACCCCTTATCACGTGATCAGCTGTCAGCCAATGACAGCTGATCATGTGATAGAACGGAGCCGGTAATCGGCTATTATTCCTCCTCGCGCTGACAGCGCGAGGAGAGAAAAAAAAAGCCGATCACCGGCGGCCGTGATCGGGACATCAGTCCCGATCACGGCCAGCAATACAGCTGACCACCTGCCCCCTGCCAGTGCCCACCTGCCCACCGCCGTGCCATCCTGAATAAAAGTAAGTGCCCCCCATCAGTGCCCCCCATCAGTGCCCATAGTGCCCACAGTGCCACCTACAGTGCCACCCACAATGCCACCCACAGTGCCATCCAGCAGTGCCACCAACAGTGCCACCCACAGTGCCCACAATCTGCCTCAAAGGTGCTGCGACCCAGTGCCGCACATCAGTGCCCAGCAGTGCCGCCCATCAGTGCCCAGCAGTGCCGCCCATCAGTGCCCAGCAGTGCCACCTATCAGAGCCACCTATCAGTGCCACCTATCAGTGCCCATCAGTCCCATCTATCAGTGGTACCTATCAGTGCCCATCCGTGCCACCCATCCGTGCCACTTATCCGTGCCACCCATCCATGCCATCTTATCTGTGCCCATCTTTGCCCATCAGTGCCGCCTTATCTGTGCCCATCGGTGCCGCCTTATCTGTGCCTATTAGTGCCGCCTTAACTATGCCTATCAGTGCCCACCAGTGCAGCCCATCAGTGCCCACCAATGCAGCCCATCAGTGCCCACCAATGCAGCCCATCAGTGCCCACCAATGCAGCCATCAGTGCCGCCTAATCAGCGCACTTCAATGAAGGAGAAAAATGACCCGTTTGCAAAATTTTATAACAAACTATTAAAACATGATTTTTTTTTTTTTTTTTTGCATCTTTTTTTGTTTGTTTAGCAAAAAATAAAACTCCGAGCTGTAACTAAATACCACCAAAAGAAAGCTCTATTTGTGGGAAAAAAATGATAAAAATTTCATTTGGGTACAGTGTTGTATGCCTGCGCAATTGTCATTCAAATTGCATCAGCGCTGAAAGCTGAAAATTGGTCTGGGACTGAGGGGGGTTTAAGTGCCCAGTAAGCAAGTGGTTAAACGACAGATTCGATACCTTGGACGAATGGTGTCAGAAGAAGGCATAAAAATTGACCCAAAAGATCTTGAAGCGGTATTACATTTGAAAAGGAAAGAACCAAAAACAGTGGGAGGAGTCAGATCTTTGTTAGGATTCCTGAGCTACTACAGGTCCTTCATTCAAGATTTCTCTCGACTTGCTAAACCACTGTATGAACTTTTGCAGAACACTGAGAAAGAATCTGCTACATCCATCCCCAAAAACAATCGGAGGGAATCTACAAAGAAAAACGGGAACAAAGCACAAGTGCCATCTAAAACACTGATTCAATGGACACCCAAACATCAAGCTGTAGTATCCAGACTGGTGGACATGCTAACCAATCCACCAATTCTAGCATACCCTGATTTTGACTTACCCTTCGTCTTACACACTGATGCTTCCAATGAAGGCCTAGGTGCTGTACTATACCAACGACAAGGAGAAAAACTTTGTGTTATTGGGTTTGGCTCCAGAACATTGACTCCAGCAGAGCGTAATTACCATCTTCACTCTGGTAAACTTGAGTTTTTAGCTCTCAAGTGGGCAGTCTGTGACAAATTCAGAGATTACTTGTACTACGCTCCAACATTCACCGTTTACACAGACAACAACCCATTGACATATGTATTGAGTACTGCCAGACTGAATGCTGTGGGTCATCGCTGGGTTGGCGAGTTGGCTGATTTCCACTTCGATATCAAGTACAGGCCAGGTAAACAGAATGCAGACGCAGATAGACAATCTGCCCATTGACTCAGGAGAATATCAGAGCATTACAACAAGACGATACCAACATTAGAGAAGTGGTCTGGCTTAAGGAGAACGACTGGATTCCAAACCACAAAGAAAAGGAGAGTATGACCAGCAAAACAAGACGTTTGATACATGAATGGAATAAACTCAGAGTCGATGAAGGAATCCTCTACCGACACTCTGGAACTCGAAAACAGCTAGTTCTACCAGAAAAGTTAAAACCATTGGTCTTAAGAAATCTTCACCTGTGAACCAAGATATGCAAATGGAAAATGATGTTGATGGAGAAGACTCAACTCCTGTCAGAAGATCTACCAGACAAGCTAAGCCTAAAGAGATCTTTACGTATGACACACTAGGTCAGCCAAGATGCATACCAAGTCAGGTTCACACCATACAAACTCCTACAATGCTAGCTACTCCCAGGACATGCCAGGTAGTTAACGTAGCTCCTTGGTGGCAACAAGTACCTATTTGGGTTACTTAAATCACTAAATAGTGTTCAGATACCAATTGAGTTTAATGTCGGGAGCCATTAACTGAAGGAGGGGAGAGTGTGACGGACTGGGGTTTATATGGTAACAAAACAGACACCCCAAAGCAAAGTACATATTCATTTTTTTTTTATATTTCTAAACATCTCCCTTCTATTCTATTAATAACCAGTAGATGGCAGAGAAGGTACACAAACAGAGTCTATATAAGGCCACACACCATGTGACTGGAAATTAAACTACTTCCAGCCATAAAGTCAGTGGTCATATCTCATGCTGTTTGTGTGATTCTTTGCAGTCCACGCCAAGCTGATCACCTTATCTCATCGCGTCTACAATCATCGGCTCTCTTAATTCACTGCAAAACAGTTGAACATAACTAGGGCTTGTATGCTGTACACATATCATTGTTCCTTCAGGGTACATGACCACCCGAATAAACATTTATTCATATACTCTAGTTTTGGACTTCTTTGGATTTTAGTTGAAGGTAAACTGATCAATATTTTCATCATCATTTCCCATATAGCCTGTTTAAAAAAAAAAAAAAAAACGTTCCTCAATTTCCTCTCACAGTCATGGGTCCTTCCTGTGGAACACAGTGAGGACAAGTGAGGGACAATTGGTGTTTGTAAGACACTTCATACGAGGTCTTGTCATTTTTTCAGGATTCAAGAGCCCTTGAAAACTGAGACATAGGAGCAGTGTTGGAGGGAGGGAGTAAAATGAAATGAAGTCAACATAGATTAACAAAGTCAAGACTAAACTGTTTCCAAAATTAGCAAACGAGATGTAGTCACAAAAAACAAATGATTTCAAGTTTTATGGTAATTTTTGTCCCGTAAAAATGACTGTTTGCAGTGGGTGAAGGTAATCCAAAATTACATGTATTCCATTATGCTTCAAAATGCTAGCTTTTCTTCAGTTGTGCTTATAGTCACTACAATGAAATATTTACATTTATTTACATATTATTAACAACCTGTAAAAGAAAACATGGCCTCACTGACCTCTATAGCTACAGACACTGTGGAGTAATTCTCAAAGCTCCTCGCAGAGGCACTCTGGTAGGTTGTAGTCAAGCCTTTAGCAATGGCAGTAGCAGAATATTGTTCTGTGTTAGTCATCAACAAAAGTAAAAGTCTGGATTTGGGGCAATACCATTTATTGTATCTAAATAGATTGTAGTGCCAACCTTCCAGATACACTGGCCTCTTTTTTCCAGGCAGTATCTACTTGCAGTGGCAGTAAGTGTTAGGTTTGGTGATTATTACACTGTATTTTGCTAACCAATAAATTCAACAAAATGTAAAATACCACACCAATGATAAACATACTGTATACTGTAGGTCTCAGTGTCTGGTGCCAGTGATTGTAGAGCAGTCTCTATTGCTACCAATAAATCAATGGGAATTAGTAGGAGGGAGAGTTTCATGGGGTTCTGCTGCCTTATGGCAAAAAGTGACCAACTCGATCTTTTCCTTAAAGTATAATTGAACGCATTTGTTTTTACATTTTGGATAGAGTAGAGAAGGATTACAACACCTGTAAAAAAAATTCTGGTGTCTGTGTCCCCATTAGGGAGATTCATCCCCTCTATTTGTCCTGTTTACCTAGAGTGAAAGAAAATTCACATTTTGGGTCTTCAGCAAAACAGGAATAGAAGGGAAATCTTCCAATTGGAACAATAGTTCTGGCGACCCAAGTGACAACCAGGGGTTCTCTCACTTTAGTGAGACTTCCCCTTACTTTCTGTTTTGGCTATGGGACAGGAAGTGAAGGAAAACCCCCCAATGGGAGACAGATAGGAAAACAAACAAAAATAAATAACCTGATAGGGGTTTATAAAGCTCCCCTACTATATCCAAGATAAAAAAAGTTTTGCCTTTAGGTCAACTTGAACTGCTTCCCTTTTGGCCTTTTGTAATATGACAGCTGGGTGGGAGCTCTTCCATTCTGGGTGGACATCATATAGCATCAGCTACAAGCCATGCTGCAGAGTGATTTGTCAGCTGCTGTGTCCACCAGATAACAGATCAGTGTACCAGGCCGCTTCCGGTACCATGGGATCGCTGTGACCAATCACAGCAGATCACGTGACAATTGTACACAATGTATGGCTCCCATTCATAAAATGCATTTGTACTATTGTGTTGATCTCTGTGATTCGTCACAGTGATCACATGGTACAGACAGTGCCAATGGCAGCCCAGCTGTACCATGCGAATAGCTATGGCCAATCACAGCTAATTATAATAGCACACACAGAATGAATTGATTTCATTCAGAAAAAATGTTTGCTTATAATAGTGATTATTAACGTGTGTAAAAAAATATATATACATGTATATATATATTGATCACCTCCCCATGCCTCTTACTAAATATAAGCTCAGGCTGTCTACTTTCCAAAAAGGGGTCTTTTTGGGGAAATTTGTACTGTCTTGGCATTATGGGGCCTCAGTCAGTACATCAGGATTGTACGATTTTCAGATATATATCATAGTTTTTGGACTCTATAACTTACCTAAAGACTGAATAATGTACAATGATTTGGATTATTTTCACCAAAGATATATAGCAGTATACATTTTGGCCTAAATTTATGAAGAGGCATTATTTTTCTTTTGCAAAAGTTTAACACAGAAATTAAGAAAAAATTTTTTTTTTTTCAAAATTTTCAGGCTTTTTAGTTTATTTAGCAAAGAATAAAAACCCAGTGGTAATAAATACCACCAAAAGACAGCTCTGTGTGGAAAAAAAATGCTAAAAATGTCATATGGGTAGATTGTTGCATGACCGCGCAATTTTCATTCAAAGTGTGACATCGCTGAAAGCTGAAAATTGGCCTGGGCAGGAAGGGGGTAAACGACTGCTTTTTATTTATACCTTAATGCATAGGATGCATTACCTTTACAACCCCTTTAAAGAGGAAGTAAACTCTGATGGGTTTACTTCCTCTTTGATTCCCTGCAAAGGTAAAGCATAATGGACTACTATGCATCGCATAGTAGTCCATTATGTGTCACTTACCTGACACAGGAGCCAGCAAAGTCACCGCTGTACCCTGTAGTTCCGAGCGTCCATCTTCTTGGTGGGTCTCCGTGGGTCTTGCTGCTCCGCCGCTGTGATTTGCCAGAGCAGCGATGACGTCACTCCCACGCATGCTCACAGGAGCAAACACAAGCGGCATATCGCCGCGATCTGCGGCTTACCCAGTGCGCCTGCACGCCGCTGTCTATGGCGCATGCGCCGTAGACAGCGGTGGCTGTCTTCAGGTAAATATCTCCTAAACCGTATAGGTTTAGGAGATATTTCTTGGACCTACAGGTAAGCCTTAATCTAGGCTTACCTGTAGGTCAAAGTGGTTTGTAAGGGTTTACAACCACTTTAAAGAAAGCGAGTAGCATGATCCTGGTCATCAGACTGAGGACATCTTGTGGGAGAAAAGAAGTACTGCAGGAGAAACCTCGCGACTGAAAGTAACTATTCCAATCAAAGCTGTTTTTTCTACAAGCTAGCGCTTTTTATCTTTTTTTTTGGGCTGGGTGTCTCCTTTAAAGTATATTTCTTGTAAGAGAAGGAGTGGCTTCCATCTGGAAATGGTAGTTAGTTGTATTTTTGTGTAGAAATGGTAGTTAGTTGTATTTTTGTGTAGAAATGGTAGTTAGTTGTATTTTTGTGTTCACCTTTAATACTTTCTTTGTCACTAACTATGAACAAACATACAAAAAATGCAAGTCATAAATACTTATCTGTACACTTGTCTCTGATCAGTAACTCAGAAAGCTAAGGTAACTAGAGAGATTGGTTGAACCATGCTCTCCTCTGATCTAGTCCTCATCTTGTGAGTTCTTCCTATGATAGAGGTGGTCAAAGTATTGGAACTGTAAATGCATTAAGTAATAGAAGGGATGACCTAAATAAAGTCTTTGGCATCACACTTGTTGTAGGATACGTATCACAGCCAGAATTGTTAGAAGAAGCAATAGTAGTGTTTGATTCTCCTATCACTAAGTTCACAGTTATTGTGATCAGAATACAAATTAAGAAATAAAAAACAACCTGAATATACTTTTAATCAACCCTCAATAAATATCTGATAACTTTCTATGAGAAGCAGAGATCTGCAGAATATGTGTGGTCTGTACTGACACAGCAACAAGTAGGTGACATATGACTCAGAGACATTGGGAGATGTGGGAGTGTCACAGTGTTCTGGAGGGTGATTTGCATCGCTGGCTCCTCCAGCCTGGGTATATAGGGTCACCTATGACTGGGCACTGCCTATTCCACCTCATCATGGAAAGGACTCTGGTGAGCCTGTTTTGTCTCCTGGCTGGCATTGCAGGTGAGTGACTTCCACTGAATATGCACTGTACTATGCTGATTATCATGAGTATTCAGCAAAACTTTTTCTCCTGCTGGCCTTTTATTCCTGCTGGGTTTTTTATTTTGTGCACTGCAAATGAAAAAGTACTGTAAATTTAGATTTTTTTTTTTTTTTTTACAAAAATCATGGTTGGGTCTATGAAAAAAATAAAATATGTTTATTTAGATACTTAGAAAATTGTAATGTTTCAAAAAATTCAAATTTTTTTTTTTTTCATAATTGTGGATTTTTATTGATACACTAACAATTTTCTGAGTCTCTAAATAAAGTTATTTCATTTGAATAGACTCAGCCAAGCCTAAAATAACCCTTTTTACCAAGGTAACTTGATTACAAGGGTTCCTTTCATTATATTCATTTTTTTGGTTTTAGTGACAACACTGAATTGGTGAGTGGATGTTTGGATTATTAGCATTATAGGAAAATTCTTATGCCTTATGTCTTTGATTTTATTTGAGTTTATTTACTGAAATTAACCAGTATTTGTTTCATAAAAATGTCACTTCATATGCATATTAATAGATAATTGAACCAAAAATGTCACTTATATTGAATAGAACAACATGAGTCAAAGTATTTTGTGTTAGTGATAGGTGAAGATATATTTCATAGTATTAATCATCATCCACTTTAGTTGTAAACATTCATGAATTGATAATAATAACACTAGGGCTCAAAAGTTAAAGTTAAAAGTTGTATATATAAAGTCAATACTTTTTTTTTTTTAATTTTGCATATAATTTTGTTGCATTTTTTTACTCATCTGTGTCCGAATAGGGAGATTAACCTTCACTACCTGCACTGCAGATGCAACAGGTGTCAACGAGTAAGAGGCTATCTTTAAGGTTACATTCACATGGCAGTTTAGTGTTACTGGCCTCAAAATGTGAATTGAGTGGATAGTTTGCTGTATTCAGAGGCGGCTAAATGGCAACACTGTGCTACGGTGGCGTACAAACTGCACAATTAGCTTCAGCCAGTTTTTTTGTGGCCAAAACTCAACAGAAAAGCCTACCATAGACATACTGCCTGTGACCAGGAGACTCTATTTGCATGTGCCTGCTTAGATAAGCAGTTACGTGTGAACAGCAGAGGCAGCAGCTATTGACTTGTATAGAGCTGGGATCTCCAAACTACGGCCCTCCAGCTGTTGCGGAACTACACTTCCCATGAGGCATTGTAAAACTCTGACATTCACAGACATGACTAGGCATGAAGGGAATTGTAGTTCTTGAACACCTGGAGGGCTGTAGTTTGGAGACTTCTGGATAGGGTACAAATCTAGCATCTGCAGTATATATATATATATATATATATATATATATATATATATATATATATATATACCTACATTTTTAGTCATTTCATTTACCTATATGTCCCACATTGTGCAGGCAGCTGGTCCCGGAGAAATCTTCACTGTGGGGATGCCTGTCCTCTTCCTGTCTCTGAACTTCCAGTGCTGCAATAGTTAACAGCTCCAGGTCTTCATGCAGAGCAGCAGTACGGATGGTTTGATGGGGACACATCCCCTCCTTCCTTCTCCTTCACTGATAAATTATTTTTGTTTTAATAATTACAGGGCTTGTGACATGATCTGTGAAAGGGGGAGAGAATCCTGTGACTGATTAGACTCTCCATCATTCACAGATCATGCTACAAGCCTGCTAATCAATGAAAAAATGGAGGAGGAGGAAGGAGGGGATGTGTCCCCTTCAGACCATCTGTACTGTTGTTCTGCCTGAAGACCTGAAGCTGTTAACCATTGCAGTGATAGAAGTTCAGAAACAAGAAGAGGACAGTCATCCCTACAGGGAAGAGTTCTCCAGGATCAAAATGCTTGCACAATGTGGGACATCCTTCACTACTCGTAAGTTAGGATGACCAGACATCCCCGGTTTGCGGGGACAGTCCCCGGAATGAGGACACTGTCCACGGACCAAGTCTGTCCCGGTTTTGTGAAATTTCAAAGACAGTCAGTGCAGAATTAAAAAAATAAATTCTGAATTACACCCCCCCCCCCCAGCTCCACCGCCCCTACTAGCTTAGGGGGTATATTTTTTCCATCATCTGTGTCCCTATTTGTATTTGATGATCATATACTGGTCAGAACGGAGGGGCCATTTCTTCAGTTTGGGAGCCAATCAGTGACTCCGGCGGACTCGAGGCCCACCGGTTTCCACTGATCGTTATGTACATAGACAGGACGGTGGTCTGTCAGTATGGAAGACAGGTACAGGGATGTATGCCTTCCCTTTAGTAAAAGCACCCCCTACCCCCACAGTAGGAAAACACTTGTTAGGCACCCATTTAACCCTTTGATTGCCCTAGATGTTATCCTCTTCCCAGCCAGTGTCATTAGTACAATGACAGTGCATATTTTTAGGACTGATCACTGTATTAGTGTCACTGGTTCCCAAAAAGTGTCACTTAGTGTCCAATTTGTCCGCCACAATATGACAGTCCAGCTATGAGTCGTTGATTACCGTCATTGCTAGTAGAAAAAAAAATGTCCCCGGATTTCATTTTAAAAATGTGGTCACCTTAACGTAAGTGATATGACTAAAGCTGTATACATTGTTTTTTCTTTTTAGCTACACTTCAGTGTATATGGTTAATATCCATGGTCTAGGCACAAGTGCATTGTGTTTGTGATTCCCCTGGTCACTCCATCAAATGGGGGAAATACTAGGATATCTACCTGCATACACAAAGTTTAAAATAAAAGGAATTTCCAGGACCATTGAAAACCTGAGCAAGGCCACTACTATTCCCATAAACATTTCTTGCCCTGTTGCTTACATTTTCCATGACTTTAAAAGCTAGGTGAAAATGCCAATGTAGCTTGTTGGTGGGCCTCCATGTAAAATTGGAAATTTTGGTTTCCGAGGACTGAATCCTGTGCCATTCAGTGTGGTGTGAATAGCACTGGATCACACCAAAAATAATGCAAGCACTACTTTAAAAATGTACGGCAACTGGATCAAATGGTACTGCGGTATCATGCGATCCAGTGCAGGCAAATGACCTGCGTTTGCTAACTGTGTCTGGGGTGTCATTAGGATTACATCGACATCTGCAGCAGATCGCAGACCCTGTGCATTTTGTACATGGTGTGGGAAAACGCACATGGAATGTGGGTTTCTTGCACCATGTTCCGCTGTGAATGAGCCCTTTCATTAGAACAGCAGTGCAGGATGCAAAAATGATGCGCAAACCAATACAAACTATAGCAAGGAAAACTTTGGTCAGTCCACCCGAAACTGATATTTTATTTTTTAGGAATTGCTGCTGTTGGTGAGATATCCTGTCCTTCTGTGGACAATATGAGACTTTCCACTTTCTCTATTAGGTTTTTTTAGTTTATTTTTTAATATGGAGACACCAAAAGGAGATACTGGACCATGATCGAGGGGAACACCAAAATCTCCCAGATAGTCAGGAACAGATTCAGAAACTATGGCAGGAGAGCTCACTGTTTGAATATTCAAGCCTTAAAAAAAAAAAAAAAATCAGTGGCTGACTAAGTCAATGATGCTCCATCTATAATGAAAATATCACTTTTAAGTGGACCAGTCCATTCCTAATGGACTGACCTGACTGATTGCATCATTAGTGCACTTTGTAACAGTAGTAATGCCGTGTACCAGAGTCCATCGGACAATTCGATCGTGTGTGGGCTCCAGTGTACTTTTTTTTCCCAAAAGTCTGGCGGACCTAGAAATAAGACTGGCATCAAATTTGACTCGGCTTTTAGAGGACAGTCGGGTCATCTGTGTGCTAGTCCGACAGACTAAAACCGATGCTAGGGCAGCTATTGGCTACTGGCTATGAACTTCCTTATTCTACGTCATCACGTTCGAATCTGTCTGACTTTTGGAGTGATCGTGTGTGGCCAGGTCCGTTCGTTTGAAAGTCTGGCGGAACTCAGCTGCAAAGTCCGTCGCATTCTCCGCCGGACCAAGTCCGTTGAAAAGGCCGGTCGTGTGTACGCGGCATTAGGGCTTTTCTACTGGCGAAAGGCAATAGAGGTGCATGATGTCGCTTGTTGAAGTTATCCAGGAGCCCACCATTTTCACAAATATTGAAAATGACATCAAATCAACTGATTGAAAAACAAACCAAAGGGACACATACATTTATACATAACAGAGGAACTGGTCATTTAAAAATAGAGTTTTGAACCACCTTATGATCATACAATTTTCAAAAAATTTATGTCACCTTCTATTGACTGTCATCCTTTGTAGTCACCTCTGTAACTTCAGCCTCCTCCGGTATTTTAATTAAAACATTATATTATGTTTTCATTCCACAGCTGTGTCTGGGAAGGTTCTGGTGAAAGATGGATGTGCCCAGGGTCCAGAGTTCTGGTGCCAGGATTTGGCTAGTGCCTTTCAGTGTGGAGAAGTGGATCACTGCAAGCAGAATGTATGGAAGGAAGAACTGGTAAGAGCGGAAGAGAAAATTAGGTCTTGTTTAAGGCCAACTTAAAGCAAAAGGGTGGCCCGGAACAGGATGCTTGCTTTCATTCTCTAATTTGAAAAATGAAATATTAAATGAATCTCAATTTATTTATGCATTCTAAACACTTATTGCATCAACTATTTGGTGTAAGGGCCTGTCTAAACAATTCATTACATTTTCATGCATCAGGTAGGATATAATGGCATCTGGACTAATTGTTCTGAAACAGAAAATCAGAAGCCTAGTTGTGCAGTGTCTTTTCTCTACTTCCTAGGTCAGATTCACAGTTTTTATTTAGAATGAGGTCTAAATGTAGGTGATGGGATTGATATCTTCTCCTTAGAAGACGTCTAACAATAAATAATGCCCCTGTCTCTTTTTCACATAAACAGGACCCAGTATGCCTCCAATGTAAGCAGATGGTCTCATTATTCATCAGCATGGTGAAGTCATCTCATCTCCAGGTAATACAATGGCCACAGCAAGAGGTTCTTCAATGTGCACTGTTTAGAGTGGATGAAGGAATGTGTTAAATTTGTATGTATGTATGGGCAACATAAAGCCTAGATCTGGAATATTAGCAATTGGGCTCTTGGACGTTTACACTTATGGTTGGGGGTGCAGTAAAAACAGACAGTTGGGGTGTATTCCCCCTCCCGTATCCCCTTAAGCTGTAAAGGCAGCTGGATGGAGGTGTACATATGCCACTGGCCACAATGCTTTGTTGTGAAGCGGTGGTAACAATTTTATCATCTGCTGGGTTCGGCAGTACCACCGCTAAATGCAACTAATTTCAGTGAATGGGGCCGCACAGGAACCATGTGTGATGCATGCAGATGTGGCACAATAATATGGAGTTTACAGGGTTAAAACAGGCCATGAGGTGGCAATATATCGCCTTCTCACCACCTGTCAGACACCTCTAAGGAGCGATCCACCACAGATGATAGCTCCACATCTAAACTTAGCCCAAGTTTAGAGCACAAAAGCCGGTGTCCTGCCAGCATGCTGCAGATTTGGACCATTGAAATCAGAAAATTATAACCGCGCTCTCCCATATAACAAATTCTAGTGAGAAAAATTAACCCCTAAAGGTTATAAGAAAAAAACACAATAAAGTCAAATAAAAAGTGAAAAAATAATAATAACCCTAACGTGTAGACAAAATACTGTGTATGAACAATTACAATCTAGTGAAAAAATATACAGTATAAATTAATAAATAAATGAAATAAGAAATATATTATCAGGGATCTCAAAGGGTCATCACACCGGGACACCAACTCATCTTTCCACACGGTTGAGCCATACTGGGGCATGCCCCAGACGACATCATATATGACGAAACGGACGTAGGGTGGTCTCGACGTGCTTGACGCTATCACGTGACATTTGGGCGTTCGCTTTGCCGGCCGGCATTTTAACGCTGATTTGACCTTTTATGTTTGTGAGTATGTTTTCTACGATTGAATAAAAGATTTTATTTACGGATTTACGCTATGGGAGTTTCTATTTTACATTTATGAATGGCTCAACCGTGTGGAAAGATGAGTTGGTGTCCCGGTGTGATGACCCTTTGAGATCCCTGATAATATATGCCTATTTGATTTGGGATTTGGTAAGCGCGCATTCTTACTATTTATCAGCACGGTGTTGGTGAAGGAAGCTTGTTACTGCACCTGTACTGGATTTCCTTTGGAGATATATTTTTGCTCATTGGACTCACGTTTATGACTACAGTTCTATGAGAAACATTTTTTCTTTGAGCACTTTATGTATTATCTATGGTGTCTGTGATTGTTTTGTATATTTAATGCACTTTATGGATTGTATGAATTCATAACTATTTCAATATGTTTCTTATTTCATTTATTTATTAATTTATACTGTATATTTTTTCACTAGATTGTAATTGTTCATACACAGTATTTTGTCTACACGTTAGGGTTATTATTATTATTTTTTCACTTTTTATTTGACTTTAATGTGTTTTTTTCTTATAACCTTTAGGGGTTAATTTTTCTCACTAGAATTTGTTATATGGGAGAGCGCGGTTATAGTTTTCTGATTTATATGGTTTATGGGTGTGTATCACATCATATTAATCGCTGCTTTTAGGTATTTGGATTCGTTTTTTTCATTTTTATATTATTTTTAGCGCAGTATTTTCTCTTGTTTTTTTGTAAGATTTGGACCATTGTCTGTGGGGAAGCAGTGCTCTCTCTGTAGAGGCCCCAATGCCCCCAGTGTTAGAGCCAGAGAACTACATTCAGCGAAAAGCAGCTTTGCCAATTGCAGAGCTTTAGGTGTAACTCAGAAGGGGGCAAATGTTGGGCCTCTGCAGAAGGACCACTGCTTCCACAAAGAAAGCCAGGGTCCTTATCTACAGGATGTTGGCAGAGAACAGGCTTTTCTACTAAGGCTGTAGCTGCTTTAGAAAGAAAACAAACTAACACATTGAACATGTTTTGTTTTGATGTATTTAGACAAATTAAATGGAATGTTCAACTGTGCGTCCCCATTCTCTGGTTCAGGGACGAATCTTTGCCTGAATTCGGTCCTGAAACGGAGCTAAAGACGCCCGCGTTTCTGTGCAGTGCGCTCCGCAGCCGCCCCGGAGATATATGAAGCTGGTTCACAGAGAGCCGGTCACATTCTCCTGCTATGCAAATTGGATGCGGGGGTGTGAACCCAACCTAAAGCCTGACTTTTGTAAAACAGTAATATAATATTGTAGATGAATGCCAGGCAACCTGGCCAATTTGATATAAGGAAATTTGGAGATACAGGACTTTTAAGGTACCTATTTATAAAGATAACACACTACAATTATATAAAAAAAAGACATATATTGTTTATTTGAAAAAAGTTAAAAAGAAGATGTGGCGACTGCAATGTTTCCTACTGTCATAAGTCTATACACACAACATATCATAGACTGAAGGAATCATTACACTCAAGTATATAAAACATTTTTCGACATGTTTCACTGATGTGGCTTCTTCAGGAAAATGGACGTAAAGTATTCATTCTAGATAAAAAAAATGTGTAACTCACTCTAGATGTATAAAACGAAAAGACAAAAAACAGATAAACAAAGTTAGTATATTATACATATCAAAAAACACAAAGTATACATTTTTGCACATGCGTGACTATATAACCCCCACACCAAATAAACTCCCTGAAAACAATCCCTGCAAAAAGACATGATGCTACATGTTCCCCCTACCTCCAAAAAAGGGGAGCGTAAGGGTCAATTCCAGTCAGAGAAAACTCCCCACAGGTCTCATCGCCCACACAGCCAACAGAGGTCCACAGAAAGGCCAGATTGTCCGTAGAGAGGGATAAAATTAATAAATGTTTCTCTGCAAGGTACAGTAAGATGCCTGCAAAAATATTTAAACAATTAAGAACTTATACATCAAAAAATGGAGGGGGACAGAGGAACAGTCCAAGACAGGCTCCAAAAACTGACCTCCCACTCGTTGCTAAATTGAAACATCTAAATTATTTTGGAAGCTCGGGTAAGCCCTATAGAGAGCTACTACATTGCCATGAAAAAAGACTTCACTACCCTTAACTGACAAATCTAAGAGAGAAAATTAAAAGAAAAATGAAAAAGAAACAAAGACAATAAGGTAGGCAACTTTGAGCCATAGCCCATTATTAAATCCATTTAAGTATAGCTGGTAAGTCTAAAGAATAAAGCCCTCACCTTAAATGTCACCAAAACTCCTATATCGGATGCCCCCAATGAGCCCCAGGGGGGAGGTGGCCAAAATGGCCAACCAAATCCCCAAGCTGGTACACGTCGTCAACAGACAAAATCTGGGAATTCAATTCACGTGCCTAATTGAAAAGATATGTATTAAAAGGAATACAGGTTAAGCATGGGTCCTTAAGTTTCCTTATATTTTTCAACTTTGGGATGTCGGTACTGTATATTTTTTTGTATATTTGGAACTGATCCTTACCCAATACCTTTGAATACCTGGCCAATTTGATGTATCTGTCTTGCCACTTCAGAACTCCATCAAAGAATTATTGCACAAACAGTGCAATTATTACCCTTTTAATCTATTCCTGGACGAGTGCAAAAAGCTGTTGGATCAATATGAAAGTGCCCTGATCGATACCATGGAAAAATGGCTGGTAAGAACCTACAATATGTTGCTTTTACCATGAATTTGTCTACATAAGTGACTTCATAGTTGTAAAGTCTAGCATGGCTGTCATTTGCCAAAGGCTCAACTAACTTGAGGCCTCCTTATCTTGTTGTTTTCTATCTTTGTTAATACACAGCTTTTATTAAAAATAATACTCAATGAATCCACCATGAGGGTCTTTGTATAAGCACTTCCTTTAATAGGGTAACAACTATTTCCCAGTTCTGTTCCTGAGTTCTCACCCTGTCACATACTTATCTGGTGGAAACTATAAGCACCCTTGCCAACACACATTGAGCAGACATGGTCCACCAACGGGTTATCCATGCAGAGATATTTTGTTCCAGCAAGTGCATGAAGATGTGAAGCGGCTGAAATAGACCGGACAAGTCTGTACTACAGATAAACCAGTTAGGGCCATGTTACATGAACAGTTTTGGTGGCAGTGATCCTAATCACTCTCTTTAATGCTTTCATGTCTAGGAAAACATTTATTTGAGTCAACTTAAGGCCTGTGCTGTAGTGATTCTAGTGGTATCGGTTTATACCGTACACTAAGTCAGGGCTCAAAATTTCAAGGCCTGAGCTCTTAGCCAGGCCTTAAGAATTACTCACCACCAGTTGCCCCACCCAATCCCTACCCTGCCCCGCCCCTAATTTAATTACAAAAATAAAAATCAACAACAACTTAAACAATATTAACATAAAGCATATCAGTTCTCATCACTTCACCCTTATCAGTGCTCATAAGCCCCCAATGCAGCCTATGAGTACCCATAAGTGCAGCCTCATCGGTGCCCATCAATGCAGCGATCACAGGGCGGAATCAGGAGGATTGCCGGCCGGAGGCGGGACTTTGACAGTGGCTGTTGTTTCATATACAAGCTGTGTCACAGCGGGTGATCCCTGCTCTGTGTGAGCTGGTCAGCTAACCTCCTGACAGTTTCCTGGCTGATCGTTTCAGATGCCCTTTGAAAAAGACTGCACCACTTCTGCCAGAAGTGATCAGCCAAGAAACTGTAGGCCCAGTCTGTCCCTGCTCCACACTTGCCCTCAGCTAATTTTCACTTGCCAAATGCAAGGAGGTGAGTGGAAATTTTGAGGGCTGCACTAAGTGATTGACTTTCAACAGAGCATGGAGCTGGCTTCAGAATTCTCCCACACCCAGTATGGCAGGCTAGCTTGCAATACACAGGTTGAACAAACAAATCTAACAAATGTTTTCTATAATCCTTCATATTGGTACAGTGGTGTAGTGGTTAGCACTCTCGCCTAGCAGTAAAAAGGGTCGCTGGTTCAAATCCCAACCACGACACTACCTACCTGGAGTTTGCATGTTCTCCCTGTGCCTGTGTGGGTTTCCCCCGGGTATTCTGGTTTCCTACCACACTCCAAAGACATGCTGGTAGGTTAATTGGCCCTAGTATATGAATGGGGACCTTGGATTATGGGTTCCTTGAGGGTAGGGACCAATGTGAGTGTGCAACGTATAGCAACAATTGTAGACACTCAGGATGTACAGGTGTCTTTATTCAACCTTACTAACTATGTAACTGGATGTGTTGACCTTAGCAACTAATTAGCTTCCAGATGTAGTGATTGTAAGCTCATGTGCTATATTTTGTGTAGCAGTTGCCCAGTGGAAGAGTCATGTTTGGAAACAGACCTATGCGCTAGAGAAAAATTAATAAATAGGCCCCCCCCATTTTATTTTTATGAATTATGACCTATGAATGAACTGTATTCCAGAATCCTACTTCAGTCTGCGCTAAACTCGCCTTGTGTTCTCACGACCAGTCTGATAACTTGAAGCTGGAGCTGCTAAGTGACTCTGTCTTTCTGGAAAATATATTGTCTGTTGTCCGTGAAAATATACAGACTATGCATGACAAAAACACAGAGGTAAAATATTTTATTTTATATATTGATGTACAGTAAAAATCCTTCTGTGACCTGCTGCAGAGACGCAATTCCAGTGAACAATGTTCCCACCACTATGTTTCACAGTGGGGATGGTGTGTTTATCATAATGTGTAGTGTTTGGCTTATATCAAACATGATATTTAGTCTAATGTCCAAAACTTTAAATTTTAGCCTCATCAGACCATACAATTTTCTACTAAATTAATTTAGAATCTATCATGTGCCTTTTGACAAACTGTAGGTGAGATGTCATATAAGTTTTAGTTAATAGTGACTTTCTTGTTGCAACTCTCCCCATAAAGCTGCAACTGGTGAAGAACCTGGGAAGCAGTTGTCATTTGCATATATCAAATGAATCTCGCCGACTGAGGCTTGTAACTTCAAATTGTCATAGGTCTCTTGATGGCTTCCCTCACTAGTACCCTGCCTGCATGGTTGCTCAGTTTAGGCGGAGAGCCTGTTCTTGATAGAATTACAGCAGTACCACACTCTTTAAATTATTTAATGATTGATTAAACTGTCAGTGGACGTAGATACATGATGTTCGGGGGAATAAGAATATAATTTAGTGTCTCTTTAAGGTCTATAGATTCAGAAAATGTAGTCTGTTTTCATTTCTTGAAGACACAAATGCCAGGTCAGAACAGATACCCCTAAAATGGCTCAATTTTGGAAAATTGACAGTGCATGATATTTATTAGGAGGCATTGTGAGTTTTTGGAAGTTTTAATTTTTAGTCACAATTTTTTGGAAAATTAAGAAATGAACTCCTTCACGCCTAAGGGTAAAACAAATCTTAATGCCTAAGCACAACTTTGCAACTTTGACATGTGTTATTAAAACCGTACATATCATCAGAACTGCTTTGTGCATCCAGGTTGGTTATATCAGTTTTTTTTTTTCAGGACAAATTGGGCTTTTATTTGGGGGTAAATGGTTATGGATATCTCCTGATTTTTTTTTAATTATCAAAGGAAAATTGGCCCAAAATAATCTGATCTTTTTTTTCTGCTTATTACAGTCCTGATTACTGCGGTAAGGAAATGACGCAAAGGCTGCAACATGCAGATGTAGGTTCAAGAGACAGAGACATTGGGGGTTATTTACTAAAGGCAAATTCACTGTGCCCTTACATGTGCACTGCAAGGAAATAAGAAAAAAAAAACAGCATTTTTGCTTGCCTATGATTGGATGATAAAATCAGAAGATTCCCGTCATTTCAGATCTACAGCGACTGCATATCCACGTGCACTTGTAGTGCAGAGTGGATTTGCTTATAGTATATCAACTCTATGGTTTTGCCCCTGTGCCAATAATTAGTAAGACCTCATCTGGAATATGCAGTTCAGTTTTGGGCACTGGCCAATAAGATGAATGTTGGGGAACTGGAGAAGGAAAAATAAATTGCTAAGATGCATGGAGGAATCCACCTATGAGGAACGATTAGCTGAACTGAATGTATGCTTCCTTGTGAAAAGGTGTTTAAAGTTGATGTAAACCCAATTCATGAAATTTGAGTTTGGCACATATATCTGCAGTGTTTTGTTACCTCTCTTAAAAGCACTGAGTCCCGTAGCTTTCTCCTGCCCCGTTCTTCTGTTATCAGCCTGATAACATCTTACACATTCTCCGAGACGGGAGATAGAAGTGTGTGTCGGGGGGAGGTAGATAAGCAGTGAGCTTACCTTCTAAGAGCAGAGCTCTGCACCTTTCTTTCTTCCTTTGCCTATGAGAAGAGGGGGTGTGTGCCTTTTCTCCAATCAGCTTTCTTGACTGTATGCCAATAATCCACTCCCAGTGCTGACCAGGAAGAGAGAAACTTTAACAGGACGTGCACTTTCTAAAGGATATATACAGATGAAGATAGTAGAGATACATGTAAAACTTATTATATATGGAGATTTGTTTCCTCTCTGTGTATCATCTGAGGCTGTTCACTTTACTGGGTATATGTGAGGGTTTACATCTGCTTTAAGGGGCATATGATCATCATGTATAAATGCATAAAATGTTCCATATAGTGAAGTTGCTGCAAAGTTGTTCACTTTAAAATCACTGCAAAAGACAAGAAGCATTTCTTGTATCTGGAGGAAAATAAGTTTAACCTCCTCATACAGAAAAGCTTCTTCACATTAAGAGCTGTGAAAATGGGGAATAGACTCTCAGACATTAGTTTTATCCAGCTCAGTCAATCTTTATTTTTTTTTTTTATTAAGCTGGCTACATTCCTAAATGCACAGAATATAACTGGCTATTAAAATGTATAAGTAATAACACCAGAGATTGTTGATCAAAGGAATATTCAATTGCCCTAGAAGATCAGGAAGGAATTTTTCTCCCCTGTTGGAGCAAATTGGGCCATGCTTTATAGGGTTTTTTTTTGCCTGGATTGTCTGTAAGGTATAAGATTCTATATATATATATATATATATATATATATATATATATATATATATATATGGAAGTTTTCACTTTTACTTATTTAATCTTTTTTTCTATTAGTTTAACTGTAACTTTTATCTTTTTTTTTCAACCTAATCAACTATGTAACTAAAACATGAAAAAAAAGTTAATAATGTATATAGGACCTGTGTATATACAGCTCAGTAGTGATTCTCAATACAACTTGTGTGCTATGACACATTTATGTATCATGGCAGTACAGGTGATCAGTTGTCTGTGCATTGACCACATTCTATCAGTGAGAATACAATGTCCTATTCACCCATCCTCCATTTGGAGGATTGTGGTACGGAAGCCATAGAAGTAAGAGGGCAGGCCCCATCTCATGTGCCACCAGCAGGAAACACTGACTGAATTATGTTCACTGAATACATCCACTTCAGTGTGTGCAGCATTCAAGCACTTAACTATAGACTTAGTTGGCCATGCAACTGCTGTGGGGCCCAGAAGTACAGAGGGCCCAGCCCTTTTTATACAGGCAGCACTAGCATTTAGCACAACAAATAAATACATTTATATCTTCATTGGGGACCTTTATAAAATTGCTATGAAAACGGTATGTTTCAATAAAGAAATTCTCTTTGAGATGGAGTTTACTAAGGTATTGAGGCCATTGATGGTTTTGATATGGGGTCCCATCACACATTTTTATTGGCCTAGGTGCATCTTAAATGTACTCAGCTGACTAAAGTGATGTTTCAGCCCACCTCAAAGAGGGCCTTCATGCAGGCTATTTCAATACTTTTCATTGTTTTGCAGAATATGAAGGAAGACTGGCCAATTCCGAAGCCAATGTGTTGGATGTGTAAATCATTTGTCTCTAAATTTGAGGCAGCAATCCCAGTGGTATGTATTCCACAGCAAACCATGCTCTGCTAGACCTCTGCAGTTGTAAGAAAGCAAACCTCTTTGGGTATTGTTGTTACCACTATATTTATCATTGTTGCAACCAAGATGCAGGAGCTGTACTCTAAGCAGTGGATTGAATCTTGGCCTAGCTTAGCAATGTACAGTACTGTACTTCTTCATGGGCATTAATGAAAAATCACCCTATACAGATGTGCTCATTGGGACCAGCCTAATCTGTAATGTGCTTATCATCAAACCTCTTAATGACAGTATACATTGCTATGTCTATTTTTTAAGGCACTACTGTAAACCCACCTCCTCTACCTCAGCTGCAGGTTTTTCCTAGCTTCTACCAGCCCCACGTACATGTTATTTAGGAAAATTATGAAAGCCACACTTCAAGATGTATACTATAGTTGTACTACATGGCCATGCTTAGCCGCCTAGAGCACTTCCTCTGAAGATTTTTCACTTTGAATAGCCTAAAGCCCAAATTTGTAAAAAAAAATAATTTTAACAGTTTATGGAAAATGACTTACCTTTCTCCTGGGTTGAGATGAAGTGTTTAACACTCATCTCTCGCTTGCGCTGGAAATCTTTTTTTCCTGCCCTGGAGACGGGATGATTTGGCCAGTTATGTTCCTGAGGACCAGTCCCCTCACTGACCTTTGTAGTTCTGCTGCCTTTGAAGCCTCTGTGATGAGGCTCTCACAGCTGGAACATAAGTCTCCACCAGTAGGAAGAGTCCACATAGCAATGCCGCGGACATCAGTAAAAAGGACCCACTGGATGTAAACAAGAGTAGACGAGGCTTGGGACCCAAATGTCATGCGGCTGTGGCTTTAGGTAAGTAAATAGGGCTTATGAATTATTTTTAATGTTTCAGCGAATAACTAGATGGGTTGGAAGGAAGGGTGTTCTTGCTTTGCCAAGAGTTGGGCTGTAATATTAGTTATCCATCTGTACTGACTTGCCAAACTCTAAGTAATGTGGGTTTTGTTCAACTTACATTTTTTTGTGAATTTATCTCTTGAGATAGGGGCATTAGAACCATTTACAAAGTTCCAACACTTCCATACTGTAAACTTCCGAAACTTCCATACCATAAACTCTGAGGACATATTAAGGCCTTTGTAAGACCTGGTTCTCAGTGCTGTAATAAGGCATCCTATGACAACCCCTATAACAGCACCCTGAAGGCAAACAAATTGCTGAATGCAGGGATTTGTGTTGAGTGCACCACTAATGAGAATGTAAACAGTACTATTTCCAAATGTGAAGAGGAGGTTTAACGCACTTTGTAGAACACATAGGTGTGAATGGGCCTCTCTAAACAGAAAAAGTGGGTATTATATGAAGGTTATTAGAGAGATCAGATTTTTTTTTTATAGCTGGAAATTTGATATCTGCAATTTTAGCGCCAAGGGGCAGGGGTCTACAGTTGAAACCAAGTTTTGTGTCAGACCTTCAGAAGAACTTTACAAGCCTGTACTAGTGACAGGTTCTCTTAAAATACTGCGCATAATAAATGTTGATTTTGCTTACAGAGTGCCATTGCAAAGAGTGCCTCAGCTCTGTGCCTAGCCCTCCCGGGAAAGATTGCTGGAGTGTGCCAGTGTCTGATTGAGAAGTACACAGTTATTATACTGGATACCATACTGGGAAAACTGGGCCCAAAATTGGTGTGTGGACTACTACTCATGTGTGCTACTGAAGAGAACTGCGAGGCAGGTGGGTGTCAGTATGACCACATACAGTCAGTCTTAATACTGTTAGGATAACAATGTTTTTTTATTTACTTTCAAGAAGGTTTTATAGAGCATTTGTCTGATGTAAAAGGGTGTATTATATGTAAATGTCTTAAAAGTGATACAAAAAGACATAGACCTTTACCAATTATGAAGGACGTTGCAATAAAAGAAGAATAAAACACAAAGCAAGTATATCACCATCATCATATAACATTTTCAATGGGAGCCTTTTAATTCCTTCAGCATGTATATGTATTGATACCCTCATAATCTGCTCCATCATATGTTTTGAAACAAACTTTCCAAAATTAGCAGCCTAATCAGCACTGCTACTGTTTTTTAAGTTTCACCTTTATGTCAAAAGTGTACAGTTAGACCTACTAAGCACAGGCGTGAAATGTATGTATGGCACTACATCACAAATGTAGTGCATAGATATGTGACAAGCTTGTAATGCACAGCAAAGATTGCAGAGTGCATGGGTCATGAGTATGTAAGGTAAAGCATACCATGCAGAATGCAATGGGCAGGAGTATGTAACAGTGTCTTTTACATTGCTGACGATTGGGAGGAAAAAAAATGCCCCAGAATCCCTGATCAGTGAAAGAAAATGCTTCAGCCTTATTGGCCAGTAGGAGAAAAAAAAAACACCTTGTCATTGGTGAGCAAAAAGATATAAAATACAGAGGTTGTTGGTCCATGGGAGGAATACTGCACCAGTGTTGTTGGACAATAGGTGAAAGGATAGTCACTTTCACTTATCATATATAATCCCATATCCCTGCTCTCTCTTTTCTCCCCTAAGTATATGATCATTGGGATATAGACCTTGTTAGGTATAAGAAGGAAGTACATTGCATCATAAGAAATAGATGAGGCATCTGGACCCTTAGCTATATTGTGGTTCTAGTGAATTCAAAACCTAGGACTATCTATGAGGTAGCGCCAATTACCCCACCCTAATACACTACTAATAGGTGAAAGGATGTTCCAATGTTGGTTGTCATTGGGAGGAAGAATGTCCTGGTACCGGAAGTCCAAGGGAGACTTGCATCAGCCTGTGTGCTTTATGAAAGGTGGTGCAGTGTGTTATTACAATATAGTACACAGTTTACTTTGCTTTTATTGATTATTTTTATTTTATTAAATGTCACAAAATGTTGAGTTTTTAAATTATTTTATTTGTTACAGTTTTTGTGAACACAAGACATGAATACATTGTACTTATTAAGTATTACATTATCTTCGCCATAAATAAATTCGTTTGAAACAGCTTCACATAGACCTTAAAGGCTATAAATGACACCATAGAACAGGGATATGCAATTAGCGGACCTCCAGCTGTTGCAGAACTACGATTCCCATGAGGCATAGCAAGACTCTTAGAGCCACAAGCATGACAGCCAGAGGCAGAGGCATGATGGGACTTGTAGTTTAGCAACAGCTGGAGGTCCGCTAATTGCATATCAATGCCATAGAGCAGTGATGGCGAACCTTGGCACTCCAGATGTTTTGAAACTACATTTCCCATGATGCTCAGCTACACTTCAGAGTGCAAGAACATCATGGGAAACGTAGTTCCAAAACATCTGGGGTGCCAAGGTTCGCCATCACTGCCATAGAGCATTGCCGCACTCTGTGGTGCATTGACATGCAGTGCATTTTTTATGCAGAGCACACAAATATGATGTGGAAAGGGCACATAGAAAACAATTGTTCCTTTGCGTTTAGTCTGCCTTGATCTATGTAGATCAACATACCTGTGATTTTTAAAAGCCCTGTGTCACTACCTCTGCTTGCTGACCTTGACACCGAAAAGATTTTTAGTAGATTTTTTTTTTTTCATCAAAGCAGATAAAGGATAGCCTGGAGCTTTAACATGTTAATATAATTTCAAAACTAATTTTTTAATGTTTTAAAATCCAGTCTGTTTTATTCTGCCAAATGTTGTCTGCTCATCATATGGAACTGGATCACTTATGCTGTACTGAGCCTGACTTGAAATGGCTGTATGGCTGTCTAGGTAAAGTTATGCCGCGTACACACGGGCGGACTGTATGGCCTACTTAGTCCGTCGAAACACATTTCAGCGGACAGTCCGCTCGTGTGTGGGCTTCACCGGACTTTTTCAGCGTGCAGTCTGGCGTACTAAGTATTTCGGAATTTTCGAAATTCTGTCCGTCATACTTTGGTTTCAGCGGACAATCCGCTCGTCAGTAGGCTAGTTCGACGGACTAAGAATGGCGCATGCTCAGAAACGATTTACACGGCGAAAGGTTGCATTGCTGTGTATTCGACTTCCTATTTCTAGTCCCATCGTACGTGCTGTACACGTCATCGCGCAAGCTTTCGACGGACTGTTTGGCTATCCGTGTGTGGTCAAGTCCGTTCATTCGAAAGTAGGACGGACTGTCCGTCGGATTGTATGACGAACTAAGTAGGCCATACAGTCCGCCCGTGTGTACGCGGCTTTAGAATGACTTTTGCTTTTCTGCTTCTTTTCTAGATCTAGAATACGACATCACCTGTGAAACCTGCCTGGCTGTCACCTCCCTCGTGAAGCCAATGGCTAAGGAAAATGTGACCCAGGAGCAGATCACCAAGTCACTATCCAGTGTGTGCCCCAAACAGCAGGGCTGGAAGGAGGTGGGTAAAGACACAAACCGTGTTCCTACAGAGTAAAGGTTTCCAGTATGTTCACTCAACTTGACCCCCTTTTCCATTTCGGTCAGTGACACCAAGCAATGAACTGACATATGAAGTACCACAGCTGAGCTGGAGTAAAATAGATACTATAGTGTGTTTCCTGCTTTTATGTGTTTTTTTTCTATTAAAGAGTAAAGTAGGATGAACACTTATGAGAAAAATGTTACCTTGAATCTCAGAAGATTCTTTGACACTATGGCAGTGGTAAAAAGGCACCACAAGCATCAAGTTATCATACAAATATACACTGCCTTTTCTGGTCTTCATCTGCTAGTGCTTTAGTACTTCCAGAGTCACTGATCTGAGTCAAGAAATTTTCACATTCAAGTCCAACAGAAGCTTGGCCCAACCAGGGACTCAAGGAACTGAAGCCATGATCACAGCCTGCCATGCTGTCAACTAGAATTTAAATTAAAACTCTTACAAATCTAAACAATTCAAAATGAGTATGTGTATATATATATATATATATATATATATATATATATATAAAATAAAACACAAAAAAATGCATATGCAGAGAATATATTCAGTGTAAACTGAATTTCAAACCAATAAGTAGTACCAGAAGTGACACTAATGTTATATGAATATCTTTACATCTCAAGTAGAGCATGGCCTTTGGTCTCTTTCACATGAAAAATTGAGTTCAATGTGTTGCCTTACTGACCCAACTGGGCTTTTCCAGCAAAGATTTTCATTTAATGTAAGTAGCCTAGATCTGCTAATCATCGTGAAATGCTCTTTTTTCTATTGCCATTATCTCACCTTGTGCAGTTTTCCCACCATATGGTTTTTCATGTTTGTAGCATTTTTAAACTGTAAAGCTGGCCATACAAGATTTTTCTTGTTTAGCCAAGCAGATTTCCCCAATAGTGATGGACGAACGTTTCGCCCGGCGGTCGTTTCGCGGCGAATTTCCGACTTTCGCCGTCCGCGGGTTCGAACGCCTTTTTCCGTCGTTCGCCCCGGCGGACTTACGTGTTTAATGTATACAAGAACTTTAACCTTTCGTGACACGTTTATCATGTGTTACAGGACAACCAATTGAGACATGACAGCTCATGGACACTTGGACATTCCCCCTAACCTATAAATACACCCGATCCGGTGGCCATTTTACATTCTTTCTTCTGTCACTGTAGGGAAAGGATCCTGTGTGGAGTAGGGACAGAGAAAACGCTAGCTATTTGGTACACAAAAGTTCTTTTCAGGACTGGTATAGGTGTTAGGTCAGCAGCCTGAGTTTCTTTTGTCAGTTTAGATAAAGGGACAGAGCGCTGTATGCTGCTATTTTAGGGACAGCTCAGCCAGATTAGTCTTTCTTCATCATCATCATCATCATCATCATTAGCTGTTACTATCAGGTCCACAAAAGAGCTGTTCCAGCTAATCGTTCCAGCCTACTCTTTTTTGCCAATTTGTATAGGGACAGGCAGGAAGCAGTGTGTCAGGCAGTGAGGATAATTTTAAAGACTTGCTGTTACTATTAGTTCCACAAAGGTTCTTTTCAGGACTGGTATCAGTGGTACGGTAATAGGCTTGTACACGTATAATATTCTTTCTTCCAAATATAGAAAGAATATTATACTTGACTGCTGCCCTTCTGCTGCAGTCTGCTAATCATTCACAACTCACTTGTTCCACAAAGCTCTTTATCAGGACTGGTAACTTGGTCTGTCTAGGGTGCTACGGTACATAGGCTTGGGTGCGGTACAGTCTGCTGTTCTGTAAGGACCGCTATCGGTCCACAATACATAGGGTTGCCGTGCACTACTGCTGACCGCTGCCCTATACTGCAGCAGTCCTTCAGCGGTATAGGGACTGACGCACAGTCTGCTAAACACTAATACACAACCTGCTTGGTCCACAAAAGTTCTTATAAGGACTGGTAACTTGGTATAGGGTGCTACGGTACATAGGCCTGAGTGCGTTACAGTCTGCTGTTCTGTAAGGACCGCTATCGGTCCACAATACATAGGGTTGACGTGCACTACTGCTGACCGCTGCCCTATACTGCAGCAGTCCTTCAGCGGTATAGGGACTGACGCACAGTCTGCTAAACACTAACACACAACCTGCTTGGTCCACAAAAGTTCTTATAAGGACTGGTAACTTGGTATAGGGTGCTACGGTACATAGGCCTGAGTGCAGTACAGTCTGCTGTTCTGTAAGGACTGCTATCGGTCCACAATACATAGGGTTGCCGTGCACTACTGCTGACCGCTGCCCTATACTGCAGCAGTCCTTCAGCGGTATAGGGACTGACGCACAGTCTGCTAAACACTAATACACAACCTGCTTGGTCCACAAAAGTTCTTATAAGGACTGGTAACTTGGTATAGGGTGCTACGGTACATAGGCCTGAGTGCAGTACAGTCTGCTGTTCTGTAAGGACCGCTATCGGTCCACAATACATAGGGTTGCCGTGCACTACTGCTGACCGCTGCCCTATACTGCAGCAGTCCTTCAGCGGTATAGGGACTGACGCACAGTCTGCTAAACACTAACACACAACCTGCTTGGTCCACAAAAGTTTTTATAAGGACTGGTAACTTGGTATAGGGTGCTACGGTACATAGGCCTGAGTGCAGTACAGTCTGCTGTTCTGTAAGGACCGCTATCGGTCCACAATACATAGGGTTGCCGTGCACTACTGCTGACCGCTGCCCTATACTGCAGCAGTCCTTCATTGGTATAGGGACTGACGTACAGTCTGCTAATCACTAACACACAACCTGCTTGGTCCACAAAAGTTCTTATAAGGACTGGTAACTTGGTATAGGGTGCTACGGTACATAGGCCTGAGTGCGTTACAGTCTGCTGTTCTGTAAGGACCGCTATCGGTCCACAATACATAGGGTTGCCGTGCACTACTGCTGACCGCTGCCCTATACTGCAGCAGTCCTTCAGCGGTATAGGGACTGACGCACAGTCTGCTAAACACTAACACACAACCTGCTTGGTCCACAAAAGTTTTTATAAGGACTGGTAACTTGGTATAGGGTGCTACGGTACATAGGCCTGAGTGCAGTACAGTCTGCTGTTCTGTAAGGACCGCTATCGGTCCACAATACATAGGGTTGACATGCACTACTGCTGACCGCTGCCCTATACTGCAGCAGTCCTTCAGCGGTATAGGGACTAAGAGTTTTGTCACAGGGTGATTTAAAAAATGACAGGCAGAGGAAGAGGCAGGCCCTTCCGCAGGGGTGGTAGGGGTAGGGCAGGAGCAACAGCCTTGAGCCAAAGTGGGAAGTTGCAGAAGGTGCGTTCAATTACTTTAAAGGACGCACCAGACTTGGTTGAGTGGCTCACTCAGCCTTATTCTTCTGCACCCTCCTCATCCTCTCGATCTGCACCCTCTTCTTCACTCTCTGCTATGTGCACCCCCAAAGACACTACCACCAACAACACCACCACCACCACATACCTTCCGCTTGAGTGCAAATGGGGGCCTTCATGCTCCAGTGTTTTAATAGGGACCCCCGTATAAAAAGCATGAGGGTCAAGGACCAGTACTGGGTGGCAACGTACTTAGATCCCCGGTACAAACACAAAATGGCGGAAATGTTACCGCCGTCGCAGAGGGCTGTCAGAATGCAGCACTTCCAGGCCTTGCTTCGAGAAATGCTGCATTCTGCTTTTGCGTGCGCTGGCAGAGGAGCAATTCCCACTCCCAGAGAAGGATTTGCGGGTACCAATCCAACAGCGCCTGCAAGAAGAGGCCGGTTTGAAGATGTGTTGGTGACTTCGGATATGAGGTCATTCTTTCAGCCGACCCATCGACAGGTGTCATCCGGATCCAGCATCAGGGAACGCCTAGACCGTCAGGTGTCCGACTACATTGGGTTAACGGCCGATGTGGACGCTCTGAGGAGTGATGAACCCCTAGACTACTGGGTGGGCAGGCTTGACCTCTGGCCAGAGCTTGCCCAATTTGCAATCGAACTGTTGGCTTGCCCCTCATCCAGTGTCCTGTCCGAAAGGACGTTCAGCGCAGCAGGGGGGATTGTGACCGATAAGCGTACTCGCCTAGCTCACGACAGTGTTAACTACCTCACATTTCTAAAAATGAATGAGGCATGGATCTCGGAGGAATTCAACACATGTGATCAGTAGACCATGTATATGTCTATAAACAATTTTTGGAATCAAGCACACAGACCTTCTTAATTCATTTGGCTCACTTCCCTGACCCAAAAAAGCACACCGTACTATATGCCCCTACCCTCCTCTTTGAAGAGGTTGAGCGGTGTCATATTTCTACTGGGGCTGCTTATTATGAGGGGTTCCCACCATCCCTGTGCTGTGCTGACTTCCTCCTGGGTGTTCTTATTATGAGGGGCTCCCACCATCCCTGTGCTGTGCTGACTTCCTCCTGGGGGTTCTTATTATGAGGGGATCACACCATCCCTGTGCTGTGCTGACTTCCTCCTGGGGCTGCTTACGGTGCTGCTGTCAGCGCTGTATGTCACGGAGCTGCTGTCAGCGCTGTATGTCACGGAGCTGCTGTCAGCGCTGTATGTCACGGAGCTGCTGTCAGCGCTGTATGTCACGGAGCTGCTGTCAGCGCTGTATGTCACGGAGCTGCTGTCAGCGCTGTATGTCACGGAGCTGCTGTCAGCGCTGTATGTCACGGTGCTGCTGTCAGCGCTGTATGTCACGGAGCTGCTGTCAGCGCTGTATGTCACGGAGCTGCTGTCAGTGCTGTATGTCACGGAGCTGCTGTCAGCGCTGTATGTCACGGAGCTGCTGTCAGCGCTGTATGTCACGGAGCTGCTGTCAGCGCTGTATGTCACGGTGCTGCTGTCAGCGCTGTATGTCACGGAGCTGCTGTCAGCGCTGTATGTCACGGAGCTGCTGTCAGCGCTGTATGTCACGGAGCTGCTGTCAGCGCTGTATGTCACGGAGCTGCTGTCAGCGCTGTATGTCACGGTGCTGCTGTCAGCGCTGTATGTCACGGAGCTGCTGTCAGCGCTGTATGTCACGGAGCTGCTGTCAGCGCTGTATGTCACGGAGCTGCTGTCAGCGCTGTATGTCACGGAGCTGCTGTCAGCGCTGTATGTCACGGAGCTGCTGTCAGCGCTGTATGTCACGGAGCTGCTGTCAGCGCTGTATGTCACGGTGCTGATGTCAGTGCTCTGTATTACGGTGCTGCTGTCAGTGCTCTGTATCTCCTGCACCCTCTTGTTTGCCTACCCTGGTCCCTGACCTTCCCTCTCCTCCATTGCCTTCATTAGCTCCATAGTCCTGAATTGTCAGAACAATTTCCCAAATAAAAAAAAAATGCTTGTAGTTATCGATCCCAAATTCACCTCATACATGTATTATGCTATTGTCCAGGTGGTGGGACTACGTGCTACCCCCTAATAATTACCCCGTGGCCGCAAATTCGACCTAAAGGTTTGCGAAATTCGCCTCCCATTGAAGTCAATGGAGCCCGCGGCGAACGGTCGTTTTCGCGAACGTTTGTGTCCGTTCGCGTTTCGCGTTCGCGAAACGTCCCGTCGGAAGTTTGTCCATCACTATTCCCCAATCCTAAAAAGCATGAATCTGCACCAGAGCCTGTCAGAATACCAAATCTGCACCAGCGCCTGTCAGAATACCAAATCTGCACCAGAGCCTGTCAGAATACCAAATCTGCACCAGAGCCTGTCAGAATACCAAATCTGCACCAGCGCCTGTCAGAATACCAAATCTGCACCAGCGCCTGTCAGAATACCAAATCTGCACCAGCGCCTGTCAGAATACCAAATCTGCACCAGCGCCTGTCAGAATACCAAATCTGCACCAGCGCCTGTCAGAATACCAAATCTGCACCAGCGCCTGTCAGAATACCAAATCTGCACCAGCGCCTGTCAGAATACCAAATCTGCACCAGCGCCTGTCAGAATACCAAATCCGCACCAGCGCCTGCCTCTGACTGGATGCAAGTGCTTTTGGGCTGAGAATGTTCCACTGGGCTCCCTTCTTTTTTTTTTTTTTTTTCAACCCTAGTAGCGTCAAGAGGGCCACCCATGGAACAAATTTCAGTCATATTTCAGCAGGAATTGGCCTAACTTTTGATTTGTGAGGCCAACCTAATACAGAACTAAACACTTATTCTTCATCCTCAGAACCCAGTTTTAAAACCTTTTATTCTAGTAAAAATGCAGAGCTTGTTAGAATCTCATGTCTAATATACAGGAAGAATACAATACTTGAATGTAATTTGAAATGTTCCTTGCAATGTACAGAAATGTTTATGTCCTTCCCCAGTGTCATGTATTCCTGCAAGAGCACCAGAAAGAACTGTCGCAGCTTCTCCTCAAACCGTGGGACCACAAGACAACCTGTCAGGTATATGAGGCAATACAGGACTATGTATGTTTAGCTTTTGAGATGAGCTCATTTCACAATATTATCTGCTACATGTTTCTAGCAGACCATCCTCCTTTTTATTCTAGTTCTGTATTGAGTGGGAAAAGGGTCACAAAAACATTTGTTGGCGTCTGCAGCCAAATTGTAAAGATGAGTACTTTCTATTTGTGCTGGTGATCATTACCACTGGGACACAAAGTTGAAATTTCTTAAATGTCACCAGAACAGGAAATGAGGGGAAAATACGCCCCTTGGGAGGAACACGTAGCAAAAACTCACTCAATTCAAAGCCTAAAAAAAATAAAATAAAAAAAAATGTTGCTGGGTAAAAAAATAAAACTTTAGAAAAACCCTTATGTTCTTCTTGCAGGTAGTTGGAGCCTGTCCTGCAGCTTCTAAGGCCATCACAGAGGATTCTGGGTGTGCAGCTGGGCCATCCTATTGGTGTCAAAATTTGGACAATGCAAGAGAATGCAATGTGAGTAATTAAAATCTATAATAATAATTGGGAGACGACGACTGTTGATGTCTTCTGAAAGTGCTAGTTGCCTGGCTTTTATGCTAATCGAATGGCTTCAATACTTTGAGTTGATCTGAAACAGATATGCAGATTAGAAGTTCTACCTTCATTCCTACTTTTATCTGTATGTTTGTTCCAAGGCAGTAACTCGAATTACCAAAGCCAGAGATAGCCAGGCAATATGTATCCAAGGGGTGGGGGTTATCAAAATCAATTGTGTAAATGAAATGGATATTCTCTTTTCCAGGCCATCGGACACTGCCTGGCCAACGTATGGCACTAAAGGACCCACTTTCTTCAGAGCACCTTACAAAGCACTTTGTGAACATGAGCCTTACACTTTCCTGTTTTACTTCAATAAAATACTGTCTGGTTACAATCACCCCAACGGTGCTGTCATTATTACCTGCAAAACCAAAAAGTATCCAAAACGTTATATATTGTGGGATGCCTGTCCTTAGATGTAGCTGCATTCGTTTTCTTTTTTTAAGGCTGTATATGCCTTAATTTTCACCTCACGATCCAGCCAGTAAAACACTTCCTGTCCTAGGGCGTTTATGCTCACTGTACATACTGAATGTGGAAGAGCAGAGGTCACCTTAGGACACAACTACAAAACACCACCAACTCTCCTCTTCTTTAGAACATAGGGTGGATGTGTATTGCATAGGCAGAAAGCACAGGAAGTTTTTCGCTCACAAGACCTTTGTCAGGATCAACTGCCATTTTTTGAACAGATGTAAACTTAGGTAAGGTAACATAGTATATTTAACAGACCAAATTAAGAAAATAAGAGAACTGAATGGTTAGGGCTTACATTAGTGGCAAAGCTAGACAATCTTTCACCTGGGCAAAAGACTTCAGAGTTCATATTTTACAATATTATTTTTTATAATTTTTAGGAGCCCTGTTGGGGGGCTTTGGTAAAATGTTAGGGGTCTAAAAAATCCTGCGATGCCTCACTTTTGAGAGACAGATTCCCCGGCTCTCTGCAGCCTCACAGGCATCAGTCAGGAAACAATGTAACTATGTATAATATAGCCTATGCCCGGACGATCCGTTCAGGTCTGCCTGCCAGTTTTTTAGGCGGACCTGAAAGGACACTCCATAGAGGTCTATGGAGGGACGAATTTCAGCGGTGACATGTCTGCTGACATCGGACCCAAGCTGAAAAAGTGTGACGGAGGAAAAACCTACTTTTCCATCCGTCTGTGGATCGGTGACGACAGACTCTACGGTCCGTCATCATCCGATTCCCCCATAGAGGAGAGCGGCGCTCTGACAGGTCCATCCCTGCACAGTGTGCAGAGACAGACCTGTCATCTTCCTGCTCAGCGGGGATCGATGGAGAAAACCTCTGCTGAGCAGAGCGGGTGCCGTACATGGACACGTCTGTGTGAAGGAGCCCTTAAATTTCCCAGGCATGTACAGTACTGCAGCTATTCCCACGGCTTGGATTCTGTAATATAGAATAGGGCAGGATAAAGCCGCTAGACAGCCATCTAGAAAACGGTACTGTCCAAGTAGTTCAGGGACACTTGCCAACTATGGGGGTAGCATTCCTAGGCTTTGAAATTTACTAAGCCCCTTTCACACAAAGGGTGCAATCAGTTCCGTCTATCAGTTTTTCAGGCAGACCTGATCGGACCCTTCATTCACCCCATGGACTGGCAGGTGTAAACGAACTTGTGTCCTTTTACACACACCTATCTCCAAACCAGTGTGCTAAAAAAGTGGAGGTAGACATGTGCCCCTTCTGTTTAGGTGGATGGGATTGGAGGGCAGTTGAGTGAAAAACTGACAGCCGGTGTTCTGCCGTATAGTGTCCGGCCATCAAATAGTGTCCGGACCGTACTGCGCATGCGCAGTACGGAGCAGACGAAGCTTCGGAAAATCTCCGAAGCTGAATGGCGCCTGCGCCGTGAGTGGAGGTGGTGGCCGCACCATCCAAGCGGACATAGGGTTGTGAATATTAGAGGGCCCAGCGGAGTACACAGCGGACACTATCCGATGGAGGACGTTATTTGACAAGACACCGGCCCATTTACTCCCAGCTGCCCATAGAGCAGAGTAGGCTGTCTCTGTGTCCACTCTGCATAAACGGAGCAGATACAGACCTGCAATATTCCTGCTCTGGCTCGATGAGCAAGGGGATCAGCGAATCGATCCCCTACTGTGCAAAGTGGATTCCACCCCATGTGGAAGGGGCCTGTCGAGGTGGCAAGCGGCCAGGTGAGAGTCTGCTGTGGTGTTGATTGTAGCACCAGGGACCTTGGGCAACCACCAGGGTTTTAGGGCTTGCTACTGCACATATCTATTATTGTCAGTAGGTTGCTATTGTCGATATCATATTGTGTATGGAGATGTGGAAAGCTGCTATAGTGACCATATGTACGGTGAATGTGCTTTTATAGTTATTTAATGGTAAAGATGTATATGTTTGGATTGTTATAGCTATTATAAACTATATTAAACCCAATTAAATATCCACATTTACGGAGCATATAGTCACTTTAGCAACTTTCCACATCTTCATACACATCATAATGACAGTATGACATCTCTAGTAACAATCCTAATGTCCAACTGACAATGATAATCATGAATATCAGCAACTTTTATCACTGCAATACCATTTACAAAACAGATGTTGACAAGAAATCAAACTTGTAGAGATGTCTGTGACCACACTGGATTCTTCAGCACTACATTGTTCTCCAGACAGCAGCTACTCACTCAGCTGTCCTTCCATGCAGGCTCCTGCCTCTCTCTGGCAGGGAAAGATGCCCTGACCCTCTCCCCAGCCATGTCCTCCATGCAGAGCTCTCACTGCAAGCACGAGGTGAAGCGGTAAGAAGGGGAAACGAAGCCGACGGCTGTATCAGCCTGTATATTTCAGTAAGAGAGACTCACAAGAGGGGCTGTTGACAGCTATGCACAGTTCACACTTCCTCTCGGCTCTCTCCTCCTCACTCCCAGTAGTGATGCCGCTGTCACTACTCCTGACAGCAGCAGTGCCCCTCACAGCTGCTGTCAGCCGGGGCAGATGTCCCCCCCCCCCCCCCCCTTCCCTGGTTTACATAAACTTTAGTTTATGTAAAACTTCTAGAAACTAGAACAAACTAGAGTAAGGGCTGCCAAACACATTAAAGGGTTTGTCATTCATGGCCATTTTTACCTGGGTTTACAAAGCTTTCTACACCTGTGCATCACAGGACTCACATTTGTTTGCGAGTAGGTGCTGGGCAGCCTGCAGCCCTCTTATCCTTTTTCGGCTTTACAAAGCTAAATTAGAGTAAACCTGTCGAGACAAACCCATAGGCTGCCATTGCTGAATATCCAGTGAACATTCTAGCAACCTACAAACCCACTGGCTTCAATACGTTGATATCACTGACCTGGAACTAGTATACCACGGGGTAAATTTACTAAAGGCAAATACACTGTGAAGTTACACTCTACAAGAGCAGTTGCTCCAGAGCTTAGGAAGGCCACTTTCATACTAAAGCGGCGGGTGCGTTAGTGGTAAAGCACCACTTGTTTTAGCGGCGCTTTACTGCTTTTAAAGGGGTGCTTTTCGGCCGCTAGCAGGGTGCTTTTAATCCCTGCTAGCGGAGGAGAAAAGGGTTAATAGTGCCCATTTTGCGACGCTGCAGCACGCCCATTCATTTCACCGGGCAGGGGCGGTGGAGGAGCAGTGTATACACCACCCCCGCAAAGATGCTGCTTGCAGAACTTTTTTTTCCCGTCCCACAAGCGCACTGCCCCAGTGTGAAAGCACTCTGCTTTCACACTTGGGCTGCAGAAGAGGAAGTTTACAGGCGCTTTTTTTAGCGCTAAAACGCCTCAGTGTGAAAAGGGGCTAAATGAGCAGAATCTCTGTTGACGTCCATCATCCAATCACGCGCAAGCAAAACTGTTTTTTTTTTTTTTTGGGTATTCTTGTTGTCAGGCTCCTATTCCATATGTTCATGAGTTATGCAGGTATGCACGATGCATTATCGGACACATGATCATCCGTTTTTTGCATGCTAATCTCAGATCAAATCTGATGAGTTTACTAAAATCACAAAAATTTGCATATGACAGAATAAAAATTCTGAAGAGATGTCATGTGTTGTAATGCATGTGTTTTGCATTTTCGAATGACCGCTGTACTGATTAAAACAAAAATTGTCCGATCTGCCATCGCATGGAAAAACATTTTGTGCATGTCCGATCAAATAATAATCAGATGAACTGTCTTGATCTGCTCTCAAAAGCTCTGTACTAACGATCAGATTATCGTACGATCGCTCCGAAATTGGTATTTTTCGTACGATTTTCTGATCGTGTGTACCAGGCTATGAAAGGCCAGAGTGGCTGCTTTGGCAACCCTTTAGATCAGCAGTGATTGAATCACATAAAAAGGCATGGTTAACAGGCTACTTTGCTTATGGTCTATTTCTACACACATACAGTATATGATGGAATCCAACCTACTTTAACCCCTTCCCTCACAGCAGGGTTTGAACTAGGTCTTAATGCTGGGAGGCACGGCAGACGACTTCATCACTGATTGGCTGTCACTTGATAGGGAGACTGTCCTGCCAGCTCCTGATCATAAACAGAAACCTGCTTATTATGCCAGGGAGATTATCCAGTCCAAGTGGAAGCATCTGGACCTACCTTTGATTTCAGCATGGAAGTCTAATAAATGCTACTCTGCCCTTATACAAACTTACCTACATGGGTTGCAACTGCCCAGAGAAATTTGACAAAATCTGGGTTCAGGCTAGACATCGTACAGTATGAACAGCTGACAGACCTTTCTAGTGCTATGTTGTGAACCTTGTGATTTCTGACATCAATCATCCATCATCCCCCTATTAGAGGTGCATAGGTGCTTCCAGAGACTTTCTTTGACCCTCCTCGGCCCTGGTCTCCCCTTCCTCCTGCTTCTGTACTTACCAGCTGGGTTGTTATTCTGTCTCTCCCCGTTAAAATAAATCTACCATTAAAATTATAGACTGATCATTTGTCAGTGGGCAAACGTACAAAATCAGCAGAGGATGAAATACTTTTCCCCCTCATTGTATATGAGCTTTCAGTGATTGGAGTTACATGTACTTTAACAAAAATCAAAGGTAGAATGTTTAGGGAAAATTGAATTTAATGTATATTAAACAAACAGAAGCATTTAACCTTCCTTCATAGATTTAATATAAAAATATACAAATTCACAAAACTCCTGGAAATAGATGACTCGACTGTAATTTTGCAGAGAGGTTGCATCACGGCAAGAGAAGGCTGTTCATGCTCTTCAACGTGTAATGCATCTTCTACGGGCTGACCAGTCTAACTTTCCAGTAAATATTTACACTTCAACCACAACGTCTACACCTCCAGTACTCGCAAGTTCTCTTTCCAGAAGACCAAATTTTCTTCATGCGCCCTCCTGATTCTGCTCACCGTCATCACGTCTCTTCCAAATCTGTGAACAAAATAAAACAAAAATATAAAAAAATATATTAAATATACATACATACACACACAGTTGTGTTCAAAATAATAGCATTTTTTTTTTTTTTAAAGTGAGTAAAGCTCAAAATCCTTTAATAGCTTTTATTTCCACACACACAAATACATTTGCAAATATTGCAGTCTATTCGTTTTTTTTATTATTTGGAAAAACCCAAGTAAAAAATTTTGGGTATGCATTTTTCTTTACAATCTCAAACATTTAGGCCACTTTCACACTGAGGCGCATTTCAGGCATTTTAGCGCTAAAATTAGTGCCTGAATAGCACCCCTCAAGCCAACCCGGTGTGAAAGTCCAACTGCTTTCACACTAGGGCGGTACGCTTGCAGGACAGGAAAAATCTTTGGGGCGGAGCGGGAGTGGTGTATACGCTGCTCATAAACCGCCCCTGAATGGCAGCAGCGCTTTGTGGGCCCTTTTAACCCTTTTTCAGCTGCTAGTGGGGGTTAAAAGCGCCCCGCTAGTGGCTGAAAAATGCTGCTAAAACGACGGTAAAGCGCTGCTAAAACTAGTGACGCTTTACCGTCAACGCGGCCAGCGCCTCAGTGTGAAAGTAGCCTTACTGTATAAACTGAAAAATGCATGGAGATTTAGCTTTCCTGTGAATATTGAGTTGCATAACTGCTATTTCTGAGAACTGCTTCACATCTGTGGTGCAATTTGTATTTGCATAGCATATGGCCGGCCTTACTTGCATCAGTGTGGAGCAACATCTGATGGGTTGGTATTTATAACAAGACAATAACATGCTCCAAGATGAGAATGGCACAGGCCAAGAGATGAGAGAAGATGCAAGCTCACCTACCTATTGCAGATAAACACAAGTTTTACCTTCTTTCACAGAGGGCAACAACATGAACTACTTCAATGAAAAAAAAAGGGGAACATTCTCAGAAAACAGCAGATCATTCCTAGACTGAGTCAGTGAGAGGTATTACACAGTTATTTACTTTTTGTAAAGTGCATTGCCTAAAACCTTCAGAAATACATTTACAGAGTGAAGTACTGAGACTTCAGAAGCCATCCTCATTCCAAAGACATTGCTCATTCTTGGAATGGGCTCTTCAGACTTATTTCACAATTTTATCTGTGTAAATATCAGCAGATGCTTGGAATGGTCAGTATGCAGAGTGTGCTAGACAACAAGGAAATACACTGGACAGACAGAAGACAATACTGCAGAATATACCTGAATATAGGCTTCTGAGAGGGTGATCATCTGGGGTAAAATGTCTGTGACTTGCAGATCTTGCAGCTCATACCATTTTCCAGTGCCCTGTACATAAAACAAAATGAATGGAAACTGTTAAAGCACATCTTTTTCAGCATTCTATTACATACAGTATCTTACAAAAGTGAGTACACCCCTCACATTTTTGTAAACATTTTATTAGATCTTTTCTTGTGACAATACTGAAGAAATTACACTTTGCTACAATGTAGTAGTGAGTGTACAGCCTGTAAAAAAGTGTAAATTTCCTGGACTAGAAGCAATATTACTATTTGGAATAGATCACACATTGTCTAGATTGAGGGGTGGAATGCACGTCAGTCGGCCATTTTTCTAAACCGGAAATCATATTAAAAACATTGGAAACACAACAGGGATTTGGCTCTCATGTATGGGGTCACAGTCTCTATAAATATCTGGACGGCTGCAGTGGAGGGACACTCCAGACGATGTCCTTGGAGACGAAACGCATCGGGGGGGGACTCCACTGTCGCCATTTGTTTTTAAAAAGCGCCGATTTTAACCTTCTAAATGTACGTTTTCCTACTTTATTAAATGTATTGTGTACTTATAATGGAATTACGCTATGTGGCCCTTTTTTGTTCTGCCCCTCATATTCACTGCAGCTATGGACATTTGATTGTTGTCCTCTATGAGATACACTTATACAGTCATCTACCAGTTTGAAGATAGCTGGACGTTCCTGTTCTAGCCACCTGGGGATTCCAGCGTTCATATAACATAAGCCTGTTTGACTCACAGAACACATGTTCTTGTGGTTTCAAACGTTCTGGTAAGCCTCCTAGTTTTCAGTGGTGGTACCTCTCTCACTTCAACTATACATCCTGCTCACCGTTGGGATATTTACATGAAGTGTTTGAACAATATTTTATTTCACAAGGAACTTTGATTTTTTTTTTCTCTTGTGGTATTTGCTACTGGTCACAGTGTTTACCATTTTTGCACATGTTCTTTTCATTTTCAGTTCATTTAAGTATAGCACCTGTTTACTATACATCTAAAACTATAAAGTACTTATGTGCACTTATTTCCCTACTTTTTTTTATAAATTGATAGACAAACAGACGTAAAACAAGATGGACACTCACATGGTGAAGGACATGGATCCGATATGAGCCTTCATTGGGTTTCCCATCATGCACTATATTTGCAATAAGGTCATAAGTTGTGTTCTTGTGCAAAGCCTGGCTTTCCTCTGCCAAGTACTCCCGCAGATCTACATTCCTGTGTGGGTATTAAGAAAAAAAAAAAAGGGGGGGAGCATGGTTTAAGAAAAAAAAATACCACTGGCACACTCTCTTCCCTGTCTGAAGAGCATTACAATTATATTGCTGTGGACAATGCGATTGCTGTGGACAATTCAAGATGGGCATTTCTAGTATACAAGTACAGCTTACTTAAGGGGGTAACAGGTAAATCTTTCAGTTGCATCTCCTTAAAGTGGTTGTAAAGGCTCAAGGATTTCTACTGTCATACATTCTATGCATGAAGGTAAAAAACCTCTGTGCAGCAGCCCACCAATAATTACCTGAGCCTGATCTTCCTCCAACGATGTGCACAAGAACCTTGACTCTCCCTCCTCATTGGCTGAGTCAGCAGCAGGAGAATCACAGCCACTGAGCCGATGAGGAGAGAGAGGGGGTGGGGCTCAGCCACGGCTGTGTTTGCTAATGAACACGCAGAGCCATGGCTCATGAATGAGCAGAGCCTGCTTGGGTGCCCCTATTGCAAGCGGCTTGCTCTGGGAGCACCAAGAAGGAAGGAGGGGCCAAGATTGCCAAAGAGACACCAGAGAAGAGGATCAGGGTTGCTCTGTGCAAAACCACTTTTTTGTATTTTGTTTCTTTATTTGTATTAGTTATGTATATATGAACGGATACTCTGATTCTAGCCAGCTGCTACACAGCAACTCTCAGAAGCAGTTTTTTCTCCTCTGGTTATTTTATTTTAATTTGTCTACGGGTTTTTATTTTTTATTTCCCTTGTGTGATAAGCACCATACACTGTGATGGCACAGGCTGATTGTACAACTGCAAGATGTTATTACATGTCCTAATGCTCATGCCTGTAAAGATAACCACAGGTCTGCACCCATGGTTAGATTTGCCAGACTGAAACAGGAAGGGGGGCAGAGAAAAGACTGGCAGGTTCACCAGGTATTTATAACTCATACTGCAGCAAAAAAGTATACAAAAAAAAAAACACACACACACAACACGCATTTGAGAATTGTCTGGAGGAAGCTCAGACAAGTGAATTCTCTTCAGTCTGTCAGCACTGCAGTACATACGTGATAGGGAAATTCACAATAGTCGGATTCTTCTCCACGAAAAAGTTGTTCTTTGTGAAGCGTTTAATACAAAATATCAAATATGGCGGAAGCTTGGTCAGTTGGAATCGCTTCAAGAAGTTCTCTTTATAGGTCTTGTACTCCTGTAGAAAAAGGTCATTCGCGGTTAGTTTCCACAACAGTGAACAGAAAAGAAAATGCACCTTCTAGAAATACCAATAATATGAACTGAAACAGAAGCAGGAATGTAAAGTAAGCACAGTCAAAGAGCTTGTATTTAGAATGTGTGAAAATATGCAATTACCAGACTTGCTACATGACTGCCATAGTTATTTTCCACTTGGCAGCATTCTGCACTTCACATACTACAATATGAATGAGTGATCTCCCAGAATATTTTTCCTAAGGCGGATAAGTCTTTGAACATTTGTGTCAAATATACAAATTCACATCTGCAGTACAGCAAAGCAAGGAAGGTTTCCCCCTTGTGGTAACCCTGCAGTTACTTATATTTTACAGTGTGTGAAGCCGACATGAAAATAGCATACCGTAATAGGTATTGCAGTGCAGCGCATAAAATAGGATTTCTGGTTTACTGGTAAAATCTTTTTCTTGGAGTATATTACAAGATACAGAGGAGTTCATAATCATGACTACTTGGGTTATGCCGCCACCTTCAGGTGAATGGACACTGGCCACAAAAAAGTCAGGAACACCTACCAAGGCATAACCCCTTGTAGCAAGCAATGAAGAGCACAAATAAAAGAGTCTGTGTCCTGTAATATATTGTGAAAAAACGAATATTAACGCCTGCATTGCAAAATATAAGAATCAGTCGTAATATATTATTGCATACATTAAAAAAAGAAGCAGAAACAGTGGATTTCATCATATTAAATGGTCGATAATATACCATCATACCAAACATATACTTTGCGTTAACATATTTGGTACGCATAGTTACGGATATTGTTATTTTTATGGGTCAAATATAATATAAAAATTTGTAAAACTAACCATGTTAATTATTTTAGATGTATATTTTTCTGTAATAAGTTTGGAGATTTATTATGTTCTGCCTCTACTCTCTCATTATTAGTTCCCCCATTAATGGTTAAATGTGTAAACAACGCTATTATTGATACAATGTGCTTCAAATTAGTTTTAGAAATGAAGGGGTTAAGTATTTGAGAGGCGGGGATAAACACTGTGTTGCCATGCTCTCCAGCCTTCTTCCCCTCGCCAGAAGGTCAAGGGCAAGTCAGAAGGACAAACCACATGAGTGTGTGGCGGTTTGGCAAAAAGATGTGATGTTAGTGGCTTACCGGAAGAGATGTTCCGGTACTGTGGGCGAGACACCAATATTCCAGGCAGAAGCTCCAGGTCTACAAGCGCTTATGATTGCCACAGCTACTTGGCATAGATTTAATGGGCTGAACGGATGATGCATTGCGAAAAGTTTTTAACTATTTTAAGAAAAAGATTTAATTGTCGATACCACTTTACAAATACTCGCCGATAGATACTTTTTTAAAATGTCATGCAACAGTGGCGCTAATATGCAGCACTGATGGGCACTGATGTTGAGTGGACTGTCAGTTATTTTAATTTTTTACAAATGTATTTTTTTTTTTTACAATACTTTCTTTTTTTGGGGGGAGTGGACGGTGTCAGTGTTTTTTTTTTTTTACAATTTTATCTTTTAAATATTAAAATATATATTTTTTTATTATAAAAAAAATTATCAGCCCTGTTGGGGGCTTTGATGAGATATCAGGGGTCTAAACAAACCCCTGACATCCCCCCTTTGAGACAGAGAAAGGGCCTAAAGGACACAGATTCTCCAGTACCTTTCTCTGGGGCCTCAGCTGCGCTAAAGATGAGTGGACAGGAGACAGGGGCTCCTCTCTATTCATAACATGAGACATCGTAAACACAGTTTACAATGCTCAGTTATGAATGCACAGAGTCAATGATCACTGACTATGCATTCAAAAAAGAAAGGGGCCGGTAAATGACATATTTACCAGTTCAAAACAGGTATGGGAAGGAGGTCAGCAGCAATTATAAAAAGTAACGTACCAACAGCCCTAATAATAAGACACAAAGAGTTGAGGAACTGGGATTTTAAAAAGGTACACCATATACACAGACAATGATGTAAAAAAGCAATATATAAATCATTTATTAAAAACAAACAATATAAAAGTAAGGACCACAGTTACAGTCAACATCCTGGGTATAACACATCTCAACCCTAACTGCCGAGAGAACTGGGGTCACATACAGGTTTATTCTCTTGTCCTACTATTTCAACATGTTTTGTCATGTCAGCTTCATATGGAAAATGACGAGAATATCCAATAGACATAAAATGACAAGATATGCAAAGCCGCAAAAACTGATCCAACTGTGTCAGAATACCCGTAGGGAGGTATGAAACTTCTATGATCTCACTGACAAATGTAAACGCAGCAATGCCAAAGGCCCATATCTTGATTGGCAACCACACATAATCTAAATGTTGGGAGCTCCGACGGACAGGCGAACTACAAAGAGTCTTAACTAAATCTCCCTATATGGCCCAAACACCACTGTCTAAGGATCTCTATATATCCTATAGTAGTGTGGCTCCAACCTCACAAAGAATCTCTATACTGCGGGAGCGCACCTAAAAAAGGGGATCAAAAAGTCTCAATGCGGGGTAAAAAAAAAAAAAATCTAAGAAAAATCTAGGCAGCGACTCTTTGTGCCTTACATATTTACCAGCTCCAACGGAGCATGGAGGTGAAAGGACAGTCAGGGAGAGTTACAAGAACCGATCTCCCTGTACAGATTTCAATAAAGCAGCTGAAAGCCGTAGGGGGGCTTTAGGAAAATCTATACAAGGCAATCTGCGCTTGTAAATTCCCCCCACGATCATCCCAGACTGCCCAGGTATCAGGTCAAGCATCAGAGCTTTTACACTTGTAAATCGGCACAGATACTAGTATCAGTGCAACCCTAGTTATTACGAAATCACACTGTTGGAGTCTTATCTTTTTCCATATCCTATTTGGAAGAGGCATTCACATGGAGGATATTTGGAGTATGATGATTGAAATGCTCTGAGCGGTCTGCAATTTAATTTAACGTAGAGTGCAGTGTGCTGATCTGTAATAGAAGAGGCATAACCTTCTAATGGGTTTCAGCCTGTGGGGAGGAGGAGCACTGAAGCACTTGATGTAACACATGGGAAGGTTTGTCTGATTTCAAATTTTTGGGTATGAGAGGACTTTCACACTGAGCTTTGACTGTTTCCAATCACAGAAGCACTGAGGCATAACTAGAATCTTCAGGGCCCTCCCTGACCCACCCCCCCCCCCCTTTCCATCAGTCTCGGGGGCCCTTCCCTCTGGGCCTAGGGCACTTTCCACTGATCCCAGTGGCATGAAGTATGAATTATACCCCCTGCTGAACTTGACTCATTCAAGTGAATGGTGCTGCTCTGCAAGCGCCCCACAAATGCGTGCAATGCACATGGTTATGGCATGCTAGTGCAGAAATGAAAGGGTTAAAGCAGGCAGTGCAGAGGCAATACAGCACCTTCTTACTGCCTGTCAAATGATGTATGAAGAGCATTCTGGATGTGGATTGCTCTTCAGAGACCAATGCAAGCCCTTATTTTTTTACATTTTTTAAACAGAATTTTTTTATTGACTTTTTTGTACATGTTTTACAGCCATTTGATGAAATATCAGGGCTCTAAACAGACCCCGATAGCTCACTTTTGAGATAGACACACCATGTGGCTCCATATGGTTTGGTGCGTGTGAAAATGCATTGGTTAGCAGATGTGTTGGGTGTCATTAAGAATTAATGGCAGTGCTGTGTGTCTACTAAAGGCCAGTGGGTTTCTGTGTGTGTTAGGAAAGCCATAATTTTCTGCACATTCCTGACATGCAAAGGCTCACATTGGTGTGCTGCAGTTTGGCCGCAGCGGGATTGTATGTGTGCTGTACATGTAGTTATAGCTGCATTCCTACTGAATTGTAATAGGCAGCGAGTTTTCTGAAAGCACAGCAAATATGCAGCATGTAGGAATTTGATGTACCTTCCTGAAAATGCAAGTAAAATTTTCATACAATCACACTGCGCCCCAATCTGCAGCACACCGATGTGAATCCACTATTAGACCCCTTTCACATGAGTGGACTGATTGGGTCAGACTGTCAGTTTTCAGGCAAACCTGATTGGACCGTCCAGTCTCCTCTTATGGAGTGGCAGGTGTAAACAGACACGTGCCTGTTTACATCTGCCTAGATCCAATCCGATCTGCTAAAAACAGACGGATGGGGATCAGTTCCCCATGTGTCTGGTGGATAGGATTACATGACAGTCTAGTGGAAACGGACACGCGGTTCGTTTACATCCAACTACCTATCAAGAAGTGAAGGCTGTATCTGTCGTCACTCTGAATACGTTTCTGGCAGAGCCTTCCCCGTGGAAAAGGAGCCATAGTGATAAGAAAATAGTGAATAGGTGGGGGTCTAAGCAGTGGGGGCTGGTGCTCAACAAACTGAAAAAAAAAACCTCATCAATTGCAGCCTCACTGTGCTGAGGGTGAAGCAGATAGGCGAAGAGAAGGGATAAAAGGTAACAAGAAAAATAGTTCAGGAGGATCGCTGTCAACTTACTGCATGATTGTGCAGAGATGGTAGAGCAAAGAAGAAGAGCAAAGCAAATGACCAAAGAAGAAGGTGAATTGACATGGGAAGAGAACATGCTGCGGGCTGGAGGGGTCTGATTACTAGTTGCTTGAAGAAAGAGATAAGGGAAAGTTCGAGTGACTGGAACTGCAGTGCTGGGGAATCGGCACATAGTCCAAACGAATGAGAATAGCAATCTCTGCTGTCAGAAAGGAGAAGATGCAGAAGCTATGTGTGCGTCCATTGCTCCCCCCTCCTCACCTCACATGTTAAGAGCGCCGGGGGCAGGCTCTTCACTCAGCATCCATGCTGTCCCAGTGTGGCAGAATGCTGGGCCCAGTGGCAAGTGCGACTCCTACAACCTGGGTAGTTCCTCTACTGGCTGTGGCATTATTCAACTTTACCTCGACAGGGAGACCCCCGAAGGTAGCTTGATCACCCAAAGATGGTCTTTTCCCTCAACACAGTTCTTCAGAACACCTCCCCAACCCGACAGACTCACATCTGTCGTCAAGACCTTCCAATTCACCTTAACAAGGGATTTCCTGGTATCTAGCATCTGTGTGGAAATCCATCATTCTAGAGACAACCTTGTCTTGGGGGTCAAACACATTGGCATGATTGAAGGACTCCTGACATTTGCCCTATACTTAAAAGGAGATTGAGCTGCAGAGCTCTGGTGTTAAAAAGGGACACAGAGGACTGCAACAAAAGATGACTAGCATTTTCCCCAACACTTTCATACATGCCTGTATTGAGGGACCCTCCAACATCCTGAGAGATTTCACCTAGACTCAATGAAACAGGCATTTTTCCTGAAGAAGCAGCACTTCTGGCTGAGAGGCGATGTGGGCAAAGCCCAAATACTCTAGGCTTTGAGTCTAAACCAAGGCCAACTGCTAAATATTCAGTACCCAGTTGAACCATTTTCTGGATGTCAGTTTTTGAGCTTGACTGCTCCCATAGAAGCAAGACATTCAGGTATCCCACAGTGGGGATTCCTTGGGCTCTCGACAAATCTAGAGCCAGAGCCAACACCGTGGTAAACACCCAGGGCACTGTAGACAGGACAAACAAATGGCACAAAAATTGACAGTGGCAATCCTCCACTGTGTAAAACAGAATAAGGTAGGCATCCTTTATAGCCACCAACACTAAGAAGTCCCCTTAATGAAGCATAGAAGGCACCAACCAGGTAGACTCCATCCTGAATTTTAAGAAACTTGAGACCTTTGAGGTCTGGAATGGTTAAAACATCTCCATTTTGCTTGGGAATCATGAACAGGTTGGAAAAGAAGTCAAGATACCACTCCTTTGCTCATACAAGTGCAATGACCCTTTGGGACAGCAGTCTTTCCAGGCAGCAAATAAAATGTTCTTTTTTGAGGCTCCAAAGATAGCCTTAAAAGTATAAAGTGTGGCGGGGGAGCAACAAAACTCCAGCTTGAAGCCTATGGACATCACACTGCTGACCCAGTCCTCAGAGACCAAGCAGCTGCAAAGGCCCATAGATGTCCCTCACCCACGTGAATGGAGACACCCCCTTCCCTGAGATTTACCTATGGAACTGGAGAACTTGGGTGGCCAGTTCTTAAACAATTGGGATGTGGGCTTTTGCTTGGAGCCAGAGACTAGTTGTTTTCTAAAGGGACCATTTTTGGAGTCTGAAGGACCCTGACCGGCCACCTTCACCCCCCCCTCCCCTTTTTTTTATGCATCATAACCGTTTTATAATCAGCCATAGCACTGTGTGATGTGCATAAAGATAGTACCAGTAAAAAGCAATATCACTGCTCTTCACCTTCTTAAGGGGTAAGAGCGTACTTTTCCCAAGTCCCCTTATCAATATAGGCATCCAAAGATGGTCCCAAACAAGGATTTGCCCTCATTAGACAACCTCTCAATTCGCTTCTTGCAGAGAAGTTCTGCCAACCAATACGTGGCCATAAAATTCTTCTCATGTGGACAAACATTTAATGACAGGGACTACTTACACTAGGACAGGTAGGGTTTTGTTTAACCACTTGCTGACCAGCCACTGCAGTTTTACTGTGCAGAATGGCACGGCTGGGTGAAACGTCATTATGTTACGTCGCTTCGCCCTGTGGCCACCAGGGGGTGCACGCGCACCCATGCGAGTGCCTGGCAGGCGCGATGACCACCGGGCACCCAATCGCTAATGACACAGGGAGAACCGGGATGTGTGTGTGTTTCAGAGGTGAGAAGAGACTGATCGTGTATTCATACAAATTATGAACACCGATCTCTCCTCCCCTAGCAATTCCCATTCCCCTACAGTTAGAACACAGAGAGGGAACACAGTTAACCCCTTGATTGCCCCCTAGTGTGCCTGCCAGTGAAATTTTTACAGTAAATCAGTACATTTTTATAGCACTGATCGCTGTTTAATTGTCAATGGTCCAAAAAATTTGTCAAAAGTGTCCAATTTGTCCGTCGCAATATCGCAGTCCTGATAAAAATAAAAAAAACAAACAAAAAAAAAAATGCAGATAGCCGCCATTACTAGTAAAACTAAAATAATAAACATGCCATAAATCTAGCCCCTATTTTGTAGACGCTGTAACTTTTTGCGCAAACCAATCATACGCTTATTGCGATTTTTTTTTAACAAAAATATGTAGAATACATATCAGCCTAAATTGAGGAAAAAATTAGTTTTTTGAAAAAAAATGTGGGATATTTATTATAACAAAAAGTAAAAGATAGTGTTTTTTTCAAAATTGTGCCTGTTCTTTTGTCTATAGCACAAAAAATAACCACAGAAGTGATCAAATACCACCAAGAGGAAAGCTCTATTTGTGGGGAAAAAAAAGTTTGGGTACAGCGTCGCACAACCGTGCAATTGTCAGTTAAAGCGACGCAGTGTCAAATTGTAAAAAGTGCTCTGGTCAGGAAGGGGGTAAAATATTACGAGGCTGAAGTAGTTAAATAAAAAAAATGGCTGGGTCAACAGCCGGAGAGCCCCATTTGTTGTAGAAATTCTCTGTGGGGTACTGGTAAGCAAAATACTTTCCAAAAGGTGAGCTTAATTGGCACACATAACTTATTGTAAGTGGGGAGTGAACTGGGATAAACTTAATTCTAGGCAACTGCCAGAGGTAAAAACTGACTTTTGGGGGAAGATGATAATGGTAGTGGTAAGGTAACCCAAGGTTAGTTATGTACCACATCTGCCAGGAAGCCAATCCCAGTTTTCTGTGTCTGAGACACCCCTGGACCCTGATATTCCTTCTGTGAGGATCCATCTGCAGAGTAATACTGATCATTACCAGCTTCCACATCAAGAGGAACTTCCTCCGACACCTCATCTTCCCTACAAACAGGGAGAGCCCACGTTTGCCTCCCAGGCATTCCAAGATAGTGAGAACCCCTGAGAGCTGATCCAGATATGGCTGCAGAGAACCCCTCCATTGATACAAATGAAGTGGAGGACTGTGCCTGCAAATATATCAGTTAAGAATGTTGAGACAAACCATTTCCCACTGACAGGGATGCTTACAGAGATCAGGTTTTATTTATGTAAAACCTTTATTCCAAAAGAAAAAGAAAATTATGCTGTAACTGCTTGTGTTACTTCAGCGCGAGATGGGATTTGACTTCAATTTGTAAGTGTATGTAAATCTGCTAGAGCATTCCTCTACCCCAGATTATCAATGCTGCTATCCAAACATGCATCTTTGCTACTTCCAGAGTGTAGGAATTCTAATACAGAAGAGGTGTTACTGGCCAGGTTACTGGGTGAAAATGGGTGGGGGGGATTTTCAGAAGCCTAAAAAATAAAACAAATGCAGTCACCACCACATTTAAGGATTAGTAAACTGCAACACATTAAATTTTTGGTTTTGGGTTTAATATCACTTTAATCTGGAAGGGGAATCTCCCTACCTAATAAAAAGGACCCAATCCCATTGTCCCTCTCCCTACCTCTTTGCCTGCACAAGGCCATGGCTAGCTGAGTGTCAGTCAGACACACACACACACACACACACACACACACACACACACACAGAGTGTGACAGCTAATGCTTCTATTTGTATGGGAGCACATACCTTTAATAAATATTGGTGCACAATAATATTCTGTTTTATGGCACTTTGATATAGATAGAGATAAAAATGTATAATATATATATATATATATATATATATATATATATATATATATATATATATATATATATATACACATACACACACACACACACACACACACACACACACACACACGTGAAGACTTGAATAAGGAGGCTTCTGTGGTGGGGCTTCGCTTTTATTACCAACAAGTGCATGTTGACCCGTGTACAGCATATGGGTCAATAAAATCTGGGGAGTTCTTATTTCACAAGAATGGGCACGGTGGCACTTTTTGGATTGGCAGAGTTAAGTGGATCAAGCATGCGCAGATAAATTAAGCACTTGGTGTGATTATAGAGCATGGACTTTTAGTGATAGAAGTTGAAACACTTTATTATTATAGCCATCACTGTAGTCGGAGAGGGTTGGAGGCAGGATGGTGCCAATTCAGGCCTGTGCCACTGCTGTATGGCACTCTATAGTGGAAACACTGCCTACAAGCTTCGAAAAAGTGAGGGGAAACTGCCAGCTACCCACACACAGAGGCACTCACCAGTCCATGCTGCGGGGCCATTTAATACCTAAAGCACAGCAGGGCCTTCAGGGGACTTCCCTCCAGGAGACCACAGTCAGACTTATACAGCACTGTACTAGTGAGGTCACTGCCCACAAGATGCAACACTGAATGGCAGATATTACAAGCCGTCCCTGCTCTGGCACATGGGGTCTGGGTACAGTCCTCGAATTCTGTCTGTTTTAAATCATCCTGCAACTGCCAACCTCTGCCCCAGTAGGGGTGTAAAGAAAAGGCAGGAAAAAAGGGAAACCTTCAGATAGAGAACCATCCATAACCTTCAAACACTAGCACAACACTGAGGGTTATGCTTCATGCACATGAGACGCAGATGCAAACTCTGCTGGACACATGTTTTTAAAAGCTGAAACCGGCGTTTAGAAACGCGCATTTTGCCACGATTTTTTACCGCGATTTAGCGGCGTTTTACCGCGTTTGCGTCTAGAAGCGTTTAGTTAAGCTAACATCATAGACCCTCCCCAGCTCAAAAAACAGTATTATTAACTATTTCAGCAATTTTGTGAGACCAGAGTGAGTAGCAGCAGCTGTGAGAGCTGCAGTGTACATGTATTTAGCGTGTCACTTGCCACGACACCTGCCACAAGTTGTGGATTGTCCACTTGCCACATCACCTGCCACGTCACCCGCCACAAGTTTTGGATTGTCCACTTGCCACGTCACTTGCCACAAGTTGTGGATTGTTCACTTGCCACATCACCTGCCACAAGTTGTGGATTGTCCACTTGCCACATCACCTGCCACGTCACTTGCCACGAGATGTGGATTCTCCACTTGCCACGTCACTTGCCACATCACCTGCCACGTCACTTGCCACATCACCTGCCACAAGTTGTGGATTGTCTACTTGCCACGTCACATCACCTGCCACGTCACCTGCCACATCACTTGCCACAAGTTGTGGATTGTCCACTTGCCACATCACCTGCCACAAGTTGTGGATTGTCCACTTGCCACGTCACTTGCCACATCACCTGCCACGTCACTTGCCACAAGATGTGGATTGTCCACTTTCCATGTCACCTGCCACAAGTTGTGGATTGTCCACTTGCCACGTCACCAGCCACATCACCTGCAACAAGTTGTGGATTTCCACTTGCCACGTCACCTGTCACAAGTTGTGGATTGTCCACTTGCCACATCACTTGCCACCTGCCATGTCACTTGCCACAAGTTGTGGATTGTCCACTTGCCACATCACCTGCCACGTCACTTGCCACAAGTTGTGGATTGTCCACTTGCCACGTTACCTGCCACATCACTTGCCACATCACCTGCCACAAGTTTTGGATTGTCCACTTGCCACGTCACTTGCCACAAGATGTGGATTGTCCACTTTCCACGTCACCTTCAATGCCACCTGCCACAAGTTGTGGATTGTCCACTTGCCACATCACATGCCAGTCACCTGCCACAAGTTGTGGATTTTCCACTTGCCACGTCACCTGCCAGGTCACTTGTCACGTCACCTGCAACAAGTTGTGGATTGTCCACTTTCCACGTCACTTGCCACTTCACCTGCCACGTCACTTGCCACAAGTTGTGGATTGTCCACTTGCCACCTGCCATGTCACTTGCCACAAGTTGTGGATTGTCCACTTGCCACGTCACTTGCCACCTGCCATGTCACTTGCCACAAGTTGTGGATTGTCCACTTGCAATTGTTTAAAATATTTTTCTAATGGTTTTTCATCATTTGCAATCATTTTTGAGATTTTTAATGTAAAAAAAAAGGTCACCTTTAAAAACGCTTATAAACTAAAACGCGGTAGCTGCGTTTTACCGCTGAAACGTGGAAACTTTTGCGTCTGAACCCATTTTTTGCTTCTGGAAAAACTAGGTTAAACGCAACTGCATAAAAACGGCAAAAAACGAGACTGTGTGCATGGACACATAGGATAACATTGAATGAGTTCAGGAGCAGTTGAAAAAAGTGTCCAACTGCCTCTGAAAACGCGTTTAACTGCGTCTCGTGTGCATGAGGCCTTAGCTGAGCTGAAGGGATGTGCCTGGGCAGGGAGTCCAGTTTATTGTCCAGTGCCCACTCACCTAAAAGGAGCTAGCATAACCCAAGTAGTCATTAACTCCTCTGTGTCCTGTGATGTACGATTAACAAGACATTGTACTTCTGGCCAGTCAATTTATATTAGGATAGTCTTAATTTGGTAAACACAGACAGTGGTGGGCCAGGTGAGCAGGGGGGGTTACAGGCGTGGGGCAGGAGAGCAGAAGGGTACAGGCGTGGGGCAGGAGAGCAGAAGGGTACAGGCGTGGGGCAGGAGAGCAGAAGGGTACAGGCGTGGGGCAGGAGAGCAGAAGGGTACAGGCGTGGGGCAGGAGAGCAGAAGGGTACAGACGTGGGGCAGGAGAGCAGAAGGGTACAGACGTGGGGCAGGAGAGCAGAAGGGTACAGACGTGGGGCAGGAGAGCAGAAGGGTACAGACGTGGGGCAGGAGAGCAGAAGGGTACAGACGTGGGGCAGGAGAGCAGAAGGGTACAGACGTGAGACAGTTGTGCAGGAGGTACATTGATGGGGCAGATGAGAAAGCAGGTTACAGTGGTGTGGCAGATGGGTTCAGTGTTAGGACAGAAGAGAAGGCAATTCAGTAGTGAGACAGAAGAGCATGAGGATACAGAGGTGGCGCAGATGTGCAGGGAGTGGGGATACAGTAGTGGGGCAGATGTGCAGGAGGTACAGTGGTGGGAGGGATGAGAAGGGGGTTCAGCAGTGGGACAGAAATGTAGGGGGATACAATGATGGGGCAGATGAGCGGGGGGGGGGGGGGTTCAATGTTGGGCCAGATGAGAAGGGGGGTACAGTGGCGGGGCAGAGGAGCAGTGGGGTACAAAGGTGGGGCAGATGTGCGCAGAGGAGAAATGAGGTACATCAGTGGAACACATGAGCAGAGGGTTACAGTGGTGGGGCTGAAGAGCAGGGGAAAGAGGTGGGAGAGATGTGCAGGAGGTACAGTGGTGAGGCAGATGAGAAAGGGGGAACATTGGTGGGGCAGATGTACAGGGGGTTACAGTGGTGGGACAGATGAGTGAGGGGGTGGGGCAGATGTGCAGTGTAGTACAGTGGTGGGGCAGATGAGAAAGGGGGTACAGTGGGGAAAAAGATTTGCAGAGGGAACTGTGATCTGAGGTGTGGAGTTGCAGGAATTGGGGCTGATCTGGGGCGAGTGCAGGATGTTAATTTCTCACTACTAAAAGTAGTTTACAGCATTTACTTTATAAAAAATCCTTTTTGTGATTGAGAGTGTGAAGTTGACTTTTTTTGTTATAAAATCTGCACGCTCAATTTCTTTGAAAACATTTTTCGGCACACTGTGTTCAAAAGGTTGCCTACTCCTGCTCTAGAAAGTATGCACTGTTCCAAAAAGTTTATTGTGCCAAACTGGAAACTTTACGTTGTCATGTAAAAAGGTAATTATGGGAATACAGAAAAATGAGTCAGAAAACATAATACATATATTTTTTAAAGTTTTTGTAATCCCTAATGAAGGTTTCTGATTTGCTTCCCTTTTGGAATGTTAGATAAACCATTGGGAGCATTTTGTTCTGTTTGATAAGTGGGAAAATAAAACAAAAAGAAAAAAAAAATGGCGAACAGATCGGAAATTCAGAACTGTCCTCTGCACAGTGTTTTCTCTAAGAGGATATTTAGCCTACCTAGTTCTTATCTTTGACTAAAAGATTAGCCTTTACGTTGTAGAGATCAGAAAGTGGAATTTGTTTAGCAAAAGAAAATAGGCAGAGCTGACACCATTCAAGTCCATGCTATGTTTTGTGAGTCCACAACAGGACTTGGGAGTAGAGTGCAATTCTGACAGAACAACAGGTATTTTTCTGTACTAGCATTATTTAACCACTTGCACTTTCACCCCTTTCCTGCCCAGACCAATTTTCAGCTTTCAGCACCGTTGCACTTTCAATGTCATTGCAACACTGTACCAAAAAACCCATTTTTATCATTTTGTTAAAGTGGATTTTTTTTTTTTGTCTGGCATAGTATGAGATTTCAGATCAGCTGTGCCCAGTCTTTCCACAAAGTTAATCCAGCTCTGAGCAATCCTCATATCTTTTTTCAGTGAAATAAAACAGACAGTCTGTGAAATCTTTGTTCGTTCTTCCCCCTTGCTGTGATTGACAGGTGATTTACAGATCTCATGCACTAGCCTAAGACATGAATTATTTTTTAATTCCCACCCCCACTCCTTTCTTCAGCAGCTCTGCAAGGATTGGCTGTTCCACACCTCAGCATGATTTGGCATGCTGAAGTCATGTGGGGACTTTTCTGGGCTTTGACTGGATGTTAGGGATCATAGCAGAAGTTCAGTGTAAGAAATACACAGGAGAAAATGCATGTCGATAAGGGGAGTGCAGAGGTAGGCGGGAAGTCTACTAACATCACGACTCCACCCACTGAGCCCTGGAAAACTGATCCACCCACAAAATCTGCAGTTTTTCAGGTCTCATAGCAGACAGAGGGGAGACATATGACAGATAAGTATACATGCAGGAGGCATATATATCATTCTAGATATCCTTTATAAACTACTGCAATATTGGTTAAGAGTGGGTTTACATCCACTTCAAGACAGATAGTGCTCTTTTTTGGTGGTATTTAAAAACACCTTTTTTTCTTTAGCTAAACAAATTTTAAAAAAGACGGGGAAAAAAAAAAAAGAAGTAGTCTTAGTTTCTGTTATTAACCACTTCGCGCCCGCGCTATAGCCGAAAGACGGCTACAGCGTGGACGCTACCTGCCGGGAGGGCGTCCCTGGACGTCCTCCTATTTACTTCCGCAATGTGCGCTCCTGAGAGCGTGCATTGGGGAAGTTCTGTGCTGGCCGTGTCCCTTGGACACAGCCAATCACAGATCGCTGTAAATGGCCAATCACAGCGCGATCGGTGTGTCCAATGAGAGATGATCTCGTATGTAAACATACGAGATAATCTCTCAGCGCCGCTCTCCCTCCTCACACAGAGACAGCGTGTGAGGAGGGAGAGATGAACGGCTGCAGCGGCCGTAAGTTACAAAAAAAAAAAAAAGAAAGAAAAAGAAAATAAACTGCCACCTGCCCCCAGTGCCACATATAAGTGCCATCTGTCATCAGTGCCATGTGTCATTGTCCTGGTGCTCCAGGGCCTTCAAAAGTGTAATAGGTAGTCAACAATTTAGGTGTGTAATTTATGCTCCTAGAACACGTGATGGCACTCCCTGCATGTTGGGCCTCTCTAAGTGGCCAGGCTGTGAAAAAGTCCCACACATGTGGTATCGTAATACTCAGGAGGAGTAGCAGAATTTATTTTGGGGTGTTATTTGTGGTATACACATGCCATGTGAGAGAAATAACCTATTACAATGACAATTTTGTGGGAAAAAAAAAAAATCTTCATTTTGCAAAGAATTGTGGGGAAAATTTTTTTTTTTTTAAAAAAGCTCATCATGCCTCTTACTAAAATACCTTGGAATGTCTACTTTCAAAAAAGGGGTCATTTGTACATTCCTGGCTTGTTCGGGTCACAAGAAATGAGATAGGCCACCAGTACATTAGAAGTGATCAATTTTGTATGATTTGCACCACAGCTTGTAGACTCTCCAACTTTCACAAAGACCAAATAATATCCACTAATTTGGGTTATTTTTACCAAATATATGTAGCAGTATGAATTGTGGCCAAAATTTATAAAGAAAAATTTATAATTTGCATAATTTTATCACGGAAACAAAGAAAAATGCATTTTTTTTTTCAAAATTTTCATTTCTAGCTCAAAAAATAAAAAACCCAGAGGTGATCAAATACCACCAAAAGAAAGCTCTATTTGTGGGGGGGGGGAAAAAAGGACAAAAAATGTATTTGGGTACAGTGCTGCATGACATTCAAAATATGAGCACCGAAAGCTGAAAATTGGTCTGGGCAGGAGGGGGGTTTAAGTGCCCAGTAGGTAAGTGGTTAAATGTTGTAAATAAGCAAGTTTTACCTTCACTGATGGCCACTGATAGGCATCACTGGTGGGCACTGTTAGAGCTGCACTGATCATCACGGCACTGAGTGCCTCGGTTAGCGGCATAGATGCCACCTCTATGGATTGAAAGCACAAGGAGAGGAATACAGACAACTGGCAAACCCTGAATACATTGTGATCAGCTGTTATTGGACACAGCTGATCACATGGTAAAGAGCTGCTGTGATTGGCTTTTTATCCCAATCTCTAATCAGCTATGCCCAAAGGACCCAGCAAACACAGACGCTGACCTATAAACGTTCTCCCGGCAATGTGTGACCGTGCCGTAGCTGTCATTTGGCTATAGCACGGTCGTGAAGAGATTAAAGGAATAATGCATAAATGTGCATGTATTGCTGAAATGTACTGTAAGCATTGCTTTGACATATGCTTTAAGCCTAACAAACATGTTTTGCCATTTAGACTTCATCAAAAACAGGAGGAAACGTTTAGCTAAAATACACAGCTTAAAATTGATTATTTTTTACATGTAGAGTATTACTCTGATCACAATGATATAGCTTTGCACAAAAGCATTCCTCTAAACAGAGATAGGCTACTACTAACTGGCCTTGGTGTGAACTGTCAGGAACCCACACCCACTAACTAGACTTTAAATGGTGGGGAATGAAGCACTGGGCCAAAATATCTTCAGGGGACCTCAGAGACTTCCCTCAGGGACAGGAAAGCAAGGACGGCATTTTAAACTCTTCCTGTCTGTCCCTTTACAGGTGCAGCGATCTGCATCTCGTGGGGGGTTTTATGATGTGATGGACACATACTTGTCCAACGCTATGAAAAACTCTATTGTATCACGTTTATGATCTTTTACCTTTTCAGTGACACCATTGAACTTGGCAAGGATACTGAAGAGAGGCACTTGTGGAATGATCAGCTGTTCTTTCTCATCCTTGTACAGAGGAGCAGTGGGGAGATCCAGAGTCAGGTACATGAAAGGAGATTCCAGCTTGGTTTCCTGATACTCCTCATTCTGCAGGAGCTGCTCTTTCTCCTCTGCTGGCTGCAAGCACAATGACGCAATGGTTAGACCAGCTATTAATTTCATCACACACAATCAGAGAACACTTATTATGCGAACAGAGGCTGTTGTGCCTTAACACTTCCTATGCAACGTCCTTACCACAGACACAGCACACAACAGCAGAACAGGAGAGAGGTAGAAAGACAAAACATTTCTGTGATGCAGCAATATCAGTCAATGGTTTTCCAGAAAAAAAAAAAAATGTAAGCAAACATCAGAAGAATTGCTAATTTCATGCAACTTTAGCTTTAACATGGACTTTGTTTTAGTTAGTCATACACTATGGGGGTTATTTACTAAAGGCAAATACACTTTGCACTGCAAGTGCACTAAGGCTGCATTCACACCTCAGGGTAGCGTTTTTGAGCGTTTTTACCGGCGTTTTGTCGCGTGTATTTGCGCGTTTGCATACATCGTTTTTTTAACATCAGCGTTTTTTTTTCAGCCAATAGGAAAAATATTCATCTCTTTTTCATCTGCTTCTGCTTTTCATCTGTCATTTCCTTATGTAAATTATATAAATTATATTTTCTCCTGAGCAGATACAGCGACAAAACGCCCATAGAAACGCTCATTGTCACTTGAATCGAGCATTTCCATTAGTTTCTATGGAAATAAAAAACGCCCAAATCAGCCCGATTCGCGCGACAAAAAAGGGTCCGGAACTTGTTTGCGCTTCAGGCGTAGGGCTTCAGGCGACTTGGAGTGGAGATGTGAACCATCTCCATTGAGAATAATGGATTTTTTCCCCTCCAGCGTTTTGTAGCTTCAAGCGACAAAACGCTCAGGTGTGAATGGGGTAGAAGTAAAGTCACTGTAGATCCGAGGGGGACATGCAAGGAAAATAAACAGCATTTTAGCTTGCACATGATTGGATGATAAAATCAGCAGAGCTTCCATTCATTTAAAATATACTCCTTAGATTTAGAGCGACTGCACTTCTAAGTGCACTTGCATTTACCTTTCGTAAATAACCCCCTATGTGTCTGTGGACGCAGTGCATATGACTGGGAGCGAGCCCCGCAAGCTAATCCCCCTCAGGATAGAGCTTCACAGAGGGGGGTTAGCTATTGTGGGGAGGAGCCGAGACAGCCGCAGATGGACCCCAGAACAGGAGGATCGGGGCCACTCTGCGCAAAACTGCATAGTGGAAGTATAACATGTTTGTATATTAGCATATTATACAGCACAGCACAGTGCTTGTGTTGTGTAATTTGGCCCCCTGTATCACCTGAAATACCTGGCTGATCCTGCCTCGCTATGTACTTCCCCCTGTAAACTGATCACGGGTTATCATGGCTGCTGAGCCCTGACACCATGGTCAGTTTACATGCCTCTCTCACCCGCAACGCTCCTGTATGCTCTCCCTCCGTCCTTTCCCTCTGCCCATCAGCTCTTACAAGTGCCCAACCCTCTCCTCCTGCTGCTAAAGTTTTTTTTTTTTTTTTTTTTTTTTTAAATCAAAAAGGTTTTTATTGCTCACAAAATATTAATTATCCAACCTGCCATCTATGGCCACATTTGTTAACAATTAAAACTGATTTCTGCTCATGGTAACTTTGGATTCGTCACACTCCGTGCCATGCAATCACCCATTACCACCGACCTTGTGCTGCCTGCATCCGTTCTTACTTCTGAAGCTATTTCAATATCCGTCTGGGTGTCCGAGTCTTACTGTGCCTACACCCCTCTGATCAGTCTCATGTGTACCAACTCCATTGGACTTAGTCCTGATGCGTCAAGCCATGCGCCCCACAGTTTGTCATATTTACCAGGGTTCCCTCTATGCTGTACTTCTCCATTATAAGTGTTTTAGCCATGTGTTAAATCCACGTTTTAGTCTTTGGTGGTGCGGCTGATTTCCAACTCAGGATTGTTTTCTTAGCCTGAAACAATGCCCTGGCAAAGGCAGTTCTCTTCTACTCCTCTGCTATTTCCCCCTCCAGGACTCCCAGCATGCAGTTTAGTGGTTCAAGGGGGACATTGGTTTGGAACACCTGATTCAGTGTAGCCAGAACCTGCCACCTACCGCACAGTGGGTTGGGTATTCTACCCCATTTTGTATAGTTTTACAGGTGTATATTGAACTCTTAGTACGATGTATAATTGGGATACCTTTTGTGCCACATTTAGTGAACATGTATTGACTGCCTGCAGGGGCTCCTCCCACAGTTCACCTTCAATGGGCCCTAAGTCCGCCTCCCATTGTGTCCTTGCCTTTATGGGGTGTCCCTCCAAGAACGATGACAATAACAAGTTGTAACATTGGGAGAGTATGCCTTTTGTGTCAGATGCGGCTTGTAACATGTGAAAGACCGCAGTGGGGGGACTGGTTCCACTCCATGGCCTCCCCATGTGCCCTAACGGTATGTTGAATTTGTAGATAGTAAAAAAGCATGCTATGGGGCAATACGTATTTGGATTGTAGGTCCTTAAAGGGGAGCAAAGCCCCATTGTGAAAGATGTGCCCATTGGGGTCAACCTGGGTCCCTGTTGGATCTTGGCTAGTTCTGCATAGGTTTTATTTCCCCATATTGGGCTAAATGCTTGGAACCCTGTTACCTTTTGAAGTTGTTTAGTTTTGTTCCACACCTTCTGAAGGAGTGCATACGTGGGCATTGATTTGTTAGGCTTTTGGAATTGTTGGTCCTCTAGTCCCTCAGGTATAGATTCCACCCACAAGCCGAGCAGCATGGGTTTGGCAGATGAGACTCCTGATGAGGGAGTTATGGCCCCTATCAGATGCTGCAGCTGTGCTGCTAGATAGTATATCCAAGGACTGGGCAGAGCAGGGCAAGCCGTATCGAAATCCCCTGATCTGTGGACAGTTCCTCTCCTGAGCCACAAGGGGCTCAACGGCTAGAGCAAAGAGCAGGGGGGACCCCTGCCTGGTCCCCCTGCCCAGTGCAAAACCTTGTGACAATCTATCCGACATGTGTATGGCAGCCTGTGGTGTGTCATACAGTAGTCTCACCCATCTAATAAACCTGGGACCAAACCCAAAACTTGGCCAGCACAGACCACAGATACTGCCAGCCCACACTGTTGAATGCCTTATTGGCCTGCTGCTAAAGTTACTCTAAAGTCCCAGTGTCTATGCCTTATAAATTTTAATGCCTACTATACTTGATTTCAGAGCATCGCCCAGAGCTCACGTGACCGGCCACCTCCCTCCTCCTGACTGACGTCAACGGGGGGGGGATTCTCGGCCCCTCCTACTGTAGCTGTCAGATCGGGAGAGGAGAGAGCTGGCCGATCACGCGAGCGACGAATGGCGCTCTGAAATCAGGTATAGAACGGCTTTTTATTGATAAAGTACAGAAACTGGGACAATTTTCATTAGCAAACAGGGAAGGTTGTGTAAAGATAACAACTTTAGAGCTAAAGGCAAAAAACAATTCCCCCATTTTTGGATATAGAGGAAAGGAGGGTTATAACACCAGTAATGTCTTTTTTTGCAATCCCTTGGGGAGATTTCCCTTCTTGACCCATAGCCATAACAGGACAAAATCCCTATAAAAGTGAGGGGATCCTTTTTGGCGCCAGACTTGAAGATTTCCCCTCTAATACCGTTCTGGGGACAGCCCAAAATTTTGGATTTTCTTCTACTTTCAATGATGGCTGTAAACAAGACAAATGGAAAGGGTGAATCTCCCTAATAGGGGGCACAGATAGCAATAAAAACCCAAGAGGTGTTCTAATCCCTCTTCACTCTATACAGTGAAGGGAAAAATAAATATTTGATCCTGCTGATTTTGTAAGTTTGCCCACTGACAAAGAAATTGTTGGCCTAGAATTTTAATGGTAGGTTTATTTTAAACAGTGAGAGACAGAAGAACAAAAATATCCAGAAAAACACATTTCAAAAAAAGTTATAAATTGACTTGCATTTTAATGAGTGAAATAAGCATTTGATCCCCTATCAAAATCAAGATTTCTGGCTCTCAGGTGTCTTCTATACAGGTAACAAGCTGAGATTAGGAGCACTCTTAAAGGGAGTGTGCCTAATCTCAGCTTGTTACCCGTATAAAAGACACCTGTCCACAGAAGCAATCAGATTTCAATCTCTCCACCATTACCAATATCAAAGAGTGGTCAAAGGATGTCAGGGACAAGATTGTAGACCTACACAAGGCTGGAATGGGCTACAAGACCATCGCCAAGCAGCTTGGTGAGAGGGCGACAACAGTTGCGATTATTCGCAAATGAAAGAAACACAAAATAACTGTCAAACTCACTCACGTCTGGGGCTCCATGCAAGATCTCCCTTCGTGGAGTTTCAATAATCATGAGATCAGTGAGGAATCAGCCCAGAACTACATGGAAGAATCTTGTAAATGATCTCAAGGCAGCTGGGACCATAGTCACCAAGAAAACAATTGGTAACACACTACGCCGTGAAGGACTGAAAACGTCCCCCTGCTCAAGGAAGCACATGTACAGGCCTATCTGAAGATTGGTAATGAACATATAAATGATGCAGAGCAGAACTGGGTGAAAGTATTGTGGTCAGTTGAGACAAAAATCAAGTGCTTTGGCATCAACTCAACTTGCCGTGTTTTAAAGAGGAGGAATGCTGCCTATGACCAAGAAGACCACCCCACCATCAAACATGGAGGTGGAAACATTATGCTTTGGGGGTGGTGTTCTGCTAAGGGGACAGGACAACTTCACTGCGTCAAAAGGGACGATAGACAGGGCTATGTACCGTCAAATCTTGGGCGAGAACCTCCTAGCATCAGCTAGGGCATTGAATGGGTCATGGATGGGTATTCCAGCATGACAAAGACCCTCAAGAAGCACATTAAGGTCCTTGAGTGGCCCAGCCAGCCTCCAGACCTTAATCCCATAGAAAATATGTGGAGAGGGCTGAAGGTTTGCGTTACCAAGTTAAAACCTCTGGTCATCCATTGCAAAGTGCTCCTTCAACATGGCTACCCTAGAAATGGCGTATAAGGTTCTTCTATGATAGTACTGGCTTCCAGCCCAGATAGCGAGTTCAACCCCATCCTGTAGTGACACGTGCCTTCAGGGGTCTGTAGGCAACAAGGGGATGTCATACACGTTTGGTGGTTCTGTCCCGATCTCTTGGGGTTCTGGCTCCTCTATTCCTTGTTCCATATAACCTGTGTTTCGTTTGCCATGGTGAAGAGCATTCTAGCCGATGGTTCTTGAAAAAATGTCTAGCATCTTAATGATCCCCACTCTAAATGTCTTAAAATATGGTCACACTGGTGGGATTATGCTCTCCCCACCTTGCATCCAAACAGCCTGGGTCTTGCCCAATAACCGCCTTGTAACTCTTCCACTCCGCAGGACTTATACTTTTTTCTCCCCCCAACTCTATTCCTTTTTAGTCTCTCTTTCTTTTTCTCTCTGTTATGGACACTGGGCTTACGGAGGCCCTGGATCTTTTTTGTTTGCCGACTTGCAGCTACACTGTAAAATACCCATTTTGCACTCTTTTACCAACTATCCACCCCAACTGGGGGCATCCTGTGGAACTGTACACATTTTATCCTTTGATGCAAACTAGTGCACCTGCAACGCAGACTCTCCTTGTTGGCCCTTGAACCTGGGAGACACACGTGGACCTTCGGTTTGTTTCCCTAGGTCGCATAGTGGACATTCATTACCTATAAAAGTTATCTGTTCATGTTCTCTCAGCCCATGCCTTTTCATTAGGTTTGATATAGTATACACCTGCGTGGGCAAATGGTTGTCATGCTCATTACAATAAATTATTGTACCAGAAACCTTAATGACTTGGAGAGGATCTGCAAAGAGGAGCGTGCAAACCTGGTGGCCAACTACAAGAAACCTCTGACCTCAGATTGCCAACAAGGGTTTTGAGACCAAGTACTAAGTCATGTTTTGCGAAGGGGTCAAATTACTTATTTCACTCATTAAAATGAAAATCAATTCATAACTTTTTGAAATGCATTTTTCAGGATATTTTGGTTGTTCTGTCCCTCGCTGTTAAAATCAACCTACCATTAAAATTATTGGCTTATAATTTGTCAGTGGTCAAATGTATAAAATCAGCAGGGGGGAATCAAATTTTTTATTTTTAGTTTTTTTTTGTACAGTGAGGGGAAAGAGAAAAAAAAAAAAAGTAAGAAGGTTTTTGCCTTTATCTTAACACAGAAATTGTTTGCCTATACATCTAATAAAATTCTGTGGTTTCAGCTTACCAGATCAGGGTGGGGCAACTTCTTGGTGAAAATCCTCATCTGTCCCTGAAACACTTCAGTCACAATTGCTGAAAGACACAGGAACATTCAGCTGAAAACGGTGAAACATATTATAAAAAGAAAGTTGTACAACCAGTGAGCAGATGGAAAAATGACCCCCGTTATAACAAACTCTTATTGAAAGGTTATGAAACAAACAAAAATAAAGTTGTATTTGGAGGGATTGCCAGGTGTTTAAATCTCAATTTGAGAGATGTACAAAATAAAAACACCTTAAAGTGGTAGTAGACTCAACTTTTATTTTAACCTGAATGTGTGAACATCACTCTAGGTCTCCCCATCTCCGCCTTCGCTAACACATTATCCAGGCGCTGGCCAATCCATAGCTATGCATACTAGCACGTTATATGCCTTTGCCTTGCAGGGAGAATTTTTTCTTCTCAAATAATCTTTCAGGACAACCTTGAAGAGCGCAGCTCCGCCCATTTTCAAGGAAACACGTGCCGTCTTTAAATACCTCCTCTTCCACCATGGCCTCAGTTGAGTTTCCGCCGCCATGTAGCTCATGCTGGAACCAGGGAACTGCTCTCTCTCCAAGGTGGAGGGAGAAGGCTTACCTCTTAAGTGTGTCTGCCTGGAGTGCAGTGACCATCCCAGCATCCCCCCAGTATGGGCGGGGGGTGTTCGAGTCCCCAGCCTCTCCAGCTCAGGGGAAGCAATGGCCCACAAGAGGCCTCAGTGTCTGAGTGCCTGGGGTCCGCAGGTATGGTGCTGCTGGCGGCGGCGTGTCCAGGTCCTGGCTGGCGGATGATGTCATGTCCAGTGATACAGCTTCCTGTGGGTTTGTGGCTGCAAGTGGTGCCCTTCGCCTGGAATGCAGAGGCCAAGGGGGCGGGTCTGTTAACCAGCACTTCCGGCCCTCGATGACGCTGGGACCAAGTAATAAAAAAAAATAAAAAAAGATATACTCTCTGCTGGAATGGAATAGAGACCGACAGCTATGGTGGAAGAAGGCGCCCCAGGCACTGGTCAGGCCCAGGTAAGAAGGGTACAGTGGTACCTTAATTCTTTTCCATATGGGCTTATGCATTGGTTATTTGTGTGATCCTCCTTGCAGGGAGCCTGTGGCTGCATGGTCAGAGGCAAATTCGCTCAGACCCTGCAGTCTGGACATGGTGGTTGCTGCTAGCTGGGGGCTTGTACTGCTCAGGGCACTTTTCCATTCTGTCTGGTAGTGGTCTAATTTTGCATTAAGGGTAGGAAAGTATTCAGGGACCTGTAGGTGAATGTTATTTATTCACAATGCAGGAAAAAGCGTTAGGAAAAACCAAGCATTCAAACCCACCAGGTCAGAGGAAATGCCCATCCTGCAAGAATCTCCTCAGATTCATAGCAAAAGGCAATGTGCAGGACCTGTATTAAGGAAATGGTTGAAGAGGAAACGTCCCAACAATATAAGGACCTTTTTCCCTTCAGTATGAGAGCTTACGAAGTCGTTGAGTTTGGTCAAATCTAAGCTGGCCCAGAGCCTGGCAGGTCAGGTTGAGAGCAGAGGTCACTGACTCAGGGGATGAGGGGACAAGTACTCTTCCCTCCCTTATGGATTCAGATGAGGAGGAAGATAAGCTATCACTGGAGGAAGCAGATTATCTCTTAAGAGCAATCTACACTACCCTCTAGATCCAGGAGCAAAAAAGGTACAACTATCAGTTAATGATAAAATGTACCAAGGGCTAGATGACACTAAACAGTGTTTCCTGTCCATAGAATCCTCTTGGTCGCAGTGAAGAAAGAATGGAAGGACCCGAGAGAGGCCCTTTTCCAAAGCCCTTAAGAGAAGGTTCCCCTTCGAAGATAAGGAGACAGAGGTATGTAATAAGAAATCCTGAGTAGATTACATATTCTTGCAGGATTCCCGTTGCACTGACCTAGCATTCGAGGACATGGGGGTGCTGAAGGATGTGATGGATAAAGAGCGGACTCCCTCTTGAAAAAAGCATGGGATTCCACATCAGCCAACCTCACACCCGCTATGGCTTTCACGGTAGTCGCAAGGAACCTAGAATGCTGGTTAGAGAAGCTGAAGAGCCACGTAGAGGCAGGTACGTCACTGAAAGAACTACTGGAGTCCTTTCCATTGATACTGAAGGCAGTAAAATACATGGCTGATGCATCAGCTGAATCAGTAAAGATGTCAGCAAGATGGTCAGTGCTGGTGAACCCAGCCAGATGTGCTGTCTGGCTAAAGACTTAGACTGGTGACACAGCTTCCAAGATAAAATGAAGTGGCCTACCCTTTTCAGGTTATCTTTTTGGTCCAGAACTTGAAACGGTCTTGGACAGGACAGCTGACAAGAAAATGGCGTTTCCTTCCAAAAAAGAAATAACCAATCAAGAAGTTTTTTTGTGCTGTTCAACAGCCCCACAAAAATAGGGATCAGGACCAGAAGCACCACTGGGTCTCCCAAAGGGGTAAGGGAAGAGTAGGAGTTCTTTTCAGATTCCCCCCCCCCCCCCCGACCATCCCCCTAAGAACAAATGACAATCTCACTGCATTGGGGGGGGGGTTGGGATTGTCTGCCTTTCACCTACAGCGGGAAAAAAACACAAGCCTGTATGTGAAAATAAAAGTCATCCCCCCCAGGGATACAGTCTGGAGTTCTCAGAAGCCCTTCAAATCTTCAGGTGTCTCAGGCTCATCTCAAAAACGTAGGGTGGCTCCTGGATCTATAAAAATCCAATTTAGAGCCAGCGCAGGAGACGACATTCCTGGGCTATACGATAAACTCAGTGCTTTAAAACGTTTTGCTGCCAAGATAGAAGATGAAGAAGATCCAATCTGAGGTGAGAGAGATTCAAACTAATCTCTCAGTTTCAGTCCGATCGACCAAGGCAGTTTTGGGACTTCTCACGGCATCAATCCCAGCCATACAGTGGGCCAGACTACACTCTAGGCCTCTCCAGATGAATATTCTACAAAGATGGTCACACCAGGAGATGTTAGAAAAACAGACAAGGGCTCACCTCAAAACATGAAACGGGCGCACTGGTGGTGGAGGGCTTCAACCAACCTGGCCAGAGGTCTATCCTGGGTTTTTCCCCCTAGACAAGTGTCTCACAACAGACACAAGTTCTTGGGGTTGGGGAGCCCACCTGGAAGGCCAAACCTCTCAGGGGGCCTGGTCCAAGGCAGAAGCCCGAAAGTCAAATTGGTGGCAACTGAAGGCCGTTTTTCTCTGACTCCTAGCCTTTCAACAGGCAGTCAAGGGACAACATGTGCAGGTTCTCTTGGACAATACAACTGCAGTAGCTTATGTATTGAAACAAGGAGGAACCAGGAGCAAAGGACCGCCAGGGTCTGAAGCTCGATGACTCTCCTTGCCAACGTGATGGCTACCAGAAAAATTGTTTTAAGAACTACGTTTTTTTTTTTTTTTTAAGGATTCTTCCTGTAAGCTTTTAAACGGAGCTCCCGTGAGACACTGTAAAACAGACAAATCCCAACTGGGGAAAAACGCTAAGGCCTACCGGCCTATTCAGTGCAAGTGCCCTAAAAAAATGGAAACTAAGATCTTTTTGGACAGTCTTCTAAAAAAAAAAAACTGATAGAGCTGCCACCTTGGTTTTCAGGGTGCTGGCTACCAGCCCCTTCTCCATTATGTCATGGAGAAATTCTAAGACTGACACTACACTTTTGACCTTGGAGGCCTTTAGAAGTGCACCAGGAATTTAACTTTTTCAAAACTTTCAGGTATATGGCCTGAGTTACCTCCTACCTACTGGAGAGTAGGGTCTTCACTAATTTATCAGATAGTCCGTTGGCTTTTAGGAGGTCTTTTTCAGAAACCAAGCAGTTGTAACCAGTCTGCTTCCGGATGGTTAAGGAACCCCTGTGTTAGCAGGTCCTTTCTGGGCGGCAGCTTCCATGGAGGTTTTGCGGCCAGGTTTAGTAATGTCGCAAACCAGGGTCTTTTTGGCCATAAGGGAGTGACCAGGATCAGTTTGGTATTTTCTTCCCTGAATTTCCTTAGGACCAGCGGAATCGGTGGGAGGGGGAGGGGGGGGGGAGCGTAGCACAGCTGGTAATGCCATGGATGGGCGAAAGCATCTATGCCTACGGCCCTGTCGTCACGGTGGAGTGAGAGAGTCTGTTCTTTCGAGTTCTGTTGGTTCGCGAACAGATCTATTTGAGGTTGCTCCCAGAGATCATCAAGAAGACTTCTTGGTTTAGACTCCACTCTGCTTCCAACACTCTCCTTCTGCTTAGTAGGTCTGCTAGCAGATTCTGGGATCCCTTTAGGGGGACTGCTGACAATGAGGCCACATTTTGTTCTGCCCAGGTAAGGAGCTGACTGGCCAGCTCCAGGAGTCCTGGCGGTAACAGAACCAGGAGTCCTGGCGGTAACAGAACCCTTTTCAAAGGTTTTTTTCAGACCGGATAATCCTTCAAACAGAACCAGCATTTCTACCTAAGGTTTCTTCAACTTTTCACCGTTCACAGGAAATAGTCTTGCCAACTTTCTCCTCAGCTCCTGCCAATCCAGGAGTAGAAGCTTTCCACACACTGGATGTGAGGAGATCCCTGCTACACTTTCTAACAGTCACCAAAGAATTTAGAAAATCAAATGCTCTCTTTGTGATATTCTCAGGTTCACGTAGGGGAGAAAACTTCCAAAAGCACTCTGGGCAGGTGGCTTAAATGGGCAATCACAGAGGGCTACAAAGCTAAGGGAGAAACACCCCCCTCAGGATTTGCTGCTCATTCTACTAAATCAACGGTGCTGTGCCTGAACAAATATGCAAGGCTGCCACATGGTCTAACTTCGACATTTCAGGTTGGACCTGCTGGCCGCCGCAGATCAAGCCTTTGACATGGAAAGGTACTTACTGCAGGCAGTGGTCCCACCCTAGGTGTAAGTTTCTCGGTTATCCACTCAAAAGGTTGTCCTGAAAGGCGATTTCAGAAAGACTTTGTTAGACTTACCGGTGACTGTATTTCTAAGAGCCTTTCAGGACAAACGTTACAGTTTAAATCTTGTCATGGTTGTTTGGTGGTTTTCTGTACTTTGTTTTACAATACGTCAGAGACCACTAAATAACTGAGGCCAGGGTGGAAGAGGAGGGATTTAAAGATGGCATGTGTTTCCTGGAAAATGGACAGCTGCGCTCTCTCCAAGGTTGTCCTGAAAGTCTCTTAGAAATACCGTCACTGGTAAGTCTAAGTCTTTTTCCCCTTTCAATACTTACTACTGCTTTAAAGCTGACCTTCAGTAATTTTGTCAACTTTCCATCTATTAAATCCTCTGTCCTAGTTGGTTTAACTTTGGATATTAAAACATTTGGCCACAGGGCGAAGTGACATTACATAACGTTGTTTCGCCCAGCTGTGCCATTCTGCCGCAGTACAACTGTGGCGGCTGGTTGGCAAGTGGTTAAAAAGTGCACATCGTGTTAGAATTCTCCCTTCTTGTTCAGCACTGGGAGTGTATTCTTGGCATACAGCCAAGACAGCCGATTAGCCAATTACTCTCTGCTAATCTATTTATAGCAACCTCGACACAAATTGCAGGCTGGTTTTATCTTGGTTGACAGAGAACTTGTCAGAAGTTATGCTGATAACAGAGCAACGAAACAGCAGAAAGACACTGTACTAAGTGCTTTGGAGAGAGATAAGAAAACACTACAAATATATGTGCTTAGCTAAAATTTCATGAATCAGGTTTACATCCACTTTAAGACAAGTGTTTTTAGTTTTTTTCCTGTTTTAGAATAAAGGTTTTACATAAATTAATACAATTGTGATCCTTGTAAGCACAGCTGTCAATGTTAAATGGTTTATCTCCATCCACAGACTGCTTTGTCTGAGCAGGCTGGTCTGTTACAGGAAGTTAAATAAAACAACAGACTAAAGCTGGCCATAGACGGTTTGTATCTCGGCCAGTTCAGCAGAGACCGCCCGACATTTGAACCACGTATGGGCAAGCTGAATGTATCCAAAGTTATTCGATCAACTTGGGTACAACCAACCTTTCAGAATCTACATGCAATTATTGCTAGTGGCTGTTATAGCCGCTAGCAATAATCACTGTGTTCTCGCGGCGGGGGTGGCTTCTCCCGCCAGGAGAACACAATAGCTTCACGGGAGGTATTGCCTCATCAACACTGACTGCTCTGATGGGAGAATCTAGCGATTTTCTTGCATGCAGCAGGAAAGAAAAACGATCCATCTATGACCGGCTTTACAGGATGGATCACCAGGTGAAAATAAATGGAAGAGAGACTATAAAAGAAAAACAATGTGGCCACCACATCATTGGTAAGCTGCAATTTAATACATTTTTGTTTTTATACTGCTTTAACCACTTTAAGACTGGGCCTCTTTTTTAGATGTGGTGCTTACAAGTTAAAAACATTTTTTTTTTTTTTGCTAGAAAATGACTTAGAACCCCCAAACATTATGCATTTATTTTCCTAACATCCTAGAGAATAAAATGGCGGTTATTGTAATACTTTCTGTCACACCATATTTGCGCAGCGATCTTACAAGCGCACTTTAAAAAAAAATAAAAAATACACTTTTTTGTATTAAAAAATAAAACAGTAAAGTTAGCCCATTGTTTTTTATATTGTGAAAGATAATGTTACGCAGAGTAAATTGATACCCAACATGTCATGCTTCAAAATTGTGCCCGCTCGTGGAATGGCGACAAACTTTTACCCTTAAAAATCTCCATAGGCGACATTCAAAAAATTCTAAATGACGTCTTGAATAACGAAATGCGTAGGGAAGAGTTACAGTATGTCTTTGCGTCACTTCCAGTCAAGGCCACGATTGTTTTTTTCTACCCGGCGCCTGCTCCATATTCATTCATGCTTGCTTATTTTAACAAAAAGTATACTATTTTACCTTACCCATAAAGTAAAATTTTAAAGCAATATTACGCTATGGGCACCCCTCTCTTTTGTATGTAAAAACTCAGATGAATGCCAGTAAGTGATATACAGATTGCACAGCTGGTTCCAGAGAGCTACACAGTGGCTTATACTGTGCACCCCTGGGGGGGGTTTAGGTCAGGTGAGTTTGCTGGCCAGTCAAGCACAGTTATACCATGATCTTTAAACCAGGTATTGGTACTTTTGGCAGTGTAAGCAGGTGTCAAGTCCTGCTGGAAAATGAAATCAGCATCTCCATTAAGTTGGTCAGCAGAGGGAAGCATGAAGTGCTCTAGGACTTCCTGGTAGAGGGCTGCGCTGACTTTGGACTTGATGAAACAGAGGACCAACACCAGCAGATGACATGGCTCCCCAAATTATCACAGAAAGTGGAACATTTTGCATTGCATTAAGAAGTCAAGGTCCCAGAGTCTGGAAGAAGAGTGGTGAGGCACAGAATCCAAGTGTCATGAGGTCCAGTGTGAAGTTTCCACAGTTAGTTGGGGGGGGGGGGGGGGGGGGGGGGGTGTAAGGTCATCTGGTGAATGCAAATCTATTACCAGCATGGATAACATCACCGGCACCATTGTCACCTAAAAAGGACTAATAATATTATTTTGATCAAGCACTGGACACTGAATTTGAGCACAAGTCACTTTATTGAATTAATGGACTAATTTCACCATTTGCCTTTTAATATTGTTTTGAATTTGTATTTTAAATCGCAGTTTTACACAGTGGCACATTATGCATTTTATTTATTTTCTGTTTTCTATTTAGTTGGTCATATTTCTGCTAAGGATTGCATGGCCATGCAGTAAGCCTTTGTAGCAGAGGGTCAAACACACGTGAGCACTTACCATTATTGTATTGTGTATCTGCACCCTCATACTTATTAACACTCTATAGACTACACATGATATTTTTGACACCCCATAGCAGAGGGTGTAACACATTGTAGCACGTATTTATTCTGGTTTTGTTTATAATATTTTTTTATCAAGACCTAATTGTATTAGGTGAAACACTTAGTATTTAAACACACCCTTCTTTATTGCAACCCCACAACAGGCAGAGGGTGCAACACAGCAGCATTTGAATCAGCAATTTTCCATTTTAAAAGTTTTTTTTTCCATGAGATCTTTTTTTTTGCAGGCACAGGTTTTTATTTCTGGTCTCCATCACCTGTTTTTCTATTATTAGAAAAGAGGATTAGCACCATATCTACACCTTTCTACTAATTCTCATTGCTCCACCTAGGTGGTAGTAATATGTAGAGGCAGCAATGCCTCCTTGATCACCAAACATTCTCTATACAATTTCCTGTTGTGTACACTCTGTGGTGCAGTATCACAAAACATTTTTAAAAAAGTTCAATTGGTTGCATGTTTTCATTACAGAGGAGGTCTAGGGCTAGAATTATAGCTCTCGCTGTATTGATCACGGTGAGAACTCATATGTGTGGTTTGGACACCGTTTTCACATGCTGTGGCTACTCAAGTTCGCTTCTGCACACGAGCTCGGCGGGACAGTCTCGTTTAAAAAATGTTTTATTTTTTTTATTATTTATTTTACCTTTTATTTTTACACTGTTTTTAATAAAAAATAAAAATAAAATTGTGTCACTTTTATTCCTATTACAAGGAACGTAAACATCCCTTGTAATAGAAAAAAGCATGACAGGACCTCTTATATATGAGATCTGGTGTCAAAAAGACCTCAGATCTCATATTTGGACTTAAAAGAAAAAAAATGTTGTCATTTTGAAAAAAAAAAAAAAAAAAAAAAAAAAGTGCCTTTAAGACGTATGGGCAGAAGTGATGTTTTGACATCACCTCCGCCCTGCTATGGTATGGAGACGGGTGGGGGGCCATCTTCCCCTCACTCATCTCCATACCTAGCAAGGAGACAGATGCGATCGCCTCAGTCGACGACACCGATAAGCGGCGGAAGGCACCACCTCGCGGGGGGGGGAACCACCTCGCAGTGTGGGGAGGCCCCCCTCTCCAGCCACCGATAAAAGTGATCTTGCTGCGAATCCGCCACAGAGACCACATTTACCTTGTAGTCGACCGCCAGCTACAGCACAGGGATACCGGGATTATGGTAGCTCGCTGCTGCTATAACAATGATATCTGTCCCCAAAGTAGGGACGTACATTGGCGTGCGTCGGTCAGCAAGTAGTTAATAATGTTCTTGGGATACCCTTTAGAGCCACCAAACTGAGTAGTCTGCATCCATCAATTCTGATATTAAGGTTTTCTCTGTCATGTAAATGTAATAAATCAAAAAATATTCAGAAATGATGTTAAACGAAAGTGAACCAATAAGAATTGCAAATGTTTACTACAGACGACAATATGTATTGGAAAAGTGGTGACTTACTTATCTTATTCTTCTTAGTACCCCCAAGAGCAGAGGTCAAGGCATTTAAGAACCAGGAAAGAAAGTCCACACCATCACCTGTAACAGATTAGGACGACACTTAAAACACAACATACAAATCTTGGAAAAACAATGCCAGATACAGGTATAAAAGGATAGTTGTTATATACTGTACGTGGTTGGCAAAGTAAAAAATGTTTTGACCAAAAAAAAATAAAAAATTTAAAAATAAACTTATCTGCATTAGTCAACTGCTGTTTTTCCAACAATAAACCCTGTATGCTCACCGATGCGAGTAATGTAGAGGGAGACCTATGGAGAGCATTTTCAGCCTCCCTCACTTGCTGCTTGGCACTGTGCAAGTGACAGACAAGTAGACGAATGTTCTTATAAAGGAATTTCAGCCCAGCTCTTGGCACAGCTAGGTGTCTAATTTGGAAGCAGCAAGCCAATGAGGGTGCAAACACTGTGGTGATTTACTAAGTCCTGGTTCACACTTGTGCTCTCTGCAATATTGCATTGTGATTCAGACCGCACTGCAGAGCAAATCACATGCAATGCTTTTTCAGCCATACAGTTAGTATGGCTGATATCGCATTCGGATAAAACTCACATAAGACCCTTTTTCGTTCCGCACCAGAATCGGAACGCATGGGTGTTCACACCCATGCATTCCGATTCATGTCGGAACTGTCAGTTTGCAGTGCGATATGCAAGCTAAAATGGTGGTGTCATTAACAATGTATTGACACTTCCAGTAGTTCACATATGGCAGTGTAAACTGCCGTTGGGTGCGATGAAGGAACCCATAATGGATTTGCAGGGTTCCCACATCGCACAAGTGTGAACCGAGCCTTAAAACTGGACAGTGGAAAATCTGGTGCAGCTGTGCATGGCAGCCAATCAACTTCTAACCTCAGCTTCTTTAAGTTTTTTTTTTGTCAAAAAACACCCTTGAAGCTGATTGGTTTCTAGGCAGAGCTGCACCAGATTTTGCACTCTCCAGTTTTAGTAAATCGACCCCTATGTGGGTGAGTTTGTTATTGTGAAAAACACCACAGGGACACAAAAAAAATAAAAAAAAATAAAAAGTATTATCCTTGAAAATTGCAGGTATCACAATATAAAAGCCTTGTAACACATTGGTCTCACCTTGTTTTGTGATTTGGAATTTCTTCTTGCTGCACAGAACCACAGCTTGCAGCATTTCATGAGGGGAAACATGGGCTTTAAAATTTCTGGGGTTCCACAGCTTTCTCATCAGCTCTCCAAACCTCTGAACCAGCAAGAACATTATATCTCCTGGGGGGCGCTTGATGTCTTTATAATTCTCTTCTTCCTGGAAGTAGTTCCTTAATGGGGGCACGTTGGATAATGCCTAGAAAATAAACAATATATATCCTAAGCGCTCTGGTTACCACAAAGCCTTCAGTGGTCTGCAGGGAACAGGGAAACAAAATCAAAATTCTCAGCTTATTCCCACTATCTGTAGAGTGAGCAGTAATGCTGACCATAGCTAAGCAATTTTCTTGGGTTTTAATAATGAACATTTTCTGCTACAGAAAAAGGGCAACTGATGGCTCACAGGATGCTGATGCACTGTGTCCATGTGTATTGGAGACATGTTCTAATTTCCCAAACATGCTGCAGATTTAATTTTGTGGCTTTTAAGTTGTCTTTCATCCCCAACATTCCTATTTTCCAGTAGTCAAATAACCAAAATTTGGTGAAATGTTAACTAAAACCACATCGGAGTCCTTCTAATTTGTATTGTCTGGTGACTTGAAAGTTAACGTGAACAAAAAAGATAAAGTACCGCTCTAATGCCATCACTGATATCAGCCAACATGACATGTAATGAACTGGTGAAGATCGTATAAAACTGGTTGTCCAGCTACAATATGCTACAGAAAAATGGCAACTGACGGCGCACAGGACGCATACTCACTGTGACCAAAACTAAAGCAGTAACGCAAGACGGCTTCAACTCTGCTTTGCATGTGCCGGAGAAGTCCCCTGAGACGAATTCCACCCCTTAGTGGGCTTAATCATTGAGGTAGCTCAACAATGCACACCTTCCCTGGCCTTTCAGTTATACGATCAATGTGAGTGCATTTTATGTTGTGTGGTTATGTCAGACAAATAAAAAGTTTTATGGCGGTAGTTTGGGCTTTTGTTTTTTGTTACAAAATTAAACCTGAAATACAACTTTCTTTTTTATGATTTTTTATGATTCTCGTATGTAACGATAGAATCCCTTAAATAAATCAATGCCCCTGGGGGAGAAAACATCAGTGAAGCCAGCATGGGATGATATAGCACCCCTTATTGCAGGATAGGACACTCTACTCCTTATGCACTATTCTATGGGCCCTCTTTGCCCTGTTATACAATTACATATCTGGGTTTGATGACATCAATTTTGGAGCGTTGTATACATCTATCAAAGAGTCTCATCTGACTCGTAGGCGTTTTTGCAATGTATTATTCAAATGATCCATGTAAGGCTGTCTGCTTGGGTTGACAGAAGTATAACTGGAGCCAGAAGGTGGTGATAGAGTGGCTTCCCTGAAGAAGATAATTTTTTGTTTCAATCGAAACGCGTTGGAAAAGCCACTCTTTGTTGTTCTATTTTTGTACATAATGTATGGTGTATTGTGTTAAATATTTATGTATCATTTTTGTATGTATTTTGAAAAAATGGTTTGTTTTGTATCAATAAATATATTGTTTTTATATAACTTCCAATGACATTGCCTTTAAAATCCCACTCTCTTGAGGTATTCCAATATTATGTATATTTTGGGATGATGGCAATAACATGCTGCTCTAAATGAGTCTATATCCAAGTTGTGGCTTTGTATCACGTGACATTCTGTATATCCTGCTGATAGACTCTATTCTTTCCACAGCCACTTCCTGCAGCAGCTAGACCCTAAAACACAACCCTTTCAGACTCTGCAAACAATGTAACTTCCTTCACGGCTCCAATGGTGGGTGGGATTAAATACACCCTAATTAGCATTCAATCCTGCCCAGTCACACCTACAGGAAGACTCCAAACCTCCAAAGTCCTGCTTACAGATCACAGCACTATCCTTTCATACACAGCCTGTTCAAAAAGTTAGCTGTGCTGCTGGGCATAATTGAATGGTTAACAGTTATAATGCAAGCCTGCCCAGTTAAATATGCTGACCAGCGTGAACAGGGAGAGTCTCACCCCTCAGATCCTGTCTTGCTCTCTGTGAACTGATTTATTTACATAAAGGAAATACCTTCATATTAACCTCCCATAGCCCTTCCCTCTGTAGTCTTGCTGTAAGCCATTATTCTTGGTCATGCTGCAAGACAGGAATGACAGAGGAAGTATGAAATTTACACCTTTTACCACTTGCATAAAGGCCCAGAAACACCTACAATAACTCTAGGACCTATCCACATCAACTCCCAGAACTGCTACAAGTGACTCTCCTATCCCACCCAGAAGCTACAGAGGCTCAACAGATTGTGGGACATGTAGTATCAGGACTGGAAAAGGAGTGAAAAACGAAGTCAGAGAACTTTGAAATACAGTCAGATGGAGGAGTGACATCACAGACACAGAAACCTGCTGTATACAGCTAAAAGGAGGCAAGTTACACATACGGACAGTGGGGTTGAGATTACCGTATTTATTGGCGTATAACACGCACCCCAAGTTTAGGAGGGAATTTAAAAGAAAAAACCTTTTAGGAGGGAAGTTTAAGGAAAAAAAAAAAAACTTACATTTAAATGTCCATCAATGCAGCCTTATCAGTGTCATTTGCAGCTTTGCATTGCAGCCTTGTCAGGCATTTGCAGCCTTGCATTGCAGGCTTGTCAGGCATTTGCAGCCTTGCATTGCAGGCTTGTCAGTGTCATTTTAAAAATGGCGCCGCCGAGATACACAGGACATCCGCTCTGTATCTAGGCGGCGCTCGTTCTCGGCGGCTTTCGGGTATTTTCGACCGCACTCGGGTGTTCTAGGCCGCACTCGGCCATTCTCTGCGGCTTTCGGCTTCCGAAAGCTGCCGAGAATGGCCGAAAATACCTGAAAGCTGCTGAGAGCAGCACAGAAAGTTAGGAAAGGAGGTGGATCGGCGTATAACACGCACCCCCGATTTCCCCCTGATTTTAGGGGGAAAAAAGTTTGTGTTATACGCCGATAAATACGGTACTTTACATGCATGATGCATCTGTTCTGTGGAGGAAAAGCTGAAGTTCTTCTTTAATGAGCATATAAATCAACAAAGAATAAGTGCGGTGGAGTCCCATAAAAAACATTTTCTTTAAAATGCTTACCTGCAGAACAGCATTAGCATAGTCATTAGCTTTGATGTTATTGAGCCCCACAATGCCTGGCAAATAGGTAGTTCCATCATATGCTCTTGATAACTTGGCCTGTTTATCCAGATTACTGATCTGGGCTTTGGTAAATGTTGGTTTCAAAACATACTGCAGAAAAACAAGAGAAATGTGAGGAAAAGACAGGGTTAACAAGCAATGAAAGAAATAAAGTGCATTTAAACTAATGGTGTACTTATGTAGGTAGGTACTAGAGAGACACCAAAATTTTGGCTGCCCAGAAAAATGGTGTTAATCAGCATGTGATTTTGCTGTGCTTATGGTGTGTTTTTTATAGGTCATGTAACTCAAAACGCATCAAAAACATAAAACGGGAGCATCATTGATGCTTTCTTGCTGTGTTTTCAATGCATTTCAACAAGAAGGTGTGTTTTTTTTTACATAGACCTAAAATGCAGCAAGTAGGACTTTTAACACCACATCAGAAGCTCGATGGACCAGTGTGAAGAGAAACATAGAATTTAATGGGATACATGTTTCTTGCACTAAAAAGGTGCCAATAATGGCTGACAAATTCATATTCATGATATTAGTTAAAAAATGTTACATATATATATATATATATATATATATATATATATATATATATACACACACACACACATATAATATATATATATATATAGTTACCACATTGAAGGCTACAAAGGCCAATATCACCACTGTTCTACTTACTGTGATATCCTCCAATGATGAGTCTATGATCTTATAATTATCAGGCAAACAATAAAACATCAATGTGTGCAGGTTCAGAAAAACGTGGTGGCTGAACTGTACACTGTGTATGTAGGCATGAGACTTCAACCCCCGACCTAAAAACAAGAAATAATCATAAATGACACACTTGTCTTTACATCTGCCAATGCACATGCTCAGTAACACTCCATCCATGTCACTCACCCTGAAAGTATTTGCCACACACCAGACAAGCGTATACATTGATGTGAGACAGTGAAATAGAACATAACTTTTCAAAGTCAAAATCCAGCAAACTCCTGAAAAAAAAAAGCAGACAAGGATTCATTAGATGAGAGTTGATGAGGCAAACAGCGCTTGAAAGAAGCCACTCTCATAGTATACAAACCTGTTAATAGTGTCTAGGTATGGGCAATGGCGGCTACGTCTGTCTTCGTGTTCACTGCGACTATATTTTCCTGAAACTGAAAAAAAAAAAAAAAAAAATATATATATATATATATATATATATATACACATTTGGGCCAATGGATTATTACTCTATATAGACATCAGTGCAGGCTCCAAGATGTTAAGATTAGAACCTTTAGTAAAACACAACACAGGGGCTTGAGAATCACAGACGCATGTCAAAATCAAAAAAAGATGGTGAAACCCTTAAATTACAAAGTGTATAGCTGCTGACAGTATGAAGAGAAAAAACATTTTTTTCTTTTTATTCAATTTTGTAAACTTTTTTTTTTTAAGATATTTTTTTTTACATACTCTCAACAGGGAAGTTCAGCTTAACCATAGTGGCCCTCTACTACTCTGGGGGGAGGAGGGGCGATCAGGATTTTTCTTTCAAACTGTTACTGCTTACAACAGTGGTAATCACTGTTCTAAGCAATTTATTTATTTTTCTATCTTTTATTTTCAAAGATTATAATACAAAACAGAGTCTATCAGGCATACCCAGACTCACACACACATTATATATATATAACATGAGCAATCCAGGTACCTTGTCTAATGACATTGCGGCAGTGACCTACTCTGCCTGACCAATTTTAATAGTTGGTTTACCTATGTTCTATCTTTACATAAGGATTCCATATGTGTATATGGGCCCGCTGCGGGAGGCGAGCCCCCAGTCTATGGGGTCACACAAGCTAGGCAGCACGTCCGCACCCCCACCCCCCTTTGGGGCCAGGTGTGGAGCATTTTTCTTTACCCGATTTACCTTCCCCCACTCTTCCATATGACAGGGCCGAAGGTATGCATGTTTACTTCTTCCCTTTGCATTCCCCCTCCTCCCCTTCTGCAAAAAGTGTATTTCTTTGCAGTTATTCCTTTGCTATATAGAAGAAAGAGTTAGAAGAGGGGCCACACATGTTTGTGGGTCAGATGTTCCTGATGACAAGGGTAAACCTGCGTACATCGGGAGATCTGGATGGAGGGCAGATCCTGTGTGGAAAAGCTGCTCACTGTGGCTGAACAGCAAGGAAGCACAGGTCACCCGGAAACAGCGTGGCTGGAACCATGCTGTTTCCAGTGACCTATGCTTCCTTGGTGTTGGGCTGTGGTGGGTGGCTTTCCCACATGGGCTCTGCCCTCCATCCAGATCGCCTGGTATAGGCAGGTTTACCCTTATCAGGGCCCTCCGGCAAACCTCTGCTGCTGCAGGACGGAATCGGATCCACCCCTGGTAATGCTGTTACACATTGAGCTCTGACTGCTTGCCGCTTTTATTGCCGCTTCATTTTTGGAATAAACTGTGTTTTATCTGACTCTCTACGTTACTGGGCTCTGGACTTCCAATCATCACTATCATTAGCCCCACACATGGCCCATGGACAGTTTACATTATGGTGCATTATAGCTCGAGCACCTGGCAGTGGTTTGGTGTATAAATGTCATTCCCCATCATCCCTGGGGACACTTTTTGGCTACCCTACTTTTTTTGTGCCCCTTACTAACTCTAGTGCTTCAGCTGTGATCATGACACTAGGATGAGGAGGCGATCTTTTAGCGCTCTGCTTGTGTTGTGTAAAAGAAACATTTGGGGTCACAAAAAAAAAAAAACAGACTCATCTCTATACTACAGCATTGCTGCTGCTGTCCCTCATTGGCTTTAAGCTGAGTGATCACATGATCTTTGACTGCTCAGTTATCGGTCAGCTTGGAGTGGCGGGAGTGACTGTTGGTAACCAGCCTTCTGCTCTCTCTAGCACTCACTGCAGCATCAGGCTGGAGAGGGGATGGGTGGAGCTGGCTTCAGCTCTTAGCTGTATGCTGGGATCTGGAGCCATTCACCAATCAGGCAGCTTGGTGGATCCCAACAACATGGTTGGGATTCTCCCAGAACCTGGATCAGTTCTGACATCAGCCAGCTGATTCTGGATCACTGGAGAGCAATAATTGCAATCCTCTGATCCCCATTAGAAGTATGGAGAAAACAAGTTTTATAGTGTAGGGGTGTGTGTGTGTTGGAGTGCCATTTAGTTAATGTGTAAAGTAAAAAAAAAAGAAAAAATATGTATAATTAATATATATAACACACACACTCTTGAGTATCTATATGTAGTGGTAAATATAAATAACTAGCTATAAGCAAAGAAAGACATTTTTTGTTTAGAAAACACCTAACACGCTGTTTTGCAGATTTTCAGATGGGACTTTAATATGATAATATACTGTATTTTAACTTGGAGTCAGACATGAAGCTAGAAGAAAGGGGGGGGGGGGGGAAGAATACATTTGTTTATTTTAAAGCAATAGCATTTTTAAATATAACGCACAATACTGGTAAACGTTTAAGCCTCATGCACACGAGACGCAGTTAAACGCGCGTTCAGATGCAGTTGGACAGTTTTTTCAACTGCACCTGAACTCATTCAATGTTATCCTATGTGTCCATGCACACAGTCTCGTTTTTTTCCGTTTATATGCAGTTGCGTTTAATCTCGTTTTTCCAGAAGCAAAAAAATGCGTTCAGAAACAAAAATTTCTGCGTTTCAGACGCAAAACGCGGTAAAACGCCGCTACCGCGTTTAGCCGCGTTTGCGTTTATATGCGTTTTTAAAGGTGACCTTTTTTTTTACATTAAAAATCTCAAAAATGATTGCAAATGATGAAAAACCATTAGAAAAATATTTTAAACAATTGCAATTGCAAGTGGACAATCCACAACTTGTGGCAAGTGACGTGGCAAGTGGACAATCCACAACTTGTGGCAAGTGACATGGCAGGTGGCAAGTGATGTGGCAAGTGGACAATCCATAACTTGTGGCAGGTGACGTGGCAAGTGACGTGGCAGGTGGACAATCCACTTGTGGCAGGGGACGTGGCAAGTGACGTGGCAAGTGGACAATCCACTTGTGGAAGGTGATGTGGCAAGTGACGTGGCGAGTGGACAATCCACAACTTGTGTCAGGTGACGTGGCAAGTGGACAATCCACAACTTGTGGCAGGTGATGGGGCAAGTGATGTGGCAAGTGGACAATCCACTTGTGGCAGGGGATGTGGCAAGTGACGTGGCGAGTGGACAATCCACAACTTGTGGCAGGTGATGTGGCAAGTGATGTGGCAAGTGGACAATCCACTTGTGGCAGGTGACGTGGCAGGGGACGTGGCAAGGGACGTGGCAAGTGGACAATCCACAACTTGTGGCAGGTGATGTGGCTGGTGACGTGGCAAGTGGACAATCCACATCTTGTGGCAGGTGACGTGGCAGGTGACGTGGAAAGTGGTGTGGCAAGTGGACAATCCACAACTTGTGGCAGGTGATGTGGCTGGTGACGTGGTAAGTGGACAATCCACAACTTGTGGCAGATGGCATGGCAGGTGACGTGGAAAGTGGACAATCCACATCTTGTGGCAAGTGACGTGGCAGGTGATGTGGCAAGTGACGTGGCAAGTGGACAATCCACAACTTGTGGCAGGTGATGTGGCAAGTGATGTGGCAGGTGATGTGACAAGTGGACAATCCACATCTTGTGGCAAGTGACGTGGCAGCTGACGTGGCAAGTGACGTGGCAGGTGACGTGGCAAGTGACATGGCAAGTGGACAATCCACATCTCGTGGCAAGTGACGTGGCAGGTGATGTGGCAAGTGACGTGGCAAGTGGACAATCCACAACTTGTGGCAGGTGACTTGGCAGGTGATGTGGCAAGTGACGTGGCAGCTGACATGGCAAGTGGACAATCCAAAACTTGTGGCAGGTGACGTGGCAAGTGACGTGGCAGGTGACGTGGCAAGTGATGTGGCAAGTGGACAATCCACAGCTTGTGGCAAGTGACGTGGCAAGTGGACAATCCACAACTTGTGGCAGGTGACGTGGCAAGTGACGTGGCAGGTGAAGTGGCAAGTGACGCGGCAAGTAGACAATCCACAACTTGTGGCAGGTGATGTGGCAAGTGACGTGGCAGGTGATGTGGCAAGTCACGTGGCAAGTGGACAATCCACAACTTGTGGCAGGTGATGTGGCTGGTGACGTGTCAAGTGGACAATCCACATCTCGTGGCAAGTGACGTGGCAGCTGACGTGGCAAGTGACGTGGCAAGTGGACAATCCAAAACTTGTGGCAGGTGACGTGGCAAGTGATGTGGCAGGTGACGTGGCAAGTGATGTGGCAAGTGGACAATCCACAGCTTGTGGCAAGTGACGTGGCGAGTGGACAATCCACAACTTGTGGCAGGTGACGTGGCAGGTGACGTGGCAAGTGAACAATCCACAACTTGTGGCAGGTGACGTGGCAAGTGACGTGGCAGGTGATGTGGCAAGTGATGCGGCAAGTAGACAATCCACAACTTGTGGCAGGTGATGTGGCTGGTGACGTGGCAAGTGGACAATCCACAGCTTGTGGCAGGTGGCATGGCAGATGACGTGGAAAGTGGACAATCCACATCTCGTGGCAAGTGACGTGGCAGGTGATGTGGCAAGTGACGTGGCAAGTGGACAATCCACAATTTGTGGCAGGTGACGTGGCAGGTGATGTGGCAAGTGGACAATCCCCAACTTGTGGCAAGTGACGTGGCAAGTGGACAATCCACAACTTGTGGCAGGTGCCGTGGCAAGTGACACGGCAAATGCAAGTGTACAACTGCTCTCTATGCTGCTGCTGCTCACTCTGATCAAAATAGCAGAAATAGTTAAAAAAAATGCTTTGAGAGCTTGGGGAGGGTCTACATGATGTTATCTTTATAAACGCGTCTAAACGCAAACGCGTCTAAACGCGTCTAAACGCGACATGCAAACGCGGCAAAACGCGCGTTTCTAAACGCGCGTTTCAGCTTTTTTTTAACAGAGGTTTCATCTGCGTCTCGTGTGCATGAGGCCTTACTCTGCAACTTTAAGTGTAATGCATTAAATTTACCACCAGTCTATTAGCCTTTAGCTTCTCTGGGTTCAGATGCTGATCTTTCCTACACAGAACCCTTAAAGTGATTGTAAATAGATCAAACAGCGGCGACCAGGATCTAAAAATAGATCCAGGGTCTAAAAATAGATCAAACAGTTGAGACCAGGGTCTAAAAATAGATCAAACAGTTGAGACCAGGGTCTAAAAATAGATCAAACAGTTGAGACCAGGGTCTAAAAATAGACCAAACAGTTGAGACCAGGATCTAAAAATAGACCAAACAGTTGAGACCAGGATCTAAAAATAGACCAAACAGTTGAGACCAGGATCTAAAAATAGATCCAGGGTTTAAAAATAGACCAAACAGTTGAGACCAGGATCTAAATATAGATCAAGGGTCTAAAAATAGATCAAACTGTTGAGACCAGGATCTAAAAATAGATCAAACTGTTGAGACCAGGATCTAAAAATAAATCAAACTGTGGAGACCAGGATCTAAATAGCTTGGCTATCATTTCTAAGGATAAAATTGTCTAAAAATCTAAAATTGTTAACCCCTCTAGCAATCCCCTCCCCCCAGACTGACAATGCTACTGTCCAGAGGTGCCCCCTGTGGTCATTCATACAGACTGGGGACACTAATATAGGAGATGTGTTACTAGTCATACTAAGGGCCTACAATGCAGGATTCTGGGAGGAATAATCTAGAAGGATCCTGGACAGGAGCACAGTGCGTGTAGGAGCCTCCATACAGCATTGAGGCCCGTACAAACAACATGCTCCAGTCCTTCATGTACACAACATACCCCGTTGTATAGCGTACACTGCAGGCCGCCCCCCATGGTAAGGAGCACACTGCAGGCCAGGCCGCGCCGCCCCATGCTAAGTAGTAGTACACTGCAGGCCGCCCTCACCTCTCCTATCCTCCCGCGGCTCCTCCACCTCCTCTGCCTCCCGCTTTATCCTCTTCGCCGCACTCATCCTTCTCTACACACCGGTACTGCGTACCGAGCCTCGCTATGGCTAGAACCCCTCCCCTTCCGGGACACAGATACTGATTGGAGGCCGCGTCGCAAAAACGAGGCTTCACTTAAAAACATGACTGTGATTGGGGAGCGCTCTGTGAAAGGCTTGGGACACAAGTAACCAATCACCAGGAAGACTAGTGACCGCAACCAATCAATGCTAGGTGTGTGTGCTGCCTCGTAGCCAATTAACAGATGCGGTATGGGACACCGGAGCGAATCACGAAGGCGGACTCTTGGAGCCGCCGCCGGTGGAGGGGTGGGAGTGGTAGAATGGAAGAGGAAGCGGAGCTGCGGGCCAAGTTTGGGCCCGGGCCCGTGGGACGACTGGATATGAGCCATGGCTTCGTCCATCACATCCGCCGGAACCAGATAGCGCGGTGAGAGGGCAGCGGACATCATTCATTGCAGCTCAGAATAGTGGGGCAGTGTGCGATTTTGGTGGGGGGTTGAGAATGGGGTTTCGTTGGAGTGGGGGTGGTGGGGTGTCAGTGGTGTAGAGTGAGGGGGGAATGGGGTGTCGGTGTAGAGTGAGGGGGAGAATGGGGTGTCGCTGGTGCCACTGGGGGACACAATTACAGTAGATGTAGTGATTATACCAGGTGGGGTCAGTAGTACACAGTGCCCGGAGAACGTTCCACCCACTTGGCACCCATGTGAATGTAGATTTTAGTGGAACTAAACCCATTGATTTAGCTGTTTCCCAAAGTCATTACATTCAAACAATGCCATAAATAACTGTGACAGTTGCTTGTGCTTTCAACCTAACAGTCAAGCTGCTGTCATAACTGATATGTGAAGATCAAATTTGCAGATCAAACAGAGGCTAAGGTGGCAGCTTCCCTGGCTGTAAGACCCATTTCACACTGAAGGTGTTTTAGCGATAAAAATGGCACCTCTCAGGTCTCCCCGGTGTGAAAGCCCGAGTGCTTTGACACTGGGGCGGTGTGCTTGTGGGGCCGAAAAAAGTCCTGCTAGCAGCGTCTTTGGGGCGGTGTATACAGCGCTCCTAAACCACCCCTGCTGTTGAAATCGGTGGGCAGTGCTGCCGAAGCGCCTGCAAAGTGCTTCAGTGGTGGGAATTTGCGAGTGCTTTTAACCCTTTCCTCGGCTGCTTGAATGGTTAAAAGCACTGCTAAAACTAGTGGGGCTTTAGCGCTAACGCGACCCGCACACCAGTGGGAAAGGGTACTAAAGGATAGGAGGGGTTGGATCCGCTTTAAGGTTTATCTAAAGCCAAAACATTTTTTTTTTTTTTTTCATTTTGGATAAATAGGGGAAGGATACTGCTGTCACTACTTTGGTAATCTGTGTCCCATTATGGAGATTTCCCTCCACTTCCTGTCCTGTGGACTCAGCAGGAAGTGAGAGAATATCTTTCCAATGTGAGGGGAGATCCCCCACGGGTACAAAAGTCCCAGTGGAAGATTTCCCCTCTATTCCTATGCTGGTTGCCATGCAGACTTTTGCATTTTTCCCCTCCACTCTCACTCTCGGTGTCACCGGTAATTAGTACAAATTAGGGCTGCAACTAATGATTATTTTTATAGTCAATGAGTTGGCCGATTATTGTTTTGATCTGGTAATAACATTAAAAAAAGTGTGGTGTATAATTTAGTTAATATGTAAAGTAAAAAAAAAATGGAAATTTCTTCTTAAATATGTTTACAGTGGTAAATATAAATAACCAAATATCTGGTTGATTATAATAATCTTGAATCCACTCTGAGAATATCAGGCAGAAGAGATATACTTTGTATACTATAAGAGGTTGAATCTGGTAAATATCATCAGACTCCGAGATCAAATTTGTCATTTAAGGGGAAAAAAATGAAAGCCTGTTTTGCCCATTTTCAGACAGAACTGTCATCTATTATATGACAGACTACCTTGTCAGAGGCAGGTGGATGATAAAAGCTCCCTGCACCTGCTGTCACTTATGCTGGCCATGCTAAAACACTAAGAAGTGCAGCACAATAAAAAAAAAAAAAAGTCCAATATGCTGGTGAACAACAAATCCCAGAAAGATGACTCCACCGGTGAAGATCAGCAATATCAAAATGAATGGCTACAGACCCTCCACCTTAAAGTCTACCCTCACTTCATGGACCCCTGAGATAACAGGTAGTCATGCACACAGGTCCCACACAAAAAATAGGCAGCAATGCAGGCCAGTTAAACTTCTCCGTTAAGATCAATAACGTCAGAAGGAGCACCAAACCATGTACAGACTATATATATATATATATATATATATATATATATATATATATATATATATATATATATATATATATATATATATATATATATATATATATATATATATATACACACATGTATTTTTTATTTTATTTTTGTTAAGAGATTTACGTGCTCGCTGTGCAACAGGTTACATTTTTATAAAGGTCCAATACGGACTTCACATATGGAATGAAGAAATGCAAGCGTGTAGCACAAAATTGTGCTGCATGTTCCAAAGATGGCAGCTGGCGATGTCATCCGTGTGTGGCTCCTCCCCGGACGCGTTTAGTTCGACAAAACTTCCTTCGGGGCCACGGCGTCACCCAGCAGCTTATTTAAGACCCTACATTGTCATGCCAACGGATGACGCATACGAGTGGCGATTACCGCGGCTCACAATTATCCCCTTGCTGCCGAGTGTATGCAGATGTGCATACTCGGCTTTCGGGGGCCATACCGAGATGATGCCCGCAGCTGCAGGCATCATCCCGGTACCGTTTTTTAGGGCCGGCGATCGGCTTTCCAGCGATAACAACAGATGCGGCTAAAAGCCGCTCGGCTGTTATGCTAGAGGAGCGGGAGGGGATGCCCCCCCTCCCGCCACTCTTACCTGGGCTCCCGTTCAATTGGGACCCGCGATCAACAAACTGCCGCTTCTGGCGGCTAGGGACAGACTGTATGCGGCTTCATTCCAGTGTCCTGATCGTGAACATGGAAGCGACGTCATGACGTCACTTCCCATTTACTCGGCTGCCAATGGCGCCGGTTTGAAAAAAATATACAGTATTCAGAATCGCCGAAAACGGCGATCTGAATACTTTGAAGTGCAAAGGAGGAATTGGAGGTCATAAAGAGTACCTGTCACCACTTATTACTGTCTCAAGGAATGTGTACATTCCTTGTGACAGCAATAAGTGATCAAACATTTTTTTTTTTTAAACAATTTATTTTAAAATAAGAAAAATTTTTGAAGCGTCGCCGCAAGCTCCCGCAGCAAAGAAAACGCATACTGAAGTCGCGCCCGCATATGTAAACGGTATTCAAACCACACGTGAGGTATCGCCGCGATTGTCAGAGCGAGAGCAATAATTCTAGCACTAGACCTCCTCTGTTGCTCTAACCTGGTAACCATATGTTTTTTTTTTTTTTTTTTTTTTTTAAGTGTTGCCTATGGAGATTTTTAGGTACCGTAGTTTGTCGTCATTCCACGAGTGCGTGCAATTATAAAGCATGACATGTTTGGTATCTGTTTACTCGGCGTAACATCATCCTTCACATTATACAAAAGAATTGGGCTAACTTTACTGTTTAGTTTTTTTAAAATTCATGAAAGTGTCCCTTTCCCCAAAAGGTTGCGTTTAAAACACCGCTGCACAAATACCATGTAACATAAAATATTGCAACAATCACTATTTTATTCTCTAGATACTCTGCTAAAAAAAAAAAATGTGTAATGTTTGGGGGTTCTACATAATTTTCTTGCAAAAAAATACAGATTTTAACTTGTAAACACCAAATGTCAAAAATAGGCTTAGTCATGAAAGGGTTAAACATGGACCAGCAGCCAGTCAGTACTTTAGGTGTATATATATATATATATATATATATATATATATATAGTGTGTGTGTATATATATATATATATATATATATATATATATATATATATATAGTGTGTGTGTGTATATATATATATATATATATATATATATATATATATATTGTGTATATGAAAATTTATAATGAACAAGACCTATTAAAAATTACAGTAGTTTAAAAAGAAAAGGTTATGCTGCTGCCCCCTAATGGGTGATTAGCATATCTAACCTAACTATTTTAAATATTATATATAAAAATAAATGAACAAATCAGTATCGGCATGTTTAGGACAGTATATTGACTATTTTCCCAAACCCATCGTCTCGGGAATCCAAGGCTTACCTCAGAGACACTAAACAGTTTATTCAGATATTGGAGGAAGTTCCTTGTAGGAGTAATAGTATAATGATTACTGACAATATCAGTTCTTTATATACTATTATTAGTCATTCTAATGCTATCCTTTCTGTTAAATGGGCTTTGTTTAAAGTCTGATCTTACCAGTAGACATAGAAATATTTTACTACAACGTTTGGATTTCTGTCTAACCAAACATGTACTTCTGGTACAACAGAAATTTCTACCTCCAAATCATGGTTATTGCCATGGGGGCTAGACGTGCCCCCAGTGTGGCAAATCTGTTCATGGCCTTATGGGAAGAGGAAAGTATCTTTCAGGAACGCCTCAGCCAATTTAAAGTGCTATAAACCAGGGGTTGACAAATTTGCTTTGAATTTAGGAGCCAGTTGAAAAAGTTAGGAGCCAGTTTTTATTTTTTATTTTTTAAAGAGAGGTATGGATTGTCAGCTCCCGGGATAAGGCCAGTCATTTTCACCCCCTATCCCTAACTCACAACAGAGCACCCAGTCAATAACTCCAATGTAACGCTGTTACATCAGGGTTATGGGCTGACCAGAAAGAGTAAGGCTGGCAACAGATGAAACTGATTGGCTTAGGCAGGTGGCACTGGTTTGGGACTGACAGATGGTACTGGTTGCCACTGGCAGGCACGTGGAACTGCCAGATGGCACTAGCAGGTGACACTGGTTGACGTTGGCATTGGCAGGTGGCACTGGTTTGGAACTAGCAGATGGCCCTGGTTGGTGATGGCAGGTGGCCCTGGTTGGCTGTGGCACTAGTTGTCACTGGCAGGTGGCACTGATTGTCATTAACGGGTGGCACTGGTTGGTGTTGGCGGGTGGCACTGGTTTGGTGGTGGCACTAGTTGGCACTGGTAGGTGGTGGCAGGTGGCATTGGTTGGCGGTGGCACTGGTTGTCACTGGCAGGTGGCACTGGTTGGTGGTAGGTGGCACTGATTGGTGGTGGCACTGATTGTCACTGCTAGGTGGTTGTCAGTGGCAGGTGGCACTGATTGGTGGTGGCACTGGTTGGTTGCAGGTGGCACTGGTTGGTGGCAGGTGGCACTGATTAGCGGTGACACTCGGCACTGGCAGGTGGTGCTGATTGGCAGTGGCACTGGTTGGTGGTGGCAGGTGGCATTGATTGACGGTGGCACTGGTTGGCGGTGGCACTGGCAGGTGGCACACTGAGCACTCTGTTACTGAAAAGTAACAGAGGAGCTGTCAGAATTGAGCTTCATGTCGGGGGTGGGCGGGACCCAGCCAGGGTGTGAAACTGACAAGTGACAGAGAGGCAGATCTGTCAGATTTGAGCTTGATGTCGGGGGGGGGGGGCGGACTCAGCAGCTATCAAACATCAGCCAACGATTGGGCTGCTTAAGAAAAGGGGTGGGGCCACATACAAGTAGCGGCCCGCCCAGATCCCATTGGCTGGTGTTTGATAGCTGCTGGGTCCCACCTACCCCCGACATCAAGCAGAAATCCGACAGATCCTCCCCTCTCCTCTCTGTTTCACACACTTGGCGCAGCGCTTGATGCTTGCCAGAGCCGCTGAGTGTGGAGGAGGGAGGAGGATGGCAGTCAGTGTTAATGCGCTGCATGTCTGGGGCATCAATAGTGAGTGGGCTGGTGGCAGCTTAGGCGCCAAGTTGCGATTTCTGGTTGCATTGGTGACCTGGCGCCTGGGGTTTGTCGAGCCCTGCTATAAACGATAGATCGCTGATCTTATCATGATTTGGGAGGGTGACACGGTTAGCCTTGAAGCATTTATGCTGAAATTGAATGACAACACCAAAAATATATCTCTCATGGTACATGGATATCCAGAGGTTGGTGTTTCTTGATTTAGAGCAAGGCTTGACAAATTTGCTTGGAATCTAGGAGCCAGCTAAAAAAGTTAGGAGCCGGGTCGGTAACGGCGATCCGGACCTGTCCCTGGCCTGACATGGAGACGAGTGAGGGGAAGATAGCGCAGCCCCCCCCCCCCCCCACCTGTCTCCAAGTCATTGCCCATAGCTCTTAGAGGGACATTTTATTTATTTTTATTTTATTTTTAAATTGCATTTTTGTGTAAATATGAGATCTGAGGTCTCTCTGACCCCACATCTCATATTTAAGAGGACCTGTCATGCTTTTTTCTATTACAGGGGATTTTTACATTCCTTCTAATAGGAACAAAAGTGACACAAATATTTTTTTTTTAAAAGAACAGCGAAAAAAATAAAATTTTAAATGCGCCCTGTTCCGCACCGGAAACTGACTGCATGGTGTGAACTAAAGCCATTGGAATACATAGAAAACATTGTGCATGTATTTTTATCAGGCAGGCTGCATCTGAGGGGAACTGGTGAGGCTGCTTTGATCTCCTGTACCATGCCTGCAGTCTCTGACCATCTCCTGTACCATGCCTGCAGTCTCTGACCATCTCCTGTACCATGCCTGCAGTCTCTGACCATCTCCTGTACCATGCCTGCAGTCTCTGACCATCTCCTGTACCATGCCTGCAGTCTCTGACCATCTCCTGTACCATGCCTGCAGTCTCTGACCATCTCCTGTACCATGCCTGCAGTCTCTGACCATCTCCTGTACCATGCCTGCAGTCTCTGACCATCTGCTGTATGAAAATATTTTTTAAAAACAGTCATTTTCGGTATCGGTGCTGTTTCGGTATCGGTTTTGGTTTTCGGCCTAGTGTATTTTTCATTTTCGGTATCTGTTTCGGCACCAAAAAACCCATTCGGTGCACCCCTACTTCTGACATTATTGATCTTAACCACTTCCCTCCGTTCAGGAACGTCCTTCAGAAGGAGCGTGCTCGTGTCACCTGGACATGGCACATCTCAGATCGGCAGGAGGGCTCTGTGATTGGCCCTCTTGATCACATGACGGCCGTGTCCAATCACGGCCGTCATGTGATGTAAACAAACAGCCGGTTGCTAGGCAATCGGCTCCTCCTCTCCTCACACAGAAGTCATCGCTGAGGAGAGGAGAGCAGATCGCTGCAGCCGGCTGGTGATCAGTGAGTATGAGCTGTTTTTTACAGCTTTTTACTCACTGATCATCAGTCTAGTGAAAACACACAACGCACCACACAGTATAAACACAGTCCCCACATATGTCCCCATAACACGCATGTCCCCAAATAATAAAAACACGTCCCTAATAATAAAAACATGTCCCCCACATATGTCCCACTAAAATCACATGTCCCAATGATTATTTGCACACATGTACATGATCATTTGCGTACATATATCCGTGATCACACAAACCAATTATTATACACTTAACGGAATTTTTTTACCAAAAACATGTAGCAGAATACATTTTGGCTTAAATTTATGACAAAATTAGATTTTATTGGATTTCTTTTAAAATAGAGAAAAGAAAATATAGTTTTTTTTTCCAAATTTCCGCTTTTTTGCGCTTATATCGCAAAAAATAAAAAACGGAGTCGTGAATAAATACCACCAAAATAAAGCTCTATTTGTGCAAACAAAATTATAAAAATTTAATTTGGGTACAGTGTAGCATGACTGCACAATTGTCACTGAAAGCGCTAGAGCGATGAAAGCTGAAAATTGGGCTGGGAAGGAAGGGGGCGAAAGTGCCCTGTGTTGAAGTGGTTAAAGGAGAGGTTTAACTGGTCTATATTGCTGCCTACTTTTTGTGTGGGACCTGCGCTGATTGCATACTTTATTTTACATATAAAAACAATGTCTTCCTAAAAAAAAAAAAAAAAATTATATATATTTCGTTGTAAGAACATTTGTTCGTTTTGATTTTCTAACCGTTATTGGGGTCAAATCGACGTTCATTTTCAACCACAGTGATGGGAAAATTTTAAGGAGCAGAATAGAAAACTTCTTGGTCATAGAAATTTCTCAGACAGTGTATGTGGTTTTCGTACAGAAATTTACGGTCATTTTAAAACCTGAATGTTAAAAACAAGTGAAATTTCCAAACGACATTCTTTCAATCAACAAAAGTGCAAAGATTTTTCTTATTAATATTCCTGTCTGAAAATCGATGTGTGTGGCCAGCATAAGGCTCGGTTCACTCCTATACAGTTTGCTTTTGCTCAATTTCTGCAGTGTTTTTTGCATATGCAATTTGCATATTTTTGTTTTTTGCCAATTTGTTGGGTAGAGTTAAAAAAAAAAAAATTTGTCAAAAACTACATGTTTTTTCTGCAGCTTTTCCATTAGTCTATTGAACCAAACAAGCAAAAAAGCAGTTTTGTGTTGGGGGGAAAAAATAAAATAAATCCTTTTCCCTTTCCAAATATGCAGTAGCTGGGAAAAAAAGCATACATGTGAACGTTTCCCATAGGAAATCATGTTAAATGAACTGTAGTGCGTGTCTGCAAAAAACGCATAGACGTGAACTAGGCCTAAAATGTTTAGTATGCTTTTTTTTTTTTTTGTATCGCCTGTCATAATGGGGTAAAAAAACGAAAATTGTGTGTGTGTGTGTGTGTGTGTGTGTGTGTGTGTGTGTGTGTGTGTATATATATATATATATATATATATATATATATATATATATATATATATATATATATATATATATATATATATATATATATATATATATATATATATATATATATATATATATATATATATATTAGGGATGCACCGAATGTGTTTTTTGGTGCCGAAACCGATACCGAAAATGAAAAATACACTAGGCCGAAAACCGATACCGAAACAGCACCGATACCGAAAATGACTGTTTTTTAAAAAAAAATTTATACAGGAGGTGGTCAGACTGGGGACATGGTACAGAAGATGGTCAGAGACTGGGGACATGGTGCAGGAGATGGTCAGAGACTGGGGACATGGTGCAGGAGATGGTCAGAGACTGGGGACGTGGTGCAGGAGATGGTCAGAGACTGGGGACGTGGTGCAGGAGATGGTCAGAGACTGGGGACGTGGTGCAGGAGATGGTCAGAGACTGGGGACGTGGTGCAGGAGATGGTCAGAGACTGGGGACGTGGTACAGGAGATGGTCAGAGACTGGGGACGTGGTACAGGAGATGGTCAGAGACTGGGGACGTGGTACAGGAGATGGTCAGAGACTGGGGACGTGGTACAGGAGATGGTCAGAGACTGGGGACGTGGTACAGGAGATGGTCAGAGACTGGGGACGTGGTACAGGAGATGGTCAGAGACTGGGGACGTGGTACAGGAGATGGTCAGAGACTGGGGACGTGGTACAGGAGATGGTCAGAGACTGGGGACGTGGTACAGGAGAGGGTCAGAGACTGGGGACGTGGTACAGGAGAGGGTCAGAGACTGGGGACGTGGTACAGGAGAGGGTCAGAGACTGGGGACGTGGTACAGGAGAGGGTCAGAGACTGGGGACGTGGTACAGGAGAGGGTCAGAGACTGGGGACGTGGTACAGGAGAGGGTCAGAGACTGGGGACGTGGTACAGGAGAGGGTCAGAGACTGGGGACGTGGTACAGGAGAGGGTCAGAGACTGGGGACGTGGTACAGGAGAGGGTCAGAGACTGGGGACGTGGTACAGGAGAGGGTCAGAGACTGGGGACGTGGTACAGGAGAGGGTCAGAGACTGGGGACGTGGTACAGGAGAGGGTCAGAGACTGGGGACGTGGTACAGGAGAGGGTCAGAGACTGGGGACGTGGTACAGGAGAGGGTCAGAGACTGGGGACGTGGTACAGGAGAGGGTCAGAGACTGGGGACGTGGTACAGGAGAGGGTCAGAGACTGGGGACGTGGTACAGGAGAGGGTCAGAGACTGGGGACGTGGTACAGGAGAGGGTCAGAGACTGCGGACGTGGTACAGGAGATGGTCAGAGACTGCGGACGTGGTACAGGAGAGGGTCAGAAATTGCACACATGATACAATTGATACAATGCAGCCAGTGTGTGTCTCCCCTCATAGCAGTCAGTGTGTGTCTCCCCTCATAGCAGTCAGTGTGTGTCTCCCCTCATAGCAGTCAGTGTGTGTCTCCCCTCATAGCAGCCAGTGTGTGTGTCTCCCCTCATAGCAGCCAGTGTGTGTGTCTCCCCTCATAGCAGCCAGTGTGTGTGTGTCTCCCCTCATAGCAGCCAGTGTGTGTGTGTCCCCTCATAGCAGCCAGTGTGTGTGTGTCCCCTCATAGCAGCCAGTGTGTGTGTGTCCCCTCATAGCAGCCAGTGTGTGTGTGTCCCCTCATAGCAGCCAGTGTGTGTGTGTCCCCTCATAGCAGCCAGTGTGTGTGTGTCCCCTCATAGCAGCCAGTGTGTGTGTGTCCCCTCATAGCAGCCAGTGTGTGTGTGTCCCCTCATAGCAGCCAGTGTGTGTGTGTCCCCTCATAGCAGCCAGTGTGTGTGTGTCCCCTCATAGCAGCCAGTGTGTGTGTGTCCCCTCATAGCAGCCAGTGTGTGTGTGTCCCCTCATAGCAGCCAGTGTGTGTGTGTCCCCTCATAGCAGCCAGTGTGTGTGTGTCCCCTCATAGCAGCCAGTGTGTGTGTGTCCCCTCATAGCAGCCAGTGTGTGTGTGTCCCCTCATAGCAGCCAGTGTGTGTGTGTCCCCTCATAGCAGCCAGTGTGTGTGTGTCCCCTCATAGCAGCCAGTGTGTGTGTGTCCCCTCATAGCAGCCAGTGTGTGTGTGTCCCCTCATAGCAGCCAGTGTGTGTGTGTCCCCTCATAGCAGCCAGTGTGTGTGTGTCCCCTCATAGCAGCCAGTGTGTGTGTGTCCCCTCATAGCAGCCAGTGTGTGTGTGTGTCCCCTCATAGCAGCCAGTGTGTGTGTGTGTCCCCTCATAGCAGCCAGCGTGTGTGTGTGTCCCCTCATAGCAGCCAGCGTGTGTGTGTGTCCCCTCATAGCAGCCAGCGTGTGTGTGTGTCCCCTCATAGCAGCCAGCGTGTGTGTGTGTCCCCTCATAGCAGCCAGTGTGTGTGTGTGTCCCCTCATAGCAGCCAGTGTGTGTGTGTCCCCTCATAGCAGCCAGTGTGTGTGTGTCCCCTCATAGCAGCCAGTGTGTGTGTGTGTCCCCTCATAGCAGCCAGTGTGTGTGTGTGTCCCCTCATAGCAGCCAGCGTGTGTGTGTGTCCCCTCATAGCAGCCAGCGTGTGTGTGTGTCCCCTCATAGCAGCCAGCGTGTGTGTGTGTCCCCTCATAGCAGCCAGTGTGTGTGTGTGTCCCCTCATAGCAGCCAGTGTGTGTGTGTGTCCCCTCATCGCAGCCAACCTGTGAAGAGAAAACAGAAGAGAGAAGAGGAGAGTCGCCTCCGTCGCCTGTTTGATCACAGCAGGGGAACATCACAGCTTTCAGTTCAATAGGTGTGTGTTCCCGGCCGCGCGCCGTCACGTACAGCCCCTCCCCCTTGTCAGGGCACTTTGATAGACAGATCATCCGTCCAATCCTACGGGTGATCTGTCTATCAAAGTGCCCTGACAAGGGGGAGGGGCTGTACATGATGGCGCGCGGCCGGGAACACACAGCTATTGAACTGAAAGCTGTGATGTTCCCGCGCTGTGATCAAACAGGCGGCGGAGACGGCTTGCCTGCACTATAGCGTGATATAGCTCTTCATGATGGGCGCACCAGGGGCGGGGGGCGGAGCCCCGCCCCCTACCCTGGCCCCGCCCCATTTTCGGCTCCATTATCGGCCGTTTTTCTCTTTCGGCAAATTGCCGAAAAGGGCATTTTCGGCCGATATGTTTCGGCGGCCGAAATTTCGGTGCATCCCTAATATATATATATATATATATATTATGTGTGTGTGTGGCACTAAAAGTTAAGTGAGGTGCTTTTTTATTTATTCCCCCCCCCCCCTCATTTTATATGACCATTTTAAATGTACAATACTAGTAAGTTTACTTTAACACAAGGCACCCCCCCCCCCCCTCCTTTCTGCCCAGGCACATTTTCAGCGCTGTTGCTTTTAAAATCACAATTGAACGGTTATGAAACTTTGTACCTAAACAAATTTTAAAAAAGACAAACGGTTTGAAACTTTTTTTTTTTTTTTTTTCTTATACAATTTTGTAAATTTTCTCCTGCACTGATGGGCATCGTTTATGGGCACTTATTGGCATCCTTGGTGCTCATTTGTGGGCATCCTCAGGAGGGGGGGGGGCTTCACTCATAATCAGCACAGACACCACCCCACCCTGTCAGGAGAGCAGCCATTACGTGGCTTTTGCTGTTTACACTATGATCAGCTGTGATTGGGACACAGCTGATCATGTGGTAAAGATCCTCTGTGACCGGTTGTTGCGCATCCCTGCAGGCACACGCGCTGGCTTGCTATCCTGCTGGATGTCATGACGCCCGGTCAGGATAGCTGAACCACTTTCCGGCCATCCTTCTGCTATAGGCTGGGCAAGAAGTGGCTAAAGGTAATTTTGTAATGTCTTTTATATTATCTCCAGTCTATCAGTATCCACCTTCTCTAGGTTCAGATGCTAATCTTCCCTGCATAGTCTTTTAAAGTGTTTGTTGTTTTAAAAAAAAATAATAATCATGTTCTACTTACCCGCTCTGTGTAATGGTTTTGCACAGAGCAGCCCCGATTCTCCTCTTCTGGAGTTCCCCACCAACACTTCTGGCTTCTGCCCTTAGTGTGCCCCAATAGCAAGGTAATAAATCTTCTGCCTTTAGAACCACGCAGTTCCTGCTCAGAACTACATGTCCCATGAGGCATTGCTCCTCACACATTCACAAGTTCTCAGGCACTTACTGACATGTATGGACGGTGTACTGAGCTGTATATATATGCTGCGCTGTATTTCCGAATATGTAAACAAATAATGCATTCTGTATAGGGCTGAAACAACTAATCAATTAATCAACAACTAATCGTTTATAAAAATAGTAATTGATTAATTTCATAAATTATCGGCCAGTAACATAATGGGGTTAAAAAAATTCAAATGAGCCCTTTACAGTAGTGATTATATTTTTGTACTGTAAATATTATTTTCACGGTTCTACGGTAAAATGAAGCCCTTACAGTAGTGATTATCTGCTTTTTTTTTTTTTTTTTGTACTATAAAGGGCTCATTTTAGTCTTTTTAACCCCCATTATGTTACTAAACGTCATAGGCCTGGTTCAAATCTATATGTTTTTGGTGCTTTTTGCAGAAACGCATTACAGTTCATTTACATGGTTTCCTATGGGACACATTCACATCTGTGCTTTTTTCAGCCGCTGCATATTTGGAAAGGGTCAGGGACTTTTAATGCAAAACGGTGCTTTATTGGTTCAATATACTTCAATGGAGAAGCTGCAGAAAAGCATGCAATGCGTTTTTGCAGTAATTTTGTGTTTTTTTAATCTGCCCCAAAAAAAATGCAAAAAAAACGCAAGTTGCAGAAAAATCAAAAGCACAGCAAAAAGCACTGTAGGAACAGATCAAAAGCAAAAACTGCATAGGTGTGTACCGAGCCTTATGCTGGTCACACGGATCAATTTTCAGGTGAGAATATTCAGATGAAAAATCTTTGTACGTTCGCTGAATGAAAGAATTTTGTTTGAAACGTTCACTTCATTTCTGAACAAAAACCACATACACTGTCTGAAAATTCCTTTGACCGAGAAGTTTTCTATTATTTCCAAATTTTCCCGTCACTGTGGTTGAAAATGTACGTCAATTTAACCCACTTTTTTTTTTTATTTTTTTTTTTTTTTAAGGTTATTAATCAAAACAATAATCAATAATCGATATGAAAATAATCGTTAGTTGCAGCCCTAATTCTGTATACAGTCCAACTAATCGGCTAACTGATAGATTAAGAAAATACTCGTCAACCATTTTCATAATCGATTACTTGTTTCGGTCCTGGTACAAATAGAGAAGATCCAATCTTCCTAACAGGTGATGGAGACAACAATAAAAACTTGAGGGGGGTGGCTGGCAGCATGTCACTCCCACCAAGCACTGCATTGTGGGACAAAAAGTGGAGTATTTTTGGAAGGAAAGCTGTCACACTGGTGATATTATCTGGAGCTGGCTAGAGCTTGGTGTCTCCATGCAGTGTTTTACTCTAGTTTGCTTTAAAGGTCATATCACTAGCGATCCTGTAGATGGCAGCATCTCACCTGCAACTAATCACCAGAAAGAAAACTGATCTGTTGCTGTCACTCCCTCGCTGGCCGAAACACTGCAGGATCACCAGTGAGGAAAAGACCTAACGGGTCAGATCTCTCTAGTCTCGTGGTAAACTACCTCCAGCAAGGAGAACTCACAGCATTGTCAGGGCACCATTAGATCATTGCTCGCTCACTCCCCCCCCAATCAGCCATAACTATAAAAGAACAGTAGACAGTGGATATAGGGCGTTGGGTGGTAACCTCCAGACAAGTTAAAATAAAGCAATTTAACAAATGTATGATTTTTGTTTATGATCAATTATTTTGGGTGTAGTAACATCTTCAATGATGGCCCTCTCAATCTAAGATTTATTTTTCACTTTGTACGCAAAGTTCACCTTTTACAGTGAAAGACTACAGCAGTTGTATACATCAGGTTTGTCGTTCTTTTGTGTGTGGATTCCACGTTTGGCGCGTTCCTTGGTCTCCCCTCAGTTCAGATACCCCTGATTGCCCTGAGATTTTGATAAAAAAAAAAAAAGCAATTCAACCTTGAAGAAGCGAATAGAACTGCGAAACATGTCAGCTTTGACTGTGTGTGTGTGTGTGTATATGTGTATATATATATATATATATATATATATATATATATATATATATATATATATATATATATATATATATATATATAATATTATTATTTAAAAAAAATTATTTTATTTGTATGGAGGTGACTGTTGCCCTATATCCACTGTTCTTGTAGCTCATTACCAGGGTTGGCACTCCATGACAATTTATTACTTCTAATGATCGGTTCTACCTTTAAATTATAATATTGCGTAGATCCTCATTTCGCCACTAAAACGGCCCTGACCCATCGAGGCATGGATACCATTAGACTTCTGAAAGCATGTTGTGACACCTGGCCTTTCCATAGGGGATCTCCTGACACCCCCAGGCTCTTCCAGTCTCTAGGTTCCCTCAGTCCTCTGGACTTGCTTAGGGCTTTTTCACTGACTCAGTTTGCTCATCGGGGATCACTCTGCTGATCCCCGCTGAGCCGGTGGATGACAGGTTCGTCTCTGCTCACTGTGGAGGGATGGACCTGTCAGATCTCCGCTATGGGGGATTGGATGAAAACTGATCCACCTGTCTGTCTTTCATCCAATCCACCAGATGAATGGAAAATAGGGTTTCCATTCTTCTGACTATCGGATCAGATGTCAGCCGACATGTTACTGCTGACATCCGTTGCTCCATATGACTGTAAGGAGCGTTCCTTCAGGGCCACCTAAAAAACTGACAGGCAGACCTGAACAGCCTGCATGTGTGAAAGGGGACATAGTCATTTCTGGTCTCTATCCTTCAGACTTGCTTAGCCATCTCTACTCAGCCCCCTGGACAAGGAATCTCCAGTATAGGAGTACTGTCTCGAGTACAGCACACCAGTCTCCGAACGGATTCATGTACTACGGCCAGATTCTTCGTTATCAGAACTGCACTCACATCTTGCTAGTCTCCTGCAAGACCTGGACACTGGGTTGGAGACTTCCTCCAACCAAAATCTCTCCAAAGTCTCTACTCTCTGGAACCCAATCTGGCAATACCAAAACTGATGTTTCTATGTCCCACACTTTGCAGGCGTGTGAACCCTGATTCATTCTACTCCGCTCTGTCACAAAATATACACATTGCAATGGCTGTAAGCTGCCATTCTTCTGTAAATGGCAATGCTTTTTTGTATAATTTGCCCAAGCGTATGCATATTTTCACAACATGGTAGTTTCTCATTTAGGATATATGTCATACAGGGATGTGCCAATATAAAGAAGCATAGGTGTTTAGTACAGCCATTCACTTGTGGCAGGGTGTACATGGCACATGCAGCTCCCTGGGCATGGGAAATGTATGCTATGTATAACAAATGCCCATAAGTCTGTACATGAGCTATGCAGCTTCTTTATATTTTAATCCTTGCCTATATTCCAGTTTCAGCTGGTGCTATGATTCCTGCCCCAGGTTTCCTGTTTAGGGCGCCTCCTTTCTCCTATCCTTGCACGCAGGAACTAGAGGTGTCTCCCTACACTGTGAGAATCAATAGAAACACACAGCCATGTAGCCTAGGAGGGCAAGACATTCCCTTGATTCTGACATCCTACACCTTCCTCAGACTGCAGTGTCCACTGGTAACTTCTTCCTGTGAAGGCAGTAAGTTCTGGGAAGCAGTAGGGATCGATCGATATTGTTTTTTTCGGGGCCAATGCAATATCGATTTTGCAATGCCAATAGCCGATATTGTGTGCTGATATTCTGCAAATTTTTTCTTTTTTTTGTTATTTTTACTTTTACACTTTTTTTACTTATCACTTTGTTTATTGCTGTATTATTGCAGTAATAAGCAGTGACAGTACTATTTATGGAGGGATCTGCGTTTTTGAATACTTTATTTTTTTCTCCGGTGCTATTGGGGTGCCAGTAATCCGGCCATGACGTCACTTCCAGATTACAAGATCCAAGACCCCAAACAAAGCAATCGGGGCGGCGCATCAGTAGGTGGCATGAGGGGGGGCTTGTGATAATGGGTGAGCGGCTCCTTAGCCTCATCGGTTGTTGTTATAAGAATGCTGACCATTGGCTCTAAAGAACGATACCAGGGTGTTGTCTGCAGCTGCATGAATCACCCCGGTACAACCACTTGAAGCAATATCTGTAAGTTTGTTACCGATACAGATTCCTTGAAAAAAGTGAATATCAACCGCACCGATAATCGGTCAACGCGCTAGGAAGCAGCACTGAAATTTGAAACCTGCGAGTGCTGGCATAGAAGTTTAACAAATAGTTTATTGGGGAAAGTTTATTTTATTGTGCTTGGTGTGTAAGGCTAAAAAATGCTGAGTTTTATTTTTATGCTACTTTTATTTTTCAGTTAAAAACATTTTTTATTTTGTAACTAGAGATGATTATGACAAGGAAGTGAAACAAGCTAAAGAGAAGCAAAAGAAGAGATATACCCCAAGGCCTTCACGCCCCAAGAAACCGGACTTACAGGTTTACCACCCTCGTCAGAAAGGTAAATCTATAGGCGCAGATTTATATGTATGCCAATTGGGTTCCCTATGTGCTTTTGTTCAAGTGATGTGAACAATTGTTATGTCAGGCTTGTGTGGCTAATGGCACAGCTTACCTTTTGTGTATCTTTTGTTGTGTAGCTGCAAACCTGATATTGCTTCATTAGCCAAAAAAAGTTCTTCTGGGCCCCCCCGAAGGGGGTTTTATTTTTTATTTTTTTTTCCTCCCCATGTTCTTGGGGCCTGACCACCTTTTTGATTTGTAAGTTCCACCAATCGGTGGTGATTTACTGCGCTGCTTTCCAATTGGAATCCACACAAGGGTTAGGGTTTCAAGCTGGCAACAACCAACTTTATTGCATTTGCAGCATTAAAGTACATATTCACCTTTTTTGAAACCGCCCCCCCCCCCCCCCCCACCACAAACTGTGTAGTATGTGCCAAACATGCTAAGATGTATTTTTGTGTTCTTTTTCTGTGGAGAGACTAGACGTTGCCCGATGCTGAAAATCTTGCCTGTCTTTAAAGTGTTTGTTACCCTAGAAAAATGAAAAGCATGAATAAAACAGACCATAGTTTATCATGGCTGCTGAGCCCTAAAACTCCTGTCCCTACTCCCTCCCTGCCTGCTTATACAAGCGCAGCTCTTCTCCCCTTCCCGATGCTATAAAACTATGTTCTGATCATACAATCCTGTGTTAAATAAGGACATGAGTGTGTTTTTTATAAAAAGTATGCCGATCTCTACCTTATTTAAGAGCACATCCAGGCACTCATGTGGCTGCTCGCCTCTCTTCTCATCTCCTTCCCTTCTCCTGGGTGGCGTTGGCAGGAGTTCTCAACCCCTCCCGCTGTAGCTATCGGTGGAGGGGAGAGGTGAGCAGGCACGTGAGCGCCTGGATGCGCTGTGAAATAAGGTAGTTATCTGCATATTTTCTATAAAAACACATGCAGTGCGGCACATGTCCTTATTTAACACGAGATTGTATGATCATACGATAGAGGCTCTACAACCACTTTTAAGTAATGTACAAGTTCACCTCTATGCAAAAAGAGCCCCAGCCCCTCTCAATATGGTCCTCAATGCCAGGCTGCCCCGACCTGTGCCCTAACACTCAACAGATTTTGTGGAACATTGCTCCTGCAGTACAGGTACATTCCATTCAAATCCCCAGGACATTGGTGTGTAAAATACCCAGTGCCAGAATTTTGCAGAGATGCAGACAGTGTGGGGAAGCCTCAGCCATCGGAGAATGAAAGTGCCTGATTAACACCAGCTTCTAAGTAGCATACAGCGGGGTAAATAATTATTTGCTCCCCTGCAGATTTTGTAAGTTTGCCCACTTACAGAGAAACGGGTCTATAAATTTTTTTTTTTTTTTTAACCATAGGTGTATTTTAAATGATAGAGACAGAATATCCAAAAAAAAAACCATATGATACAAATGTTATCCATTAAGTTGCAGTTCAGTGAGAAAGTATTTGATCACCAAGCAAAACATGACTTAGTACTTGGTGGAGAAACCCTTGTTGCCAAGCACAGAGGTAAGAAGTTTCTTGTAGTTGGTTACCAGGTTTACACACATCTCAGGAGGGATTTTGTTCCGCTCTTCTTTACAGATTGTCTCTAAATCCTTAAAGAGGACCTTCAGTAATTTTTTCTTTCATCTTTCTATCAATACAGCCCACTTTTTCTTGTCTGTTAATTCCCCTAGGCCAGTGATGGCGAACCTTGGCACCCCAGATGTTTTGGAACTACATTTCCCATGATGCTCCACTACACTGCAGAGTGCATGAGCATCATGGGAAATGTAGTTCCAAAACATCTGGAGTGCCAAGGTTCGCCATCACTGCCCTAGGCTAATGACATCCTCTCCCCTTTTCCTCCAAGAGTTTGCCTGCACACCAGGCAACAGCTTAACCCCTTGCTGACCAGCGGCCGTCATTTTACTGCGTCAGGTTGGCATGATCCCGCGAACCATCGAAGCTATACGTCAGCTCGCGGGATCAGGTTAGCAGGTGTGTGCAAGTGCCCGCTGCGCTGCGGGGGTGCCGATGCTCGTGGCCGATGGTCATGATGGCCACGAGCGATCGCGAGCATACGAAGCAGAACAAGGTGTGTGTGTGTGTGTGTGTGTAAACACACAAATCTCTGTTCTGAGAGGAGTGACAGATTGTGTGTTCCTATTAGCTAGGAACCACGATCCGTCAGTCCACTCCCCCTTCAGTTAAAAATACACAGAGAGCACAGTTAACCCCTTGATCACCCCCTAGTGTTAACTAGACATGTGCAGACTGAAATATTTCGTTTTCGGAATTTTGTTTTCATCCGAAAAATACATTTATTTACTCCCGAAATTCGTTTTTATTTATTTAGTTTTTCGTTAAATTGCAGTCGTCCGAAAATCCAAATGAATTAAGGTTGAATCTGTCATTGAGGCTTATGGTGTCTGTCGAATGTTTAACCACTTGGTTCCCACACTACATCTATTGACGTCATGGGCTTTCAGTGGTTATATCTAAATGATGCCTGAGGCCACAGACATCATTCAGATATTGCAGTTTTCAGCCGGCGATTCCCTGCACCATAAGAATGATCATAGCGGCTGTTCCGCCGCTTGATCGTTCTTCCCGCCGCCCTCCGGTGCTTCTACCGACTCACTGTTTCCATCGGTGAGTCGGTCACAGGATCCGCCGGCCCTAGCAAGTAATCGTAGAGATTTCCGGCGGATTAGATTGTCTCTATGATCGTTCGGAGGCTGGGCGCGATGTTATGACGTCACGCCCGGCCTCGGTATTCAAATTAACAGCGCCGATCTGGCTAGGAAGCCAGGATCGTTTTTTTTTTATTTTTTTTTATTTTATTTTTTTAATTCTTCCCAGCCTAGAGGTGAGATATGGGGTCTTATTGACCCCATATTTCACTGTAAATAGGTCCGATCGTGCCATATTCCTATTACAAGGGATGTTTACATTCCTTGTAATAGGAATAGAAGTCATAAATTTTTTTTTTTTTAAGTGTAAAACTAAAAAAATAAAATTAACAATAAAAAAAAAAAAATGTAAAGAGCCCCTGTCCCCGTGAGCTTGCACACAGAAGCGAACGCATACGTAAGTCCCGCCCACATATGAAAACGGTGTTCAAACCACACATGTGAGGTATCGCCGTGAACTTTCGAGCAAGAGCAATAATTCTAGCCCTAGACCTCCTCTGTAACCCAAAATATGTAACTAGTAAAAAAATTGAAAGCGTCGCCTATGGGGATTTTTAAATACCAAAGTTGGGCGCCATTCCACGAGCGAGTGCAATTTTGAAGCGTGACATCTTGGACATCTATTTACTCGGCGTATCCCCCTCTTTCAAATTATGCAAAAAAATTGGGTTAACTTTACTGTTTTTTTTTTTAAGCCTGAAACTGTTTTTTTTCTGAAAAAAAACGTGTTCGAAAAATTGCTGCGCAAATACCGTGCGAGATAAAAAGTTGCTACGAGCGCCATTGTATTCTCTAGGGTCTTTGCTAAAAAAACATATATAATGTTTGGTGGTTCTATGTATTTTTCTAGCAAAAAAATTTGGAATTTTACATGTAGGAAAGAAATGTCAGAATTGGCCTGGGTGCGAAGTGGTTAACCACTTAACAACCGCCCTATAGCCAAATGACGGCTACAGGGCGGTTTCTTATCTCTGGGAGGCCGCCATATGACGTCCTCCCAGAATTCCGCTCTCGCGCGCCCCCTGGGGCGCGCACTCGAGAGCATCCGTGACCGCCGAGTCCACAGGACCCGGCGCATCACGGTAAACGGCCGCTCATAGCGGCCGTTTACCACGTGATCGCTCCGTCAAATGACGGAGTGATCACTTGTAAACAAACCGGCGTCATGTTATGACGCCGGTTCCTCCCTCCCCCTCTCTGTACCGATCGGAACAGCGGAGGGGGAAGAGATCGGTGTCAGCAGCAATGTGGGCTGCATCTGCAGTGCCCACATCGCTGCTCACCGAAAAATTAACCCCTCAATTCCCTGCAAATACTCTGCATTACTCTGCAATACCCTGCCATTACTCTGCAACACCCTGCAACACCCTGCAACACTCTGCAATACCCTGCAATACCCTGCAACACTCTGCAACACTCTGCAACACCCTGCAACACTCTGCAATACCCTGCAACACCCGCCAACGCTCTGCAACACCACCCGCCAACGCTCTGCAACACCCGCCAATACCCTGCAACGCTCTGCAACACCCGCCAATACCCTGCAACGCTCTGCAACACCCGCCAATACCCTGCAACGCTCTGCAACACCCGCCAATACCCTGCAACGCTCTGCAACACCCGCCAATACCCTGCAACGCTCTGCAACACCCACCAATACCGTGCAACGCTCTGCAACACCCTCCAATATCCTGCAATGCTCTGCAACGCAATACTCTGCAACGCCATACTCTGAGATACCCAGCCATAGTCGGTGATACCCTGCAATACCCAGCCATAGACACCCCCCCTCCCGCTGCCCTCCGGTGCTTCTACCGACTCGCCAATACGATCAAATCCAGAATCTTTTTTTTTTTTTTTTTCCAGGCTTCCCAGCTTAGAGGTGAGATGCAGGGTCTTATTGACCCCATATCTCACTGTAAAGAGGACCTGCCATGCCATATTCCTATTACAAGGGATGTTTACATTCCTTGTAATAGGAATAAAAGTGATCAAAAAATTAATTTTTGGGGAAAAAAATGTCAAACTAAAATAAAGTAAAATGAACAATAAAATGTTTTTTTTTTTTTTTTAAAGCGCCCCTGTCCCCATGTGCTCGCATGCAGATGCGAACGCATACGTAAGTCCCGCCCACATATGAAAACGGTGCTCAAACCACACATGTGAGGTATCGCTGCGAACGTTAGAGCGAGAGCAATAATTCTAGCCCTAGACCTCCTCTGTAACTCAAAACATATAACCAGTAAAAAAAAATTAAATTGTCGCCTATGGGGATTTTTAAATAGCGACGTTTGGCGCCATTCTACGAGCCTGTGCAATTTTGAAGAGTGACATGTTAGGTATTGATTTACTCGGTGTAACTTCATCTTTCACATTATGCAAAAATTGGGCTAACTTTGTTGTTTTTTTTTTTTTGTTTTTTTTTAGCACAAAACTGTTTTTTTTCCAAAAAAAAGCATTCGAAAAATTGCTGCCCAAATACCGTGCGAGATAAAAAGTTGCAACGACCACCATTGTATTCTCCAGGGTGTTTGCTAAAAAAACATATATAATGTTTTGGGATTCTATGTAATTTTCTAGCAAATAAATGATGATTTTTACATGTAGGAGAGAAATGTCAGAATTGTCCTGGGTGCTCCAGAACGCCTGATGGTGCTCCATGCATGTTGGGCCTCTGTATGTGGCCACACTGTGTAAAAGTCTCACACATGTGGTATCGCCATACTCGGGAGTAATAGCAGTTTTGGGGTGTAATTTGTGGTATGCATATGCTGTGTGAGAAATAAACTGATATGACAATTTTGTGAAAAAGTAAAAAAAATCTTGATTTTGCAAAGAATTGTGGGAAAAAATGACAACTTCAAAAAACTCATCATGCCTCTTACTAAATACATTGGAATATCTTCTTTCCAAAAAGGGGTCATTTGGGGGGTATTTGTACTTTTCTGGCATGTTAGGGTCTCAAGAATTGAAATAGGCCGTCAGTACTTCAGGTGTGATCAATTTTCAGATATTGGCACCATAGCTTGTGGACTCTATAACTTTCACAAAGACCAAATAATATCCACCAATTTGTACTTATTTTTACCAAAGATATGTAGTAGTATAAATTTTGGCCAAAATTTATGAAGAAAAAATTACTAATCTGCTAAATTTTATAACAGAAACATTCATTTTTTTACAGAATTTTCTGTATTTTTTCTTTTATAGCACAAAAAAATAAAAAACCCAGCGGTGATTAAATACCACCAAAAGAAAGCTCCATTTGTGTGGAAAAAAAGGACAACAATTTCATATAGGTCCAGTGTTGCATGACTGAGTAATTGTCATTCAAAATGTGAGGGCACCGAAAGCTGAAAATTGGTCTGGTTATTAAGGGTGTTTAAGTGCCCAGTGGTCAAGTGGTTAAAGAAGGTTCAACGGAGCAGCGACACTCAGGATGCTGTAATCATACATTCCCGGTCGAATATTTCGACTACAAGCTATAGTAGGATTCTAATGTATGTCTTCTATGGGTTTATTTTTATTTTTTTTTTTTTTTTTTTTTTAAGGCTATTTGCATTGCACACAGGTGATTAGCATTAAGGAAAAAAAATGCGTGGAGGTCCCCCTCAAAATCCATACCAGACCCTTATCTGAGCACGCAACCTGGCAGGCCGCAGGAAAAGGGGGGGGGGGGCGCAAGAGAGCACCCCCCCCTCCTGAACCGTACCAGGCCACATGCCCTCAACATTGGGAGGATGCTTTTGGGGGTAGCCCCTCAAAGCACCTTGTCCCCATGTTGATGAGGACAAGGGCCTCAACCCCACACTCCTGGCCGGTGGTTGTGGGGGTCTGCGGGCGGGAGACTTATTGGAATCTGGAATCCCCCAGATCCCAGCCCCCCCCATGTGAAAGGGTAAGGGAGTACCCCTACCATTTCACCAAAAAAGGGACAAAAAAAAGTGTTAAAAATTACAGGAGAAGGTCTTTGACAAGTTCTTTATTAAAGTCGTATTGTAAGTCGCGCTGTGATTCACATTCAAGTCGTGTCCAAGTTGCCTCCCAAAGTCGTGTTGCCCCTGTGTGAATGAATGGACTGTTATGATACATGTTCAATAGACACAGATTGTTATTGTCAGTCACGTCGAATCTCCTATCTGTATCGAACTGTGTCAAAACGAAAATCAAGTATTTATTTATGTCGGATCTTTCGTTCTTCGGATTCTGTGCTTTTGTTATCGTTTGTCAAAACAATAACAAAAAATACCTGAAATTCGGCCGAAAATGGATTTGGACGAAAACTAATGCACGTGTCTAGTGTTAACCCCTTCCCTTTAATTACATTTTTACAGTAATCTGTGCATTTTTATAGCACTGATCGCTGTCTAAATGCCAATAGTCCCAAAAAAGTATCCGATGTGTTCGCAATAATGTCGCAGTCCAGATAAAAATCACAGATCGCCGACATTAATAGTAAAAAAAAAAAAAATTAAAAATGCTATAAATCCTATATTTTGTATAACTTTTGCACAAACCAATCAATTTACACTTATTGCGATTTTTACCAAACATATGTAGAATACATATTGGCCTAAACTGAGTAGTAAAAAATAAAAAAAAAATAAAAATTTTGTGGGGTTTTTTTTTTATTTTTTTATTTTTTTTTTATAGTGCAAAATCGAATACCACCAAAAGAAAGCTCTATTTGTGGGGGTGAAAAAAGGATGTCGATTTAATTTTGGGTGCAGCATTGCATGACCACACAATTGTCAGTTAAAGCGACGCAGTGCCGAATCGCAAAATATGGCCTGGTCATTCAGCAGCCAAATCTTCCAGGGCTGAAGTGGTTAAAGGAGTTTGTAAAGTCTCAAGGTTTTTCACCTTAAAGCATTTCTATGCATTGAGGTGAAAAACCTTCTGTGGTCCAGAACCTGATCGTTCCAGCGACAAGCACAAGCCCAGCAGCTTCAGCCAATGTCTCGGGTCCTCATTGGATAGATGGATAGCAGCAGGAGTCATTGGCTCTCGCTGCTGTTGATCAAATCCAGTGACACGGGAGGTGGGGACGGGGTGGGCTGAGTCCTGCTGTCTGTGTCAATGGACGCAGCAGCAGGACTCGGGAGAGCACCTGCACGAGTACCCCCATGGAAAGAGGCTCTCCGTGGGGGCACTCGAGGAGGGGAAGCAGTCAGGAGTGCCACCGGGGGGACCCCGGAAGAGGATCGGGCCACTCTGTACAAAAACCATGTTTTTTATTTTTTATAAAAATTAAAAAAACAAACAAACCTTTTACAATGACTTTCAGCTGCCCACAGTTGAAATGGATGCAGCCACACTTGGTGGAGAGAGATTTCTGCAGCATATTTGGCAAGTACAGAATCGCAGTATATATAAAATATGTAAAGTGGTTGGAGGGAAGCTTCGGAATGGCAAAAATGTTTTATTACAAATTACGTGAGCAAACAGCAGTGCTTCTTTAAAGCAGAACTCCAGGCAAATTTTTTTTTTTCCATGTTCTTGTTGCTAATCTCCTACCTTCACAAACTATGTCAGCCTTGTTCTTCTAAGCTCTGTAGTTCCTCTGCAATAGCCTGCTGATCTTGCTGAAAAAACGTTTTTCCCTGGTGATTTCCTGTATCAAAGACAGCTGGCTGCTATCCCTTCAGTAACCTCAGCCAGAGCGGTCTGACATGCCCCCTCGTAGTCCTCTGAAAGTGGGCTGGCACTTGTACTTCCGCTTGGCTTGCTGTAGTGGGCGGAGGGGTCTTGCAGCCCCCGGTCTGTGCTGTGGCATCCTCCTCCTTGCCGCGACCACCCGCCACCTCTCTCTCCAGTGTGGTGATGGTTACAGATAATCGGGACAGATCTATATGCAAGGACGCCGCTTGTGGTACAGCCCTGCCTCCCTGCACATTAGAACAGCGGTCTCTGTGCTTTCACCATTTCAGTGCGGGGAGGCGGGGCTGTACCACAAGCGGTGTTCTCGCATACAGATCTGTCAGCCCAAGACACTCTGTCTCTGGAGGATCTGTAACTCCCTGCACCACAATGATGGGCACTAGTGACACAGCAATGATGGACACAGGGCGCTAGTGACACAGCAATGATGGACACAGGGCACTAGTGACACAGCAATGATGGGCACAGTTGTGACACAGCAGTAATGGGCGCTGATAATCTGCGTGGCGTCACGGTCCCTGACATGCGTCACTGGTTTGCATTTATATTAAATTAATATGCATTTTTATATTAAAATGCTTTGCATTTATAAAGCTGTAAGAATGAAGGGTGGGATTTATGTTTAAAGTGGGCGAGTTCACATTTACATGTACAAGCCTAGTGTACATCCCACATTCACTCCCATCCCAAGGATTCATGGGAAATGTAGGCTGATTAGTTAGAGAGAGAAGAGGATATGATGCAATCACTGTTCTAAGAGATCCTCCCTGCTAGAAAAGATGAAGCATTTTTTGAATCGCAAAGCTGACTTCCTGAAAATTCAATCACACATCTCTTAAACAGTAAGAAATTTCACAAATGTAATAACTGTTTTGTGGGGGGGGGGGGGTGTACTAATGGGCGATTTTTGAAAATTCCGGAGTTCTGCTTTAAGGTTTCTTGGCTGTCAACTGGCAACTCAAAGTTTCAGCTCTCTCCATACATTTTCTATAGGATTAAAGTATAACTAAAGACAAAACTTTAATTTTTTTTTTGGATGGAGTGGAGAGGGATTAGAACAGTTTTATTGCTAGTTTTTATTGCTGTCTGGGCCCCCGGTAGAGAGATTTATCCTCTCTATTTGTCCTGTTTACAATTATCTGTAAAAGAAAACCCCAAATATCAGGCTGTCCCCAAAAGAGAAAGAGGGAAATCTTCCTATAGGGACACTAGTTCTGATTACCCGGGGGTCCCTAAGGAATTATATATATTTGCAGGAATTTCCCCTCACTTCCTGTTTGGCTATGGGACAGGATGCAGGGAAATCTCCGCATTGGGACACAGATTGCGAGGGGGGAATCTGACAGTTATGACCCTTCCTTGCTCTATCCAAAATGGGGGAGCTTTGCCTATTCTGCTTTAAGGTCTGGAGACTGGCTAGGCCACTCTTCTTCTTCCTCTTCCTCTTCCTCTTCCTCTTCCTCTTCCTCTTCCTCCTCTTCTTCTTCTTCTTCTTCTTCTTCTTCTTCTTCTTCTTCTTCTTCTTCTTCTTCTTCCTCTTCTTCCTCTTCCATGACCCATTTTCAGTGTTCTGGCATAGTGAAGAAGCTCTCGCCCAAGTTTTTACAATACATGGCCCCTCAATGCGGCAAAGTCGGCCTCTACCTTTAGCATAGAAATGGCCCCAAAGCATGGTTTCCCATTTATTTTTTATTTTTTTCTTCAAACACGGCAAGTCGAGTTAATGCCAAAGAGCTCAATTTTGGTCTCATCTGACCACAGCACTTTATCCCAATCCTTCTAATTTAGATGTTCATTGGGAAACTTCAGACAGGCCTGTATATGTCTCTTAAGGAAGGGGACCTTGCGGTTGCTGCAGGATTTCAATCCATGGTTTGTTTGGTACTGTGGTCCCAACTGCCTCGAGAACATTCACAAGCTCCTCCCATGTAGTTCTGGACTGATCCCTTTACTTTTCTCATGATCATCCTTATCCCATGAGGCGAACTCTTGCGTGGAGCTCCACACTGAGGGCGATTGATGGTTATTTCCCACTTCTTTCATTAGAAAATAATCACTCCAACAGTTGTCTCCTTCTCACCAAGCTTCTTGCTGATGGTCTTGTAGCCTATTACAGACTTGTGCTGGTCTACAATCTTGTCCCTGATGTCCTTTGACAGCGCTTTGGTCTTGCCCATGATGATGAGGTTTGAATGGAAGAAAGTTTCTGTGGACAGGTGTCTTTTTATACACATACGAGTTGACATTAGGAGCACTTTCTTAAATTGGCAGGGCTAATCTGTATACCACATGAGCACATACTGTAGCCAGTCTGTGGGATACAGAATTATTGTTGGTTGGGGATAAAATACTTATTTTACTTACTGAACTGCAACTCAATTTATAACGTGTATCGTGCTTTTTTACAAAGCTACCTAAATGTGATCATTTTTGGATGCTATTCTGTCTCTATCATATACCATCAATACACCTAATGATAATGATAACCATTTTAGACCATTTCTTTGCAAGTGGGCAAACTTACAAAATCTGGAGGGGTTTTAAAAAATTTACTTTGTCACACTTTTTCATAGTCAATTTTCTTTGCTTTGTTTTTTTGTAGTGCTTCTCACTATCTCCACACTGAATCTGTCAATATAGTTAGTAAGGTTGAATAAAGACACCGGTCCATCCAGTTGAACCTGAGTGAGTGTGGGTGCATGTCTACAATAATCTAATTTATTTAAGGTACCCATATAGCTCCATCAATTTACGCAGCGCTCGAAACATACATCGCACACTCACATTGGTCCCTACCCTAAAGGAGCCCACAATCCAAGGTCCCCAACTCACATTCATATACTAGGTCCAATTTTGAACAAAAGCCAACTAACCTACCAGCATGTTTTTGTTGTGTAGGAGTACCTACACTCCTGTTGTGTAGAGTACCTGGAGGAAACCCACGCAGGCACAGGGAGAACATGCAAACTCCAGGCAGGTAGTGTCGTGGTTGGGATTCAAACCAGCAACCGTTTTTTACTGCTAGGCGAGCGTGCTACCCACTGTTGTTCTAAATTAACACTAAGGTATACCCAGAAAAGGACTAAATTCAGTATATTAAGATTGCCCTTGTAGCCTTTCACACCGTTGGGAGGCATTCAAACTGCATATGGACCGAGTCTATTCATGAGTGAAAATATCTCTGAACTAAATTGCTGACGCTATTGTTCACAACAGTGACTTTTTTTTATATATATATATATATATATATATATATATATATATATATATATATATATATATATATATATATATATATATATATATATATATATATATATATATAAAAAAATTTAACTAAAGGTTGTGTGTGCAGATTTTCTGAGGTTTGTATCTTGTGTCTCTCCTTAGAAAGCTTCCACCCCGGTGCAGGTTTGGCTGAAGACGACATTAGTGAGAGCAGTTCCAGTACGGACCCTGAGCAGCTTGGAAATCAGCTCTTCTGTTTGGAGTTTGAGGCAGATGATGGCGAGGTCACATCCATCATTGTATATGAGGTGTGTGCGTCTTGCGACTCGCAGTGGAGAATTTTATGTGATCATGGAATCCAACCTTCTCTACTAATCCCATCTTAAGTGCCCAGTTTTTATACATGTTAGGACATGAAAATTGAAAATCACAAAATGTACTTTTTAGACCAAGCCAGTAAAGTTGACATCCGCTCAGTGAATTATTGTCTCTGAAGGATTTCATTAAATCAGGTCATGGTATATCTTAGTAGTTAGGCACATTTAAGTGGGACTTGTTCTTTTAAAGTTGAAGACATTTTGTAGCTTATTCAAACCACTTTTCTAATGAATGTTGGGAAAATACCCCAACGTTTACATCCACACAGGTAGTACTGTCACCTTGATCTAGTTACCATTGAAACCTGTAGCAGAATCTCCCTCTCCCTCTCCCTCTCCCTCTCCCTCTCCCTCTCCCTCTCCCTCTCCCTCTCCCTCTCCCTCTCCCTCTCCCTCTCCCTCTCCCTCTCCCTCTCCCTCTCCCTCTCCCTCTCCCTCTCCCTCTCCCTCTCCCTCTCCCTCTCCCTCTCCCTCTCCCTCACCACACAAATTTTGTTTGGGTACAGCGTCGCACAACCGTGCAATTGTCAGTTAATATGGTGCAGTGCCGTATTGCAAAAAATGGCCTGGTCATTAAGGGGGCAAATCCTTCTGGGGCTGTGATTCAGCTTTGACAAAAAAAAAAAAATCTGGAAGCTGATTTTGTTTCTCTACAGAACTGCACTAGATTTGGCACTCTCCAGTTTTAGTAACTCAACCCCATAAAGTCGAAGGCCACCACTCCTGTCCAGTGTTGAACAGCCATCGCTGAACGGGATGGGGAACTTCGACACCATCTGCCTTCAACATATAATAATAATTTTGATATCTATACCCCAGTGTTTTATCAACAATTTACACCTTCAGCCATGTAAATCGAATGATTAATACCTTTTTTGAAGCCTTCCTGGCACCAAGGATGGGGTTATGTAACTAGAACAAGGTGGTTCCACAATTTTGACACCTCCCATTCTTAATCCATAACATCTGCCTTTGCATGTTATTTGGATCAAGATGCCAGTGCTACCTGATAAATCTTTAAGTATTTTCCCGACACTCTTTAGAACTGAAGAAGTGGCTTGGATAAGCTACAACACGTCTTCAATATTTCAGAAGTCGAGATGAATGTGACTAACACTAGATTGCTCAGTGAATAATTTTCTCCTGTCAAATGAGGTGGGTATTGGGGTTCATATACAAAGCTACCTTAATATGTCTGTTTCATCAACATTTAGGAAATTATATCTTTTATTGAAAAATCCTAGGGACACAAAACCTTGTCTATGCATGGCATTCTTCACAAACCAATGTACTACTTAGTTTTTCTGTTCTTGCAGGATGATGATGCTGAGCAGATTGCAGCAAAGATATCAGTTCAGAACCAGCTGGAGGCCAGGATGAAAGAAGCCCTTAAAAGAAGAATCCAGGAAGAAATCGCTAAGAGAAGGGTGCACCGCTGAGTTCCGTTTTTAATAGAAGAGTGTGCAAATGAACAAATATTTGCTCTGGTTATACGCTGCTGGACTTTGTCTCTTTCTGAGTTGTGTAGGGTTGATGGTCCCGAGGGTAGACTTCAGAATGTGTGCTGATCAGAATGCAGAAATCGTGTATTATCGGAGAGTTTTGCAGAATTTGGCTTCAGAGAGGGCTATCTACAGCTTTGGAGTTTTTTGCTGTGAGTATATAAGGAACATGAGCTCCTTCCTCTCCTGGTGGTCAGGTGGAGCTTTGGCAAATGAGGAATGTGGAGTGCCAGTGCCTTTAATTGTTACCCAGAATTGTCTCGGTTTGAATTTGGAGTCTTTTTTTGTTTTGTTTTTTGTTTTATTCTTGTGTAGTCTGGCAATAGAGGTTGTGTTGGAGCTAGATCTCATATGTAATTCTGGGAACATGTGATTTCTCAGCTGAGCTGGAACTGCTACTAAAGGGAATTGCATTTTTTCCCTGACTGGAGAGTCACGTGATGCTCTCATAACCAGACCAGAATGCAGCTTGGGTAAAAAAAACAAAAGTATTAATATAATGTACTTTAAAACGCACTGTTTTGTTTTTTAAAGAATGTTTGGATTTGTTAAAAAAAAATAAAATAAAAAAAAAATGCTGGTAAATAAAAACATTGCAATGTAAGTATTTTCTGGTTTCTGCTGTCATTTAAACTCGGTTCACACTGGAGCTGGCTGTGGATCGCAAAGGAACATTGTGCTGCCCCATTCTCCAGTTTAGGAACAAATTTGGCCCTGAAATGGAGCCAAAGACGCACAGCGTTTCTGTGCAGCGCACTCCACAGCTGCCCTGGAGATATGTGAACCGGCTCCATAGACAGCCGGTCATATTCTCATGCTATGCGAATTGGATGTGCATAGGGGTGATCCCAGCCTTAGTTGTTGGTAGGGAAGGGCAGCTTAGAGTGGTGCTGTTGGTAAGGGTAGCAAGGTGGAGTTGTTGTCCTCACCACCTTCCAGTTGCCCTTATCCACCCACAATTCCCTCATCTGGCAATTTTATGCCATAATCGCAGTTATCCTCATCTGCTGTCATGCATCTGTGGTCACACTAAGTTGGACACAGATGAATTGATTGATCTATGGCGTTCTTGCTCATCAGAAGTTGATGTTGATGCTCCTTACTTTGAGGGGAAGAGAATGTCCAACCTTTACACTTGAGGTCAAGGGGAAGAATGCCCACCTTTTGCAGGTGGCTAAAAGTTCAGTGGTGTCAGCAGTAACTTCTCTGAGAGGCAGTAATCCCTAGCAATTTGTGGAGAAACCTGGTGTGACAGATATGGTGTCAGCCCCTCGCCACCTTCACCCACTTACAACATATCAGTGGTCAACTTTCCAAAGTGCTGTTGCTGTTATTTGACAATGTCACTTCCAGTTTAACTCTGCACAAAGATTTTCCAGCTCATTGGACTGTGGGGAAACCCGCATCCGATTCTACCTATGTGTGAACCCGGCCTTACAGAGTTGAAGTGGCCATACATTATACAATTTTTTTTTTTTTTTTTTCAATTTTCTTTAGATTTACCTTCAACCATGTAGTGCAAGGGCCTGCCTGATTGCACACAAATTCAGAGTTTAGGTTTGACCTCGTATGATATGGTTTTGGTAAATCTAAAGGAAAATTGCATGCCCAGCCTAAGGCATCAATTACAGTCAGGTCCATAAATATTGGGACATCGACACAATTCTAATCCTTTTTGGCTCTATAAATCACCACAATGGATTTGAAATTAAATAAACAAGATGTCCTTTAACTGCAGACTTCCAGCTTTAATTTGAGGGTATTTACATCCAAATCAGGTGAATAGTGTAGGAATTACAACAGTTTGTATATGTGCCTCCCACTTTTTAAGAGACCATCAGTAATGGGACAGATTTAGCAATCATCCAGCAAACGTTCACTTTTTAATACTTGGTTGCAAATCCTTTGCAGTCCATTACAGCCTGAAGTCTGGAATGCATAGACATCACCAGACGCTGGGTTTCATCTCTGGATCATCAGCTCTGCCAGGCCTCTACTGCAACTGTCTCTTCTTTTTCCCTTAAGTGTTTTGCATGCTGAATCGGATTCAGGTCGGGTGATTGACTTGGCCATTGCATAACATTCCACTTCTTCTTTCCCTTAAAAAAAACTCTTTGGTTGCTTTCACAGTATGCTTTGGGTCATTGTCCATCTGCACTGTGAAGCACCATCCAATGAGTTCTGAAGCATTTTGCTGAATATGAGCAGATAATAATGCCCAAAACATTTTAGAATTCATCCTGCTGCTTTTGTCAGCAGTCACATCATCCATAAATACAAAAGAACCAGTTCCATTGGCACCCATACATGCCTGCGCCTGACACTACCACCACCATGCTTCACGTATGAGGTGGTATTCTTTGGATCATGAGCAGTTCCTTTGCATTTCCATACTCTTCTTCTCTTCCCATCAATCTGGTACAAGTTGATCTTGGTCTCATCTGTCCATAGGATGTTGTTCCAGAACTGTGAAGGCTTTTTTAGATGTTTGGCAAACTCTAATCTGGCCTTCCTGTTTTTGAGGCTCACCAATGGTTTACATCTTGTGGTGAACCCTCTGTATTCACTCTGGTGAAGTCTTCTCTTGATTGTTGACTTTGACGCACATACACCTACCTCCTTTTAGAGTGTTCTTGATCTGGCCAACTGTTAAGAAGGGTGTTTTCTTCTCCAGTGAAAGAATTCTTCGGTCATCCACCATAGTTGTTTTCTGTGGTCTTCTGGGTCTTTTGGTGTTGCTGAGCTCCCCGGGGCATTCTTTCTTTTTAAGGATGGTCCAAACAGTTGATTTGGCCACACCTAATGTTTTTGCTATCTCTCTGATGGGTTTGTTTTGTTTTTTCCGCCTAATGATGGCTTGCTTTACTGATAGTGACAGCTCTTTGGATCTCATATTGAGAGTTGACAGCAACAGATTCCAATGAAAATGGCACACTTGAAATTAACTCTGGACCTTTTATCTGCTCCTTGTAAATGGGATAACAGGAGAATAACACACACCTGGACAAGGAACAGCTAAGCAGCCAATTGTCCCATTACTTTTGGTCCCTTTTAAAAAAGTGGGAGGCACATATACAAACTGTTGTAATTCCTACACCGTTCACCTGATTTGGATGTAAATACCCTCAAATTAAAGCTGCAAGTCTGCAGTTAAAGGACATCTTGTTTGTTTCATTCCAAAGTCATTGTGGTGGTGTATAGAGCCAAAAAGATTAGAATTGTGTCGCTGTTCCAATATTTATGGACCTGACTGTAGATGGTTACAGATTTAGCAAATCCCTGATTATTAGCTATCTGCTAAGTAATGGTCATCAGAATGGTTTCTGTTATGCCAATGTTCTTTTGAAGTGTCCTGGCCCTAAGCACACTGTTTAATCCCCTGAAAGTAAAGTCCACTTTTTTTTTTACTTGTACCTACAGGTAAGCCTATAAGAAAGTAAAACTTGCCATGCTACATAAGTGATGATCCAAAAATTGCTTAGTGAAACCAATAGTCCATATAGTGTTAAAACAATTAAGTGAATGAAAACGAGCAAACAAAGTGAATCTTTGGATGAATATCCACCAAGTGCACCTCCACCATGATATTTGGTAAGCTGTATGCATTACCTGATCTATACACTCCACGTTATAAGAATCTAGATAGGCATTCGCTTATGATCCCACACTCAGAATGAATACCTCAGTAGTTGGACTGGGGAGGATGGAATCATGGCTGACCATACAGACTGCCTAATGATCCTCAGGTGTGACCAATAACCAAGAGAAAAGGGTTCCACATAGTGTAAAACCATAAAACCCTTTATTTTGAGAGAAGGTTGCTAAACAATTACATCAATCCAGTAAAAATAAAAAATAAAATCAGCATTAAAACAGTAATATCCTGGGATGAAATCCACTTGTATACAAGCTCGGGTAGCGTAGCCAATTCAGACATAAACTCTATGCCTAGACTCTCTAAGCCTATATTAAGGTTTACCTGTAGGTACAGTGAATATCTCCTAAACTTGCCCTATTTAGGAGATCTTCACACAGCATGCAGCTGATGGTTTCACGGGCTAGTTCGCTCTGAAGGGAGGGCATACCCACGTTGTCCCTTCAGAGCTGTGCCGTGACATTGCGGCCCTGGCCGTTCATACAGCCGGAGTCTGCGAACCAGGAAGGAAGACCGGCTGAAGATGGAAGCAGTGGGGAGCTGTGACAGTGATGTGCCTGGAGGGCTCAGTGTGCAGGTAAGTCTGTCATAATATGTGGTCCATGCTAGCACATTATAGCTTAAATCTGCAGGAGGCCTGATTGTGTTTTGTGATGTTTTTCCCTCTTTAGTCTTTCAGGACAGCACACTTGAGACCTCGGCTCCTCCCTTCTCAGGAAACACCGCCTCCACCAAATCTTTAAAACCATTCCTTCCCTCCAGCCCTTCAGTTTTGGTGTTTCCTCCGGCGAGGAGACATCGCTAGGAACCTGGGTTTAATTCAGCTGGGGAGGCTGAGTCCAGTGTTATCCTGAAGGCGAATCGATCGTTCGGGCCGAAGGGATGTCCAGAGAGATTGAGGTCTCTCATACATTTGCAGCTGGGCTGGGGAGTCCGTTACCTGCAGTATCTGGCACGTCCCAACCTTCCTTGGGGAAAGCGGAGGCCTGGGATGTTCGTTTTGGCGCTGCCTGAGGAAGGTGTTTACTGGAGTGTCCGTGTCTCCCTCTTGTTAGTGTGGCCAGCATGGAGCGCAAGGCTGGGTCGGATGACGGGGACATCTTTTCCGACGGGAGAGGTCACGTCCGGTTCACCCACGACTTCTGGTTCCGGTTGTGGGATGCCAAAACGAAGGGCGCGGAGGCTGGTGTTTGCCCCATTCACGCTGTAGTGACAGCTAAGAGGAGCAGTTTGTGGCGAATCGACCGGGCCAAAGGGATGTCTGAAACTGATGGTTCCCGTTCGGTTCCGGTGATGCCAGCACCAGCCATTCTAAGGTAAGTGGAACCCTGGGGTGGTTTTCCCTTACTATTTCCCACTTGGCTCCACGGGTGAACTCCCCTCCTTGGTGGGAGGGGAGGAGTTGCACGTCTGGGACCCTGGTGGTGGTTGGTCCTGGGAGGGTGCACTCCTGGTGTCGTTCTGGTGTTGATTTTTTGCTGGCAGGGGCTGACGCTGGTGGGGTTTTTTTGTCGTTGCATTGAGGGCTTAGTTAGGGATCATGCTGAGGAACAAAGTTCTGGTCTGGTCGGCTTCGGTTAAAGAGCTTTTCAGTCTTTTTTTTATTTTTATTTTTTTTTATTTAAGGCTTTGAGAATTTTCAGCCTATACAAACCCCAGCTAGTCCTCTGCCAGTACAGCAAGATGTCACACCTGGCCCCTTGGCAGGTCCCTACTAATGAAGGGTTACCTGGGGGTAGTAGAACAACACTAGAGGATGATCCTGGCAGTGAATCCTCAGACTCTTCAGAGTCCGAGGGAGAGAAGGTGGATGGTGAGTCCTCCAGATCTCCCGTTGCAAGCTCTCCTTGGAGGAAGTGGAAGTGCTCCTGGGAGCTATTCACACTACACTAGGTATCCAAGAGGAGAAAAAAATCCCGGTCTCTCTATGACCAGATGTATGAAGGTCTCGGAGAAACAAAGAAAAGGGTCTTCCTGGTCCATGAGGTTCTGGTAGACACCATTAGGAAGGAATGGCGAGACCCAGAGAGGAAGCCTCCTTCTTCCTTTTTTTTTTTTTTTTTTTTTTTTTCCCTAAAGCATTGAAACGCAATGCCCTTTTTCAGAGGATGAATCTGCTGTGTGGAACAAATCTCCTGGACTGGATGCAGCCTTCCCTCAGGTATCCAGAAAGACAGATTTGGCCTTTGAAGATATGGGTATACTAGCAGACCCTATTGACAAGAGGATGGATTCTCTCCTCAAGAAATCTTGGGATTCTTCTTTAAGCAATCTTAAGCTTGCCATGGCTGTCACATTGGTGGCACGTAACATGGAGCATTGGTTGACTCGTATAAAAGCTCATATTGAGGCGGGGACCGCAGAGAAACTATTCTTTCCTCCTTCCCAATGCTTTTAAAAGGAGTCGCATACATAGCGGATGCTTCAGCAGCGTTGGTCCGCATGTCTGCTAGATCCTCTGCCTTGGCTAATTCAGCCAGAAGGGCGCTTTGGTTAAAAACATGGCAAGGGGACAATGCTTCAAAGATCAAGCTTTGTGGTATTCCCTTTACGGGGGATTTGCTGTTCGGGCCAGACCTGGTCCTTGACCGAACAGCGTATAAAAAGAAGGCTTTTCCCTTAAAGAAAGTGGGAGAAAAGTCTAAAAAGAAGACTCGCCCACAAAGGAAGTTTAACTTTCCGAGGATAGAGTCCCAGAAATTTTTCGCCCTCCTGAGCAGACCCAACGACAGACAGGCTAACCCCGGTTGGGAGGAAGACTGGGTGCTTTTCTCTCACAGTGGGAGTCGGTTACCTCCAATCCATTTATACTAGGGATTATAAGGAGGGGTACAGACTGCAGTTCTCAAGTCCCCAATCCCCCCCCACACAGATTGTTAATCACAGATCTAATGAGCTGTGCAGAGAAGGCGGCAGCCCTTCTGACTTCTCTGGAGGATTTGGAACAGCAGGATGTAGTGTCACGGGTTCCTCCTGGGGAGATGGGCAGAGGTTTCTATTCCCACGTTTTTGTGGTCAGAAAGCCTTCAGGGAAGTTCAGGCTTATCCTAAACCTGAAACCTCTGACCCTATTACAAAAGGTTCCGGATGGATTCCATTTTTTCTGTGAAAACACTGCTGCCTCCAAATTGCTTCATGGCGTCCATAGATCTGAGGAACGCCTATCTGCACATTCCAATTGCAGAGGACAGACAGAGATTTCTCAGGTTGGCAGTAAGGCCAGGGTCAGAAGTGGTACATCTTCAGTTTCGAGCCCTCCCCTTTGGGCTATCCTCCTCCCCCCCCGGATATTCACCAAAGTTATGGTGGAGCACACTTGATACATTATAATCATCACGCCCTGAGTAAGGCTGTTGTAGAAATTTCCTCTCGCTTCCTTTTTTCTCTCCAGGACAGGAAGTGACTGGAAATCTCTGCAACAAAACGCAGATAGCAAAAATAAAACTAAATTCTTTGCTGCTCCATATTTAGGCACTGCTGAGTTTGTAGAGGCTGATCTGGCAGAATTAAAACCTACTATCCTTTTACCACCAAGAAAGATGCTTCTGTTTTGATCTGCAACTGCCACGATGCTGCACATGTGATCAGTTATGACACCAGCTATTTCATGGTTTGACCATTTGGTTGAGTGCACAAGCAAATGTATCCATTGGCAATCCTGGCATTCCAAAAATTTACTTTTTTTTTTCCTTCTATTAAATTGATGTGTTAAGTTCTGCTTTATTATTTTTTGTTTTTCAGGGGCTTTGGTCTTCAGCAACATGGCTGCCTCCAGCATGAAGAAACAAGAGCAATGCTGGTGTTTCGTCAGATTTTTGTAACAGAAGTGACGTCATGGCCATCTTCCTACCCCCCACACTCAGCCACAGTAAGGATACAGTGAGACGGTGGCAAGCAGACATCTTGTTACACCCAGCGGTGTGAAATGCAAAACCATAAACTCAGCGTTATCTAGTGGAATTCGTCTGACTGTTTTGATATTGAATTTGCAAAGCAGCTGTGTTCTGTGAGATTAGCAGGCTTGCTGCTACTTTTTAAAATTCAGCATCCCGTTTGTCAGACTAATTTAAAAATACTGTATTTCACTATATAATCTCTGTTTACTGGTAAACATAAGTGTGAAATGGAAGACTCTGGTGGGTGTAACAAGATGTCTGCTTGCCCCCTTCTCACTATATCCTTACTGTGGATGAGTGCAGGGTGTAGCAAGATGGCTATGATGGAATGACACTTCCGTTCAAAAATCTGATGCAATACTGGAGCCAATTTCCAGCACATGCTAAATTTGGTAGTATAATTATGCAGAATGCATTTTCTTTCTAAAATCTTATTATGGGTAAAGTTCACTTTAAGTGTTTAGGAAGTTTCTTCATCCAGTTTTAAAGAGGAATTGCAGTCTGCTCACATAATTTATAATAAAAACAGCTTTGCCCTACTGAAATTTCCCTTCAACCACTTTGCAACCTATACGCTCACACTCTGTACTTGCCAAATAGGCTGCAAAAATCTCCCTGCACTAAGTTTGACTGCAACTATTGTAAATGTGGCCATCTAAAGCTGCTGGCTGTCCACCTCCTGAATTTACACAGAGGCATGCCTCCAGCTCTGCAGCTCTCATTGTCCCTCTTATAACTCCTCCCTCCTGGCAAACTCTCACTAGAGTAAGAGAATGCGGTACATGATGTCATAAGCCTAGGCTTTTTACCAGACAAGAAACCGCAAGTGGGCTGTTTAAGATATTTAGTGGCAGAAAAGTTAAAAATAAAATGTTTTACTATCCAAAGTTCAAACAACAAGGGCAGAAGATTTAATAGATTAAAAAAAATAACTCAAGTTCCGCTTTAACTAATAAAGTGACAGTGTCTTTAGTCACCGCTATCTATCATGTAACCAACCACTTTCTATTGACACGGTATGGGATTACCATGGTAACACGCCCCTCCTCTCCCCCTATAGGGCTTGTTACTAGACGATGTTTACATCTCAGTCTCCACCCCCCCATGACGCCACGGGCTCCTACGGCCCAAAATAATCCACGGAACGTCGCGACGCTCCGGCGTATCTCACTTCCAGTCACGTGACGGCGCTCTCAGAAGGCACGCCGGGTAGTGTAGTCCTGGGAGCCTCTCACCTCCGCTCCGCTGTGGCACCCTAACCCCTTTCCGCACCACAATTCCCGTGAGCCACCGCGGCCACCAGCAGTTTAATGAGTTGAAGGACGGGGTTCGGTGGAGGCTGCGGGGGACTCGGGGGCAGCGGGGAGCGGGTGTGTATAACGGGGTCACCCTGGCCTCTGTCGGAGCTATTGTGTGTGTGGAGGAAGGAAGGAGTGTCATGGTAACAAGTGAAATGCAGCAGCAGGAGGCAGTGTGCCCGCTGTCAAGATGGAAGACAGTCCCCGTCCTAGATTGGAGGCTGCTCTTCTGAGCTCCGTGTGTGTGTGTGTGGGGGGGAGGCCTGTGTGATTGTCGGGGTGTGTTCCCCCCTCAGGCTGTCTATTGGGGATCCCCAGTCACCTCATTGTGTAGGCTTAGGCAGGCCCCATACTAGTAATATCTGTACGTTGATGCTCCATCTTCCACGTTTTGTGTGTTGCATTAAGGCTTAGAATTCATTTGCATTGACTGTCTATCGCACAAAAACCATGCATGTGCTTTTTTTTTTTTATAACACAGATCGCCACGCAATCGTGTCTTACTGTAAGTCATGTGTGTGTGGTGATCAAGGTGCATTGGGCTTCCGGATGATCTCAGGAGTGTTGCGATCCTAGTCTTATCCCGCCAGGATGCCGTCGCTGCACACCACCAATCATAAGTGGCCAATGCATTCCCCACCCCCTGCGCAGCTCCACGTGTACAAGGTGTGTGTATATATGTACAGTTGCAGGGTTGCCCCCGCCATTTATGATTGGCGATGCGCATTCACAGCTTCCTGGTGGGATCGCTCAGGTGGATCTGTACTAGGGTGCACCAGCCCTAGTACGTTATCCAAAGCTCCATTTATTAAAAACAATACGGATAGGTGATCATACAAGTGTGAATGCATAAAAGGCTCATCGCAAAGACGAGGGACATCAATAGGAACTCCCTTACATACCCCAGGTTGGCTTATATTGATATCCAACAGGCTGACGCGTTTCGATGGTGTTCCCCCTAGCTCAGGGCATGTTGCTGAGAGAACACTTGCCTGTTTCTGTGGTGTCGCTCTTTCACTGGTGTGCTGGAATCTGCAACATTTGGGCCAGTCAGGATGTGACACGGTCAATGCTAGCATATCCCTGTGTTTACGATGAAGAAGTAAACTCTCATCTTGAAACATAAAAAGTGCTAGCGTTTTGTGGCTTGCACAACGTTGGGCAGCAAGTTGCTGCCAGTGAAGGGATCTTAAAAATGAACTCCGGGAAATAGATTGTGGTCCCCCTATTGCACTGCAAGGGCTAAATGCTAATTTAGTGTAGGGGTACATAGATAAGGTGCGATACTTTATTTCTGGATCTAGCAGGCTTCTTTCCGTGCAATCAGTCCAGTCCAGTATACTCTCTAAGGCAAGCCATAGATGTCTCAATTTTCTTTCTTGCAGGAAAGAAAATCGATTGATTCCTCCATCAACACTGTGGAATGTCTCCTGCAGCGCTATTGTGTTCTGCTGGCAGGGGGCGCAGGCAGCCTTCCTTGTTGGCAGAACACAATGATTATTGTTGGCAGCTATAGCCCCAGTAGTAGTCACATGCCGACAGGCTAATTGTACTGAAGTCAATCGATGGAGTACAACCAACCTGCCCATAGATGGATTGAATCTAGGCTGGTCCTTACTGAACCAGCTGAGATTCGATCCATCTATGGCCATCTTAAGCTCACCTTCTCTTCATTAACCCTACGTGATGGTGATTCTGAGGGACCACGCGCAGCCTTGCGCTTCAGATGGAAAACCATGCATGGGCCTGCCGGACTGAGGGATAGTGTAAGTCAGGAGTGTCAAACTCAATTTCATCGTGGGCCACATCAGCATTATGATGTGTGGGGGCTGACAGAGACCAGCCTCTTCACACCTGCATGGAGAAGCACAGGACCTGGAGGATGAGTTTTGTCCTCCTTTCTGCTGCCCCCTGCTGAGAGTCGGTGGGGGAAGAAGCAAGAGGATTGCTGCAGCTGTGAGAGAGATGCACGGGCCACATGAAATGGCCTGGAGGGCCGTGTGTTCCTTCTGTATTGTAATCGCACTGTCCCCCTTATATTGTAATGTGCTGCTCAAACTGTTGGTGCAATATAAATCCTGTATAATAATAAAGTCAACTTTTTTTTCCTTTTGGATACAGTAAGGAAGGAATATAACCCCTATCAGATTTTTTTTGTCATCTGTGTCCTATTGGGCAGATTTCTTGTCACTTTCTGTCCCATAGCCAAACAGGATTAAATGATCCTTATTGTTCTGGTTATTATATTTTTTTACCTTTATCTGCTGCAACTGAAATGCTATTGATAATCCTGTTGGCAGATTGTTCTTATTGAAAGCTGATTGAAAAAAGTGTGTTGCTTCTCTGAATGTGCTGTGTGAGAGATGAGTGCAAAGCACCAGATTTGCTCAGCAGAATTACAAATCCTTTGGCAAGTATAAAACATAAGTGTGTACTTAAATCCTTTCCCGCCAGTCCTGTAACTGGGTCTTTAAGTGTGATGAAAATCCTGATGTGAGCAGACAGGCTTTTATTGCAGTAGAGACACACACTGTCTCTTCTGCAATAAAATACCCCTACCTGCCTGCTCGCCGTCTCCTTCAGCATTGTAAACTGAGCTGCACATGCGCAGCTCAGCTTACAGTGCCGAGCTTTTCTTCTAAGGCGCCGGTGCTGTACCATTGGACAGGTAAGTATGGAGACTTTAGTTCTGCTTTAAGGCTGGGAGATGGGACAGACTTCCTAATAACATGATCACTGAGATTGGTGGTCACATGATCAAGAGCCCATCCTGCTGGCTTCTGGTCATATATAGAGAGTGTTAGCACAGACTTTGTGTTTGGAAGCGTGCTCTTACCACAGAAAACTTGTGGACTCATGTGCGGCTGGTTGGCGTTAATACCCATCCTATTTGTTGCCACACATGTTGCGTAGTCGGCGAGAGGGTCAGTTCTGTATTTAGCTGTTTCTGCAGGTAAACGTCCATGTTACCCACTTGCATGGATTTCGATTTTTGTTTTTCTTTGACTGTCATCTGCAACAATATTGCACTAACGTTATGTCAACAATTTCAGTCGGTGAATTGTGGATCCAGTTATGAATTGATCTGTCCATCATTAGTACTGTCATTAATTATGTTTTCCACCTAGGAGGTTGTTGGTGAAATGCCCTTTGCTCTGGCTGGTAGCGTCTGCTGATGGTTTGCCCTGGAGTTTCCTGTACGGCCTGCTCATCCCCCTCCCTTGACCCCTGGACCTTCCTTACTAATGACTGGCTGGATTGTCCTGCCCATCAGCCTGAGTGCATTCTCCATCCCCGGGATATGGATTGTGTGAGTAGCTACCGTACCGAACCTGTTTTATTTAATTGGAGCACGATTGGAAAATCTCACCCACAACCTGCATACGATTATATTTTAAGATGAAAAATACATGCAACAGTTAAAAAATAAATAAATATGTGCTGGTTAATTTTGAGCAGACTTTGTTTTAACAAATGAATATAAAAATGCAGAACAGACTATTCAGTAGAACAACTTTGAACCATTAATAATTTAAAAAAAAACTGTTCCAAAAATTGCTTGCCTGCATTGTAGTAACTGAGCCTATCTCTGTGTAGAAAATTCATAGTCCTAGATGGCAGCTTGAGAAGGGGGAGGGAGAATTGGGGATTTTCCCCTTGGTGCTGATATTGCTATTGTTGGTGGTGAGGCAGGCGCAGAAATGCCAGGATTAGCGTTAGATAAAGCTGGCACTGCATGAGAATGCATTAGCTAATGTGGCTGTATTGACAGCGAGTATTGCATGAGACAGACTGAAATGGGTTTGATTTTCTCACACGCCAGCAGGACTTGGCTCAGTCTGTCTTTTGCTATGCCAACTGCGTTTTTTTTTTTTTCCATCGCCATGACGACTGACCGAAATGGTTCAGCCCTAGCTTGGGGTTGTGTATATAGACCAGTCAGACATAGTTATGTTGTTCGTGTGATTGGAGAAAAACACACAGGTCCATCCAGTTCAACCAACATGTTTAAGAGGAAAGGAGATATTTTAGGAAAATGCTCCTTGTATGTATAGTACCCAAGCCATTGTAAACCAGAATGAAGTTTGGTAGCATGGAAAATGAGTCACATGAGTATAAACTGTTATTTGGTCTTTGCTTTTTTTATAAGTGATTGTCTTATGTGAAGGTGCAGCATTGGTCACATCTATCACTGGGCCATGAAGCACCTGACCTGGCCTAAAATGTTTTTAAAGTAGTAACAGAACAGAAGTGTAGAAACCTTCTGATTGTTACAGTAGACTTCAACATGTTGGTCCCTGTGCAAGTAGCTTTTGACGTAGAGAATCCTGGCACAGAGCAAACAAATTGGGTTAAAGCGGAACTCAAGGCAGATATTTCACAGCTGCGTTTAGTAATTATTTAATACTTCGTTGCACCAAATGGAAACTCAGGAGGATGCACTTGGCCGAAACCGGAAATTACAGCTAAAAAAAAGTAATTTTTTATATATGTTTTATATTCGACTTTTTAATTAATATCATGATGTTAAATCAGGGGTTGACAAATTTGCTTTGAATTTAGGAGCCAGTTAAAAAAGTTAGGAGCCAGTTTTTTTTTTCAGCTCCCGGGGTAAGGCCACTCATTTTCACCCCCTATCCCTAACTCACAATGGAGCACCCAGTCAATAACTCCATTGAAACGCTGTTACATCAGGGGTATGGGCTGACCAGAAAGAGTAAGGCTGGCAACAGATGGAACTGGCTGGCACTGCCAGGTGGCACTGGTTGCCACTGGAAGGCACGTGGAACTGCCAGATGGCACTGACAGGTGACACTAGTTGGCATTGGCAGGTGACACTGGTTTGGAACTGGCAGGTGACACTGGTTTGGAACTGGCAGGTGACACTGGTTTGGAACTGGCAGGTGACACTGGTTTGGAACTGGCAAGTGGCACTATTGGCACTGGCAGGTGGCCCTGGTTGGCGATGGCAGGTGGCCCTGGTTGGCGATGGCACTAGTTGTCACTGGCAGATGTCACTGATTGGCGGTGGCACTGGTTGGTGTTGGCAGGTGGCACTGATTGGCGGTGGCACTGGTTGGTGGTGGTGGCAGGTGGCACTGGTAGGTGGCACTGATTAGCGGTGGCAGGTGGCACTGACTGGCGGTGGCACTGGTAGGTGGCACTGGCACTGGGTGGTGGCAGGTGGCACTGGGTGGTGGTTGCAGGTGGTATTGGCGGTGGCACTGGTTGGCACTAGCAGGTGGCACTGATTTGTGGTGGCAGGTGGCACTGATTGGCGGTGGCAGATAATTGGTTGCCACTGGCAGGTGGCACTGATTGGTGGTGGCACTGGCAGGTGCCACTGGTTGGCACTGGCACTGATTGGCAGTGGCAGGTGGCACTGATTGGCGGTGGCACTGGTTGGTGGCAGGTGGCACTGGTTGGTGGTGGCAAGTGGTATTGATTGGCGGTGGCACTGGTTGGTGGCAGGTGGCACTGGTTGGTGGTGGCAGGTGGTATTGATTGGCGGCACTGGTTGGCGCTGGCACTGGTTGGCGCTGGCAGGTGGCACTGGTTGGTTGCAGGTGGTATTGATTGGAGGTGGCACTGGTTGGCACTGGCAGGTTTCACACGGAGCAGTCTGTTACTGAAATGTAACAGAGGAGCTGGCGGGACCCTGCCGGGGTGTGAAACTGACAAGTAACAGAGAGTTGGATATGTCAGATTTCAGCCTGATGTCGGGGTGGGCGGGACCCAGCCGGGGTGGGCGGGACTCAGCAGCTATCAAACACCAGCCAACGATTGGGCTGCTTAAGAAAAGGGGCGGGCCACATACACGTAGCGGCCCGCCCAGATCCCATTGGCTGGTGTTTGATAGCTTGCTGGATCCCGCCCCCACCCCGGCCGGGTCCCGCCCACCCCGACATCAGGCTGACAGATCCTCCTCTCTCCATTGCGTGTCAGTTTCACACACAGCGCGGTGCTGCAGAGTGTGAAGGAGAGAGGAGGACGGCAGTCAGTGTTAATGCTGCTGCATGTCTGGGGCATCGATAGTGAGTCGGCTGGTGGCAGCTTAGGCGCCAGGTCGCGATTTCTGGTCGCATTGGCGACCCGGCGCCTGGGGTTTGTCGATCCCTGTGTTAAATGAATATGAATTTGTTAGCCATTATCAGCTTTTAGCTTAAGTAAAATGCACCCCCTTAAATTCTATGTATGTCTTCACACTGGTCCCTTACACTTCTGTTGTGGTGTTAAAAATCTGGCTTGCTGCATCTTTGGGCAGTTAAGAAAAAAAAAAACCTCATCAAAAAAGCACCTCCCCATTGAAATGCATTGAAAACGCAGCAAGAACTCAAAACCTGCATCAAAATATAACACAGGTGCGTTATTGATGTGGCTTTTGAGTCACATGACCTATGAAAAACACACCATAAGCACAGTAAAATGGTGGTAAAATCACTTGCGTTTTTTGGCGCCATTATCAGTACTTTTTTCTCTTTCGGCAAAATGGCAAAAAATTTTTTTTTAATGCAACTAGTGTAAAAATATGAATTGACTTGCTATCAGCCTCTTGCAATCCTATATACAGCATTATGTATACTAAGAGGGGAAGGGGCAACATCAGGAGCCAGTTAGATGTATTGCAATGCTCATGATGAAGGAACATGATGAGTGAAAAAAAAGGGCAGAGGATTAATCTCATCAGGCTGTTGCTGTTCTTGCTTTGTCCAGTCAGCAGCCTTGGAGAAAGGAAAGGACATTAATGCATCTCTTCTACAGTTAATAAGTGTAACAGAGGATGTGGTGTTACCTGCCTTGTAGTGCTGTGTGGCTGGGTTGTGTACATTTCAGTATTGGGTGGACAAAAAATAAATGAATAGTTACAGCATGTATTATATGTAGGAGAGTTAATCATTATGGCAGGTAGCTAGTTATTTTTTTAGGTTCACCGCCAGGTTTTTATAGCGTTAGGTACCCCCATATACTACCTAATAAAGATTTGCCCCCTGATTGCCCCTAGAGTTAACCCTTTCACCAGCAATCACTGTATAAGTGTCACTGGTGACGCTGGTTAGCCAGTTCGTTATTTAGGTTCCCCGTCAGGTTTTTATATAGCGTCGGGGACCCCCATATACTACCTAATAAAGATTTTAACCCCCTGATTGCCCCTAGTTAACCCTTTCACCAGTGATCACCGTATAAGTGTTAAGGGTGACGCTGGTTAGTTAGTTTGCTTTTTATAGAATCAGGGCACCCACCATTTATTACCCAATAAAGGTTTAACCCCCTGATCACCCGGCGGATGATATCAATTAGGTTTTAGGGTCAGGGTCTGAGTCGCCCCAGGCAGCGCTAGGTTAGTGCCAATACCGCTAACACCCACGCGCAAAGCATACACCTCCCGTAGTGGTATAGACTCTGAACAGATCAATATCTGATCTGATCAGATCTATACTAGCGTCCCCAGCAGTTTAGGTTTCCAAAAAAAACGCATTGTTAGCGGGATCAGCCCAGATACCTGCTAGCACCTGCATTTTGCCCCTCCGCCCAGCTCACCCAAGTGCAGTATCGATCGATCACTGTCACTTACAAAACACTAAACACATAACTGCAGCAATCACAGAGTCAGGCCTGATCCCTGTGATCGCTAACAGTTTTTTTTTTGGTAGCGTTTTATATTTAAATCCTGAAGGCAGTGCTTGGTTTTCGGGGCCCCGTACGCGGCTAGGCTCCCAAAAAGTCCCCCACATGTGGTATCCCCGTACTCGGGAGAAGCAGCAGAATTTATTTTGGGGTGTAATTTCACTTATGCCCATAGCATGTGTGAGCAATATATCATTTAGTGACAACTTTGTGCAAAAAATAAAAATAAATTTGTAATATTCCTGCAACTTGTGGCAAAATATAAAATATTTCATGGACTCAACATGCCTCTCAGTAAATAGCTTGGGGTGTCTACTTTCCAAAATGGGGTCATTGGGGGGGGGGTTTGTGCTATTTTGACATTTTATGGCCTTCGAAACTGTGATAGGTAGTGAGGAGTGAAATCAAATATTTACACCCTTAGAAATCCTGAAGGCAGTGATTGGTTTTCGGGGTCCTGTACGCGGCTAGACTCCCAAAAAGTCCCACATATGTGGTATCCCTGTACTCAGGAGAAGCAGCAGAATATATTTTGGGGTGCAATTCCACATATAACTATGGCATGTGTGAGCAATATATCATTAAGTGACAACTTTTTGTAAACTTCTTTTTTTTTTTTTTTGTCATTATTCAATCACTTGGGACAAAAAAAAAATATTCAATGGGCTCAACATGCCCCTCAGCAATTTCCTTGGGGTGTCTACTTTCCAAAATGGGGTCATTGGGGGGGGGGGGGGGTTTGTACTGCCCTGCCATTTTAGCACCTCAAGAAATGAGATAGGCAGTCGTAAATTAAAAGCTGTGTAAATTCCAGAAAATGTACTCTAGTTTGTAGACTATAACTTTTGCGCAAACCAATAAATATACGCTTATTGACATTTTTTTTTTTTTTTACTAAAGACATGTGGCTGAATACATTTTGGCCTAAATGTATGACTAAAATTTCGTTTATTCGATTTTTCTTATAACAAAAAGTAGAAAATATATATATATATATATATATATATATATATATATATATATATATATATATATATATATATATATATATATATATATATATATATATATATATATATATATATATATATATATATATATATATATATATATATATATATATATATATATATATTTTTTTTTTTTTTTTTTAATTTTCAGTCTTTTTCCTTTTTATATCGTAAAAAATAAATATCGCAGAGGCAATCAAATGACATCAAAAGAAAGCTCTATTTGTGGGAAGAAAAGGACGCAAATTTCGTTTGGGTACAACATTGCATGACCGCGCAATTACCAGTTAAAGCAGTGCAGTGCCAAATTGTAAAGACCTCTGGTCCTTAGGCTGACAATTGGGTCGGGGGCTTAAGTGGTTAAGTAACACTTACAGAGTATTGTTTCTAAGTGGTAATACCCTGATACCAGATTTTGTTGTTTAGGCAGAACGCAATGTCAGAGCTGCATGTTTATTTTCCTTGCAGACAGTAAAAAGTATTGGGGAGGGAGAAGGAATAGAGATTTGTACAAGCTGGTCCAAACAAACTATTTACGTCACTAAGATTTGCAGCGGCTGTGTGCGCTACTGCATAAGCTGTATTTAACTTCAGCTACCTACAGTATACAGCGCTGGGTTCCAGCAGTGGGATGAGACTGAGCACTGATCAGGCATTCTCGAGAAGCATTGTATTTTGAATGAATACAAAGCTTTCTCTGATTGGCTGAGGTGGGCAGATGATGTCATGATTTCCTCTTCATCCAATCGGAGGAAGCCTTATATTCATTAAGAAAATAAAACGTTTCCTGTGAATGGCTGAGCAGCACTCATCCCAACTCGATTTTGTTCCAGGAAATGCTCGTCCCGCTGCAGGAACACATCACTGTATACTGTAGGTAGCTGAGGCTACCTACAGTTTATATCAAGCACACAGCCGCTGCAACTCTTGGTGAAGTAAAAAGTTTGCACCAGCTTGGTCCAAAGCAACTTTTTTAAACTTCAGTAAAAGATGTACTTTTCATGTGGGGGCTGCAGTTTTGGACCTCAATCTGGAAAGACTAATCACGTGGCTGTTATGCTGATCCATTTGGCTTCGGTGCTCTCTGATTTGTAACATGTACCGTATTTTTCGGACGATAAGGCGCACCGGATTATAAGGCGCACTAGCAACGACCGGCTAATATAATGGATATTTCCATATATAAGGCGCATCGGACTATAAGGCGCACTGGATTATAAGGCGCATTTAATGAAACACAACTCGGATGCGGTACTGTAAGTCAAATTTTATTCAACTCTAGCAATAACCATAAAATGGTCTATAACAATAACTCTTAACACTGTTCAATTAAATACAAAACCAGACAATTATTTTTTCACTTTATTCTTCAATAACTATTAACACTGTTCAGTTACCGGTGAATACCGTACAAAACCAGACACTCACTTTTTCACTTTATTCTTCTCCCGCAAATCCATCAAATTCTTCATCTTCAGTGTCTGAGTTTAACAATTGGGCGATTTCGGCATCAAGCACGCCCGTATCCCTCTCATCATTCTCATCAGTATCCGAGTCAGGCTCGTTGCTGTCATCGGTACCAGTACTTAGCTGTTCAGTGATAATTCCGGACTTCTTGAAAGCTCGGATTACACTGGTGACTGATACCTTCGCCCAGGCATCCACGATCCACTGGCAGATAGTGGCGTAACTCGCCCGGCGTTGCCTCCCTGTGTTGGTGAATGTGTGTTCGCCTTCTGTCATCCAATGCTCCCACGCAGCTCGCAGTTTAACTTTAAACGACCTGTTGACACCTATATCTAGTGGCTGCAGTTCTTTGATTAATCCACCTGGAATGATGGCAAGCACCGAATTAGTTTTCTTCACTTGGGCTTTGACAGTATCTGTCAGATGGGCGCGCATGGAGTCACAGACCAATAGGGATGGAGATTCGTGGAAAAAGCCGCCCGGTCTCTTGACGTAAACCTCTCTCAGCCACTCACTCATCTTCTCCTCGTCCATCCAGCCCTTCGGGTTAGCCTTGATGATGATGCCAACCGGAAACTTTTCTTTTGGCAGAGTCTTCCTCTTGAAAATTACCATGGGTGGTAGTTTCTGGCCATTAGCCTGGCAACCGAGAACTACAGTGAAGGATGACTTTTCGTTTCCTGTAGTGCGTATAGATACCGTACTGGTCCCTGTTCTCTCGACAGTACGGTTTACAGGGATATCAAAGGTAAGGGGGACCTCGTCCATGTTGGTGATGTGCTCTGGTCGGATTTTCTGTTCATTGATCTTGTTCTTGCAGTAGGTATGGAAAATGGCCAGCTTTTCTTCGTAATCCTTTGGCAGTTGCTGTGACATAGTGGTTCTTGTGCGGATAGAGAGATTCCGCCTTTTCATGAAACGGAAGCACCAAGAGGGACCTCCTCGAAAGTCGTTGATCTCCATGTCGCGTGCGATCGCTGTTGCTTTGAGTCGAATAGAGACAGTAGAGACGCTTCTACCTGCGGTTCTCTGTTCAATAACCCACTGTTCAATTTTGTCCTCCAACCGTGGCCATCTTGCTTTGTTTCCTCGGAAACTCAGTTTGGTCTTCTTTACCTGGCGCAGGGCATCTTCTTGCTTCCTCCACTTTCGTACCATTGATTCATTAATGTTGAATTCTCTCGCAGCTACTCTATTTCCATGCTCTACTGCATGACTGATAGCCTTCAGTTTGAAATCCGCTTCGTAAGCATGTCTCTTAACAGGAGCCATTTTTGGGGCAGCGGGTATACCGTAGAAAATGAACGAATGAATGCGCACACCTCCTGACTAAGATGGCCGTAATGCTCACGAAGCTGCACTGTTTGGATTGGGCATTACGGCCATCTTAGTCAGGAGGTGTGCGCATTCATTCGTTCATTTTCTACGGTATACCCGCTGCCCCAAAAATGGCTCCTGTTAAGAGACATGCTTACGAAGCGGATTTCAAACTCATCGCTATCAGTCACGTAGTAGAACAACCTGAGAGAGGTTTACGGTACGTCAGTTTACGGTAAGAGACCGGGTGGCTTTTTCCACGAAGGTCATATATAAGGCGCACCGGATTATAAGGCGCACGGTCGATTTTATGAGAAAATTTAGGCTTTTACGTGCGCCTTATAGTCCGAAAAATACGGTATGTGGAAAGTGAAGCCAAAGCAAAGTTTGAGGTCCTAATCTGCAGGGTTTTTTTCTGGGTCAAGTTACTCAGTGTTGAAAGGTCAATCAGTTTTGCACTCCTGTGACCTGTTTTCAGCAGAGAGCAGTCTGAAATCCGCTCTCTGCTGACGTCACCAATGTCAGTCCAGGCACTGGTACCCATCTCAGCGAGCCATTCTCTGCCCCTCCGCAGCTCAGTGCTCCGGGGGGGGTGCAGAGCAGAGAGCTGCTGATGGACTAGAGCATTGATGGCGAACCTTGGCACCCCAGATGTTTTGGAACTACATTTCCCATGATGCTCACCTATGCTGTAGAGTACATGAGCATCATGGGAAATGTAGTTCCAAAACATCTGGGGTGCCAAGGTTCGCCATCAATGGACTAGAGGAGCTGAGAGGACCGAGCCATTGCTCTCAGTGCAGAGGTGGCGGGGGACCGATGCTGCATCCACCTAGGTAAGTATGATGGTTAAAAAAACAAAACAAAAAAAAACACATCTCTTTTAAATCAGCATGGCAGGCTTTTTGGTTTGTCTAAGCACAGGTTTGCTTAGACAAAACAGTGATGTACCTGCCCCAGAACTGGCACTACTTCCAGTGGAATCTCCCAGGACTGGATAAGATCCTGAACTGGTCAGATAATAACTGTCTTGATTGGGTCCCTTTTAAGCAGGCCATATTTCAGGTTAGAAAAGCATAGTGATAAGCTGTGATCATTGTAAATGGCAGCTTGGTCATTTTTAATCTTGTTTCCCTTCCAGGTACGCCATGGCTGTGATGAACCATCATGTTTGTCCTGTGGAAAACTGGTAAATACCATCTGTACAGTCTTTGTACATTTTACACTACCAATTTATTGATGCTAGAACACATAGTCCACGTTACGCAAAGCATGCACAACTTGCTCAGTGTGAATGTGCTTTTGAATCCATGGGTATTTGTGCAGATGCTAGAAACATATATTTTAGCTTTTGTTATAAGGCTTTTCAAAGTCCTATGCTGATGTACAGTGCCTTGAAAAAGTATTTATACCCCTTGAAAATTCCCACATTTTGTCATGTTGCAACCAAAAACGTAAATGTATTTTATTGGGATTGTATGTGATAGACCAACTCAAAGTGGCACATAATTGTGAATTGGAAGGAAAAGGATAAAATGATTTTCAACATTTTTTTACAAATAAATGTGAAAAATGTGGCATGGATTTGTATTCTACTTTTGTAGAACCCCCCTTTCGCTGCAATTACAGCTGCAAGTCTTTTTGGGGATGTCTCTACCAGCTTTGCACATCTAGAGAGTGACATTTTTGCCCATTCTTCTTTGCAAAATAGCTCAAGCTCTGTCGGATTGAATGGAAGAGTGTTTGTGAACAACAATTTTCAAGTCTCGCCCCAGATTCTCAATTGGATTTAGGTCTGGACGTTGACTAGGCCATTCTAACACATGAATAGGCTTTGATATAAACCATTCCAATTCCATTGTAGCTCTGGCTCTATGTTTAGGATCAGTGTCCTGCTGGAAGGTGAACCTCCGCCCCAGTCTCAAGTCTTGCAGACTGACTTGAAACAGGTTTTCATCTAAGATTGCCCTGTATTTGGCTCCATTGATCTCCCCATCAACTCTGACCAGGTTCCCTGTCCCTGCTGAAGAAAAGCATCCCCACAACATGATGCTGCCACCACCACGTTTCACAGTGGGGATGGTGTGTTCAGAGTGACGTGCAATGTTAGTCTTCCGCCACACATAGCGTTTTGCTTTTAGGGAAAAAAGTTAAATTTTGGTCTCATCTGACCAGAGCACATATTTGCTGTGTCCCCCACATGGCTTCTCGAAAAACGTACAAACAGAACTTCTTATGGCTTTCTTTCAACAATGGCTTTCTTCTTGCCACTCTTCCATAAAGGCCAGATTTGTGGAGTACACGTCTAATGGTGTCCTGTTGACAGATTCTCCCACATGAGCTGTGGATCTCTGCAGCTCCTCTATAGTTACCATGGGCCTCTTGGCTGCTTCTCTGATTAATGATCTCTTTGCCCGGCCTGGCAGTTTAGGTGGACGGCCATGTCTTGGTAGGTTTGCAGTTGTGCCATACTCTTTCTATTTTTGGATGATGGATTGAACAGTGTCTGTGAGATGTTTAAAGCTTGGGACATTTTTGTTATAACCTAACCGTGCTTTAAACTTCTTCACAACTTTATCCCTGACCTGTCTGGTGTGCTCCTTGGTTTTCATGATGCTGTTTGTTCACTAAGGTTCTTTGCGGGCAATTTGTCAGGGCAATGGCTGGTCTTGGTGCTTCATTCATCACGGCACCGTGGCTGATATGGTGTCAGGATGATTGAAGCGCATTATTTCTATTATTACATTGTAATATAAAATGAAATGGTTCAACTCATCATGCAGAATCGGTGGGAGCCCTGAATGTGTCAGATGCCACTGTCGCCTGCCACCAGACGCAGCTTTTCACGTCGCCTGCCACCAGATGCAGCTTGCCTCTTGTGACATCGCCTGCCACCAGATTGTGGATTGTCACGTCACCTGCTTACAGATGCATCTTGTCACTTGCCATGTCACCTGCCCGCTCTCCCGCCAGCCCCTTTACTTGCCGGCTTGCCTGCCTGTCCACTCACTGGCTTGCCTGTCCGCTTACTGGCCTGCCAGCCCGCTGCTCTTGCAGCCTGGCTTCAGAGAGGCCATGGCCTGGTGGTTGGAGACCCCTGCAGTGCAGTACAGCGCACCTTTCGATCCGGGACGCCTTCCCTCTGCCACACACTGCAGCGAAACTAAGGGAGAAGGCTTCTACAGCGCACCTCTCCATCTGGGATTAATGCCCCTACAGCCTTCCCTCTTAGTTTCGCCACAATGAGGTGGCGGAGGGAGGGAGCATTGATAGTAGAGCAGGCAAGATACAGGATCTTGTGTGTTAGTATGTATAGAGGCTGTGTGTAAAGTTCATCACATCTTTCTGTATTGCTTCTGTGCAAAATTTATTTTGCTTTTCTATGGCATTATGTGTGTGTGTGCGCGTGTGTGCGCGTGTGTGTGCGCGTGTGTATGTGGTCATGGCCAAAAATATCGGCACCCCTGCATTTCTGTCAGATAATGCACCACTTCACTGAGAAAATTGTTGCAATTTCAAATGTTTAGGCATTCTCATTTTTATTTCTTCTGTTTGTATTGGTATGACACAAAATACTTGATAAACAAAAAGCCTAATCTGACTTGTTCTATGCAAAACACTGAAAATGCACTGGACAAAATTATTTGCACCTTCTCAAAATTGTAAGAAATCATTGCATTCACAGTTTGTGATGCTCCTGTAATTTTGGAATTAAACTCACCTGTATCAATTAACAGGTGCTGACTATATAGAAATCACACCGGCAACCAGTTAAAATGTTGAAAAATTGGCTTAACCTTTCTGCTGTGTGTGTCTTTGTGCCACACAGAGCACGGAGAAGAGAAAGAGTAGCAAAGGATTTGGGAACAAAAATTGTGGAAAAGCATGGGCAATCTCAAGCTTACAAGTCCATCTCCCGAGGTCTTAATGTGTCCACTGTGCACAACAGTGTCAAGAAGTTTACAGCCCATGGCACTGTAGCTAATCTCCCTGGACGAGCACGAAAGAGAAAACTTGAGCAAAGAATGTGACAAAACTTACCTGAGGAAGCCAAAATCCTTTTGGGAGAATGTGCTGAGGACAGACAAAGGAAAATTGCAGCTTTATGGTCAAGCCCATCATTCTACTGTTTTTAGAAAAAGAAATGAGGCCTTAAACCGCTTTATGACCGCGCATATACTTCGGCCTGGCAGCCGCTGTGAGCCGAATCACGTACCTAGTATCACATCCATGTCCCGGGGTAGGGAGCGTTCCTGCCGCCCCAGCTGTGCTGCAATTGGCTGCAACTCCAATCAGTGGCTGCCGGCTAGACATTACCGAAGAGAGCCCTGTGTAGATAAATAAAGACAGGACTCTCTTCTGACAGCCACAATGTGCTATATTTTTCTTCCTGCAAAGCAGGAAGTAAAAAAAAAAAATAGCACATTGCTTAGTAAAAACATCACACAGCACAAACCGTAACACGTTTAACCCCTTGATCACCCTAGATGTTAACCCCTTCCCTGCCAGTGTCATTAGTACAGTGACGGTGCAAATTTTTAACACAGATCACTGTATTAGTGTTGCTGGTTCCTAAAAAAAAAAATATATATATCCCATAGTTTGTAGACACTATAACTTTTGTGCAAACCAATCAATATATGCTTTTTGGGATTTTTTTTTCGTTAACAGAATACATTTTGGCTTAAATTGATGAAGAAATTTGGTCTTTGTTTTTTGCGCCCTAAAAAATAAAAAATAAAAAAAAAGCTCTTGTGGGGAAAAAGGACATCTGAAAACTACCAAAGAATTCTTGGTTGCAATGTAGGGCCTGGTGTCAGAAAGTTGGGTCTCTGTCAGCGGTCATTGGTCTTGCAGCAGGACAGTGACCCAAAGCACCTAGAAAATGTTTAAGACACATCGCTGGAGAGTACAGAATTGGCCAGCAAGAGTCCAGATCTAAAGTCCATAGAGCACCTGTAGAGAAGTCTCAGAACAGTAGTTGGGAAAAGGAACCCTTCCAATCTGAGAGACCTGAGTAGTTGGCAAAAGTAGAGAGGTCCAAAATTCCAGTAGAGGTGTAAGAAACTCATTGATGGTTACAGGAAGTAATTGATTTCAGTAATTTTTTCTAAGGGGTGTGCTACCAAATATTACATTGAGGGTGCCAATCATTTTGTCCAGTCCATTTTTGGAGTTTTGCATAGAATGTGTCAGATTTGGCTTTTTGTTTCTCCACTTTTTTGTCATACCAATACAAACAAAAGACAAAAAACATGAGTGCCTATAGATTTGTAATTGCAACAATTTTCTCGGGACGAAGCGGTGCATTATCTGACAGAAATGCAGGGGTGACAATATTTTTGGCCATGACTGTATGTCTCTCCACATTTTCTGGCATCACTGAGTACTGCTAGTCTCTAATATATACTTGTCTATGAACTCGCTTGCTTCTGTGTGCGTCTCTCTTCCTACTTACATACTTTTCTATGACATCACTTGCGTATGTCTGTGTCTCTTTCTATTATTTATTTTTCTTTAGAAAGTTTGAAGTTCATATGAATTTTTTTATTGGACAATTTTCAGTTATTAAAGATGCAAGCTTTGAGAATGACTTTGATCTCTCCTTCAGGCTTTATAGTATAAAATGTGAAAAGGGGATCCAAGTCACCCAATAAAACGTGCATCTAAAGAGTATCACTCCAAACTTTGTGAATTCATTGACAGATAATACGATATTATACACTTGTCTCTGACATCACCCTCTATTGTCTCTCTTTACACATTTTCTTGATTTTACATTTTAATATGCAAAGTAAAAATGTATAATACTTTTATTTTTTTAATGTTGCTGGTGATCCTTCTTTTTTTTAATTTTTTTTTATTTTTTCAGGACGTACAATGTGACGTGCTCCGATGACACTGCCAAGCAGGGTACACCGAAGTCTTGCTGCACTCTGGAGGATGTTCCTCTCATCAGGTGACCTACCCTCGGCATCTTTGCAGAAACTCTACAGGATACCTTTAGGTGTCCCTCACCAATCCTACTGATGTGTGATCATCTGTTCCTCCTGATCATTACACCTTTAAATGTCCCCAGACTCCCTTGCCAGGCTTTAAAGGTTACCGGTACTCCTTGCTCCTATGTAAAAAGAATGTTTGTGCGTTCACAACATCAACTTCCACTAGGAAGTCCCCACCTTCTCTTGTGTCTTATGATTGGTCAGTGAGGTCACTCATCGCTTTATGGGCAAGTTATTAAATGGAAGGGTTGGGGGTCAAGCACCAGCTTTCTAGTGGAAGGCAGTCCCTATTTATAAAAGAGTGCCCAGGGGTTTGTAAAAGGTAACTGAGATGTTTACATGCCAGTTGAAGCCTCTACCACATACTGATGCAACCTTGCATAAGGGGCAATGAGTGCAGAGTCTGTATAGTGTGCCTCGGTAACTTACATGCACTTGAAACAACTATTTTGTTTGTAGCACTAATGTAAACTTTCCCTAAGACAAAGGGGCTGCAATTGTTGATATTTTTTTTTTTTTCTAAAAGATTCTGGTTATTTTACAGTCCCTCTAGCCTAAATACTTGAGTCACTACCTGGAACAAGTATGCATATAAATGATGTCTTAGTAAAGTCATAAAACCTTATCTGGATATTGGTTTTTGGTTAGTTGCTCTGTCTATTGAAAAATTAGAGTCAGTTTGACAGGCAGGGAACTTCATTTATAGAATGAGAAGTCGGCCTTTATTATTCTCTCAGAAAGGTTTCCTGTATTATTCAGTGTTGTCATTATTACCTACAGAAAAATTACTATATAGATATCTGCTTCGGGTTAGAATATAAGCAATACCTTAAAGCATTTTGTTACCCCAACACTTCATAATCTTGATATGTTCCTGCTGTACCATGTACTTGTATGAGAGAGTATCCTGTTCTCTTTGTAATGCTTCCTTTATGTAAAATCCCTGGTGTTCCTGCCAGTCCCAGTCCTTGCTTTCCTACTAAAAACTGACCACACTAAGCAGAAGAGTACACGATGGTCAGTTCTCTAGCTATGCTGGAAACTCGGTGTACTCTCTTCTAATGATCAGACTTGTCCTGACACACTCCCACTGCACAGCCATTCACTGGGGAGCTCAGTGTGCCTCTGCTTTTTCTCCCTTAGCTCCTATGCAGCTGAGAACAAGGTATTTATGTGGAAAGATAGCTACTCTCTCTCTTGCTCAATCCTGAGATGGACAAGAGACTATGGACTGGGATTTTTGGTGTGCATAGAGCAGTGCACACAACTGCAAACAGAAGGGGGGGGGGGGTGTCGCAAGGAGAGGTCATGGTATGACTCTATTTAGTGAAAAATGGATTACAGGACCAGTAAGTAGTGGATGTGTATGGATTATTTTTAACCATTTGACCACTGGGCACTTAACCCCTTCCCGCGAGCGTACGCAGATATGCGTACTCGGCTTCCGGGGGGTATACCGGGATGATGCCCGCACCTGCAGGCATCATCCCGGTACCGTTTTGTTCAGCTGGCGATTGGCTATCCAGTCATAACAACCGAAGCGGCTAAAAGCCGCTCGGCTGTTATGCCAGAGGAGCGGGAGGGGACGTCCCCCCCTCGCGCCGCCTCCCGCCGCTGTTACCGGTGCTCCCGCTCGATCGGGAGCACCGATTCAAGATCCGGCGCCTCCGGCTGCTGGGGAGGAACTGGAACGAAGCCGTAATCGGCTTCGTTCCAGTATCCTAATCGTAAACACGGAAACTACGTCATGACGTCACTTCCCGTTTACTCGGCTGCCAATGGCGCCGGTTTTAAAAATATATACGGTATTCAGAATCGCCGTTTTCGGCGATCTGAATACATTGAAGTGTAAAGGAGGGGTGGGGGGTCTTTTAGACCCCCCGATCCCTCCATAAAGAGTACCTGTCACCACCTATTACTGTCACAAGGGATGTTTACATTCCTTGTCACAGCAATAAAAGTGATCAAATTTTTTATTTATTTTTTAAAACAATTTATTAATTTTCAAATAAATAAAATAAAAATAAAAAATAAATGTTTACAGCGCCCGCCGCCCCCGCGAGCTCGCAAAGCAAAGAAAACGCATACGGAAGTCGCGCCCGCATATGTAAACAGTGTTCAAATCACACATGTGAGGTATCGCCGCGATCGTCAGAGCGAGAGTAATAATTCTAACACTAGACCTCCTCTGCAACGCTAACCTGGTAACCGTAAAAAAAAAAATTAAAGCTTCGCCTATTGAGATTTTTAGGTACCGTACTTTGTCGTCAATCCACGAGTGCGTGCAATTATAAAGTGTGACATGTTTGGTATCTATTTACTCGGCGTAACATTATCTTTCACATTATGCAAAAAAATTTGACTAATTTTACTGTTTCGTTTTTTTTTAATTCATGAAAGTGTCCCTTTTCCCAAAAAATTGCGTTTAAAACACCGCTGCGCAAATACCGTGTGACATAAAATATTGCAACAATCGCCGTTTTGTTCTCTAGAGTCTCTGCTAAAAAAATATATATAATGTTTGGGAGTTCCAAGTAATTTTCTAGCAAAAAATATGGATTTTAACTTGTAAACACCAAATTCCAAAAATAGGCTTAGTCATGAAAGGGTTAAACACCCTTAAAGCGGAGGTCCACCCTAAAGTGGACCTTCCGCTCATTGGAACCCTCCCCCCCTCCGGTGCCACAATCGGCACCTTTCAGGGGGGAGGGGGGTGCAGTTACCTGGATAATCCAGGTAACTGCACCCACTTCCGGGACAGCTCTCTGCGGAAAGGGGCGTAACTTACGCCCCTTTCCGCAAGTGCCCGCCCCTTCCCGCAAGTGCCCCGCTGCCTGCTGGGAAACGCACAGCTCCCAGAGGCAGCGGGGAGCGTCCTTATTGCGCAGCGCAATTCGCGCATGCGCAGTAGGGAACCGGGAAATGAAGCCGAAAGGCTCCATTTCCTGATTCCCATACCCAAGATGGTGGCGGCAGGACCCGACAGACGACCTAGCGATCGGCTTCGGGTGCCGACATCGCGGGCACGCTGGACAAGTAAGTGTCACTATTTTAAAAGTCAGCAGCTGCAGTATTTGTAGCTGCTGGCTTTTAAAAAAAAAAAAAAACGCGGAGTCCCGGTGGACTCCCGCTTTAATAACCAGACCAATTTTCAGCTTTGGTGGTCTCACATTTTGAATGACAATTACTCACTCATGCAACACTGTACCCATATGAAATTTTTGTCCTTTTTTTCACACAAATAGAGCTTTCTTTTGGTGGTATTTAATCACCTCTCGTTTTTTTGTTTTTTTTGTGCTATAAAAGAAAAAAGACCGAAAATTCTGTAAAAAAGTTAAATTTTCTTCATTTCTGTTTTAAAATTTAGCAGATTAGTAATTTTTCTTCATAAATTTTGCCCAAAATTTATACCACTACATATCTTTGGTAAAAATAAGTACAAATTGGTCTTTGTGAAAGTTATAGAGTCCACAAGCTATGGTGCCAATATCTGAAAATTGATCACACCTGAAGTATTGACAGCCTATTTAAATTCTTGAGACCCTAACATGCCAGAAAATTACAACTACCCCCCAAATGACCACTTTTTGGAAAGAAGACATTCCAAGGTATTTAGTAAGAGGCATGATGAGTTTTTTGAAGTTGTCATTTTTTCCCGCAATTCTTTGCAAAATCAAGATTTTTTTTCCTTTCCTTTTATTTTTTTCCACAAAATTGTCATATTATCAGTTTATTTCTCACACACAGCATTAGCATACCACAAATTACACCCCAAAACACATTCTGCTATTACTCCCGAGTACGGCGATACCACATGTGTGAGACTTTTACACAGTGTGGCCACATACAGAGGCCCAAAATGCAGGGAGCGCCATCAGGTGTTCTGGAGCACCCAGGACAATTCTGACATTTCTCTCCTACATGTAAAAATCATCATTTATTTGCTAGAAAATTACACAGAACCCCAAAACATTATATATTTTTTTTCAGCAAAGACCCTAGAGAATACAATGGTGGTCGTTGCAAATTTTTATCTCACACGGTATTTGCGCAGCAATTTTTCGAACTAGTTTTTTTGGGAAAAAAACAGTTTTGTGCTTAAAAAAAAAACATTAAAGTTAGCCTAATTTTTCATAAAGTGAAAGATGAAGTTATGCTGAGTAAATGGATACCCAACATGTCACTCTTCAAAATTGCACACGCTCGTGGAATGGCGCCAAACTTCGCTACTTAAAAATCCCCATAAGCGACGCTTTAATTTTTTTTTACTGGTTACATGTTTTGAGTTACAGAGGAGGTCTAGGGTTAGAATTATTGCTCTCACTCTAACGTTCGCAGCGATACCTCACATTTGTGGTTTGAACACCGTTTTCATATGTGGGCGGGGCTTACGTATGCGTTCGCTTCTGCATGCGAACACATGGGGGCAGGGGCGCTTGAAATTTTTTTTTTTTTTTTTTATTGTTCATTTTACTTTATTTATTTTAGTTAGACATTTTTTTTCCCCAAAAATTAATTTCTGATCACTTTTATTCCTATTACAAGGAATGTAAACATTCCTTGTAATAGGAATATGGGATGACCGGTCCTCTTTACAGTGAGATCTGGGGTCAATAAGACCCCACATCTCACCTCTAGGCTGGGAAGCCTGAAATGTGGCTTTGATTGTATTGGCAAGTTGGTAGAAGCACCGGAGGGGGGGGGGGGGGGGGGGGTCCATCTATGGCTGGGTATCTCAGAGTATGGCTGGGTATTGCAGGGTATCTCCAGGTATGGCAATTTATGGCAGGGTATTGCGGAGTATTGGCGGGGTATTGCAGACTATTGCCAGGGTATAGAGGGGTTAAATTCGGTGAGCAGCGATGTGGGCACTGGAGATGCAGCCCACAGCGCTGCTGACACCGATCTCTTTCCCCTCCGCTGTACCGAGGTTTGTTTACAAGTGATCACTCCGTCATTTGACGGAGCGATCACGTGGTAAACGGCCGCGATGAGCGGCCGTTTACTGTGATCCGTGATGCGCCGGGTTCACTGGACCTGGCGGTCACGGATGCTCTCGTGTGCGTGCCTCAGGGGGCGTGCGAGAGCAGAATTCTGGGAGGCCGTTAATTAACGGCCTCTCAGAGTTGAACAGCCGTTAATCGGCTATGGGTGGTTGTTAAGTGGTTAAAGAGTAAAGTTGCTTAGTGTACCTTTAACCACTTCAGTACCTGGCCATAGTAAAATTACATCCTCTAGTTTTTGCAGTGATATCTGAATGATGCCTATAGCTACAGGCACCATACAGATATCAATCTTTCCAGCCGAAGATTCTGTGCACAATAAGAACGATCATATTGGCAGTTCCACCACTTGATCATTCCTATAGGCAAGGGGAGGGCTCTCCTGTGCCATCGGGGGCCCAGGGAAAGAATCGCCCGCTGCCAGATGTCGAGCATAGAGATTTCCGGGGGACCAGATGGTCACCAGGGCACGACGTTATGACGTCACCCCTGCGTACCCGGAAATAAACGGCTGTCAGCATAAGATCGGTGAATTTTTTTTTTTTTTTTTTCCCCGATCTCATGCTTTCCAGCCTGGAGGAGAGATTATTGACCCCACATCTCTCCATGAAGGGGACCTGTCACATAGATTCCTATTACAAGGGATGTTTACATTCCTTGTAATAGGAATAAAAGTGATAACAAAAAATAACAATTTAAAACGCCCCTGTCCCCAGTAGCTCGCTCTCGTAAGTCCCGCCCACATATGTAAATGCCGCTCAAACCACACGTGAGGTATCGCCGCGTGCGTTACAGCACGTGCAACAATTCTAGCACTAGACCTTCTCTAAACTGATAACCTGTAAAAAATAAAATTAAATTTAAACCGTTCCCTATGGAGATTTTTACATACTGAAGTTTGGCACTAATTCCATGATTGTGCGCAATTTTAAAGCATGACATATTGGTTATCTATTTACTCGGCGTAACATCATCTTTCACATTATACAAAAAAATGGGCTAAGTTTACTGTTTTATTTTTTAATTCATGAAACCGTTTTTTTTCCCCAAAAAAGGCGTTTGAACAATTATTACGCAAATACCGTGTAAGATAAAAAATTGCCATTTTATTCCCTAGGGTGTCTGCTAAAAAAATATATAATGTTTGGGGGTTCTGAGTAATTTTCTAGCAAAAAAAAATATGATTTTTACATGGAGAGAAGTGCCAGAATAGGCCCGGTATTGAAGTGGTTAATGTTGCATGTTACTAGTACTAGGATTAGCCTTCATTATGATCACCTTTTATATTAAGACAATAGCATTTTAAAAAAAAAAAAAAACCTTACTCGATATGTATTCTGTTCTTTGGACGGAGCATAGTAGGGTTCAGTCCCCTGCTAAATCTGTACTGTTGTCAGTTGGGAGATTTACTCCAACTTCAGCCAATGGCAACCTGTTTAGGAATTGCCAGTCCTATCTGGGATTCCCTTGTCCCTGGCACTTATCCCCATAGACAATCTATCAGATGGTGCACTGCATATAAATACCTTATCATGTATCCTCTGAGTCTCATAGTGCTATATGGAGAATTTTCTAGCTCATCAGATGGAAAGTCATGCACAGTGACAAGGGTAAGGGTGCTGGGGTTTATGGACATTTTATAGATGGGTACCACATATGGCTTAGCTCAAAATCCAAGGTGAACCTGTGACAGCCTTACTGAGGGTTGGTAGGAGTCTCCTTGTTGGAATCCTGGTCTCCAGTGAGCTCTACCCCACTTTACCTAAATCCTAGACATACTTTGTGGATGACAATGTTCTACCTGACACTTTTAAAATGTAACTGCTTATTTGGCAATAACATTATATTTATATCTTGTCTTATCAGTAAGTGTGGGACGTACCCCCCGGAGAGCTGTCTCTTCAGTCTGATTGGAAATGTCGGTGCTTTTATGGGTGAGTGTCCCCACTAAAAACCCTCCTGTTTCTTCTCCTGACCAAACTTTCCATAGACATTCTTCCTGGCCATCTTCACTGACCTAATTTCCCTGTCCTCCACCTACCACAATTCTCACATCCTTTCCTTTCCATTTTCACCCAGACATTTACTTATCCATCCCCTGCCCCTCTCAGCCCTTTGTCCTGTGTCCCTCCCTCCTCCCTGACTCTCCTCTCTCTCAGTGGTGATGATCTGTTTGCTGAGATACAGTCAGGTCATAGAGCTCAGCCATGGCTCCTGGCTGAACACAGTCGCCCTGATCGCTGGTTGTACCAACGCAGCAGGACTTGTCATGGTGGGGAACTTCCAGGTAAGGACTCAATTCTTTTCATACTCTATGTATATATTATAGGTGTTTTTCCCATAACGTTGTTGTGTTCCTCTGTGTGGGCCCTGCAACCCTGAACCTGACCCTGATATAAGTGATAGCTGTAAAAAAAATTTTTTATATTTTTTATATATTTATTTTATCTCTTGTCGTCGCCCCCTCACCCTGATGAGCTCATCTCCTTCTCCTTCTATTGGCTTGGTTCTTGTTAGCTATCTATTTAACATTTGACCATCTAACCTACTATACAGAGGACTTCAAGAGGAATTAAAGTACTTGCATTACAAAAAGAATAACTTGTTTAATATGGAGCTATGGTAATTTGTGTGTTTTTTATATCTGCCTTAGCTTGTGTTCCATGAGATAGCAGGTTGTCACTGAGTGTTGTCACCCGCTGTCTCCTGTAAAAAGGAGATATCTCTGTGGTAAACAAAGATGGACAGGGGAGACCAGTTGGCGTACAAGTTTAAAGTTGCCCTGCGCTGTGTTAGTTTGAGTAGCTGCAAATGTATCTTGTCTTGCGTCACCATTGTGTGTTTCTTTTGCAGGTGGATTATGCCAAGTCTCTGCATTATATCGGTGCAGGAGTGGCATTCCCGGCCGGTTTGCTGTTTGTATGCCTACATTGCATCCTTACCTACCATCTGGCCACTAGCACACTAGACTATTGGGTGGGACACCTGCGCGTAAGCCTGACCGTTGTGGCCTTAGCATCCCTTGTCCTGAGTATCCTTTTGGCAATAGTAATAGCGTCTTGATTTGTAATAAAAACAATGTGTGTGTGGATTGGGTTGATGTGAGGAAGACATAGACAGAAGGTGTTGATTTACTAAAACTGAAGAATGCAAAACCTGGTGCAGCTGTGCATGGTAGCCAATCGGCTTCTAACCTCAGCTTGTTCAATTAAGTTTTGAGAAGAAAACCTGGAAGCTGATCGGTTTCTATGCAGAGCTGCACCAGATTTTGCATGCTCCAGTTTTAGTAACTCAACCCCAAAATGTTCTGGACAGGCTGAATACAGAATCCTCAGTTCTGACCAGATGTACAATATAATCGCATATATCAGCACAGGTGGGAGCACTGTGCATATGAACCATGGGTATGGAATGGCTAGATTAGATGGCACAGCGGGCTCTGTTTTATTCTTTTTCAGGAAAGATATAAACTAAAGACTTTATAAGAAACCTTTGCTATTATTAATATAATTGCAGGCTTAAAGTGTAACTCCACTTTGGGAAAAAATGGCAAATAAAGAAAACATAATATAGTGTATACAGTTGCGACACAAGTCATATTGTAATTTAATTTTTTGAAAATGCAATATGGCTACCTGGAGGTGTTCTGTCCACAGATTGTGGACATAATTTCCTACTTGTGTGATTGGCTGACTGATTTTCCCAGAAGTCTGCACTAAGATCAGTCAGATTTCAGGCATCCTCTGCAACAAAAATGTCATTTTTGGTGAGATACTTCCAATAGGAAATTGCATTTAAGGGGATGTAGGCCCAGCAGCTTTCTTTATCAGCGCCCTGCAGCTGCAGCAGCTGATTGGCAATTCTGAAACCACTCCCATTAGATTCACATTCCCACAGGGACACCGACGAACACAGGGATTTCTTCAAAATAACAAAAGGTAGGAATCTGCAGCGACGTTTGTTAAAATCCATGTAATGTACATAGATCGCCCATGGAGGAATGTTTTGTTTTTGTTTTTTTTCTCAACAAAAGTGACATTACTCTTTAAAGAAAAGCTGTTCTTAGAAAAGTATATACTCTGCCATTTCTGATATCTCTTCCTAAAAATGTTAGTTGACTGGCAGTCATGTTAGTGCAGTGACTTCAGAACCACCAACCAAAAATAAGCATGCATCTCAAGTGATTTTCTTCCACCTGCTGCACACTTGTTCTTGGTTAGTCACCCAGACTGGGATGATGCCAGAGCTGTGTATTGGGGGGATCTAAGGGAGAATGCCATAGAGGGAACTGAACGCAAAAAAAACCCATAATATTGCCCTGAGTGGGCTATCGAGAGAATGTGTCACTTTGTCCTTAAGACTATCAAGAGAAAATGTCATTACTTTGCCCAAATGGCAAAAACAAGTGTGCTAGGAGAAATAAGAAAGTTGTATTTGTTTGCCTGATTTTGAACTGCTAGTTTCTTGTCTGCCACTGATCCCAGTACTTCCTGAGTCACTGACCTGGAACAAGCATACACCTAGTAAAGTCAGAGGAAAGCATACTGGTGGATTTGCAAACTTGTTTTGGGTCAGTGACTCAGGAAATGTTGAAGTCATTGAATAAATATATTAGCCAGATGGCTAACATTTTAGAAAAATTGACAATGCTCATTACAGGTTTCCTTTTAACTCTTCCTATCCCTGTCCACATAAAATAAAGTGAATAGGTTTTAGGGTAAATGTGAAGCCTGTCTTCCTTAACATTGCACTCAGGTGGGGTCTTTTTCATCCATGAAAGCTTCCTCCTTCAGCACTTGGCTGCAATCTGCGAATGGATCTTCGTGCTGGATATCTTAGTCTTCTACGGAACATTTTCCTTTGAGTTCGGCTCGGTCTCCAGCGACACCATCATGGCCGCTCTGCAGAGCTCCGCAGCTCGCAGCTGCAAGTCTCCAGGAAGCAGCAGCACATCCACTCACCTCAACTGTAATCCTGAGAGGATTGCCATGATATGACCAGGGTGGAGCTTGCTGCTCCCCAACACTCAGGATTATTTTTAAGAATTTTTTTTTTTTTCGAGTTTTTACCAAATATTAAGAAACATAAGCCAATTTTAACTCTACAGCCAGGCAGGTATGCGAAAGACTTTACTGGCGGTATTGGAGTTACAAGAAAAGTATTCACGGAGGTTCACTTTTTCATGTGCGTATTTTCACGTCTAACACTTCTGGGGCAATATTTTTGTATTTAATTATTTTTATCTTTTTTTTTTTATTTTATTTTTTTTATTTTTTCTATAGGTGGGTGCATGTTAGTCCAACAAATGCATACTGCCAGCACAGGGTGCTTTTTTTTGCTGTCTGAAATAATAAAGTCTGTGGGTTATAATCTGAGACACAGTCACTGACCAGCTGCTCCCCACTCTCGCTCAGCCAGCAAATTTGGCTCCTTTCAGTATGGATAGTTAAAATGGAACCACAACTGTAATTTTTTCCTAGTTTTGGATAGGGCCTCTAAGAGTTAAAGGCTCAGTCAGGTCCTTAGTGCTGTATGTAACCCAGTTTGGGAGATTCAGTCTCACTTTTATGCTGGCGTTCTGTAAATGCAGAATGTTAGAGCTGCCAGTGGAACAGGAGTAGAGAAATGGAGGCACCTGTTGATGAATGTCACAAGGTTGGATTTTCTTTGTACTTAACTTTTTGGAGACTTTCTCTTAGTTCCTGCCAGGTCTCCAGGGCAGGAAGTAAGTAGAAATCTACCCAGTGAGAACACGCATTTCAATGAAAACCTTGAAAGTTCCAAACTGTCCACACTATGCAAGACTAGAGAAAAAGTTTGGCTGGAGTCCCACTTTAAAGGCTGCACTTTATGCTTTGAAGGCATACACCATGTGGTTGTTCTGTTGAGACTGCGCACATTACAAACATATTAGAGCACCTATGTATCTGAGTCCTGATTGTCAGTATTTTATACAGTAGGGTATAAACACCATACATATACTATGTTCCTAACATTCCAAATAATGATACAGTGTCTGTATGCTGATAGAGGGTTTGTGTCGGCAGAATATACCATTTTAACTTGTGCTTTTATCTGCTAATGAATGCCAGCATATTGCCAGAACTACCTAGAATTTTTTCAAATGTTTCCTAAAGGATCTTATATGCTGCATTTTGCAGATATGAATAGTTGATCCAAAAGGCCTCGTTCACATGAGATTCATGTCTGTATTGCTGCCTCAGCCACCTGCGTTACTTCTTGATATCTGCACTTGTGCACTGCAACCGCATGCAGGGCACTTGCGAAGTGGCCTCAATTGTGTAGAACCCACTGAAAGCAACAGTGGATATAATCCTGCTGCTGTAGTGAAGCAATGCATCACAGTCATGGCTTGTGTACATCCTTGGCTGCTGCTCTGCAGCTAAAGGGTGTAGCGGTTAAGGGGTAATAAAAGTGTCTCAACCACCAGTTGTTACCGCCACCCCAACCAGTTGTGTGAAAAAGCCTTTAAAGGACCCTTTGGCTCCTGCTTGAAAATGTTAAGCACAGATCTCAAAGAACATGCTGACTGTCACTTTAACTGCTTCCCGCCCACCCATAGTATTTTTAGTATGGGTGAGCAGCACAGACAGGACAGGCAATGCACCTGTACGTCGCTGCCTACCCTCAGTACACCGCACGAGTTTGGCAGCAGATTTCAGCCAACTATTTTGTAAAATCTTTGCAAAATGTTACAAGATCACAACTCTGTGTGCATAGGAACAGCGATCTGGTTGTTCACCCTAAAAAGCACGAAGAAAAATCAGCCAGATTAGAAAGTAAAAGCAGCACATATTACACATTGCGCTTTGTTAGGCACACCATTTAACTCCTTGATCACCCCAGATGTTAACCCCTTCCGTCAGTATGCAGTATTACTGTTTTAGTGTCACTAGCGACATACATAATGTCTGTTAGATTGCCCGCTACCTTATCACAGTCACAATATAAGTCGCTGATCACCATTGTTACAGTATAGCATCTATAGCTGCTTAAATTTGTGTGTGTGTGTGTGTGTGTGTGTATATATATATATATATATATATATATATATATATATATATATATATATATATATATATACTATAGTTTGTAGACGTTTGAAAAAAACAATTCATATACAAGTATAGTGTTTTTCGTTTTTTTTTTATTGGATAGGTTTTATAACAAAGTAGAACATTGTTTGTTTTGTTTTTTTCTCCAAGATTTTCAGTCTTTTTTTCATTTTTTTGTAAAAAATTTAAATCTGAGTGGTGATCAAGTTCCAAAAAAAGAAGGCTCTGTTTTTGTGAACAAATCGCATACTAGCACATTATGAGAGACTTGCCTTTACAATGAAGACCTCCAGCGCCGCACTATCACCTATGAGACGGGTGACATCCTCCCCCGGGTTTCCTTCCGGGTTTGTATCCTCTGGCTACATGAGTGGTCGGGGGCATGATGCCGTCACAGGCTCTGAAGGTCCGTCACTGTATGCTGGAACTTCAGAACGCATGTGCCGGTAACGTCACTCTGAATATCTCCTCAACTGTGCAAGTTTGAGATATTCACAATACCTACAGGTCACAACAAAGAAGAGGGGGTCCCCTGGGGGTGGACTTTTAAGGCACGTACAAATTATAATAGTATACAAATTATTTTATTACATAAAACCAACAAAAGGTAATTGAATATACAGTATACATTAAAAAGTACACCAACAGGTATATATACAACCAGTATTGATGCTATGTCGTATCATTCATTTGAACAGAAACACCCTACGCGTTTCGGAGCTTGGAAAAGTGTCCTTCAGGGGTGTGTGGATACAATGTTTCTGTAGAATAATACTGTTAACATATATAACAATAGCCGCTGGGCACCATTTGATAAAAGAACAAACAATTGTACAGGACCATATGGGTATATTTGACTCCGCCAATGCTCGAGGTATATGCCCCAGTCTATCTCTATTCAATAAAGTGTTTTAGAGATCCTGCAGGAGTGGTGTGAAAACAGGTCTGCAGTCCCCTATTGGGGAAGAAGATTTTTTTCATATGAACTGGGACTTTTTTTATAGTTGTTTTACCCAGAATAACACTTCACCATATGGAGTTGTGGGAGAGGATGAGAGGTCCATCCAGCCGGCGTCCTGCCAATAAGGTCTGCAGGCCTTATTGGCAGGACGCCGGCTGGACGGACCTCTCATCCTCTCCCACAACTCCATATGGTGAAGTGTTATTCTGGGTAAAACAACTATAAAAGTCCCAGTTCATATGAAAAAAATCTTCTTCCCCAATAGGGGACTGCAGACTTGTTTTCACACCACTCCTGCAGGATCTCTACAAGACTTTATTGAATAGAGATAGACTGGGGCATATACCTCGAGCATTGGCGGAGTCAAATATACCCATATGGTCCTGTACAATTGTTTGTTCTTTTATCAAATGGTGCCCAGCGGCTATTGTTATATATGTTAACAGTATTATTCTACAGAAACATTGTATCCACACACCCCTGAAGAAGGACACTCCTTTTCCAAGCTCCGAAACGCGTAGGGTGTTTCTGTTCAAATGAATGATACGACATAGCATCAATACTGGTTGTATATATACCTGTTGGTGTACTTTTTAATGTATACTGTATATTCAATTACCTTTTGTTGGTTTTATGTAATAAAATAATTTGTATACTATTATAATTTGTACGTGCCTTAAAAGTCCACCCCCAGGGGACCCCCTCTTCTTTGTTGTGATGTTTTAGGATGTGGCACAACAAATTTACGTGACCCTGTCATACCCTCTCTTTTGTCAATACCTACAGGTAAGCCTTACTATTGGCTTGCCTGTAGGTACAAGTGGTAGAACAGAGTTTGTTACCACTTTAAGCCCAATGGAGTGAAATACATCTGAAAGACTATTCCTAGGTGGGGAAATGCAGTATGTTGTCTTTCACTCAGTAAAGTTTTTATGAAGTGACGTCATCGGTGTGCGGCATGCACTTTGTTACGGGATTAGGAGCGTGGCTGCGCTTCTTTTCCCGGGAACCCAGAGCAGTGGGAGCAAGGTTTGACGCTTAATAGTACTTTAAAAGCTTGCTGAAAGCTCTGCAAATACTCCTTTAAAAACGTGTTGTTCATGCTGCTCTTATACAAGGTGAAGGCTGGGTGAACTTGGTCAATGGCAGAATGATGATACATTGTATAATCCAAGATCAGAGTATTTCCCTCCTCCTTGCATACGATTGGCTGACATCTGCATTACATCTGTTTTATGCCTCTACCTTGATTCAGGTACCTTCCAGCCCTTCTTGTGTATTATAAGTGTAGCTCTTATTAGTGGATCTCTTTATGGTGCTTGTACAGTAGATCATATGAATTCACATTTATTACTACTACTTTTATTTAAAAAAAAAAAGTTTGCTTTGCATAATCTAAATCCTTGATAAAATACTATATTGATGTGCTAGCTTTCTTATTTCTCTATAAGCAAGTGGGCTAGTGTCAGTACTGTAGGGGATTCTAAGACTCAGGGAGGTTGATTTACTAAAGGCAAATATACTGTGCACTGCAAGTGCAGTTGCGTTATCTCTCAGGGGAAGCTCTGAAATGAGGGAAAGCTCTGCTGATTTCTATCATCCAATCATGTACAAGAAAAAATGTTCCTCTTAGATCTACAGCAAGTGCACTTGCAGTGCACAAGACTATCTGCCTTTAATCAACCCCAATACCTTCTATGAGGGCAGCAACCTATGTTGGGTGTGCAGGATATAGTTTGGTGGGAATACATTCTCTCTCTAATAAAGCAATAAAATAAGAGTAGACTAGGCCTAGTAGAACATAAACATTTAATGGCCCCTCTTGGGCCTCGTTCACACAGGCACACTACAGCATACACCCAGGCGGGGGCTGTATTTGCCTGCACAGGGATGCACAAGTGTTCCATGCATCCCTATGCAGGCAGCCCCATTCATGCCAAGTGGTGTGTGGTGGCTGCACTAACACATCCGCTGCTCTTAATTTGAAAGCTGACTGGGTCTGTTGGCACAACTCTGAATGCACACTGCATTCTGGGCCATGCATCTGCAGTTGCATGGCTGTCAAATTGGGAGTAGCGGCTGTGTCTGTACAACTGACATGAATAGGACTGCCTGCATGGGGATGCACAGAACACCTGTGTGGCCAAACACAGCCCTCGTACAAATACACGCTGTAGTACACCAATGTGAATGAGGCCTTATCTGTACAAAGTGCTGTAGCCTTTCTGTATAGAGCCAATGGCCTTCCCTTTGCTAGCTCTTGCACTGATTCATCAGATATTCTACATTTTCCATAGTAGAAAGGAGAGTAAATGAGAAATTTGATTATTCTTTGACAGTAGACCTCTGCAGGAAATTTTAACTTCACATCCCAGTTGCACCCAAACTTGAGTCATTGGTTTCATATGGAGTTCTGTCTTATGGTTTGCAAGTGTGTTTGTGGTTGACATGAATTGGAGATTATTTGTGTTTTTTTTCTCCTTTTTTCTTACCCTCCTGTATATTCTCTACGGTCAGGAGAATGTTCGCTGACCCTGGATTTTAAATTGGTGCAATTTTTTTTTTAACCTTTATAGCTTCCTGTTTGTTTTTCTAGAATGCCTTTTTTTATACATTGCCATCTTGTTTATTGTAACAAGACAAGACAAACCTTTATTCATCATTTTATTTTTCACACGAACAAGCAGTACCTCAGACCAACCACAAGGTGTCATAACATGAAGCTATCATCATCACCCACCTCCAAGGTCATGTATCCACAAGCCTTAATATTTTTACTGTGTATAGCATAGTTTGTATTTTTTTGTTTTTTTTGTTTCTTTTCCTGGAGAGTGACTGTTGCTGCTTCAGCTGGACGGGAAGTGCTCTTCCTGTCTGAAACTGTGTTACAAACTTCCTCACTGCCACTTAACACCTACAGGAAACCTTGTCATAAGTGTGCTACAGTCAGGATTCCGGTTTCCTTGCTATCCTGAAGAGCCACACTTTTTTCTTGCTGCTCTAACAGACGCTAGGAGCCTTATGTGTTACAGGGCGGCTCCCGTGTATTTTGGTGATATTAAGGGTTTTTCTTTTTCTTTTGTATTGATAATAAAAAAGGAATTTTAACAACTCTTGAGCTGAAGTTTTTACTGTGTGTTTGTTTGTTTTTTTCATGCATGCTGTTGGTCATACTTTTAAAGTAGACGAATTTTACTCTACCTGTTCCATAGAGATTTGTATAAGAAAATGGTCCTCTTAATATGGGCAGAATCCATTCTATCAGCAAAGTACTGATAACAGGTTCACTGTTGAAATGGAACTTCTATCACATCATGTTGTAAAGCGCTGTGCAAACTGTTGGCGCTATATAAATCCTGTATGATAATAATAAAAAATAATCAGTGTTAATTCAGGTTTTACCTCCAGCCTGAAACTGGTGTTCCGTCAGAATTGGCGATCCTTTAGATTAGGTAACAGAAGTCATGTTCTGTCACCTGCGCATGCGTCCACTGCTACCAGGTTTGCTCATCTGACAACACCTACAGTCAGAAGGTGCCAGCGGACATCTTACTAAACCCAGCTACGTCTTGAATTTCACAGTAGTTTTAGCAATAAAGTAAGCATATATAAATATAGTGTATTGACCTCTGTGATGTTGTTTGGATGTTACATTTTGAAAGCCTAAAGATTTAAAACTAAGCAGTGTGGGATGTACCAACATGGTCCCTGCCACATTCCTCCTGCTGGCGTCCAGCTTCTTTCAAAATGTAACATCCAAACCTCATTTCAGATGTCAACATACTATATTTCTTAATCATACATCATGGGACACAAAGCCATAGTAATTACTATGTGGGTTATAGGCCACCTTCAGGTGATGGACACTAGCACACCCTAAACAGGAAGTCCACTCCCTATATAACTCCTCCCACTACTGGGAGTACCTCAGTTTTTTCACCAGTGTCTAAGGTGTTGGTCACAAGTAAAGATGTGCTGTGCTGAGCTCCACTGGAGCAATCCTTGCTGGGGCTAACCATGCAGCCGGATCCATTCAAAGTGTCTTTTTAGGCCGAATTGAATGGTATCCGGGCCTTGTGGCGGAAGAAACAAGATTTAGCCTGTAATGCTTCTCTTTCTAGAGAGCTGGACCCCGGGATCCAGTGCTTTTGTTTTTTTCAGCCATAAGTTTCTTCTGGCGGGGTGCTATTTCGGGACCAGGAGTGCGGATCCCCCGATTAAAAAGGGTCCCAGTTCCTGAAGGTTTTTTAAACGGAGCCCACTGTGAGGAGGGAAGATTGGGTCTGTTGGTTTTACCACAGAAATCCCTGCGGCGGGAAAGGTAAGTCAAGTCGAGCTTTATTGTCATTCTATTACAAGTAAGAACATAAAGTAGAACTAAAAGTCGTATCTCACAGGGCCACGGGGCTACATACAAATTAAACAGAAATAAACAAAGAATAAAAACACCAATAAAAAAAAAATTATACACAACTGGAAACGACGTAACTGTACATATACTATATGTTTAGTTATATAGTCTTTGGAGCAGCAAGTGTTTATAAAATTGTCTAGTGCATATTCAAGATTAAAAAGGAGGGGATGTGAGACGTTCTGGTCACAATTTATAGGTAAGTGGAGATTTCTAAGGAATATCAATTGTCTCCTTTAAAAAGTAAATGTTGTCATACCTAGAAGTCACCACTGGGGGCTGTATAGAGCATGTACCTTGTCATGCTTTCTCAGATCATGCTGTCAGCAGAAGCTGCAGCTTCCCCTGGCTAGCAGTCACAGGACTCTGGTAAGATGTTAGGAGGGGGGGTTTTCTCTAAAAACACCCTCTACCCGGACAAAAGCTCTCCCCCTCTCTCTGAGTAGAGGGAGAAGCCAGAACGGTCGGCGGATGCCGCTCCATTCTCCACCACCTCTGTACGGCGGTTTGTCACAGCTCTCCTCCTTGCTGCCCTCCCCCTCACAAACGCCGATCCCGTCAGATCGGAGGCTTGGGTGGGAAAACGCTCCTTTTTAAAAAAAAAAAAAAAAAAAAAGAGGGGGGCACAGTGGGAACACAGAGAGTGGGTGTGGCTTAGTGCGGCGTTGGAGTGCAACAACGTCCAGCGCAGGGGTACTTTTTAAAAGGCTCCATTTTTTGCTGACTGCAGCTGTCTGTCAAGCTAAAAAGGATCATGTAAGTGGTGACACAGGCATTCCTTTGGCACATTTACTGAAGCATCAGGCTGAGTGCTAGTAGCGACAGTTGCTGGACTATTTTCTCAAGCAGCGAATGCGATTTCTTCTCGTAGTACCTCTACATTTGTGCATTGGGCTATGGTCAGAAGGGGAGGTAGAAACACCTCAAAAAGCACTCAAAAGGGACTCCTTCAAGCTCTAAACAGATCTCTACAATGGCATCCTCCCTTGAGAAGGAGGTGGCTGGTCAGAGAGTGAGCCATCAGGGCTATCAAATATTGCAAATGTTTTTAATACTGCAGCCCCTGTCTATTACTGAAGAGGTTTTTTTTCCTCAAGCCATAATAGGATTGGCTAGCGGCTTTAATCGCATCCCAGAATGGGATAAAATGCAACAGGTCCCTTTCCATTACCCAGGACCCTCAAACTGAGGATCTGGGGGCTGGTGAAGATGAATTTCCCTCAGGGGACCGTGAAGAGGCTGATGACTCCTCTTCTGAGGGGTCAAATCCATGGGGATCAGCTCCATGTTTATGGTAGTGGGGTGAGCGTTATGACCTGTGCTGGCCACGGCCTTGGTGTCGCAGATGCTTACCGAATGGGCAAAGTTCTTGCACCATGAATTGGAGAAGCAACAGTCTCCCCTGGTCTGCGTAGAGCTGGCAGACCAGTTGGTGCATGGCCTTAAGTATGTCTGTGATGCGGTACTGGATACGGTCCCCGCTGCTACGGGCCCTGCTCTCTAGAGCATCAGTATCAGAAGTGTTGCTACAGTGCCTGACTTGGCTGAAATGCTGGTCTGCGGATCAGGCATCTTAAAAAAAAAAAAAAAAAAAAGCACTGGCGGATTTGCCCTTCCAAGGTGAGAGGCTTTTTGGAGCTTCACTGGATGACATTATTAAAAATGTTACCAGTGGGAAGAGCACGTTGCTCCCACAGTCCAGGAAGGGTAAGGAGCCCCGCCATAGGCAAGGGCCCTCTTTTTCGTCTGCCCGGGTTGGCAGGTAAGCATTTCCAGTCCGACAAGGTGCCTGCTGAAGGACAAAACGTCCCTGGTTTCGCAAGCCAAACAAGTCTGCGAGAAAAATGTTACCGCATGAAGGTTTGCCCCTGCCCAACTCTCGGGTAGGGGGGGTCGCCTTCGGGAGTTTGCAGCTCAGTGACCTCTCTACTGTCCGACCAATGGGTCTGCAAACTGATTTCATCAGGATACAAGATAGTTTCTTTCTTGTCCACCAAACAGATTTTTTCCCTCCAACCTACCTCTACTTCCAGCTCATCGGAAAGACCTGTTGGGGGCAGTACAGGACCTGCTACTGCGCAGGGTGATAATACCGGTATCGACACTTGAAAAGTTTCATGGATTCTACCCCAATCTGTTTGTAGTCCCCAAAAAAGGAAGGGGTACATCCAATCCTGGACTTGAAGGCCCTCAACAGCTTTGTGAAAGTGCAAAGGTTCAGGATGGAATCAGTTTGCTTCGTGGTCACTGCACTCCATTGGGGGGACTTCCTGGCATCCCTGGATATCCAGGAAGCGTACTTGCCTCGGGCATCAGAGGTTTCTGCGATTTGCAGTCCGGGAAGAGCACTACCAGTTTGTGGCTCTCCCTTTTGGCCTGGCGTCAGCACCCTAAGTCTTTACCAAAGTGTTAGCTCCAATTCTGGCACTGTTAAGGCAACGTGGGATCGCAATCATGGGTTACCTAGACAATCTCTTTCTGAGAGCAGCTTCCACCTCAGAATTAAGGGAGGATGTAGCGATCACCATGCAGACTCTGCGGGGGTTTGGTTGGATGCTGAACCTAAAGAAGTTGGTGTTAGTGCCGACTCAACGCCTGGAGTACCTGGGCTTATTGTTGGACTCTTTAGAAGTGAGAGTTTTTTTCTCCCTTCAGACAAGCTGCAGACTCTTCAAGCTGGCGTGAAGTTGTTGGTGAACCGCAAGTGGTCATCGTTGCGCTTTTGCATGCGAGTTCTGGGCCTCATGGTAGCCACTTTCGAGGCGGTACCGTACTCTCAATTTCACACTCGAGTCTTGCAGAAGGAGATTTTGGCAAAATGGAATGAATCTCCATTATCCCTGGATTGTCAAATTCGGGTGAGCCAGTTAGTCAGGGATTCCTTTTTCTGGTGGCTGAGGTCGCTGGCCCTTCGGTCCGGGAGATCGTTCCTTCCTCTCCATTGGACGGTGATCACAATGGATGCCAGCCTGACCAGTTGGGGGGGAGTTTCGGGTGTACAGTCAGCCCAGGGCCTCTGGTCGTGTGAAGAGTCCCAACTGCCGATCAATGTGCTTGAGCTTCGGGCGATCAGACGGTGCCTCTCCACATGGTCCAGGAGGCTACAGGGGCATCCAGTCAGGATCCAGTCGGACAACACCACCGCAGTGGCATATGTCAACCATCAAGGAGGAATGAGGAGCTCGGCTGCAGCACGGGAGGTCGCTCACATCCTCCAGTGGGTAGAGTGGCACGTGCCGGCCCTGACGGCCATATACATTCCAAGCGTAGAAAACTGGCAGGCAGACTACCTAAGTCGTCAGATGCTGGACCCAGGGGAATGGTCGTTGCATCCGGATGTATTCCGGCTCCTTTTCCTAAGGTGAGGCACACTAGATGTGGACCTGTTGGCCTCTCGGCTCAATCAGAAGGTGCAGAGGTTTTGTGTCCAGGACAAGAGACCCCTGGGCGGACACGTCAGACGCGTTGGTGGCTCCATGGGGGCATTATCGGCTGATTTATGCCTTCCCTCCACTCGAACTTCTACCAGGTCTGCTGTGCAGAGTGGAGGCCAAGGGGATTCCAGTGATTCTGATTACCCCAGATTGGCCTCGACGTCCTTGGTATGCCGACCTAGTACGACTGGTGGCGTATGTTCCTTGGCGGCTGCCGATACGAGAAGACCTTCTATCGCAAGGTCCGATACTTCATCCTGCTTTACCGTTGGTGTTTGGCAGCATGGCTGTTGAAAACCAGGTACTAAGGGGCCGAGGTCTGTCGAACTCTGTAATTTCCACTATGCTGAGGACATGTAAATCATCTTCTTGAAAGATTTACCATCGTACGTGGAAGGCTTACATCTCCATGTGTGAGGAGATGGGCTGGCGTCCGCTCGGTTTCCAGGATCCTGCTGTTTTTGCAGCAAGGAGTGGATCAGAAACCTTAAGCACCATCAAGGGACAGATATCAACCTTGGCTGTCTTTTGCCAGTGTCCCTTGGCGACTCACTCAATGGTGAGTACTTTTGTGCAAGGGGTTCGACATGTAGTCCCTCCGGTTCGACCACCGCTACCACTGTGGGATCTGAATCTGGTGCTATCGGCCCTTCAGAAACCGCCATTTGAAAACATTAGGGAGATTCCCTTGTTAAAGAGGGAGTCCACCTAAAAAAAAAAATATATATATTCAAATCCAGTAGCTACAAATACTGCAGTTGCTGACTTTTAATAAATGGACACTTACCTGTCCCAGGGTCCAGCGATGCTCGGCTTCGGCTGCCGACAATCGCTCAGCTCTCGGCTGCTGCCAGTGCCATTCTTGGTGAGCGAGTCAGGAGTGAAGCATTGTTGCCTCACATTCCAGTTCACTACTGCGCATGTGCGAGTCGCGCAGCGCAATGAGAATGGTCCACGCTGTCTCTAGGACACACGTGTGTGTGTGTGTGTGTGTGTGTGTGTGTCCCAGCAGACAGCACTGTGGGACAGGAAGAGGCATAGACTCTAAAAGCGGAGGTTCAATTTTTGTGTGAATCTCCGCTTTAACTCTTTCTCAGATAGTTTTTCTAGTGGTTATTACATCTGCCAGGAAGGTATCTGAGTTGGCAGCCTTGTCATGCAAGTCTCCTTACCTGGCCATCCACAAGGATAAAGCGGTTCTACATCCGCAACCCTCTTTCCTTCCAATGGTGGTTTTGGCATTCCATCTAAATGAGGACATTGTGTTACCATCCTTATGTCCTAAGCCGATACACCCAAAAGAGGTTGCCTTACATTCCCTGGACGTGGTCCGGGCTCTACGGGTGTATCTGTCTGCTACGGCTCCCTTCCGGAAGTCAGACTCTCTGTTTGTCTCAGTGGCTGGTCCGAAAAAATGTCTGGCGGTCTCGTCGTCCACCATTTCTCAGTTGATCAGACAGATCATGGTTCAGGCCTATGCCTTAAAGGAGCGGGTGCCCCATTTTCCTGTCACGGCTCATTCCATCAGGGCAATTGGAACCTCCTGGGCTTTCTGACAGCAAGAGTTTCCCAGGTGTGTAAGGCGGCAACTTGGTCGTCCATTCACACTTTCACTAAATTCTACAAAGTTGACGTAAGTGCATCTTCGGATGCTTGCTTTGGTTGCAAGGTTTTGCAGGCGGCTGTGTAAGGTTGCATTTTACACTTTTCTTTAAGTTACAAGTTTGTTGTAAACGCATCTTTTGATGCCTAAGTTGGCCGCTAGTTTTGATGGTGGCCGTTTTAAGATGGCAACTCCTCTGTTGAGGTGTTCCTTTTGTTGTGGGTGAAGTTATGTTTTGCTGTTTCCACCCCTCGTTTTTTGACACTTCTTGGGGATGTCCCTAAGGTCAAGAATTAAAGGAGCTGTGTCAGTCAATGAACGAAACAAAAAATGGGATTTTTGTACTCACCGTAAAATCCTTTTCTCTGAAGTTCATTGATGGATACAGCACCCAACCCTCTTATTTATGCTTGTACTGCTTTTTGACAAACTGAGCTGCAGGAAGCAGGGTAAGGGGTTATAGCCAGAGGGACTGCCCCCTGGTCGGTGCTGTGCAGTCTTGCTGTTTTTACATGTGTTACATTTTCTGCCTAGTCCTCTCCTGAAGGTGGCGTGGTAACACTAAGGTCAAGAATTAAAGGAGCTGTGTCCATCAATGAACTTCAGAGAAAAGGATTTTACGGTGAGTACAAAAATCCCATTTTTATTTCTATACGTTCAGTTGATTGCTAAAATTGCTCTGAAATTTAAGACATAGCTGGGTTTACTAAGATGTCAGCTGCCGCCTTCTTCTGACTGCAGGTGTTCTGTACACCAGATGAGATGAGCAAACCTGGTAGCGGTGGACGAATGCACAGCTGACAGAACGTCACTTCCCTCACCTAATCTGATGGGTCGCAGATTTTGGCTGAACACTGGACCCATGTTAGATGTATGGGCAGCCTGACATAAACAGATGTGCATTCATTTACATCCTTTCACCTCCAGTCCATCAGGTTAGGATCAAATGGCCTCTGAGGTAGTCAGATGTAAACAGATGCTCACTATTAGTATGCCCTAGAGATGTAACATTTCAGGAAAGTTTGACATCATTGGGGGAAAAATAAGAAAAAGATGTACATTTTTCAGAAAAACTGAAGAAAAAAAATTCACTATGGAGTAGTTTTATAAATTGAAAGTAATTTTGTCTCACTGGGAAGGTGAAATGCAGAGTATATAAAGGTATTATGCTTGAAATAAAAGTACAGGTTATTGAGTAAATAAAGTAAACTTTCTTTTTAAATTTGTATTACAAATGGAATAATAAGGACTGTATATGTTAAAGAGGAGCTTCACCCTAAAGTGGAACTTACACTCATCGGAACCCCCATACCCCCCCCCCCTCCGGTACCACAATTAGCACCTTTCAGGGGGTGCAGATACCTGTATAATACACCCACTTCCAGGCATAGATAGCCGCAAAATCTGCGGGTATTTCCACCACTTCCTGTCCCTTCCCCGCTGTCTGCTCTGAAACACGCGGGTCTCAGAGACAGCAGGGACCGTCCATATTGCGCAGCATGACTCGCGAATGTGCAATCGGGAACTGGGAAGTGAAGCTGCAAGGCTTCACTTCCTGATTCCCATAGCGAAGATGGTGGTGGCAGCACCCGGGAGTCAAGCGACAGATCAGCTTCGGGTGCCAACATTGCGGGTGTGCTGGACAGGTAAATGTCCATATTTTAAAAGTCAGCAGCTGCAGTATTTGTAGCTGCTGACTTTAAAGCGAGAGTTCCACCATTTTTTTTTTTTTTTTTTTAAAGTGGAACTTTACCCATAACTTCATAAAAATAATGTTCTTTAGCAAGGAACATACATTCCACATTAATATATATGCTGCCAAAATTAGTGTGTGCTGTAAATTTCCTCCAGCATGCAATATGCATTTCCAGTTTTTGACAATGCTGATCTAGAAGCATATATTGCTCATGCAAGAGCTTGATGAAGGTTCTCGTGATTTTCAGGTGTCATTTTATCTTTGAAAGAATTCTGCACTATACCAAAGAGACCCTCATTACAGCCTCACCATCGTTACAGCCATAGTGCCTGGATTACACACACACCAGTCAGCAGGCATCGCCCGCTGTGTCACGGAGCTCACTCTGATGTTCAGCCGCGTTGTGACAAAAGTCCCGCCTCCTAGACCAGCTCGTGTGATAAGACAGAACACTGCATCTATTACAGAAGCTGATCTAGGAGGAGGGTGGGACTTTTGCATTGAGCGAGGCCGAACATTTAACACTGAGCTCCGTGACACAGCGATCTCCTGCTGTGCATGACAAGTAGGGAGGGGAGAGCTACAGCCACGATCAGAGGGACCCCTTGGGCAGGCAGCCTACCGGGAAATGTCCCCGTATCCCAGTAGGCCAGTCCGGCCCTGCTATCTTGGGCAGAAAACAACATTCCTTGCCTATCGGCAGTCTTCATTCAGGAATGGAGAATTGGCAGGCAGACTACTTGAGTCGCCAGCAGTTGTTCCCAGGAGAATGGTCTCTTCACCCTGACATCTTTCTATCAATATGTCAAAGATGGGAAATTACGGACGTCGATCAGTTTTCGTCCAGGTTCAACAAAAAGATCAGCAACTTTGTGTCAAGGACAAAGGATCCGCTGGCATGTGAAACAGATGCCTTGGTTTTTCCGTGGGATCAGTTTTCACTGATTTATGCATTCCCTCCTGTTCTGTTGCTTCCGTGAATTCTTTGCAGGATCAAGCAGGAAGGGAAGGCGGTGATTCTTGTGGCCCAGGAGACCTTAGTATGCAGAGATCGTAAAGGTGGTGGTAGAGGACCCATGGATCCTACCACCACGGCCAGACCTTCTCTTGCAAGGTCCGGTATTCCATCCTACCTTATGAACGCTAAGTTTAACGGTTTGGCTATTGAGACCCTCATTGTGAAGGAGAATGGGTTGTCAGGTTCAGTAGTTTCTACTTTCGTTGATGCTAGGAAGCCAGCCTTCAGAGTCATATATTATAGAGTCTGGAAGGCATATATCTCCTTGTGTGAATCTAGGTGTTGGCACCCCAGAAAATATGTCATAGGTAGGATCCTTGAATTTCTACAGATGCGATTAGAAATTAAGCTGGCCTTAAGTACTAGCAAAGGCCAGGTGTCGGCCTTGTTGGTATTTTTTCAACGACCACTTGTTTCGCACTCTCTGGTTTGTAGCTTTATTAAGGGGATAACTCGGATTAATCCTCCGGTTATGTCACCCCTGAACCCTTGGGACTTGAATTTAGTCCTGTCTGTGTTACAGAAACAGCCTTTTGAGCCAATACACACATTCCCTTGGTCCCTTTGACAAGGAAATGTGTTTTTCTGGTTGCAACATCTTCTGCAAGAAGGGTATCAGAGATGGCTGTTCTTTCATGTAAAGAGCCATATTTGATAATTCACAAAGATAAGGTTGTATTACGTCCTCATCCTAATTTTCTACCGAAAGTAGTGTCAGATTTAAATTTAAACCAGGATATTGTTTTGCCTTCGTTTTTTCCAGAACCTTGTTCTGCTGAAGAAAGGTCACTACATTCTCTTGATGTTGTGAGAGCGGTCAAGGTCTACTTGAAGGCGACTGCTCAGATTCGTAAAACAGATGTTTTGTTTGCGTTGCCAGAAGGTCCTAAAAAAGGACAGGCAGCATTGAAATCTTCTATTTCTAAATGGATTCGTCAAGTGATTGTTCAAGCTTATGGTTTAAAGAGGAAAATTTCACCTTTTCCATATATTTACCAGATTCTATCAAGTAGATGTAAAAGTTTGAGGATATCGCCTTTGGGCGCAGTGTACTGCAGGCAGCAGTATAAGTCCTCTAGTCTCTTGGTGCCCTATTTTTGTTGTGTCTACCTCCCTTCAGTTGGCATTGCTATGGGACATCCCACACAGTAACGACAATGGCTCTGTGTCCCGTGATGTACAATAAGAAAATAGGATTTTTAAAACAGCTTACCTGTAAAATCCTTTTCTTTGAAGTACATCACGGGACACAGGGGTCCCTCCCTGCTTTCTGGTATACACGTGTATTGCTTTGCTACAAAACTGAGGTACTCCCAGTAGTGGGAGGGGTTATATAGAGTGGACTTCTTGTCTTAGGGTGTGTCAGTGTCCATCACCTGAAGGTGGCCTATAACCCACATAGTAACTACTATGGCTCTGTGTCCCATGATGTACTTCAAAGAAAAAGGATTTTACCGGTAAGCTGTTTTAAAAATACTATTTTGTTTCACTTTTTCTGGAAAAAAAAGTAAATTTTTCAGTTTTTCCAAGCTTTCCCAGTGTTAGTATGTTTACAGACCAACCTTCAGCTTTCATAAAACCCACCATAAAGGGCAGTTTATACCTCACGCAGTCCAGTGCTTTTTTTCCTGCATCAAAAATACATGGGAAGTAGGTTATATGGCTTTCAGTGGCATAGTTCACACCAGTGCTTGCAGTGGCAGTTAAAAAACTAAAACAAGCTGCATTTTTCCTACACTGGAACGCTACAAAATGCACAGAACATGCATGGAACAGACATGTCCTTATTTAAGATTAAGAAAAAAAGGGTGAAAATGCACTAGACTGCATCAAAAACACATAAACAAAAAATGCACTGGAACACATCAAAAACATGCATGCAGAAAAGCATCCGGAACACATCCAGACTGTATTCCAATGACGTGATCTGGCCCTAAAAACTGACAGGCTGACCTGATCAGAACGCTCGCCAGAAAGGAACTAAACACTTTACTGCATATATTAAACCAAGTGGACTCTATGTCTGCACTGAAACTGTGTCAATCAAAAAATATATATATTTCCCAACAGAATGGTTCCTTACAAAGAGATACCCGCAAACCGATATCTATACAGATTATACACCATACATGTAAAGCACTGTGCCTTTAAGTGCAAAAAAAAAAAGACTGTTAATTTTACCGCCAACCCTTTGAAAATCACAAACAATTAACCTTCGGTGATATAATCATTGTAAATTATATTAAAACCCAATAAATCAAGTCCCATTGCATTCTATGCTTTATGCATCACACTCCAAAGAAATGTATCTTCTTAAAATGGTGTGAGCACACAGAGTGAAAAATCCTTCACCGCCACCATCAAATAGCCAAGTTCCCTACTATGTGGTCTGACCCTTTATTAATGGGGGCCATTAAGTGATTTCAACCCACACAGGCAGCAAACAGGAACCACAGGGCACTTGCTACAGAGCGAAATATCATTCTCCATACATCATCAATTAAGAGACTGAAATTCCTCAGTGCGTTATTTCTAACAAAATGCATGGCAGAGCACACAGTCTGATGCCATCACTCTGGTTCTGGGCGCGTATAACGATATGAATGATATCTATCCTATGTGAGTATTTTTGCTTACAATAAACCAAAGGTTTAAAATAATGTTACGTTATATACGGCAATGGTGGCGGCTGCGCCCAATCAGATCAGCTAGGGGCGACGACATCATGGGCTCCCTGGACAGGTAAGTGTGTATATATTAAAAGTCAGCAGTTGCAGTATTTGTAGCTGCTGACTTTGAATTTTTCATGGGGTGGGCGGACCTCCGCTTTAATTTGCAATGATCATCCACTTGCAGACCCGCAATACATATATACACCCACCAGCCACTTTATTAGGTACACCTGTTTAATTGCTTGGTAACACAAATTTTTAATCAGTCAATCGCATGACAGCAACTCCATGCATTTAGGCATCTAGACATGGTAAAGACGACTTGCTGAAATTCAAAACGACCATCAGAGTGGGGAAGAGAGGGGATTTTAGTGGCTTTGAACGTAGCATGGTTGTTGGTGCCAGACGGGCTGGTCTGAGTATTTCAAACACTGCTGATCTACTGGGATTTTCACACACAACCATCTCTCTGGTTTACAGAGAATGCTCTGAAAATGAGAAAATATCCCGTCCAGAGTGGCAGATGTGGAGGAAAGTTATATATGGTAAAAGGAATGCGCTGCTATGGGAAATCAGTGCAATATGAGAACTACCGTAAGTAATATAGGGGGAACTGCTGCTACCACCAAACAAGTACTCAAACACTTGAAAATGCTAAATATTATTTAAAAAAAGTGGTGCACAGTTCTAAAAAAAACAATAAACACTCTCCTAAATGATCCTATTGCTAAGTGCAACAAATTTAAATAATCAAAAACATAATAAGGTAAAAAAAAAATATTGCTTCAATAATATGCTATCCGTGATAAAGGTGGTCATTACAAAATAATAAATCAAAAAAACAGCATAAGTCCTTCTCTCCTAAGTGCTTGAAAAATAACACTTATACGATGTTCATAAGTCCACTGTGATAAGGTGCTCTTATCAACAAACAACACAATCCTTGCTCCCCAGTGCTTGAAAATTGTGATTGGTCGCTTCAAATTCCAGCCACCATCTAAACAACTCTGGGTGCACTACACTCTCACCTTCAGGCTATGACCTATAGGGCCACAATCATGGTTTGGGTAATCACTAGTTTCAGTCCACTGTATGGTCCTCTTTCTCTGGTGGATTGAACTATCTCCGCAATAGTGCTTAAATAAACAGAGAATATCTCATGCAGTATATTAAAAAACGTCTTGGTTTATTTAAAAAAATCATCATTCAACTCACATTGTAAACATCTTTTGCATTTGCATAAAATTGGAATCAAATCTGTGGTAAAATCAGCTCAAGCTCACTGTATTCTGGATCACGGAGACACAGGAAATTACATCACAGGCTCCTCCCAACACGTTCCATTAATAGTCACGTGACTTGTTCAGGGATCCAGGGACGGTTCAGGCTGGCGGTGATGGTGCAATGGTGTGGGGGATATTTTCTTGGCACACTTTAGGCTCCTTCATACCAATTGATTATCATTTAAACACCACAGCCTACCTGAGTAGTGTTGCTGACCATGTCAAAATGTTCAAATCATCTATCCACTGGTTTCTTAAACATGACAATGAGTTCACTGTACTCCAATGGCCTCCACAGTCACCAGATCTTAATCCAATAGAGCACCTTTGGGATATGGTGGAATGGGAGATTCACATCATGGATGTGCAGCCAACAAATCTGCAGCAATTGCGTGATGCTATCAGAATTAGAAATAGACTTGAAAAACTTAAATAAATAAAACAGAATATTGGCATGCATTAAAAAGGGATTAACTCCAGAGATAAAACAATAATTCTCCCGCTCTACAAGACTCGGGTCCGGCCGCACCTGGAGTATGCTCTGGGCACCAGTCCTCAGGAAGGATATGCTGGAACTGGAAAGAGTCCAAAAAAGGGCAATTAAGCTGATAAAGGGTCTGGAAGACAATAGTTATGATGAAAGATTACGAGCACTGAACTTATTCTCTCTGGAGAAGAGACACTTGAGAGGGAAATGTGATTTCAATGTACAAATATCATGCTGGTGACCCCACAATAGGGATAAAACTTTTCCACGAAAGGGAATTTAATAAGATACGCGGCTATTCATTAAAATTAGAAGAAAAGCAGTTTAACCTTAACCACTTAAAGCGGAGGTCCACCCTAAAGTGGACCTCCGCTCATCGGAACCCTCCCCCCCTCCGGCGCCACAATTGGCACCTTTCAGGGGGGAGGGGGGTGCAGATACCTGTACAGTACAGGTATTCTGCACCCACTTCCGGGATAGCTCTCTGCGGAAAGGGGCGTAGATTACGCCCCTTTCCGCAAGTGCCCCGCTGCCTGCTGGGAAACACACAGATCCCAGAGGCAGCGCAGTAGGGAACCGGGAAATTAAGCCGAATGGCTCCATTTCCTGATTCCCATACCCAAGATGGCGGCGGCAGCACCTTACAGATGATCTAGAGATCGGCTTCGGGTGCCGACATCACGGGCGCGCTGGACAGGTAAGTGCCACTATTTTAAAAGTCAGCAGCTGCAGTATTTGTAGCTGCTGGCTTTTAAAAAAAAAAAAAAAAACGCTGAGTCCCGGTGGACTCCCGCTTTAAAGAGGAAGTAAACCCTTCCAAACAACTTGGACCTATAGGTAAGCCTAGATTAAGGCTTACCTGTAGGTCCAAGCAATATCTCCTAAACCTATATGGTTTAGGAGATATTTGCCCGAAAATGGGCACCGCTGTCTACGGCGCATGCGCCGTAGACAGCGGCGCGCAGGCGCACTAAATGCGGCAAATCCAAGAATGGATTTGCCAAATTTGTCGACTCCCGTGCGCATGCGCGGGAGTGACGTCATCGCGGCTTCGCCGTATAGCAGCGGCGGAGCTGCGAGACGCGACTCCCGTGCGCATGCGCGGGAGTGACGTCATCGCGGTTGCGCCGCTGTGATTCGTCGGAGCTGCGAGATGCCACAAGCAACATGGATGCGGCGGACTACAGGGGACAGCGGCGACTTCGCTGGCTCCTGTGTCAGGTAAGTGACACATAATGAGCTACTATGCGATGCATAGTAGTCCATTATGCTTTACCTTTGCAGGGAAAAAAAGAGGAAGTAAACCCATCAGGGTTTACTTCCTCTTTAAGGACCAGGCCTCTTTTTCAGACTTGGTGTTTACATGTTTAAAACAGTTTTTTTTTGCTAGAAAATTACTTAGAACCCCCAAACATTTTATATTGTTTTTTTTCTAACACCCTAGAGAATAAAATGGCGGTCATTGAAATACTTTTTCTTACACCGTATTTGCGCAGCGGTCTTACAAGCGCACTTTTTTGGGAAAAAATTAACTTTTTTGAATAAAAAAATAAGACAACAGTAAAATTAGCCCAATTTTTTTTATATTGTGAAAGATAATGGTACGCCGAGTAAATTGATACCCAACATGTCATGCTTCAAAATTGCGCCCGCTCGTGGAATGGCATCAAACTTTTAGCCTCAAAAATCTCCATAAGCGACATTTAAAAAATTGTACAGGTTGCATTTTTTGCGTTACAGAGAAGGTCTAGGGCTAGAATTATTGCTCTCGCTCTACCGATCGCGGCGATACCTCACATGTGTAGTTCGACCACCGTTTTCATATGCGGGCGCTACTCACGTATGCGCTCGCTTCTGTGCGCAAGCTCGTCGTGATGGGGTGTTTTTAAAAATTTTTATTTATTTTTTCTTATTTATTTTAATTGATTTTATTTATTTTTACACTGTTTAAAAAAAAAAAAAATGGATCACTTTTATTCCTATTACAAGGAATGTAAACATCCCTTGTAATAGAAAAAAGCATGACAGGTCCTCTTAAATATGAGATCTGGGGTCAAAAAGTCCTCAGATCTCATATTTGGGCTAAAATGCAAAAAAAAAAAAAAAAAATAAAAAGAAAGAAAATCTGACATTTAAAAAAATATACCTTTAAGAGGTATGGGTGGAAGTGACGTTTTGACGTTGCTTCCGCCCTCCTATGGTATAGAGACGAGTGGGGGCCATCTTAGCCTCACTTGTCTCTATGCCCAGCTAGGAAGAGGACCCGATCGCCTCCACCGCTACCGACGGCTCCGGTAAGCGGCGGAAGGTGCGGGAGGGCGGCGGAAGGGGGGGTGGCACCTCTCCCGCCGCCGATAGCGGTGATCTCGCGGCGAATCCGCCGCGGAGACCACCGTTATCGTACAGCCGACCGCCGCCTAAAGAGATGGATATCTCGGTTGTGGCAGCAGCTGCTGCCGTTACCGAGATATCCCTCTTCAAAAATAGGACATACATCGTCGTGCGGCGGTCGGCAAGTGGTTAAACTGCATAGAGGGTTCTTTACTGTTAGAGTGGTAAGGATGTGGAATTCTCTTCTACAGGCAGTGGTATCAGCGGGGAGCATCAAACGATTAGAAAAGCAACCTGAACGACCGAAACATACAGGAATATACAATGTAATACTGATCTATAATCACACAGATAGGATGGGCTTATGTCTTTTTTCAACCTTGCTTACTATGTAACTATAACTATGTCAATATGGACCAAAACTTCTGAGCAAAGTTTCCAACACCCTGTTGAATCTATGCCATGAAGAATTAAGGCAGTTCTGAAGGAAGAAGGGGGTCCAACCCACTACTAGCAAGTGTAATTACCGTATATACTCGAGTATAAGCCGAGATTTTCAGCCTCTTTTTTGAGGCTGAAAGTGCCCCCTCGGCTTATACTCGAGTCGCCGCTGTCTGACTGCTCGATCAGCGTATCGAGCAGACAGACGGCGGACATTAATTTTCAAAAGCCGCGCCTCCTTCTCCGCCTCCGCCTGTGATAGGCGGAACACTGAATTTCCCAGCAGTCAGTGTTCCGCCTATCACGGACATCCGCTCATTCTCATACTACGGACGAGTATGAGAGGATGTCTGTGATAGGCGGAACACAGGCTGCTGGGAAATTGAGTGTTCCGCCTATCACAGGCGGAGGCGGAATTTTGAATTGTAGAATGGCCGCCGAGAAGAGCGGCGATCCATCGGCACGGGACGGAGGAGGCACGGCACGGCACGGGACGGAGGAGACACGGGACGGAGGAGGCACGGCACGGGGGAGGCACGGCACGGGACGGAGGAGGCTCGGGACGACGGCGGCTCGGGACGGAGGCTTGGGACACAGGTAGGCTGGACACACACACAAGGCTGCACGGACACACACACACACACACACACACACACACACACACACACACACACACACACACACACACACACAGGGATGGATGGATGGATGGATACACACACACACACACACACACACACACACACACACACACACACACAGGGATGGATGGATGGATGGATGGATACACACACACACACACACACACACAGGGATGGATGGATGGATGGATGGATGGATACACACACACAGGGATGGATGGATGGATGGACACACACACAGGGATGGATGGACGGACACACACACAGGGATGGACGGACACACAGGGATGGACAGCCATGTCTCACCCTCGGCTTATACACGAGTCAATAAGTTTTCCAGTTTTTTGGGGGTAAATTGGGGGCCTCGGCTTATACTCGGGTCGGCCTATACTCGAGTATATACGGTAATATAGTGGCCGGTGAATGTATATGTTGCAGTTTGCAAGTGGTTTACCGGGATAATGGCTGAAGCTATCAGCCATAACCCCATATTTTTTTTTTTTTTAGCTGGTGATTGGCTTTTTCATGAAAGTGGTGAGAGCAGCTAATTAGCTGCTGGATCACTTTCTAAAGCAGCGGGGGGGCTTAGCATTCAAACCAGCGAGCCCAAGGAAGGATCCGATGGTTCACCCGGCTGGCCATAGAGTTGAACAGAGACCAGAACGTCTTTGATCATCTCTATGAAGATGAAGGGGGGGGGGGATTCCCCCAGAGGACATGCTGAGGGCCTACATTACGGTGATCTCTAAGGAGGGCAAGGACCCACTAAATTGCCAAAACTGTAGGCCAATAGCTCTCCTAAATGTGGATCTAAAAATTTTCACCAAAGTCCTCTCGATATGCTTAATGGGGCTGATTCCTCAATTAGTCCACTCTGACCAAGTGGGTTTTGTACCCACAAGGGGGGCACATGGCAACACTACAAAGGCGATTAACTTGATTCATGTCGCTTGGACACGGGGGACCCCTGTGTTGCTCTTCTCAACCGACGCCGAAAAGGCGTTTGACAGGGGGAATTGGCTCTTCCCGATGGAGACCCTTCGATGTGTGGGGCTAGGCCAACTAATGATGAATTTGATACAATTTACTCTCGCCAGTTGGCCCAAGTGAAGGTGAATGGTCACCTCTCCTCATCCTTCGGGGTTGTCAATGGGATGAGACAGAGGTGCCCCCTGTCCCTCTTGATATTTATCCTGACCCTCGAACCCTTTCTTCGCTCAATTAGGGACAATATCATGGGCCTTCCCCTGGATGATTCGTTGTCCCCAAAAATTGCGGCGTTTGCTGACGACCTTGTATTCTTTATGACTAACCCCCTTGTGTCTATCCCAAACCTACTATTGGAATTGAAGAATTATGGGGCACTTTCTTTTTTCAAAATCAACTACTAGAAATCAGAGGCGTTGAACATCTCTAATGCCAGCCTCTCTGGCTATGTTACTTCGGCAGATTTCCCTTTTAAATGAACAGTGCGTCAAATACCTGGGCATCCTTTTACCGAATAAAACAGAGGACGTTTTCCCTCTCAATTTTCCTCCCCTTTTGACGGCCATTAAAAAAGACCTTCAGTCTTGTAGCACGGACTGTTCTCATTGTTTGGTCGCTGTGGCATAGTAAAAATGAATATTATGCCTCCGCTGTTATACCATCCACAGGCCCGTCCCCAAGTACCTTTCTTAGGGTGGTGAACCATACTCTGCTCATATTCCTCTGGGCCCAGAAACCCCCACGGCTAGCTCAGTCAATTTTGAGATCACCATATTTGTTGGGTGGTATGGCTTTAACAAAAGTCAACCTTTACCACATAGCTTTCCATCTGACTCAAATCCTGGACTGGTGTCGCCATGGCCCTTTGAAACAGTGGGTTCAAGTGGAGCAGCTACTGGCTGGGGCGCAGTTGGATTCGGTACCCTGGTGCCAGACGAACCTGCCATGCAAGGTCTTAGACCATCCCACTGTGGGAGAGACGCGACGGGTTGCCCAAAAAGCCTTTCACAATTTTTCCGTAGCGCCCATGCCCTTGCCGCTTACCCCTGTTGACGGAAACTTGGCCTTCAGTCCAGGACTCAGTGACCCTAGATTTCATGATCTGAAAGGGGTCGGAAGATCCCAGGTCCGCCACTTACTCATAAACAGACAATGGATGAAAAGGCAACATATCATGGACAACCCATCTTTGGCAGGTCTGTCCTTTTGGCAAAAACTAGTAAGCCCATTTAATTGGCTCTCTACATCCCCCAGAGCCCTTAAGGAGGAGCCTTACTCCCTTTGAGTTATTGAGCCTGGAACAGTCCCCTATGCGTCATGCAGTCTCTCAGACCTATCAATTGCTAATGTCACCTCCCCGGGATTTCAGACCTGCCTATATATCCAAGTGGGAGCAAGAACTGGGACTTCGATTCACAGAGCAGCAAGTGGAGAGACTTCTTCTCTTCTCTTGCAAAACTTCTGTTTGTGCGAACCACCAGGAGGCGGAAAAAAAGATGTTGACCCAGTGAGGATCCATAGTATGTTCCCTCAGATTTATGCTGGAGGTGTGGGGAAGAACCCGGTTCTCTTCTCCACATCTTCTGGTCCTGTTGTCCCATGCTTCTCTATTGGACCGAGGTTGACCGCATTGTCTAGAAGTTTACGGACCGGAAGTTGCCTTGCACCACCACGAGATTCCAAGCAAGATCTATAAGAGATCCATCTTAGCTCTCCTGCTCACAGCAGCATTGCACTGTTTTGAAAGCAGACAAAGCTGGCCGTCTGGTTGAAAAGAGAAGCCAATATTAATGCAATGGAGGACCTGATGGCCATGAAAAGGGGCCTCCGTGAGAAGTTCCTCAAGAAATAGTTTTATTGCCACGAGTTTGTTTACTCAGAGGAGCATGTAGAGCTGGTGACTCAACTCCCCTGGGAGTTGGGACACACGAGTAGGATCCCCAGACATGGATGGAGGGATTGGCTGGTGCCCCCCCCCCCCCACACTTCTTATTTGCTGCTTAGCCTTAGGGTCATACTTAATCTTTCTACATTTTGAATAAAATGGCGTAAACCGTCAAAAATTGTGCAGGTTGCACAGACTTCCTAGACCTTGAAGCTTACTTTCTAGTCTGCAATTATATGTTAATACCACTAACATCATTGTGCTGTTTGTACATGTGTTTTTTGTGCGTGTGGAGGTGTTTCACTGTATGTGCATCAAGGTTGAGGTTTCTGTATTACATTATGCCTCTTCTAAATAAAGAATTGAAGAAAAAAAGAAAAAGAAAAATTAAAAAGGATCACTGACACCGTACACTCCCCCTTCCTCCCCCCATTATAAAAGAAAATAAATAAATTGTAAAAAATGATTAAAAAAAAAACTTTTTTAACTGACACAAGCCACTGTGACAAAAAAAAAAAAAGTATTGGTAATTGGTATCAATGACTACTTGAAAAAAGTATCAGTACTTGTATTCAGTCTTAAAAAAGTGGCATCGGTGCAATCCTACTTGTATATACCATAGTATATACCATCTGACAAAAAGATCTAAGAACACTGAAGCAGCAGACTTTGTGAAAATTAATATTTATGTCATTCTCCAAACTTTTGGCCACAGCTGTAGATAGAAGTAGTATTTGCCTGTTAACTAGATGCCGACCGCCGGCTGTCAATTGACGGCCAGGCGGCGCACCTATTGTGGCGGGAGGCCGTCATATGACGGCCTCCCGTTTAAACAGGGAATGCGCGCGACCGTGCGCGCGCATCCCTGTTTCTTCGGTGGCGGCGTGTCACGGAGACACCGCTCGCCACCGAAGGGGGTGAACAGCCATTCGTTATGGCTGTTTACCACGTGATCGGCCGTGATGAAGTCACGGGCGATCACAGATGGTCACACCCCGAACGTGCACGGCGCATGCTCGCGATCGCGCTGCGCGTGCACGTCGGTGGCGGCGTGTTCCCCGGGAACACTGCTCGTCACCGACGCTGGTAAACAGCCATTGGCCGGCTGTTTACCCATGTGATCGGCTGTGATCCTTTCACAGCTGATCACTAAAATGTAAACAAACCGCAGTAACGGGATGTTACCGGGTTCTCCTCCTCACACGCCGATCGTGTGTGAGGAGGAGATTGCGGTAACATCTCGTTACCACATACAGTGTACACCAATCATACTGATTGCCCCCCCCCAATAAAGAGGACCTGTCACCACCCCTCATAGTACCTGTCAATCACAGTCCTTCAGAGTACCTGTCCCAGCCCATCAGAGTACCCGAGTACCTGTCCCGGCCCATCAGAGTACCCGAGTACCTGTCCCGGCCCATCAGAGTACCCGAGTACCTGTCCCGGCCCATCAGGGTACCCGAGTACCTGTCATGGCACATCAGGGTACCCGAGTACCTGTCACGGCCCATCAGGGTACCCCAGTACCTGTCACGGCCCATCAGGGTACCCCAGTACCTGTCACGGCCCATCAGGGTACCCCAGTACCTGTCACGGCCCATCAGGGTACCCCAGTACCTGTCACGGCCCATCAGGGTACCCCAGTACCTGTCACGGCCCATCAGGGTACCCGAGTACCTTTCACGGCCCATCAGGGTACCCGAGTACCTGTCACAGTCCATTAGAGTACCGAGTACCTGTCACAGCCCATCTGAGTACCCGAGTACCTGTCACAGTCCATCAGGGTACCCGAGTACCTGTCACAGTCCATTAGAGTACCGAGTACCTGTCACAGTCCATCAGGGTACCCGAGTACCTATCACAGCCCATCTGAGTACCCGAGTACCTGTTCCAGTCCATCTGAGTACCCGAGTACCTGTTCCAGTCCATCTGAGTACCCAAGTACCTGTCACAGTCCATCTGAGTACCCGAGTACCTGTCACAGTCCATATGAGTACCTGTCACCGCCCTTCAGAGTACCCAAATACCAGTCACCAAACCATCAGAGTACCTGAGTACTTGTCACCAGGCCATCAGAGTACCCGAGTACCTGTCACCAGGCCATCAGAGTTCCCGAGTACCTGTCACCAGGCCATCAGAGTACCCGAGTACCTGTCACCAGGCCATCAGAGTACCCGAGTACCTGTCACCAGGCCATCAGAGTACCCGAGTACCTGTCACCAGGCCATCAGAGTACCCAAGTACCTATCTCCAGCCCATCAGAGTACCCGAGTACCTATTTGCAGCCCATGTCTCATAGAATATACGTTGAGGTGTTTGCTTTCCAAAATGGGGTCATTTTGTGGGTAATTTCACTGTCCTGGTGCTCCAGGACCTACAAAAATGTGATGGGTAGGAATGAAATGAGATGTGTCATTTATGCTCCTAGAACGCCTGAACGTACTACTTCAATGTTCGGCCTCTCTATGTGGCCAGGCTGTGTAAAAGTCCTACATATGTGGTATCGCCATACTCGGGAGGAGTAGCAGAATGTATTTTGGGGTGTAATTTTTGCTATATACATGCTATGTGTTAGAAATATCTTATAAATTGACAATTTTGTGTAAAAAAAAATGCGTTTGAATTTTTTTCCACATATTCCAAAAACTTCTGGAAAAAAACGAACCGTTCAAAAGACTCATTATGCCTCACAGATTATACGTTGGGGTGTTTGCTTTCCAAAATGGGGTCATTTTTTGGGAAATTCCATTGTCCTGGTACTCCAGGGCCTTCAAAAGTGGAATAGGTGGTTGAGAAATGAGATGCGTAATTTTTGCTCGTAGAACGTCTGAAGGTACTACATCAATGTTAGTGCTCGGTATGTGGCCAGGCTGTGTAAAAGTCTCACACACGTGGTATCGCCGTACTCAGGAAGAGTAGCAGAATGTATTTTGGGGTGTAATTTGTTGTATGCATAAGCTATGTGTGAGAAATAACCTGATAATATGACAATTTAGTAAAAAAAAATAAAAAAAATCTTCATTTTGCAAAGAATTGTGGGAAAAAATGACAACTTAAAAAAACTCACCATGCTACTTACTAAATACCTTGGGATGTCTACTTTGTAAAAAGGGGTCATTTGGGGGGTATTTGTACTTTCCTGACTTGTTAGTGTCTCAAGAAATGAGATACACCTGATGTACTGAAGGCCTGATCAGAAGTGATCAATGTGTGTGAGTTTATGTTAATAGCACATGGTATACCCATATATGTTGTGATCATTAAGATAACCATCTTTTTTTTAAATGATGCTCCCCGCTGATACCACTGCTTGTGGAAGAGAATGCCACATCCTTACCGCTCTGACAATAAAGAACCCTCTTCGCAGTTTAAGGTTAAACCTTTTCTCTTCTAATTTTAGTGAATGGCCCGCGTGTCTTTTTAAATTACCTTTCAATGAAAAGTTTTTTTCCCTATGCTAGGGTCACCAGTAAGATACTTGTACATTGATATATGCCCTCTCAAGAGTCTCCTCTCTGCTCGCTCATGTCACTACAAAATAATAAGAGTACTCTGCTGGAGGCCTGGGGGGGGGGGGGGGGTACGGTGCAGGATGGACTCTTTTCTGTACGCATTGCTATAACAATCTTACAAAGAAAGCATAAGAAGAATGAAAGGAATGCTGTCATTTACATAACTCACTCCCTGATCCCAGCGCTTGGCTGAGTCTGCTAACATAATAATTGGGGTTGTTAGGTTTGCTTTGGGAACTTTGCAAATCCCATTTCCTGCCAGTTTTCAGCCGGCCCAACAGATTTTATTTCAATATACAAAAAAATGTCCAGCAGATACTGTACCTCCTTTGTCATTCTCTTGCAAAATGTCTGTCTATATATAGTCAGCCTGATTTTTTTTTTTTTACATAAATGTCATACTTACCTGCTCTGTGCAGTGGTTTTGCACAGAGCAGCTCTGACCCTCTTCTTCTCAGGTCCACCTCTGGCACTCCAGGCCTGGCTGTAATTGAAAGCAGTGGGAGCCAATGGCTACAGTTGTTGTGTCTTAGCCAATGAGGAGGCAGAGGCCCCGAGAGAGCTTCTGCTCTCGTGTACATTTCTGGATCGGGCTTGAGTATAAGGGGAGAGCTACACACTGAAGGTTTTTTTACCTTAAAGTGTTACTAAACCCACAAGTAAAATCAGTCTGTATATGCAGTAAAGCATGCTTGTTATACTCACTGTGGAACGTAAGGGGTAAATCCTTTGCATTGTGTAAAAAAGCTGTTTGATCATGTCTTCTCTGATCCTACCCTTCTTTTACTGTACCCAATCCATCTGCTGATAGCACAGAGCCCTAGGGGGCACTCTACACATGCTCAGTTTGGTGTGTATTGCTAGAGGTTTTTTTTTTCTTGGGAGGGTGCATGTGATCAGCACAGGGCCAATCAGCACTGTCTAGACAGAGGGTCAGGGGTCCTGCATCCTCATAGGCTAGAGGAGAATGAAAACTGCTCCTACAAACTTTAACCAGTGCTAGGCCAGAAACTGATAGAAGTCACAACACTGCTATATACTGCTGATGAGAAAGGGTATTTAGCAGTTTACGGTATATTTCCTAAGATAATTGCATTTCCATGTACTGTGGGAGACCAGATATAGTGAATGCAGGGGTCTGGGTTTAGTAACACTACAATGCAGAGATTGCATTTGGGTAAAAAACCTTCAGCCTTCAGAACCAATTTAAACCTGAACACTAGCTATTATTTTAATCACATGGTTACATTGGTCCAGCGTGAATCAATGTAATTATGTATATATCATACCCAAGCAATTGCTGTAGTATTGCTTCCTTTATTGAAACAGAAGCAACAGTGCTGCTACCCATACAACATATAGTTGAAAGAGCTCCTGGGTGCCCGATCCACAGCCATTTCACTATATATTTAAAAGAAAGAAAAAGGAGATCATCCGCACACCAATAGCTGCTCTTAAAAAACAGTATTGCTTCCTTTGTGTGAAATCCCTGGCGCTCTTGCCAGTCCCTCTGCTTTCCTATTAAAACTGACCACACTAAGCACGAGAGCACACAGTGGTCAGTTCCCTAGCTGTGCTGTACTCAAATGATCAGACTTGTCCTAAACACAGCCCTCCTGCAGAGCCATTCACTGGGAAGACCAGCGTGCTACTGTTTCTCCTCCAGCTCTTATGCAGCTGAAAACAGAGAATGTGATCACTTATAAAAAAGAAAAACATTTTTGCGTTATAGCTATACAGAAATATTTTGCCTTGATTTCCATTTTTATCGTTTCGTATTAGTCATCAGCCCATTCATGTGTGTTGCAGTAAAACCTGCATGTTACTGCAGCACATGGTAACATACCTTTCATCAATTCTGAATGGCACCCAAATACACCCCCACAGTACATATGCATGGGCAGCAAAAAAGCTTTTTTTTTTTTGGTGTGTTGCAGTCTATTCACACCTTGTTGTACAAAAAAAAAAAAAAAATATCTCAGAATGGGGATGGGAGAAGCAGCACAAGACACCAATCAGTTGTGCCGCAATGCAAGAAGCATGCTGACAGTAGTTGTGAGTAGAGAGAGTGAGAGAGATGAGCTCACCTCTCTAATACTTTTCCTTTCACTGCACAGTCACAAGCTGGGAAAGATCCTGTGTAAGTGTCCAGAGAGTATTATACTGAATCAGAATGGTCATACAATATTTATCCAGATTTGCAATCATCTTCGACCCGGGCTTTTCTGTGCATGTTTTTCGGTAGGTAAAGAGGCAACAATGCAGCCTAATCTTTCTGACAAGGTTTTCACCCATGTTAATGAATGGAGAGTCCAATAAAGAGAAAGTCTGAGGTCATTCATGGCAATAAGACAATTTTGCTTAAACTTACCCTCTGTTACTATTACAGAGATACTCATACCTACCCCACTACATGATCGTTTCTTCATTTCTCTTCTTCAGATAGGCAAGTGTTTCTTCCTTTAACCCACGGGACACTTCAATAAATGTCCATATCAATTTGCTAGCACACATGACAAAACTGTAAAGGCCTTGTATCGTTTTATTGCTCATTGATGTGTCAATTTGTATAAAATTACAATCTGAAAGGTCCTGGAATGGTATGTTGGTTTAATTAAACACAAAGAAAAATGCATCACCTGCACAGAGTAATGGTAGCCATCATGTGATCTGGGATATGTTTCAAAAGAATATGTTCTGACTGATGTACGGGTTCCAGCAGATTCAAGTGTGGATGTGATTGCACAGATACATTGTCCATGGAGTCCACTGTTGCAAGTCCATGTAACTTCACATATACATTGGCCATGCTGTTCATTAATAAAAGTGTATATTACTGGGCCAGATTTACACCGTTGTGTTTGCAATAGCATGTAAACTCAACAAACAGTAAAATAATTGTGTGTGTATATATACCTATACATACACACACACTATATGTGTGTGTGTATATATATATATATATATATATATATATATATATATATATATATATATATACACCCCCTTTATATTTAAAGAGTCAAAAGGGCAAAGTGACAGTGTGTCTGCAAAGTGCCCCTCTATGCTCACCTTACCCTTGCCCAAATACTACTCCTTCCAGTGTCACAGCCAACAACACTATTAAGTGCTTCCAGATATGGGGAAGTACGTGACCTCACAGTTCCTGGATCAGCTAATCACTAGCACTGGTGATTTTAGTGTCTGCTCCTATGGAGGTAGGAGACCAGACAAGACGAGTATATGGGGGTCAGGGAGGCACTTTGCAGAGACTCTGTCAACTTGTCCTACATGGGAAAGGTATTGGTGCTTTTAATGCCCCCCCCCCCAAAGCACATATACAGTCAAATAAATACGGCTGCACTACAGCGTACCACAACACATACATTTGAATACTTTATGTATTGTGGTGCACAGAGTTGATAAATATGAGAATATGAATGGACCCATGCACAGATGCATTTTTCTATGCAGTCCATTAAAGCAAGTGTGAATGATCGTACAGGTGCTCAGATCAACCAGCAATGTTTCTAATGGTAGCATCTTACCCACTCCACAGTCCAGGGCTGTCCCCCCTCCTTTACTTATCCCCTTGTCTGTAAGCCCAGAGCATCGAGGACCTGCTCCTTGGGGATGCATGATCCAGTCACCCCAGGCTCACAGCAAAACATTGCATGAAAATACCAGCAGTTCCACATCAATGGCTGGCACCGACTTCTAAAGCATTGGTAATAAGAGGTCCTCTGCCATGACTGAACTAAAATATACCACACTGTGTGAAGAGATTAAAAAAAATATATATTAAATCCAGGGGATTAAAGGGGGGGGGTAGGGGATAAAGCTTTAAAGATTCATATACTCTGGTGGAAAACTGGAGTAATCAAAGCATTATTTTTTGAATGCTTAGAGCAGGAAGAGAATATTGTGCTATGTAGCTAAACATTGACAGGAGTTGGGTGAACCAATACCTATACATTTCACTGCAACAATATTAAATATGGACTGCTATGTCTTCTGCATCGGCCACAAATATTACTGACAGCATAGGGAGGAATGCACAGCTTCCAAATACACTTCAGATAGCCATTGTGTACAGACCAGAAGGTCCCAACATCCTGCAGTAGAAAAAAAAAAAAAAAAAAAAGGCGACACTGCAGTAATTCACAATGCTAAATTCTAATAAAGAAAGGAAAGCAATGCCCACTGTGAATTCAGATGAAATTGGTGACAATGAGTTCTTCACATGTGACCACACATTTTAAGTTCCTCAAATATTCAGCTCACAAATTAGCTCCTTCCACTGAATGCAGGTGATCACATGACTAAACTAAGTTTTCATTTACAGAGCTCTTGTAATACCATGAACCATAGGAGGATGAGAAATAAACGTCACATATAAAAACAATATGCCTTTTAGACTGGTGACTGGACCTCTATCCAGGCTGTATATGTACAGCAGCTTGTTCCAGCTGGGGGCTCAGACTGCATGTAAGTGTGCCAAGATCCCACAAGGAGGTAGAAAAGGCCGGGTCACGTATACATGGCACCATGCAGGTACTCTAGCCTGTGTTCCTTCTGCTTCCTTCTTGCCTGTAAGACATAATCAAGGGAGAAAAAAAAAAATGTATAACAGTTTAAAGGATATCTAAGGCCAAGAACAAAAATGTAATATGTATTGCAGCTTACCGGTCCTTACATGTGGTGGTGCATTAGTTTTAACTTTTCAAGCTTAGAACATTTTCAGCAAGTCCAGAAAATAGCTATTGATCTTGCCAGAAATGCTGTGTCCTTCCCTCCAACTATGTTCTGCAATACCAAAAAATATTTCATCCACATTTAATGAAGATGTAGATTGGAAGATGCATCTGTAATTGGAAACCATAAAAGCAGCCTAGAATGACAACCATGGTTTCCTTTCATAGATACAGTAAGTGAGTGAGCGTAGCCACCCAGGGACAAGTAAAGTGTTTTTTCAGGCTTTTTTCTTGGTGATCCTGTGAAAAAGAAAAACAAATGCATTCACCACATCTATAGACTGGTAAGCTGCAATATAACATTTTTGTTTCAGAGTTTTGATACACTTTTTAAAGCTGAAACTTTTAAATTCTGTTTTAGCTAAAGTAGGGTTAAAGCTACTTTTAGGGTTTATTTGCCGTGTTCCTGCTGGGGACAAAACACATACAGAAGTTAAGTGGTTAGTACTTATGGGTTTCCTCCAGGTACTCTGGTTTCCTCCCACAATACAAAAACATGTTGGTAGGTTAAAGCGGAGTTCCACCCAAAAAAGTGTAACTTCCGCTTTAAAGTGGGGTGCCCCCTAAAAAAAAAAAAGTCAGCAGCTACAAATACTGCAGCTGCTGACTTTTAATAATCAGACACTTACCTGTCCCAGGGTCCAGTGATGAGGGAGAATGAAGCCCCCCCCCCCCCTTGTTCCCTGCTTCTCTCCTGGCGCTGGCATTCTTACTGTGGGCACCCGGCTGTGAAACACCCACTGTGCAGGTGCGAGTGTCGCAGCCTGCCATGATACGCCGCACAGTCATCTGGGACACGTGACAGGTCCCAGATGACTGTGCGACACCAAGGGGAGGTGTTGTCACCAGTCCAGACACTGAAGGAGGCAGACTACGAGGGACCTCCTAGCAACAGGCATTTAGAGCTGAGTAAAAAATTTTTTTTCCAATTATTTATTTTTTTATGAATTTTAACCACTTGAGACCCGCGCTATAGCCGAATGACGGCTACAGCGTGGATCTCCTTTGCCGGGACTACATCTATTGACGTTGTACCGTGCACGAGCGGCCTGCGCGCCCCCTGAGGGGCGCGCTCTGTGATCGGCGAGCCTATGAGACTCGCCTGATCACTGATCCGAGCAAGGGGGTCGATCCTGACCCCTTATCACGTGATCAGCTGTCAGCCAATGACAGCTGATCATGTGATACAACGGAGCCGGTAATCGGCCATTATTCCTCCTCACGCTGACAGCGCGAGGAGAAAAAAAAGCCGATCACATCAGTCCCGATCACGGCCAGCCCTGCCAGTGCCCACCTACCCCCTGCCAGTGCCCACCTGCCCCCTGCCAGTGCCACATGAATAAAAAATGTCCCCCCCTGTCAGCGCCACCCAGCAGTGCCCACAGTGCCACCCAGCAGTGCCCACAATCTGCCTCAACAAAGGTGCTGCACCCAGTGCCACCCACAGTGCCCATCAGTGTCATCTACCAGTGCCACTTATCAGTGCCCAGCAGTGGTACCTATCAGTGCCCCTTAGTGCCACCCATACGTGCCATCTTATCTGTGCCCATCTTTGTCCATCAGTGCCACCTTAACTATGCCTACCAGTGCCGCCTCATCAGCGCACTTCAATGAAGGAGAAAAATGACTTGTTTGCAAAATTTTATAATAAACTATTAAACATGATTTTGTTTTGCATCTTTTTTTGTTTGTTTAGCAAAAAATAAAACTCCCAGCTGTGATAAAATACCACCAAAAGAAAGCTCTATTTGTGGGGAAAAAAATGATAAAAATTTCATTTGGGTACAGTGTTGTATACCCGCGCAATTGTCATTCAAAGTGCATCAGTGCTGAAAGCTGAAAATTGGTCTGGGCATGAGGGGGGTTTGCCCAGTAAGCAAGTGGTTAAGCAATTTTTTTTTTTTTTTTTTGGTGGCAACACCATTTTAAGCACTCCTCGCCCTCTGACATGCCACATTTGGCATGTCATTTTTATTTTTTTTTGGGGGGGGGGGGGGGGGGGGGCGTTTCCTGGGACTTCCTGTCCCACTTCCTATCTTCAGCCACCTAGGCGACTCCTCCCGATACCCTAAGCGGCCCCTCTCTGCCAGCAATCTTCTGGGACAAAGAAGATCGGCTGGCCAATAGGAGAGCGCAGCGCGACTCACGCATGCACATCCGGCTGTGAAGCCGTAAGCTGTCATGGCCAGGTGTCCACAGTTACCATGACGGCACTGAGGAGAGGAGGGTGGAGAGGAGCTAGTCTCCGGACGGCCACGTCGCTGGACCATGGGGCAAGTAAGTGTCGGTTTATTAAAAGTCAGCAGCTATGCTTTTTGTAGCTGCTGACTTTTAATAAACTAAAAAACGGGTGGAACTCCACTTTAACTGGCTCCTGTCTAAGTTGGCCCTAGTATGTGTATGTATGAATGTGCGTTATGGACCTTATATTGCAAGCTCCTTGAGGGCAGGGACTGATGTGAATGTACAAATATATGTGTAAAGCGCTGCATACATTGACAGCATTGACAGTACTTGTAATGAATAAAAAAAAAAAAAAAAAAAAATCACATTTGAAATGGGTAAGGCTGCACTGACACCTGAGCGTATAGCTTTCAGGCGTCAAAAAGGTCACCAATGTAAAAAGCAGAAAAACGCCTGTAATCTGCCTAAAAAGAAGCTCATGTTCTTTTGATCTTCAGGTGTCCGAATGCTCAGATGTGAACGGGGCCATTTAAATGAATGCGATTTTTCTTGTTGGGCATTTTCAATCTTTTGAGATGAGCGTTTTCCAAGAGGTTTACAAGCTGAAAACGCTCAGGTGTGAACGGGCCCTTAGGATTGGAACTTTTGAGGTTTGTATTGCTGTCTGAACCTTTCTGTCCCAGTAATACACCTCCATCATTTCTAGTACGAATGTCTCATGGACAAAAAGTCAGGGAATATCTCCCCAATGGGGTCACAGACAGAACTAAAAAAACCTAAGAGGTGGGGGGCGTGGCCTGGAGCGGCATGAGATAGGACGCATGTGAGCTGAGCTACGCCAGCCGCATATCCTGATCACTAATCCTGAGACGCAGACTGCCTTTTTTTTCTCCGTTCTGACCGCTCCGCTGACCGGGCAACCACAGCGCATATGTCACCGACGAAACGGAACAACGCAGCGGCCACCAGACTGTCACAATTCCGACATGATGAAGCAGGCCCCGCAGACCAAGATGCAGGGGGAGGAGGACGCGCGGAGCGCAGACACAACCAGGCTCCTCGATGCTATTACAGCTTGCCAGGAAGCGATTACGAACTGCAAGACCAACCTCACAGCCAGGATTGAAGAGGTAAAAGTAGATATATCGCTGGTTAGGCAAGACTTTCAGAAATTAAGAGAGAGGGTTACTGAAGTTGAAACCCGCCTGAGTAATGTAGAAGACTCCCGCCCCCCCCCTGCAGATCTCCTCGGAGGCCATGCAGCACCAAGTAAATCAAATCCTTCAGAAGCAGGATGATATTGAGAACAGGATTCGCAGATGTAACCTGCACTTTATAGGCCTGCCTGAAGGGGTGGAGGGCAGAGACCCCCCCGACTTATTTGGAAAAGTTACTTGTGGACACATATGGAAGGGACTCATTCTCCCCCATGTTTGCGGTGGAACGCGCACATAGGCTGTCGGGTAAGCCTCCCCGCACTTTTATTGCCAAGTTACTAAATTTCAGGGATATAGACACCATTCTTCGTCTCAGCAGGGAAAAGGGGAATATCCCTTTTGAAAACAAAACCGTAGCAGTCTTCCCTGATTTTTCCTCTGAAGTCCAGAAAAAACGCAAAAGTTTTATGGAAGTGAAAAGACGCCTGCGCATCAAAAACATAAAGTATGCCATGCTATTTCCTGCTCGCCTACGTGTGGAAGGAACAGATCGGGCCCACTTTTTGGAGGATCCTGAGACAGCTCTGTCGTGGCTGGAGTGCCGGGATGCTGGCAGATGAGTATATGTGCACGAATGCTTTCTGGAACTGCCCCTTCTTTTTCCACCTCCTCACTCTTGACTATGCTTGTTTTCCTGGACTGGGACCCCCGTCTCCCTGCACCTCCTTAATGAGTGCGCAACTGCCTGCCAGTTCTCCTTACTAGGCACATTACTTTCAGGCCCAAAATGCTGAGGTACTGACTGTCCCTATTTTGTTCCATGTGATTTAAACAACCTCCTTGGTATGCACGCATAGCTGGGCCAACCGTGCTGTGATGGGGCACCTGACTGCCTAAGCACATCACTCATTGGATACTACTGACGCCTAAGAGAGTGGTGGCTGAATCCCCCACCCCAAGTGTGCTGGAACTCCTGACTCTGTTTTGGCCTCCCATGCAGGATGGAGATGGGGCTGTTATGGCTACCCTGACTGACATCTTAGATGGAAAGAGTGCCCTGCTTTATACGGGGGCCGGTGTTATCCAATTGCGTATTGCAGCTGAACTCACTAATGTCTGTGTTGAAACTTTAACTTTGTTTTTCCTACTTATTATAGGAATGTATTTTACTGCGCCCTCCTGGCCGGCGGAGGGGGAACAACCAATCAGCAAGCTCACCTTGTTTTGTGAGCACAGTCCTATAGTGTCACATAATACAGCGAAGTTTCGCCCAACATTTTACTATGCACCTCTCGGGTTGGAACAACTGGCATAACACTTTGCTTTTTTCTCCTGCCGCCTCTATGGGTGTTTCCCTATTGCAGTGTTGTTCCTTCCCAAGTTGGAAACTGTTTATGCCCTGTTTTGCAGTTAGGGGTTAATGCCCGCACTAATTGGGGCCAGTGCAGGGCAGGGAGGGGAGATGTACGGTTTTCATGGGGTAAACAAGTGTTTTCTGAGTTTTTCTATGATTGTTTTTTATGGTACAATGTATGTCTGGCAAGGAGGGTGGGGCCCTCTTCCGTTTGGGAGGGGCGGGTTTCGGTTGCTCTGACCTTGCGGGTTGATCTGTCTCCTGGAGTCTCACCACTGACTACTATGCACCCATGGCCGCACTGAAATTTCTTACCTGGAACGTGAGGGGATTGGAGGACCCTATTAAGCGGTCAGCCGTTTTTGGGCAGCTTAAAAAAATGAAGGCAGATGTAGTGGCTTTAGTGGAAACACATGCCGAGGGCCCCATGCTCAGAGCGCTCTGACGTCCTTGGATAGGCTGGGGGTATCACTCGGTACATACTACCCATTCCAGGGGAGTCTCCCTCCTGATTGCCAAACACACGCACTTTGAGCTCCAGGATTCGGTCATCGACCCACTGGGTAGATTTGTATTTATAAAGGCAAAGCTACATGGGGATATGTTTCTTATAATGGCTTTTTATGTACCCCCACCATTCCAATTCAGTGTGCTGTCAGAGGGTTTTAATTATATGGCTCTTCATCCCACTGCTTCGGTGGTGTGGATGGGGGACTTTAATAATGTGCTAGACAGATCCCTAGATAGGATGGCGGACCCCTCTTGGGGCACCCCGAGCCCCCCCTCTAACCAGGTTTGCCAGACTTCTCAAAGATTTCCACCTGGTGGACTCGTGGAGAACTAGGCACCCAACTCAGCGCGTTTTCACATGCTTCTCTGCTACTCACCACTCTATGTCCCGCATAAACCTTATACTCTTCTCCACATCCCTCTTACCTAGACTCACAGATGTGGGCCTATTTCCCAGATCGCTCTCTGACCACTGTCCCTACTGGGCGACGCTCTCCTTACGACATACTCACCCTTTGACGACTTGGCGCCTTAACCCCTTTTGGTTAACTCTCCTCCCCGAAGACAGTGACCTTGAATCGAGCTGGCAGGCTTTTTTTGAGACCAATGAGGGATTGGCCCGACCACATGTAGTCTGAAAGGCTTTTAAACTACATGCAAGAATGACCTTACAGACTCAAATCAACCAGGTAAAGCGGTCCTCTGCTGCAAATATAGCTGAGGCAACATATATTCTTCAGACAATGGAACAGGATTTTATGCGTGACCCCCTCAGCAGAAAAGGCAGATAGCCTTAGACTCTGCTCCAGAACACTGGACCAATTGCTTTATGAAAAATCCAAACAGAAACTGTTCTCTCAGGCAGAGGTCGTTTGAGCATGGTGAGCGAGCGGGGAAACTATTGGCGTATTTAGTTCATGGTGAGGAGAGACCCCCTGTGGTGATCGTCACAGGGTGTACTTGAGACTGATCCTGTACGGGTCACGCAGGTGTTTCGTGACTTCTTTACCTCTCTCTACACCTCTACTGCCTCGGCCGACCCCTCCCTGATGGAATCTTTCTTGAGCAGATTGCAGTTCCCCCAATTGACTGAGGAACAGATCTCAGGACTGGAGGCACCTCTGACTCGGGACGAAATAGCTTCAGCTATTGCTACATTCCCATCATCCAAGGCCCCGGGCTCAGATGGCTTACCGATAGAATTCTACTCTACCTACATAGAACTACTGGCCCCTAAGCTACTTGCAATCTATAACTCTATACTCGAGCACTCCGAACTCCCAGTGACCATGACGGAGGCCACTATAGTGTTAATCCCTAAACCTGGGAAGGACCCACACCTCCTGGAATCTTATCGCCCTATCTCTTTGCTGCAGGTAGATGTCAAGATACTTGCTAAGATTCTTGCCACCCGACTTAAAGTAATCCTCTGGCTGATCCATGCGGATCAAGCAGGATTTATGCCCGGTAGAAATACGTCATTTAACCTCCGGAGGCTATTTATTAACCTCCAGACTTTCCATGATGACCCCGGCTCTAGGATAATAGTTGCCTTGGACACCGCCAAAGCATTTGATTCTGTTGAGTGGAGATACCTATGGACCTGCCTGGCTCAGTTTGGTATAGGGCCTAAATTTATTAGGTGGATCCAATTGCTCTATCAGAATCCGGTGGCTAAGGTCTTGGCGAATAGCTGGCCCTCGGAGCAGTTCCCCCTGTCTAGAGGTACTAGGCAGGGGTGCCCCTTGTCGCCTTTGCTGTATGCTCTGGCGGCAGAGCCATTGGCTATGGCAATACGTGAGCAAGTGGGCATAGTGGGTTTGTGTAGAGGTGGGATAATGGAGGAGAAGATCAGCACCTATGCCGATGATACTCTACTGTACCTAAATTATTCGGAATCAATCACTCCCCCTTGCTTTGGCACTAATAAAAGAATTTGGCAAGTTCTCTGGTCTTAAAATTAACTGGGACAAGTCACAGATTCTACCCCTGGACAGTTTTCCGCCCCCCAGAGACAGGGCCCTGCTTCCCCTACAGAGGGTGGACACTGTTAAATATCTTGGAATCATGACATCCAGATCCCCGTCAGATTATATTAAACTTAACATAACTCCTCTGATTGACAAGATTAAACGGAAGACGCAGCTTTGGGCACGCCTCCCCTTGGGGGTAATGGGGCATACAAATCTGATTAAGATGGTCTTTCTTCCTAAAATTTTGTACATGCTTTGGCACTCCCCCGTCTACCTGGTCCTCAAACATTTTAAGGTAATGGAAGCTCTTTTGAAACCCTTTGTGTGGGGTAATAGCAGGCACAAACTTGCATTGCCAAAATAACAACAACCCACTGACCTAGCGGGACTGGCAATGCCGGACTTTAATGTCTATTATTTAGCATCTCAGTTGTCGCAAATGTTCCATATAGATAAAACAGACAAAGACAGGTTCTTACATTTTTTGTGCTCGCCATGGATCAGGCCTACTTTAGACCCGATGGTGGCGATTGTTGGGGGGGGCGGAGGGGGAAGGGAGGAGGGCGTCTAACACATCTCTTCTTTATCAGTATAGGAAGGTATGGCATATTGCCTCTTTGAAGCTGTGCCTTCCACCCCTGCATGAATACACCCCCATATGGAAGAATTGTAATATCCCAGAATTTAGACGGATTGTGGATAGCGGATTATGGTGCGGGAAGGGTATATTTTATTTATCCCACATGCTTTCTGGTGGCAAACTAAAATCCTTTCCTGCCCTACAGGCGGAATACGGGCTCCCGAATCACTTTTATTACAGATACCTGCAGCTTCGTCATGCATACCGTGCCCAATTCCCCCTAGATGACCCATCTGTACCCCCCAACCCATTGATGGCAGCAATTAAAAACCCAGACCCCAAAAAATTTATCTCACAGTCTTATACTATGCTATCACTTCCTTCCATGACTGTGGCTGCCTATACACTTAAAAATAGGTGGGTGGGGGAGTTGGGGCCTATCACAGATGACGAATGGAGTGATGCATTGGACACCTGTAAACTAGTTTCGCCCAAACTTTCTGACCGGCTGACTCAAATTTTCATAACACACAAGGCGTATCTCACGCCGCTTATGGTCTCTAGGTACAGGCGCACATGTTCCAGCACTTGCCCCATGTGTGCGCATGCATCTGGCACCTTTTTTCATCTTCTCTGGGAATGCTCTAAAATTCAAGCGTATCGGTCCCAGGTAGTGAGGTTTCTACATGATACGATGGGTTCCCCCGTCACACTCCAGCCAAAGCTGTGTCTTCTGGGTATATTCCCGGACCCTGCTTTGAATAAATACACTAAAATATTTCTACACTAAACCCTGTTTTCTGCACGGAAAATGATTGCCAGAGTCTGGATGAGACCTGACCCTCCAACGGTCTCCCAATGGCTTGGGGAAATTAATGGTGTCTTGCCGTTTACGAAACTTATATACATTCATAGGGGATGCCCCTCCAAATACGAGAAGATCTGGGACAGGTGGCTTAAAAACTCTGCAACATGCATAGCTTAGTCTGTCTGTAGATGTGTATTGTTTGGTACTATTTGATAGGACAATGCAGAAGAGTCGGGTATGGGCGGGGGTGGATTTCTGGAGGGGATTGTATGCCTCCGGTAATAATTCTAAAATTATGTACGGACTTGAATATCTATGCGAGGCATGTATATACATTACGTATGATGAGTGAACTTGAGACTACCATAAGTTTTGATGTGGACAATCTTTATTTTTTCTGTATGTACCATAACTCTTTTTTTCAATAAAAAACTCATGCTTAAAAAAAAACCTAAGAGGTAGTGGTAGAGGGATGCTGGACACGGATTTTCACAGGTTATCAGAATGCTGACAAAGTCATTACTAGAGCCCAACTGGCCAGTATTTGGCAGCTCAGCACAAAGCACAGGCACCCCAAGGAGAAGAAAATAATCCAACTGTAATAGGTCAAAGAGAGCGCCAAATGAAAGATCCTTAGGAGTTCAAATTCTTTATTGTTCAACTGGTTACAAGCAGGGCAGAAAAAGACATGCAGGCTTTTGGGGTCCACACAATCCTTCCTTATCAGGGCTGGGTGAAATGTTTGGATTTAAATAAACTCAAAAGTACTCCTAAGCGGACTGATCTCCAGGCAGAGGTTGTTCTAAATACTTATTATAAAATAAGTCAAAGTTTCAAGGGCTGCCATATAGTTTTGGTTTTGCCCTGCTTGCTGTAACCAGCTGAAGAATAAATACTTTTTTCCCCCCATTTGGAGCTCTCTTTGGCCTATTGACCTATTAGACTTATGCCGCGTACACACGATCGGAATTTTGGTCGGAAAAAGCTCTGATGGTTTTCCCAATGGAATTCCGACGGGATTTTGCTCAAGCTGTCTTGCATACACACGGTCACACCAAATTCCGACCGCCAAGAAAGTGGTGACGTACGACGGGACTAGAAAAAGGAAGTTCAATAGCCAGTAGCCAATAGCTTCCGTCTCGTAGGTGAATCTGAGCATGCGTGAGTTTTTGCGTGTCGGAATTGCATATACACAAACAGATTCTCAGGTAGGAACTTTTTCCAACCGAAAAATTGAGAACATGCGCTCAATCTTTTGCTGGCCGAAGTTCGGCCAGCAAAAGTCCGACAGAGCATACACAAACATACAATCGTATTTTCCGACCAAAAAGCTCTCATCGGTCTTTTGTTGGCCGAATTTCCGATCGTGTGTACGAGGCATTAGAAGAAGAAGAAGAAAAAAAGAAAAAAAAAAAAACACTGTCAGAATGATAACTTTTCCTTAGTTTATTTAAAACAAAACTTTGGGTGGACTTATCCTTCAAGAGGAATATATTTCAAGGTGCTTGACGCATACCATCTAATCTATGATATCTTTAAGCACCAGCTATCTTCCTGGAATTGATATATGAATTACCTTTTCCTGTTTGTACTCCTCGTAGTCTGGGCTGTCAGTGGGTAGCTCATCTCTGCAGAGGGGGCAGGAATTAGTCTGTAGACAGAGAGGGAACAAATCATTAGTTCATAACATAGATCTCCAAAACCCACACACATAAGGAAACAGGTTCTCTTACCTTCCCTAGCCATGGCAGTATGCAGGCTGAATGAAAAAGATGTTCACAAGGTAGCTGCCGAACCGTTTCTCCCTCCTCAAACTCCAACAAGCACACCGGACATTTGAGGGCAGCATCTGTAAGGAAGAACACCACATTATAGGAACCAACCCCCATTCTGCTTCAAAGTGCACCTGTCACTGATACACAGCATAAGTCGCTATTTTCTGCCCAGCTCCAGGAATTTAGGAATTTAACAAATTCACCCTTGACAGCAACACACACACACGGGTTAAATGCTTGTTTTGTCCAGGGTTGCACAGAAAAGAGAAAACTGCCGCCTGCAGCCTGCTCTGTAAACTGTGACCATCTATGGTCCCAAGCATACAACACAGGGTTAATATCCTTGTATTGTTCATGATGACACCGACTAGAATCTGCCCACAGAGAGCACCGGAATGGGATAAGTGATTGAGCCTGCACTGAGCACCCCTAAACATAACAAGTATGTAACCCCTGCAGCACAGGGGATGGGGGTGTCACTGCAAGGATGTTTTTTTCTTATTCTTTGAGCCGGGCTTTGGAACCATTTTATACAATGATGAGGAATAAAACTATACAAGACCTTTAAAAGCGGAGTGCCACTCAAAAGTGGAACTTCCGCTTAACGGTTCCCCCCCTCGGTGCCACATTTGACATTTTCGGGTCCCCCTTCCCCACTTACAGAGATGGTGCCATCCCTCTGAAACTCAGTCCCCCTCCTCCTCCTTCCGCCATCAGGCCAATTAGAAATCGCAGTGCGCTTCGCACATGCACAGTAGGGAACCGGCTGTGAACCGGATAAAAAGCTTCACTGCCGGTTTCTCTTACCAGGAATTACGACGGCAGCACCAGACAACCAATCCGAAAATCGGCTGAGGTGACGACATCGTGGAAACCCTGGACAGGCAAGTGTCCTAATATTAAAAGTCAGCAGCTACATTATTTGTAGCTGCTGACTTTCCATTTTTTTTTTTTCTCGGTACACCTCTAAGTTTTGTCAAGTGGTTTCTCTGTGCTGCTGATCAGCCTGCAAACTGGCTGCCTCCCAAGCTTGCACTTGACAGGCACATATTATTAGGAGTCTGTGAAATAACCAGAAAGTTGATTGTAAGCAACAGGTGCTCTTTAAAACAGAATTCTGATTCTTACCTGCCTGCTTCGCTGTCACGATGACTTTTGGCAAATTTTCTACAACTTTTTTGGAAGCTGCAGGTGGAAGTCTGTGGTCCCAGTCTGTAAGGTCCATGGGCCCAAGATCAATATCCATCCCACTGAGGAGACTCCTAATAGAGACATTGACAAGGAGTTACAGCAAATAATATTTCTACAAAAAACAGGACAAACATAAAATAAAGAACCTCTTTTAATCTTTGTCAGGTTTATTTTATTGCCATGTCCCCAATGGGTAAGTCATGCCTTTCTATTTGTCCTGGTGGCCCGTTGTCTCTGGGGCTGAAAGTGTGAGAAAATCTAAAATTTTCAGTTGTCATTGGAATAAGAACAGGTGAATGGGAACAATGTACCCCATACTCATTTACATAGGGTGGGGGGCCAGGATCTGGGGGCCTCCTTGTTAAAGGGGGCTTCCAGATTCCGATTAGCTCCCCACCCCCAGACCTCGACAACCAAAGGCCAGGGTTGAAGGAAAGAGGCCCTTGTCCCCAGTAACATGGGGACAAGGTGCTTTGGGGTGAGGGGACCCCCGCCACCCATGCTGAGGGCATGCGACCTGGTATGGTTCCGGGGGGGGGGGGGGCACTTGGTTGTCCCCAACCCCTTTCCTGACCAGCCAGGCTGTGTGCTCTGATAAAAGGTCTGGTATAGGTTTTGGGGGACCCCCCCCACCACACTATTTTTCGGCATGGTGGCATTCATACCAGACACAGTGCCTTGTATTGCTGGCGATTAAAGTCGGGCTTCAAGTCCCAGGGCAAAGTCTGATACACAGTCATACGGTTGTCGTATCATACCAGTGTGAACCCGGCCTCAACCCATGTTCACACTGAGCCGATTTGGCATGTCAAATTGCATGCCAAATAGGTGGTTATTGCCAGCAATAGCATCGTCCAAGTGTGGCACTGCACTGATTCACAAAAGTAGTTCCTGTACTACTTTTGGCGACTTCAGGGGAGATCTGAATAGACATCTGTGCATGAACCTGCACAGATGTCTGTTAAATCACCCCCAAAGTCGGACTGCATTGCCGGTTAGAAACTGTGCGAGTTCAGCTGAACTCGCATAATTTGTAAACCTGCAGCAGTGTGAACCTGGGCTTAAGCCTAGGTTCACATTGATGCAGTGTGGGGAACGGCATGTGATGATTCAGACAGGAATCGCAATGCATTCCTGTTCAAAATACATGCGATTCAAGCCCATTCATTTTGTATGGTTCAAATCGCACTGCACCCACACTGGAATCAGTGTGAACACCCCTGAAATCCAATTCAGCCAATCACACTGTGTTTTGCTAACTGTTGTTGGGGGTAGCTATCTTAAGATTGAAATGATTCGCATGAACAGAGTGCGATTGTGATGCAGTATGGGAACCGTACAGGAATTGCTGCAAATCCCGCACTGCGTCAATGTGAACTGGGCCTTAATGGTAATGTTTTATTAGCTGCCTGGAGTTTGGCGTTAAAGTGGAACTAAAGGCTAAGAACAAAAAATTTACAACAGGCAGGCTCTTAAAATGCACGTACCTGCATGTTTGCAATTCTCTACAGAACGTACATGGAGCCGTGCACGTACACCTCCATTTACATTTCTAGCACAGTGGTAGTGTTCCAGAATGAATGACAACATCCCGCACCAGCCAATCATGACAGCTGAAGTCAGACAGAAGATGCTGGTGCCAGAAAAGGAATGTTGCAGGCGTTAGACCATATCTGAGTATTTCTGCCTTCAGTTCCACTTTAAGGTGCTAAATTTTGTGTAGCTCCAGACTCCAGCCATGTAAACCTAGCTCTAATCCCTTGGGAAGAAAGCTCCATATAAATAAATGTGGTTTATGACAAGCGGAGGCTTGAAAACACATTCCAAGTAAAGTAACGGATATAGGAGGGCAAAAGCAAACTGGCATTACTACAAACTGCAAATGAAGCACAATTCCCCCAGAGAGAATTCTATGATATAAATACACAACCGAGAATAATTAGAAGTCCCCTGAATAACGAACTGTACAGGAAAAGGAAGTACATCAAGCCAGACCGTGTCTTAACAATGCAGCTGAATGGCTGATTGCATGATTTAGAACTAGAGGTTAGGAGAGAGGAAGCTGCTGGAAAAACGCACAAGAAATAGGAAAATCCCAGAGTTGACATATTAAAATGTTTACCTTCCTAGAAAAAAGGAAAAACAATGTTTATCACTGACAGAGCTAAAAGTTTATCAAGGCACCAAGTATGAAGAGTCTGAAAAATTGTGCGAGACTTCAGTTATAATGAAGACGGCTAACCAGATTCTCAGCTTCTTGCTTTGGTGGGTTTCTGACCCAATTCACCCTCATAAGTCTAATACTGGCAGGCCAGCAAGATGGAGAATCAGTGCAATGCTTTGGAAAGTAAAGCTAGCCATACATGTTTACATTTCTCTCTTTCAGCACCGCAGACTGAACATGAGAATTTACTAGATCCCCCCCATCTATGCTGAATGGTTTACTGATGTGTAGGGGAGCCACAACTCAGCAGTGATTCAGGAGGTGGCATACAACTTCCAAGAGGAACTATTTGTAACCCAGCAGATAAAACAAAATAGAATTTATGACTTACCATTAAAATCCATTTCTTGGAGTACAGAACACAGGCTCCTTTAAATCATTACTGCTGGGTTATATGCAGCCATCTTTCAGAGGCTGGACACCAGCAAGAAAATCTGCTGGAAAATCCCCTATACAAGCATCAGTTGTGTAGCGATCAATAGGGAGATCATAGGAACAGAGGTTAGAGTCCATGTCCTGTGCTGTACTCCAGAAAGCAGATTTTACTGCCAAGTCAAAAAGTCCAATTTTTCTGATCATACAGTAAATGAGACTTCTTTAAATCTTTATGACTGGAAGGCCCAACAGACTCAGCTTTTAACACTTTACGTCTGAAACTGAAGAAGGCCTGATACTGTAGCCCTAACATACAGTGCCTTGCGAAAGTATTCGGTCCCCTTGAACTTTTCAACCTTTTGCCACATTTCAGACTTCAAACAAAGATATAACATTTTTATTTTTTGTGAAGAATCACCAAGTGGGACACAATTGTGAAGTGGAACGAAATCTATTGGATTTTTGAAACTTTTTTAACTAATAAAAAAATGAAAAGTGTGCAAAATTATTCGGCCCCCTTGCGTTAATACTTTGTAGAGCCACCTTTTGCTGCGATTACAGCTGCAAGTCGCTTGGGGTATGTCTCTATCAGTTTTGCACATTGAGAGACTGAAATTCTTGCCCATTCTTCCTTGCAAAACAGCTCGAGCTCAGTGAGGTTGGATGGAGAGCGTTTGTGAACAGCAGTTTTCAGCTCTTTCCACAGATTCTCGATTGGATTCAGGTCTGGACTTTGACTTGGCCATTCTAACACCTCGATACGTTTATTTGTGAACCATTCCTTTGTAGATTTTGCTGTATGTTTGGGATCATTGTCTTGTTGGAAGATAAATCTCCGTCCCAGTTTCAGGTCTTTTGCAGACTCCAACAGGTTTTCATCCAGAATGGTCCTGTATTTAGCTGCATCCATCTTCCCCTCAATTTTAACCATCTTCCCTGTCCCTGCTGAAGAAAAGCAGGCCCAAACCATGATTCTGCCACCACCATGTTTGACAGTGGGGATGGTGTGTTGAGGGTGATGAGCTGTGTTGCTTTTACGTCAAACATATCGTTTTGCATTGTGGGCAAAAAGTTTGATGTGGTTTCATCTGACCAGAGCACCTTCTTCCACATGTTTGGTGTGTCTCCCAGGTGGCTTGTGGCAAACTTCAGACGAGACTTTTTATGGATATCTTTGAGAAATGGCTTTCTTCTTGCCACTCTTCCATAAAGGCCAGATTTGTGCAGTGTACGACTGATTGTTGTCCTATGGACAGACTCTCCCACCTCAGCTGTAGTTCTCTGCAGTTCATCCAGAGTGATCATGGGCCTCTTGGCTGCATCTCTGATCAGTCTTCTCCTTGTCTGAGCTGAAAGTTTAGAGGGACGGCCAGGTCTTGGTAGATTTGCAGTGGTCTGATACTCCTTCCATTTCAAAATGATCACTTGCACAGTGCTCCTTGGGATGTTTAAAGCTTGGGAAATCTTTTTGTATACAAATCCGGCTTTAAACTTCTCCACAACAGTATTACGGACTTGCCTGGTGTGTTCCTTGGTCTTCATGATGCTCTCTGCGCTTTCAACAGAACCCTGAGACTATCACAGAGCAGGTGCATTTATACAGAGACTTGATTACACACAGGTGGATTCTATTTATCACCATCAGTCATTTAGGACAACATTGGATCATTCAGAGATCCTCGCTGAACTTCTGGAGTAAGTTTGCTGCACTGAAAGTAAAGGGGCCGAATAATTTTGCACGCACCACTTTTCAGTTTTTTATTTGCTAAAAAAGTTTAAAATATCCAATAGATTTCGTTCCACTTCACAATTGTGTCCCACTTGTTGGTGATTCTTCACAAAAAATGTAAATTTTATATCTTTATATTTGAAGCCTGAAATGTGGCAAAAGGTTGAAAAGTTCAAGGGGGCCGAATACTTTCGCAAGGCACTGTATCTGGTAGGCTGCACCTTAAACAGGGAAGGGAAAAACTCTATCCTTCAGACTATAGGCTTTAACGATAACTTGTCTGATCCAACTAGTAATAGTGGAGTGCAGGAGCACCTAGAGTCAACTTTCAAAGCATTCACTGCATCTAGACAGTGAAGGGAAATTTCCCTAGGGTGCTTCAGAGCAGGACATGAGGAAGGAAGGAAGGAGGGATGGACCATATCCCAATTGGGGTAGAAAGCAGAGACCACCTTGGACAGAAAGGAGACATTGTGGCCTTGTAAGAACTTTGTCCATATGCAGTATTAAGCAGGGTTTCTTACAGGATATGGCCACTAATTCAGAGACTCTCTCGGGAGATAAGATAGCATCAAGAAAGGACACCTTATAAGCAAGGTCAGACAAAAGAATATTCCTAATAGGTTTGAAGGGGGGCTTCTGCAGAGTCAAGAAAACCAGATTTAAGTCCCAAGGGGACTTAAAAGATCAAATAATAGAAGATATGTGGGCTACACCCTGAACAAAGGCTTCAACTAGAGATTGAGAGGCTAGGGCCCCTTTCACACAAGCTTTCCGATCAGGTCCATCTGTCCGTTTATCAGGGGGGAACTGATCAGACACTCCATTCAGCCCTATGGAACGGCGGATGTCAGCCGCTGACACCCACTGCTATCTGATCCGATCCGACAAAACCAGATGGGTGGTGACCCTATTTTCCATCAGTCTATCAGATCGGATGGGATCAGATGAAAAAGGACAGGCGGTCTGTTTTCATCTGATCTCCCTATAGAGGACAGCGGGGCTCTGACAGGTCCGTCTCAGCACAGCGAGTGGAGATGGACCTGTCATCCGCCTGCTCAATGGGACATTGTCTCTTTCCTCCAGTTTAGTCTGGGACAGGTTCAGTCCATGAGTACCAACAAAGGAAAAAATCTTGTCTTTGGATATTCTGTTTCAGAGACCTCTAGGGTCCTTTCACATGGGCAGTCTGCCTGGCAGACTCTGCTTTGCTCAGCGGGGGAACGATTCACTGATCTGCCATGCTCGTGAATTTTATCCTCAGGGGTGTGCTCACAACTTTGCTGCAGCAACAGGAGGAAAACGCCTCAGTGTCAGTCAATTGTAGGCCGCAGCATTTTAAAGGAGACCAGAAGAAGTTGCCAGCTCAGAGACCACATTCAATGTGGGGCTGGCAGGCACACCAAGTCCTAAGAAACAAATGTGGCACAGTGAGCACTCTGGGCCTGCAAACCACAGGTCTCTGCAAATGCACTATGCGGCATTAGGGGAGCACACACAAGTGCTAAATCATCCCACAGGCACTCCTAAGGAAACCAGTGACATCAGTTTTAAAATGAAAGTAAACTAACTGGTCTCCACTGCAAGAACTGGCAATCCGTTGGCAACTTCCCTATACTACAAATGGGATATCAGCATAAGGGTGCCCTGGGATGTAAATGTTTAGAGGGCTTCCACAGGGGCAGGATATAAGGGGGATTAACTCCCTCCTGGCCTCACCTTTCACAATGGACAAACCCTTATAGGGGTCTTCAGAGAAAGGGCTTTGCACCAGGTTCTAGACCTGTAAAGCAACTTGCAGCTACAACACATGTTGCACTATGTGCTGAGGGGAGGACCCCAAGCAAGTTTCAGTGCATGGCAGCAACATTACAGGTAGGCCGCACATCTTCCATCTGGGGGGTCCATGTACAGTTCCTCAAGGCTCTGCAGAGGAGTCAACTGATTTGAAATTGCATGAAAAGCCACAGTGGCTATGGTGCAGTCGATATCTTGAAAGAAGAATTAACTTAGAATTAACTTAGAAAAAAAAAAAATACAAGAAGATTCAAGCTTCACTCTATGTAGGAAAAAAAAAATTAACACCATGGGCCCCTGGGCAAAGTAATGCACTAGGGCCACTACCAGGGAGAAAGTGAGTTGCGGTGTGCAAGGAGTGACTAAATAATGATACATACATGTGGCTTTTTAGTCTGATCAGAAACAAAAAAATACAGAAAACCAGGGGGGCAGGAAGGCACAGTACAGGGATGTTAGAGGACACAGTAGAGGGGAGGTCAGGAGTGTAACAGAATAGGGTGTAGTAATATATAGTGGCAGGCTAAGGTAGTATTGGGTCGGTATAGTGGTAGGTTTGGATAGTATAGGGGGGTACAGTGGTAGGTCTGGATAGTATAGGGAGGTATAGTCGTAGGTCGTTGTATAGGGTGAAATATTGGAAGGTTAGTGCAGTATGCCGTGACATGTGCTTAGTCACTTACAGCATTGCTGGATGCAAAGACTCCCAGGCTGTTTTGGTCTCTCCTCCTGAGCTTGAGTGAATGAGTCTTTGGGAGGAGTGGAGGAGGCAGCCACACCCCTGGCTCCGCCTACAAACTTTGGCTGCCTCTGGAGATGCTGAAGATGTCCGAGGAACAGCCTAACTTGATTAAATGAGAGGGGGTGTTACAGGCAGCCTCCCCCGCACCGCTAACCCGATCGGCTTGACAAAGCAGTACATGTTACAAACTAAGCTGCAAGGGGACAGGGGAAGTGCCGGGGCCCCTGGGGAGTGCCCAAGTGTGCCCGCTCATTAAGGCAGCCCGGGGGGTTTGAGTCTCCCTGTCAGAACACAAAGAAACAGCGGGGGAGATCGCTCCACCAACACTTCTTGTGTCAGTACGACGATCTTCCAGCAGTTGTTTGTTCAGCCCACTAAGTTGAACAAACCAAAAAACTTTACGTATGTACCCAGTTTTAGCTGTGCAATCTGCTGATTAGTTGCTTGGGCATGCATGTCTAAAAGGGATGTTGGGGGGTCTGTTCTTTCATATGACTGGGAATAAAATGATTGATAGCAGACAAAGCTGTGAGAAGCAGACAACAGTATGGATCAGGAGGTGAGGGGATTGATGACGACTGAAGTTGTTCAGACAGGAAATGAAGATGGGCTCAAAATGTCCTGGGCCCAGCATCAGTGAGAATAAATATGGCCGCGGGGTTGGTGGTCAATAGAAGGAGGAATAGTATCCCATAATTGGTATCGGTGGAAGAAATTGGGCCCCATTGTTGGTATCAGTGGGAGGACTAGCACCTCATATCAGTGGGAGGAATAGTCCCCGCAGGGGCCGGAAAAGGCTAGCAAAGTGCCACATTTGGCTCACATGCCACAGTTTGGAGACTCCTGGTCTAAACACAGGAGAGAACTTGCTGAAAGTATGGAAAAAAGGTTCAGCTTGAAATTCACAATAACAAAACTTAGGTTCATGTTATAAAAAAAAATCCTTTCACCAGCAAAACATGAACAGACTAGGACATCTGTGTTGATTAGGGATGAGCATCGAAGCAAGCTGTCACTACCACTAAATCAGCACTCAGACCATGGCCATTCCCACCTTGCAGCCATACATAACAAAGGGCCTACCCTACTGCTTGTGAAATCTTTGACCTTATATGGTCACCTTTGGACAATGTTGTTGACTTATTGGGGTTGATTTACTAAAACTGTAAAGTGCAAAATCTGGTGCAGCTGTGCAAGGTAACCAATCAGCTTCTAACTTCAAATTGTTTCATTAAGCTTTGAAAAAAAAAAAAAAAAATTGGCTTCTATGCAGAGCTGCACCAGATTTTGCACTCGCCAGGTTTAGTAAATCAACCTCATTATATCCGTGTTAGGTTATTGATGTTGCAAGCATCCCCACCCCTTTATTATGTACAGTTGTGAGGCAGGAAAAGCCCTGGCCAGGAGATAACATGCTTCCAGGGGTGGTCGAAACCCGCGCTCATCCAGAATAAGGTTGCTCACCTTGCCAGCTCTAACAAGGCATTCTGGCGATACTGCTCCTCCGGCACTGTGGGCTCACAGTTATGTTCATCAAAGTACGACGCCATACCTACAAATAACCAAACAAAAGGTGACGTCCCAAATATACATTTATATAATACATACATACAGAAAGACAGGAGCCAAGGATCCGATGTACATCTACAACATGCCAAGGATGGCTTCTGTCCTGATGTGTGACCACAGAGGAGGAAGGAAGCCAGTCACAAGTGAAATATGAAGGTTGCCACTGTGCAGCCCCCCTTTCGAAAATGCTAATTGCCTGGCTGACAGGGCAATACTTAGTCACTAGCCTGGAGATATAAAATCAGACTTTTCTGCTGCCTGCTTATTGGCTTAGAAGTACTATCATGAGATACAGCCAGGCAACTAGCATTGTCAGAGGAGGCAAGTAGCAGCAGCCCCATATTTTTCATATGACATGCCAGGCTTCTCCTATGGAAGGACTGATTCACACTAGAACATGCATGTTTTTATAGGCCTATTGATTTCAATGGGCCTCCAAACGCACAGGAAGATGCAAAATATATGGCAGGCGCTACTTCTGCAAATCGCACCACAACAAACCAGATGTTATTGTGGTACCATTGATTTGGTGGCCACACGAGGGCTGCGTTTGCAAGCTGTGTTTGGGGTGTCCTAAAAATTAATGGCACCCACAAGACTCTTGCAAGAGCAGTGTGTTCATATGTGGTGCCAGAAATGCATACAGAATGTGCCTTTCCTGCACCATGTTCTAGTGTGAACTGGCCCTAAGGCCTGTGTTACATGGACTTCGGCTTGTACAAGAGCAGTGTGAACAGCAAGCTTTAACAAAACATGTGCAGAGCTTTCGGCAAGCTTTGTTGTACCATTCCACTCCAGTTTGTAACTGTTAAAACACAAATCCTAATGGGAGTGCTGATTGCTGCTTTAAAGAGGAAGTAAACCCTGGTGGGTTTACTTCCTCTTTGATTCCCTGCAAAAGTGAAGCATAATGGATTACTATGCATCGCACAGTAGCCCATTATGTGTCACTTACCTGACACAGGAGCCAGCGAAGTCACCGCTGTCCCCTGTAGTCCGGAGCATCCATCTTCTCAGTGGGTCTCGCTGCTCCTTCGCTGTCATTCGACGAAACCGCGATGAAGTCACTCCCGTGCATGCGCGCGGGAGCCACCACTCGCGGCATATCGCCGTTGACAGCGGCGCGCTCATGCGCCGTAGACAGCGGTGCCTGTCTTTCGGCAAATATCTCCTAAACCTACACGGTTTAGGAGATATTTCTTGGACATACAGGTAAGCCTTGATCTAGGCTTACCTGTAGGTCAAAGTGCTTTGTAAGGGTTTTTTGCTGCTGGTCAGGGACGCATGTTATAATGCACTGGTTCTTTCACTGCACATCTTGAACCAAGCCTAAGATGCGGGGGAAGGTGCTGGGGCACACACTGCCCAGTGTTCAGTGCCCATATAATCCCACCCAGCCTGGATCATCAGACTGGAGTGAAGACATCAGACAGTTGCAAATCAGTGGTCTTGCTATGAGATAAGTTTTTTTGGTTGGATCATCAGTGTCATGGATGGTAGTGTATGCAGGTTTACAATGAAGGGACAATGAGCATCCAGACATCTCTGGCAGATCAGTAAGGAGGATCCCCCTTTACCCAGACACATCACAGGATGACAGCTCTGCTCATAGATAGACACAAAGGATTACACACATAGCACAACATTTATCAAAACTGGACATCTGTGCAGAGCAACCAATCAGCTTCTATCTTCAGCTTGTTCAGTTAAGCTTTGAAAATGAAAGCTAGCAGCGGATTGGTTGCCCTGGACGGATGCCCCAGTTTTGATAAATTCCCCCCTCCCCCCAATACCTAATCCCTACCTCCTCCACACACACAGGGACTGTCACAGAACGAAAAAAAACATTTAGTAAACACACATTACCTTTCCCCCCAGCAGGTATTCCTCCACTTACACAGACTCCCGGAAGTTTCCCAGGTGACACAGCAGGAGCGGACTGACTCACGTTTCAGCCAATCAGGGAGGCTGAATTTCCCTTCGCACCAATAGGCGTCTAAAGGAGGCGGGATCCTTCGATACACAGGAATTAAAGTCCGGAAGAAGCCATATAATAATCACGTGATCTAGCTGATCACGTGATTGTAGAGGATAGGGAGGAGGGATGAGTGTTGAGGTCTCTTATCTGTCTAGATACTGTACTGTGTACATAAATAACGTCCCACTGCAGTGATTTCCTGTGTGACTGAGCTGTACATGGGAGGGAGGAGGCTTCCAATTTCCACCCAGATACGTGTAAAGCCAAATCTGTCTAAGTTGTGGAGGGAGAGGAGAACTAAAGCTAACTTTTTTCTCTCCATTTTAGAGTAATGGGGAGGGTTAGAACCCCTGACAGGTTTTTGTTTTTGCCATCTGTGTCTTGGAAAGATTTCCCTTCACTTCCTGCTCCATAGCCAAAACTGGAAGTGAGAGGATCCCGGGATGTCGCCAGAACCAATTTCCCCATTGCAGGATTTCACCTCACTTACTGTTCAGGAAACGACCCAAAGTCCAGGTTCACACTGACAGCGTGCGTTCAGCTGAACTCGCACAATTTCATTCCCGCATGTCAGTCCTGACTTCGAGGGTGATTTCAGAAACATCTGTGGGGGTTGCTGCACAGATGTCAATGGAAATCACACTTTGCAGTTGCCAAAAGTAGTACAGGAACTCATTTTGGGAATCGGTGCGGCATTTCACCGTTTGGGACGGTGTCATTGCTGGCGATTTGGCCTGTCAAATCACATCAATGTGAACCAGGGCAAAATGTAGGATTTTCCTTCACTTTTTATAATAATGGTCACCAGGACACATATGGTGAATCTCTCTAACGAAAACAGAGACAGCAATAAATACTGGCAGGTGTGGAAGAATAGAAGATAATCCCCGCTCTAGGTTGGTTTCCAGCTGTATCACCTCCAGTTTGCCACAGACTTGACAGTAGAAGAGAAGAATATGGTCGGTCGCACATCCAATAAAATCACATTTATTCATTTTAAAACTTGACCTCTGGAATATTTACCCCATTTCCTAATCAAGCCATTTTTTGCAATCCAGCACTGCATTACCTTATATATATATATATTTATATTTATTTATTTATTATTATTATTATTATACACGATTTATATAGCTCCAACAGTTTACGCAGAGCTTTACAATGTATAGGGGGGACAACACAATTGCAGTACAATACAAAAGGTACAGGAGGGCCCTGCTCGTAGAGCTTACATTCTAAAGGGAGGGAGGGAGATATATATTTAAATATATATATATATATATATATATATATATATATCAGCGCCAATTTTGCGCAGAGCTTTACATATACATTGTACAATCACATTAGTCCCTGCCCTCAGGGAGCTTACAATGTAAGGTCCCGAACTCTCATTCACACATACACATACTAGGGCCAATTTAGACAGGCACCAATTAACCTACCAGCATGTCTTTGGTCTGTGGGAGGAAACCGGAGTGCCCGGAGGAAACCCACAAAGTCACAGGGAGAACATGCAAACTCCAGGCAGGTAGTGTCCTGGTTGGGATATGAACCAGAGACACTTTTTCTGCTAGGCGCTTAGCCACTGTGCTGTATTTATGTGCTTTCTCCCACAAATAGATCTTTCTTTTGGTGGTATTTGATCTCCTCTGCGGTTTTTATTTTTTTGCTCTATAAACAAAAAAAGACTGACAATTTTGAAAAAAATACATATTTTTTTCTTTTCTGCTATAAAACACACCCAATAAAAAAAAATTAAAATCAAATTTCTTGATCAATGTAGGCTAATATGTTTTCTGCTACATGTTTTTGGTAAAAAAAAAAATCCCAATAAGCAAAGCAGAGATGAGAAATTTAGAGATCAGTTAGTAAAATCAGCACACATTACAGTTAGGCAAACTTTTAACCCACTGATTGGTCTAGATGTTAACCCCTTCCCCAAAGTACCTCCCCATGTTGAGGGTACGCGGCCAGGTACGGCTCCGGGGGGGGGGGGGGGGGTCGGGTGCTCGCTCGTCCCCACCCCCTTTTCTGACCGGCCGGGTAGCCTGTTCGGATAAGGGTCTGATATGGACCCAGAGGGCGCCCCCCCCCATGCCATTTTTTCGGCGTAGGGATTCCCCTTACCAGGTGACGGGGCCAGTGACGCTTCCTTCGCTGGTCCCGGCTACCTGGAGCCACGCTCAAAATTAATGAACTTTCCTCCGTGTGTGTGGGCGAGTTCATTTCAAAAGTACAGCGATAAGTCCACCGCAAAAGTACCGTGTGTGGGCAGGTAGCTCGTTCCGAAAGTCTGGCGGACAGTCCGGCAGTTTGTGCACCAGACTAAGTCCACCGGATAGTCTGATACGTGTGTACGCGGCATTAGTGTCACCACACTGTCGCAGTCCTATTATAAGTTGCTGATCAAAATTACTGTATATACCATAGTTTGTAGATGCTAAGTTTCACGCAAATCAATCACTATACATTTATTGGGATTTTTTTTTATCAAAAACATGTAGCAGAATACATTTTGGCCAAAATTTATAAAAAAAATAAAATAATTAATTGGATATGTTTTAAAGCAGAAAGTAAAACATTTATAAATTTTTTTTTTTTCAAATTTTTGGGTCTTTTATTGTTTATATCGCAAAAAATAAAAAAATTTCACAAGTGATCACATACATACCCTGTTTCCCTGAAAATGAGACAGTGTCTTACATTATTTTTTGCTCCCAAAGATGTGCTAGGTCTTATTTTCAGGGGATGTCTTATTTTTCCATGAAGAAAACATGTTTTTTTAATTTATTACCTGTATACAGTATGGTAGTACCAGTAGTTGTCATCACAAACCAGCATAACCAGACCATTATTTCCATGTACAACAATCTATGGTACATTCACTGATACCGTATTTACCGGTATGAACACAAGTTAAGATTTATTTAATGACAATCATGTCATCATCTTCTGGAACATCATCATAACAATCCAAACCCTGAATTTCCTGGTGAATGTCTTGTGACTCCATTTCTTTCAGAATCAGTGGACCAAATCTCTCATGTTTAGCAATAGCACTGTCCTTAAATGAGTACTTCTTGTCAAGGTAGCCTGCTCGTAGTGCATTTGTAATGCAACTGTCAGTGATTTTCTCCCATGAATTCTTCATCCAAGTCACAACCTCTCGCAGTTTAGGTTTCACAAAGTTGCCACTCTGATTTCTCTCCATTCTATTTTCAATGTAGTCATTCATTTCCATGTGCAAATTGTCCTTGAAAGGCTGGTTTATTGCAATGTCAAGAGTCTGGAGATAGGCCATCATTCCTGCAGGGAACCATTATTTGATCTATTCTTCTTTAGTGAAGAAATTTCTTCATGTCTTTAGCGCGGTGAGTGCTTGCTGCATCCCAGACTAGCAGACCTCTTTGGCTCCCTCGCATAACAAGCGGCAGCATTAAATCGACCCACTTCCTTATAACTGCTTGTGTGGCCCAGGCCTTTTCAGTTTCAAGAATAAAAATGCCCGAAACACGTTCTATCTTTTCCTTCTTGCCCTTAGAAATGATTAAACGTGGTATTTTAGTGCCATCCAGACGAATTGCCAAAATACAGGTAACACGTGCACTTTCGTAAGCAGTGGAAGGAATGTACACTGAGGAGGCACCCCGCTGTTCAATTGTTGTTTGAGATGATTGGCCCATAAACACTGCAGTTTCATCCATAGCAATCATGTTGGAAAGATTGTATTTAGAGAAGTCAGCATCATCAATAAAGGACTTAAATGCAAGTGCTCGCTTAATAACTTGAGCATCTTTCAGCCTAAACAGTGTTGTGGATCTTCTTAAAGACAGTTCACTTCACTGAAATAAATTATCCAGCCAGTGTTGTGATGCCTTGAAGTCTTCGGGGGCTATGTCAAACTGTGGTGCTATTGCAAGGGCAATTTCTTGAATCTGAGCCCTATTCACAACCTGTTCTCCTGTCAACAACCCATTCACAGATCAGGTCTTCCAGCTCGGAAAATAATGGTTGCTGACCTGATCCACACTTGCGCTTTTTAGCATTTCCCTTGTCCACTTGTTCAATAAGGTTACCATACTCTGCTCGCCATTTTTGGACCAATCGGATATTCAACATCTTCTCTTTGCAGAAAGCATTAAGATTTTGGCCCCCGAGAGTCTTCCACGATTCCTTTCTTGTACTCCATAGAGTAGCTCTTTCTTTTTGCGCTCAGGTCTATGGGTAAAAATATACCAGCACTGTTTGCCAGTTACCAGATTACCATTTTAGTAACCCTTCTGATCCTCCTGTGCCATTTTGATTCCTCCCCCCTTCTGATCCTCCTGTGACATTTTGACCCCCCCCCCCCCTTCTAATCCACCTGTACCATCTTGATTCCCCCCTTCTAATCCACCTGTGCCATTTTGATTCCCCCCCATTTTGATCCCCCCTTCTGACCCTCCTGTGCTATTTTGATTCCCCCCTTCTGATCCTCCTGTGCCATTTTGATCCCCCCTTCTAATCCACCTGTGCCATCTTGATTCCCCCCTTCTGATCCACCTGTGCCATTTTGATTCCCCCCTTCTGATCCTCCTGTGCCATTTTGATCCACCCTTCTAATCCACCTGTGCCATCTTGATCCCCCCTTTCTAATCCACCTGTGCCATCTTGATCCCCCCTTCTAATCCACCTGTGCCATTTTGATTCCCCCCTTCTGATCCTCCTGTGCCATCTTGATCCCCCCTTTCTAATCCACCTGTGCCATCTTGACCCCCCCCCTAATCCACCTGTGCCATTTTGATTCCCCCCTTCTGATCCTCCTGTGCCATTTTGATCCCCCCCTTCTAATCCACCTGTGCCATCTTGATCCCCCCCTTCTAATCCACCTGTGCCATCTTGACCCCCCCTTCTAATCCACCTGTGCCATTTTGATTCCCCCCTTCTGATCCACCTGTGCCCCCCACCCCTGTGTGGATTATTTACCCTCTCCCCTTCAATGTGCCCGACTCCTGCCCCGCACGACTCACTCACTGTCTTGTGAAGCAGACTCCGTCAGGGCAGAGCATCAGGTGGCAGAGGGCGTCAGCATGTCATGGCCGCGGCGCGGGCTCTCTGATGACGGTGACGTCACTTGCCACCGCTACGGTCCAGAGGAGTCAGACTCCTTACAGTACCATAGCTTCAGGAGGCCTTATTATCGGGAGGCCTTATGTTCAGTGGAGGACTTATTATCGGGGAGGCCTTATGTTCGGTGGAGGCCTTATTATCGGGGAGGCCTTATTATCGGGGGATGCCTTATTATCGGGGAGGCCTTATTATCGGGGAGGCCTTATTATCGGGTATGCCTTATTATCAGGGAGGCCTTATTATCGGGGATGCCTTATATTTCTGCGAGAGGGAAACCTGGTGGTAGGTCTTACTTTTGGAGGATGTCTTACTTTCGGGGAAATACGGTACATACATACATGTAAAAGAAAGCTCTATTTGTGTGAAAAAAATGATACAATTTAGTTTGGGTAAAGCTGTTGCATGACCACGAAATTACCATTTAAAGTAGCGCAGTGCCCAATAGCTAAAAATGGCCTGGTCACAAAGGGGTTGAAATCTTCTGGAGCTTAAGTGGTTAATGTTGTCATTTAAAGCCTTAATAAAAGACCCTTTCCCCACTGAATAGTCGAATTTTACTCTTTTTTTGCATTGGCACCCATGACAGTGCCCAGTTAGCCATGCCATTTTTAGTGAAAAGCTTGCAAATTGGTCTTGAAAAAGGGCAGAAAAAAATATACAAGATTGATAAACTTCAGTGAGCTTTGGGCGCTATGTTCAGGGTTTGTAGATTTCAAGCTGGGTTTGTGGCTCCTCTCGGGAACCAAACCTAGGCCATTTTGCTCACTGCTAATGTGGGCAAGCTCATATGAGCCAAGGCAGCAGTGCTGTTTTGCTGGGAAATAAATCAATGCATGCATGTGGAGTAGGACAGAGAGGGTGGGGATAGGTGGAGTTTTGTAGTCCATCAGGCATCCAGCATTGTTTTGGATTTGTTGGGGATGAGGAGGAGGCCTTAACTATTAAAACTTTCAAGTTATTAAATATTTGTATAGGCATTTCCTGCAATAAAACTACATTTTTCTTGAATATCCTGTGACCCAGTGGGTGTTGGATTCTCTATCTGTCCCTTTATTTGTTCAGTATGAGTTTATTGTAACACTAACAAAAGTACATACATGAAGATACATGAGGGCAATATGGAGATCGAGAAGTGTTCAAAGGTCTCTAAGAAAACAATGCAAGCAGACTCACATTACATTAAAATATAAACACAATACATAAAGGAGAAAAAAAAACAAAAGAAGAGAGAGTGTATAACACCATCTTTGCCAAAGGTACAAACGACTTTAAGGTGGGACACTATGAGACTGATTTAAAGGGGGAATATAGACACTGATGTCCGAGGGGGGGGGGGCTAATGTAAAAGGGGACTGTAATGTGTTATAGTGCAAACATGAGATTCAGACCTCTGCTGAAAGAGAATTTTACTGATGGGGCCTCCATAAATTTTAATTCAAGACCTGATGCTTTGTTGAATGGATGGAATAGAATGGAAGGGGGCATAACAAAGAAAATGAGAAAGGTGCAGATCAGGACAAGGGAAGGAAAGCAAGATAAGAGCAGGGTAAAGATACACTACATCACGGCTGCCTAGAGATGGAATCAGAGTCACTCTTGGCCCATGATAAATACTTGGAGGAGTAGCGGAACATGGACTGTGTGGTCTAGGTGAGAGAAAACTGGTCTTCCTTTCCTGCTTCCTGCTCCAACAGTTGTTTAAGGTCTCTAAAGCCTCATACACACGATCAGACTTTGTACAAACTTTCCCGTGGACTTTTGTATAAAGGGCGTAGTCCACAAGTTTGTATTGCATACACACGGCAGGACTTTTTAGGCAACAATCACAAACGTAGTGACGTTTCAACGTACTGATGACACTTCAAAAGAGGACGTTCAATTACTCCAGCGCCACCTTTGGTCAACTTCTGTATTGTAGTCTGATCTTTTGCATTGGTTCTGAGCATGCGTGTTTGTACCTTGTACAAAAGTCTGATGGTTTTGCGTACACATGATCGGACTTTGCTCCATCGGACTTTTGTTGCCAGAAAGTTTGTCCGTTCGCACAGCCAACAAAAGTCCAATGAAAACAGAAAAAGTTTGTCCGATGGAGCGTACACACGGTCGGATGTTGGTTGCTCCAAAACAGCTAATTTGCATGTTTGTTGTCAAAAAGTCAGATCGTGTGTACGGGCCTTAGTAGGGTCCAGCTCTTTTGGCCCATTCCCCCAGTGAAGGTACAGTGGTTGACTTCCAGTGCCAGGGGATTACTGCCCTGGCCGTGTCCAGAAAATGCTGCAAGGCATCACTTTTGACAAATTTGAAGGGTACAGATAGCATAGATAGTAGGGCTACTTCAGAAGAGGGTTGAATAGAAGTCGTCATCAGTTTACAGTACAAATTGAAAATAAATTGCCAAAATCTCTGGATGGAGGGGCAGTCCCACCAAATATGTATCATAATACGATTGAAGACATGGCAACACCAGCACGTGTCGGATATGGATGGGTTGAAACTATGAAGAACAGATGGGCATGTTTACCAACTGCTTGTTCATTTAAACCCTTTTTCTTGGTTCTCGTGGCTAGAGAGATTTTGTGGTTCAGGATAAAGCACCTTTATCAGTCTGAAAGAGAAATAGTATGATGAAGGTCCCCTTCCCATACCTGAGTATGGGACGGGGGATTGGAAGAAGATGCATAAAAGAGTATAAAAAAAGTTGAGAAACAAGGGTCCCCCTGTAACTGCCCTCTTATTGAGAACCATTCTGCAACAGAACCAAATGTTAGAATTACAACAAAGGCCTCTATGGCAGGTGTCGAGTTAGTTCTAGAGATATTAATACCGCTCAGTTTAAGACCCATTAAAGAATAGTGGTCTACACTAAGGCTGTAGCTAAGTATATTTGAAGGCTATTGCAATCTATTTCTAGGTGGAAAATTATTAAAGCCTCAAAACTTTAGTTGGAGCTAGGACTCTATGCTGTTGCGCAATCTAAGGTCAATGACAAAGGCTATGAGATACACTGTATGAGTAGTACAGTATATCTGCATGAAGTATAACTGATGAGTTTTATTTAGACCCTAAAAGAGCAGCTTCTAAGCTCTAAATGGGTAGAGCCAACATCATGAGGAATCAACAGTAGGAAAAATAAATATGTGCCCTTTTTATCTTTGATGTAGCATTTCCTATTATTTCTTCCATAGTATGTGGCAGGCTGCTTGACAGTTGGCAGCATGTTTCCTCTTACCCCCAGAACCATGGTTTCAGAAACTTGCCATGTTTCATAGGGCTTATCGGCTACTTCCTGACAGTGGGAGCCTGAACCTTGCCAGGCCATCCCTGGCTGCCTATTTTTTTGTTGACACCTCTCTTTCCCCAAGCTCTGCTTTTGTAAAAAAAAGACCAACCCAGGTCTTTTCTCCAGACAATGGGGCTGATTGTCCCAGGACACCAACAGCCCCCCAGTGGGTGTAGGAACTGACATTGGGAAGTGCCAGAGGCCAACCCTCTCAAGTCCTTTTCCTGGTCGATACTATTAGAGACCTGCAGAGTTGATATGATATTGTCATCATAGCTTCAGTGCCCTGTATAAAGGATAAGTCAAACTTAGTCATTTAAGTTAAAACCTTTACTTTGCAGAATCTTGTTAATACATTCAACATGAAATGTTAAGTTGTTTCTCTATCAAAGAAAATGGGTTCTGCCACAGTCTCTTCCACTATCAATCTGTTCCTTACTTAGAGAAAATATTCTTCTTCTCTGTCCCAGCTAGGGGTGACCCCACTCTGACAATAGTGAGCCAAAGTCCATAAAACTCACATTTTGCAGTCTCAACAAGAAGATTTCTTCCTAAACCACTGTGCAACTACCTATGCCCCTCCTACACCTTCAATATACTGTATATTCCAGTCTAGGCCTGCAGTGTGGCAAAGCACTCCAATGGTGAGGACCATCCCTTTAAGGGCCTTACATATGGTTGTCCAACTACTAAAGACACAACAACCACTCCATGGCTCAGGAATATGATCACTGGAACCCAGAGGCATGCAACCTTTGATGCACAAAGGTACACTGGCTTAGATTATTCCTACAATGTGTGAATAGACTTGTATGACATGACTATGTTCCTATTAAAAAATCGTAAAAATCGTGTGCCCATAATCATTTTGGGGATAATCCTTTTCTTTGCCTTTGCTACCTATAGGAACATAGGTGGCAAAAAACATGTTAAAGTGGTTGTAAACCCTCTGGGACCACTTTAACCTACAGGTAAGCCTAGATTAAGGCTTACCTGTAGGTCCAAGAAATATCTCTTAAACCTACACACTTAAGGAGATATTTTACAAAAACCGGGCACCGATGTCTAGTTAGTTAGTGAAGGCTAACATGCCGTCACTGACAGCTCCCACGCGGATAAGCCGGAGTGGCATCATCACTGCTCCGGCCACTGACAGCGCCAGAGCAGCGATACCCGGAAGGAAGATGGACGCTTCGTGGAAGAGGGGACAGCGGTGACATCGCAGGCTTCTGTGTCAGGTAAGTGACACATAATGGGTTACTATGCGATGCATAGTAGCCCATTATGCTTTACCTTTACAGGGAAACAAAGAGGAAGTAAACCCATCAGGGTTTACTTCCTCTTTAACTGAGTATAGTATCCCCCACTTAGGAGCAGCTGGTGAATAGGGATCCCCCACCCTGCACAGCCAGGCACACCAAATCTTCACAGGCTCCCAGAGTCAAGAAACAGACCAGTGCTTATTTTTGTTATTTATTGAGGGACTAATTACTTGGATAGGGAATAGGGAAATGATGAGATGCCCACTTGACTTAGAACAGTTTTTCAGGGACAACGCTTCCTATATACAGCTATAAACACTCCTCACTGCCTCCAGCACACTTGCTTGCAGAACTTCAGAATCAGCTGGGACACTTTTATGATCCTGGAAAAAAGAGCAACCGCCAGATCTTGTAGCAAAAGGACCTTTACAGGCAGGGACCCCTGGTCCCTTTGGTTGTATAGTAAATACAGTGTCCAGCTTGCTTCCCTGTAGCTACTGATCCCAGCACCACCTCTTTGGGAACTGCTTGCCCGCCTGGCTGCAGCTGCCCCTTTCACTAGCCCGCCTGGGTACTTTTCCACCATCCTCCTTGACTGCACGACAGTCCTCCCAGACTGCACACCCACCAGCCATCCGCCTGACTTCTCCCTGGGGATCTCTGTGACTTACTGACTCTATCCCACTGTCCTCACACCTGCTTCCGTGCATCCAGGACAGGAATCCTCTGTGTGTTGTACGAGGATCCCTCTAGGCCCGAGGTCATCCCTCCTCCCCCAGACTAGATGGCACCCTCAAGGGCCACTGACAGCCTACTCAGCACTCCATCTCCAGCTTCTGCCCGACAGCCCTGTGTTGGCATGACCCAAGAGTATTTAAGAGGTGCCTGCCCCCTGCCAGCCCACTTGCTGGAGATTGGCTGGGGCCCTCCTCAATACTCCTGGCAACTCCTCCTAACCTCCCTCTCATTCTTCTGGAAGCTTCTCCAAGGTTCCAGCAAGTAGGGGGGGGGGGGTACCAGAGGTGCTGCCTGATGAGTCATCCAACTTTCCTGAGTCACTCACCATGACCCAGATGTAACCCAGCCTGGCTCTCAGCCAGGCAAAACTTTTCTACACTACAAACTATGTACAGCTAGCACTCTACACATGAATCCTTTTAAAAGCAGTTTGTCAGGATATATGGCCAGTTTCCAAGCAAACTTTTCCTGTCACGTGTATGATACCTTTTAATTAATATCTCACCTTTATAAACTGTCATAGTTAAAAGTTTAAAACCTATAATTTTGTATAAAGCCCAATTCCCAGATGCCCTGCCCTGTGCTTTGCCCATAACAGGGTGCGACACAGGACTGCTTGTCATTACATGTAATTAGGTACAAATGAAATCAGCTATTGTATTACCTTTACTGTGCACTTGTGGCCATCACTTCCTCACCACTTCCTTTTACAATGTTGCCTCCTTTGTTCTTTTTAGCTTCAGTCTTCTCCTATTCCTGCCTTTGTATGCCATACGTCACACACTGCAAGATATCTGCCTTTAAGTGGGTCATATAACATGTCAAAAAAGTTTTTTTTTCTATTTTCTATTTTTTTTTTTTAATAAGTTATGTCAATCTGTGGCATTGGCCACGGTGGGATGCAAGTGCAAACCTGTATGAATATTCTTGTAATGGATATGGATCCATTGCCTGGAGATAAAACATATATTATCTTTACAGTGCAGTTTAGAAATGAAAAGACACACATGATTGACTATTACATGTAATAACTTGGACTGCCACCTGTCTGATATTTTCCTGATCTGTAAATGATTACAGTTAATTACACACCGCAGGAAATCAGCAATCTTCCTTGAAAAGGTGGTAATGCGTTCACACCTATATGTTATTTGGTGCGTTTCCCATTACAGTACATTTAAAAAGGTTTCCTATAGATGTAGTTCACATCTCTTTTGCTGCACTGCATTTTTTGAAAAGGGTCAGGGACTTTTTTCCCGCAGCAGATTGCATTTTGGGTGTAATAGACTTCAATGTAGCCTCACCAAAAATGCAAGTGTTGCGTTTTTGATGCGTTTTTTTTCTCTTTAACCACTTCCATATAGGCCATTTTGACCCCCTTCCTGCCCAGGCCAATTTTCAGCTTTCAGCGCTCTCACAATTTGAATGAGAATTGTGTGGTCATGCAACGTTGTACCCAAATGAATTTTGACCATTTTTTTGACCATTTTTTTCCTCACAAGTAGAGCTTTTTTTTTGGTGGTATCTGCGCTTTTTATTTTTTGCACTATAAACAAAAAAAGAGCAACAATTTTGACAAAAAACACAATTTTTATTACTTTTTGCTATAATAAATATCCCAATTAAAAAAAAAAAAAAAAAAATTTTTTCCCTCAGTTTAGGCTGTGTGTTTACACACACAGATCCATGGTCCTGCTTGGTTAACGGCAATCGCGGGACGGCCAGCGGACATCGCGGCCACCGGACACACGCATCGGGTCCCCAGCGATGCGGCGGGCATGCGCGTGCTCTCCACGATACAGGGAATCCCAGGACGTCATATGACACCCGCCCGGAGAGAGACAAAGGGTTCCTGCGGGCGTCATATGACAATACAGTGGTAGGGAAGTGGTGCCTGGGGGTGGTGGTGGGGGTCTGCAGGTGGGGGGCTTATCGGAATCTAGAATCTTTAGCAAGGGGTCCCCCAGACCCCACCCCTCACGCCGCCCTGTGAATGAGTATGGGGTACATTGTTACTAATTTACCAAAAAAGTGTCAAACCCACACACACAGTTTTTGTGTTTGAAGTCTATTACACGCAAAACACAATCTGCTGCGGGGAAAAGAGTCCCTGACGCAGCACCACCACACAGCACCACTGAAACGCAGAGATGTGAACTACATGAATAGGAAACTATGCTAAATGGACTGTAGTGCATTTTTTTCACCAAAAAACAGATAGATGTGAACGTAGGGTACATTTTGTCTTTTATACAGTCGATTTTTATTCTGTAACCTTTTTTACTATTCAACTTCCTCATGCATTCCTGTCTTCCTTTGTCCTCTCCCTAATTAAATATGATGTGATAGTCTTTACGGGAATTCTTCCTCAGTTTCATGAGTCACTGGCACTTTTTATATGGGTACAATGCTGGCATTCACTGTGCAGGGTAATGGGCACATGACCCATGAAATGCTGAGGTGGCATAAGTAACAATAAGGGCACACAGAGTAGATACGCACAGACAGGATAACACAGATTGCTCAGCACTCAATCTCCCAATCCAGTTAAAGGGGCAAGATCAGAGTCAAGATGACTTATGCCACGTACACACGAGCGGAATGTCCGATAGAAAAAGTCAGACGGAAGCTTTTCATCATATATTCCGATCGTGTGTATGCCTCATCTGACTTTTTTTTGCGGAATATTCTGACGGACCTAGGAATAGAACATGTTCTAAATATTTCTGACTGAACCAATTCCTATCGGAAAACCGCTCGTCTGTGTGCTGTTCCAACGGACCAAAAACGGCACATGTTCTGAAGCAACTACGAGACGGAAGCTATTGGCTACTGGCTATTGAACTTCCTTTTTCTAGTCCTGTCGTACGTGCTGTATGTCATCGCGTTCTTGATGATCGGACTTTGCTGTGATCATGTGTACGCAAGACGGTTTCAGCGTAATTCCGTCTGAACTTCGTCAGAAAAACCTTCAGAGTTTATTCCAACGGGAAAACCGGTCATGTGTACAGGGTATACGTCTAAGCCCTTGTACACACGGTCGGAGAATCCGTCGGAATGTGTCCTATCGGACATTGTTGTCGGATAATCCGACTGTGTGTGGTATGCATCGGACTGTTTCCGTCGGAATATCCGTCGGACCAAATTTTACAACATGTTGGAAATATTTTCTGACCAACTGGTCCGATAGGACATACTCCGATCATGTGCAGAGAATTGTGATCGGACAAAGTGCCACGCATGCTCAGATCAAATTCCTACATCAAAGCTATTGGCTACTAGCCTGAATGTAGTCCCATCGTAACGAAATTACGTCATCACGTTCTGAAAGATCAAATTTTTCGACAACTTTGTCCGACCGTGTGTATGCAACAGTTTCGGACAAGATCCGACGGACAGAATCCGACGGATAAAATCCAACGGATTTGGTTGTCGAAATGTCCGACCGTGTGTACAAGGGCTAAGAACTGCCCAGCAAGATCGAGACCAAATGGAGTCCAGAATAAATTGTTGGATAAAGTGGTGAGGAGGTTAGACCAGGATTTTATTGCTGCCAATGTGCACATTAGGGTGGTTTACCACTCTAGTTGTTCTGGTGACCATTGTTACTGGGACTAAAAAAAAATCCAAAATTTGGAGTTGCCACCAGCCTTTTTTTTTTTTTTTACACCTTTACATTTTTACTGAGGAAGTTATAGTATTCTACAGACAAGGATAATTACAATTTATGCATAGACACACTTTTTTTATTGAAAAGTGTAAAAAATTATTGTCTTTGTTAAAGTTATTACAACCGTAAATGTATTTTCCTTTAGGCTGGAATTTCCCTGACTGAAATTCTGCTGGATTGGCCAAATACAATCAGAATGTGACCTCCCCACTCAACAAAAGTCGAATAATTTAATCTACATTTTTAGTGCGGTATAGAGTGCAGTATGGGAGCGGTATGGTGTTCTGCTCTCAGTGGCTCAGCCCCTGCTATCAGTTTCAGCAAGGGGCGAATAGCCCTCTTGCCCCCACTGTAGATGCCCCCCCATCTAGGGGCAGACTAACAACTCATGGGGCCCCCTGGGGAATAGGTGATCATGAGACCCCCTGTGTCCCTGCTCACACTCGAGCTACACCAACACAAAGCCCCACCTACATATTGCACTGTCCATAATACAGATGTCATATAGAAAATGATAGATGTACATGTAAACACACCCCACCTCCAAATAATACCCCTTCACAAGTAGCACCTGATCCTATTCATAGATAATATCAGACCCTCCTGTATACCCCTTCACAATACAACGAAGTCCCAGATAACACCAGACTTACTGTACCCTCCTACTAGAAGATAATACCAAAATGCCCGTATCCCCTTTTCTTAGATAACCCCAGATCCCTAGACCACCAAATCCCAAATAACACCAGTACCTCCAAACCTACACTGTTAGAGAACACCAGACCCCCAGTATCCCCCACTCCTGAACAAAACCAGACCCCATAAACCCCCCTTTTTCTAGGTAAAGCCAGACCCCCAACTCCTAGATAACATCAGACTCCCTGCATCCCATTGTTCCTAGATAAAAAAAAAATATATCCCCCACTCCTAGGTAACACCAGACCCCCCTTATACTCCTCACTCATAGGTAACATCAGATCCCCTATACCCTCCGCACGAGATAAAACCATAACCACTATACCCCCCATTCCTAGATAACATTAGACTCACTGCATCACCCCGCTCCTAGATACCACCAGAACCACTATACCCCCCCCCAGGTAACACCAGACCCCCCACTTCTAGTTAACACCAGACCCCCCTATACCCCCCACTCCTAGCTAACACAATGCCCCCTATACCCCCCCAATCCTAGCTAACACCATGCCCCCATACCCCCCACTCATTGGTAACACCAAATCCCCCTATAACCCCCACTCCTAGATAACACCAAACAAAACCACTATCCCTCCTCTCCTAGTTAACACCAGACCCCCTATAACCCCCACTCTTAGATAACACAAGACCCCTATGCCTCCCACTCCTCGATAAAACCAAAACCACAATACCCCCTACTCCTAGGTAACACCAGACCCCCTAACACAGACACTTAAACCCTACACTGCCCCCTAGTGGTTAACCCCTTCACTGCCAGTGACATTTTTACAGTAATCAATGCATTTTTAACAGCACTGATTGCTATATTAATGCCAATGGTTCCAAAAATGTGTCAAAACTGTCCGGCGTGTCCGCCATCATGTCGCAGTCACAATAAAAATCACTGATCGGCGCCATTACTAGTAAAAAAAAAATTATTAATAAAAATGCCATAAAACTATCCCCTCTTTTGTAGACACTATAACTTTTGCACAAACCAATGAATAAACGCTTATTGCGTTTTTTTTTTTACCAAAAATATGTAGAAGACTATGTATTGGCCTACAGGAAAAAAACCTTTTTTTATATATTTTTGGGAGATATTTACTATAGCAAAAAGTAAAAAATATAGAATTTTTTTCAAAACTGTCGCTCTATTTTTGTTTATAGCGCAAAAAATAAAAACCGCAGAGGTGATCAAATACCACCAAAAGAAAGCTCTCTTTGTGGGAAAAAAATGGATGCCAATTTTGTTTGAGAGCCACGTCGCACGACCACGCAATTATCAGTTAAATCAACGCAGTGCCGAATCGCAAAAAGGGGCTTGGTCCTTTAGCTGGAAAATGGTCCGGGGCTTACGTGGTTAATATATAACAGATTTAGAATCAGGGAAGTCAGGCTTGTAGGCTGTACTAAAGCTAAATGATCCTTGCCTCCAGTTTAATCATTAAACAAAATAGCTTTTTAAGCAGCAGTAAAATTAAATGTTTGCATTTAAAAAAAAAATTACAAAGCCTTTGTGTTAAGCAGTAATCCACTACTTAAAGCGGACCTTCACCCTGGGTTCACACTAGTGCGATGCGGGAACTAGTGCGATTCCAGTGTCAGTTGCCGCATCGTTCCTCTCCAGCATGCAGTTCACACTGCCATCTGCAAACTGCTGCGGACACCCCCAGTTTAGTTCACAGATCGCAGTGTGAACTGTGATCTCACACAGGAATCGGATCGCATAGGTGAGAACACCCATGTGATCCAATTCTAATGAATTGGAAAAACAAGTCCCTGTACTATTTTCTGTGCGAATCCAATGCGAGTTCAGCCATACAACTGTATGGTTCAACTCGCATTGCTCAGAGTTCACATGTGAGCGACACCTGCAGTGCGAGTGCGAATCACATGCGATCTCTGAGATCATGCTAGTGTGAACCCAGGCTCTGTATTTTTTTTAAACTTTCCATCTAATAAATCTCCTGCCCTTGTTGTTTTAACTTTGGATAGTAAAACATTTTTTTTTCTGCCATTGAATACCTTATACAGCCCACTTCCTGTTTCTTGTCTGGTCATTAGCCTAGGCTTATTACATCATGCACAGCTCTCTCTCTCTCACTCTCCTGAGAGTTTGCCAGGAAGGGGGGGGGGGTGTGTGAGCCATAAGAGGGCCAATGAAAGCTGCAGAGCTGGAGGTGTGTGTCTGTGTAAATCCAGTATAGCCATGGTGTTAGCACTACTGACAAACAATCCATCAAATCACCCCATTTCCAGACTTCATGCATCTTTTCCTGAGACAATGAACAGTCTTTTGCAAGCTTTGCTTTTGTTGTTTTATTAGGGGGTACAACTTGGATAGAGATTGGGATATGGGATGCCCATAGAATTAATCATTGCCATCATATTTACAGGTTTCAGTATACTTTGATCATATTTAGAGCCTGAAGAATGAATGTGCACACTTGCCTAAGTAGAAATCTTCTCCTGCAGCTCCCTGCAGACTGTTACTCCCTCTGCATCTCCATGCAGACTGCTGTTACTAATACTGCGTACACACTAGCGGAATTTCCGACAGAAAAAGTCAGGCGGAAGCTTTTCATCGTATATTCCGATCATGTGTATGACCCATCTGACTTTTTAATTCTGACAGACCTAGAAATACAACATGTTCTAAATTTTTCCGACTGAACCAATTCCTATCGGGAAAACCGCTCGTCTGTATACTGTTCCAACGTACCAAAAACTACGCATGCTCTGAAGCAAGTCTGAGACGGAAGCTATTGGCTACTGGCTATTAAACTTCCTTTTTCTAGTCCCGTCATATGTGTAGTACGTCACAGCGTTCTTGACGGTCGGCAACTTTGGATCAAGTTGCCCCAAATCGCCCCTAGTCGCCTCAAGTTGCGCTACATGAAAAAATCAATGCAAGTGAATGGATCCGTCTTAATGCACACTACTGCAGTCGCTCCAACTTCAGAAAAGGTTCCTGTACTACTTCAATCCGACTGCTAGGTGACTTGTACCCATAGAATTCAATGGAAGTCGCCTCCAAATCGGATCTCCATCTATATTGAAGCGACTTTACAGGAAAAGTCACCTCTCTAATAATAAAAACCGGCATGGGTTCCCCTCCAGGGACAAACCAGGCCCTTAGGTCTGGTATTGATTTTAAGGGGAACCCCTACGCCAAAAAAACGACGTGGGGGTCCCCCCAAAATCCATTCCAGATCCCTATCCAAGCACGCAGCCCGGCCGTTCAGGTAAGGGGATGGGGACGAGCGAGTGCCCCACCCCTGAACCGTACTAGGCCGCATGCCCTCAACATGAGGCGCTGGATGCTTTGGGGAAGGGGGGCCCCTGTGGCCCCCCCCCACCCCAAAGCACCTTGTCCCCATGTTGATGAGGACAAGAGCCTCTTTCCAACAACCCTGGCCATTGGTTGTCGGGGTCTGCGGGTGGGGGGCTTATCGGAATCCGGGAGACCTCTTTAATAAGGGGGCCCCCAGATCCCAGACCCCACCCTATGTGAATGAGTATGGGGTACATTGTACCCCTACCCATTCACCTGAGGGGAAAAAATTGTCAATAAAAAAAACACACTAGACAGGTTTTTAAAGTAATTTATTAGGCAGCTTCAGCTTCTTCCGACTTGGGGGGTCTCTTCCGACTTCGGCCTCTTCTCCCGGTGTCCAGTTCTTCTGCTCTCTGGCCTCTTCTCTTTAACCTATTAGGCCTCCGGGGAGAGGTTCTGCAGGCCTCAGGCCTAGTAGCAGTGAGTCACCAGAGCCAGAAGAGGGGCTTATTCAGAGTGAGTTCTTCATACCCATTAGAAGAGGATGTATTATACCCTAAGAGTCCATTCACACAGATGGATGGTTTGGTAAGACTACCCATCTTTACATTTGAACATTTTATAGATGTTTACCAGTGCATTCCTGATCCATCTTGACCACCTGCTTTCTGCTTCAGTTGAAGGCTGTAAAGAATAGTTTTCCATTCATTGGACATTGTACATGCAGATATTTGGTCATTGGACTATTGTAGTTCATTACGTTCATCCCATATTAATCTTAGTGTATGTTTTTTACATCACATATATCTGTTTTTATTTAGAGGTTATTTTGACCTGGTTTTGGTTAACCTCAGTTTATTTCAGGTGGTTTCATTTCTCACCTAGTAGCATTTGTTTTAGCGCTACACTTTTTGTTTGCTATTACTATTTGGACTTTGTTCGTGTGTTAGCAGCTAAGCTTATTATATTTGCACAATTCTTTTTTCATGCTTATTTTGGGTTTAGTGCAGTATTTTCTTGTTTTTCTCATTTTTGTAGCACCGACCCCCGAAGGAGCTGCTGGTTTTATTGGACTTACCGTTACCTTCTTGACCTCGTGTGCGTCTAGGGGTTTCCCAAGGTAGATGGTCCAAAGAATTGTAGAAACTGACACTGGATCCTCTTTTTGGAATATTTATTTGAAAAAATAGGTAAAACCACTTTTCAATGAAGGGTAGAGGGTTAGGAAGGAAGTTCAGGTACTTTTGGAACTGCAAAAGGTAGGAAGTCTCTCACTATAGAAATCCAGAAAATTGCCGTTCACAACTGGATTCTCACAGCTACTGGATAGACCTCCTTCACTAGGCCTAGCAGCTGATAGAGTGTTTAAGTAAAGCAAAGTCTCTGCCACAGACTTGGATGTAGAACACTTGAACAAAGTCTCTGCCACAGACTTGGATGTAACCGAGGGACGTAAGTAAATTTAGAGAGCTATCATACGGTACCAGTATCTCGCAGTCGGTGTCCGATCAGATACTGTCCCCATCACATAGTGTCCGGCCTGTACTGCGATTGCGCAGTACGGGGGACAAGGAGAAGCCGAACATCTCTGAAGATAAACGGCGCCTGCGCACTGAGTCCAGGTTCAAGCCCCACCATGCAAGTGGACATAGAGTTAGAATATAAAAGAGCAGAGCGAAGCGAGGCTGTGCCCGAAGAGTGGCGAGTGAAGTGAGCCCGCGAAGGGCCCTGTTACTATGAGCAACCCTATGTCCACTTGGATGGTGGGGCTTCAACCTGGATTCAGTGTGCAGGCGCCGTTCTTCTTCGGAGATGTTCGGCTTCTCCTTGTCCCCCTTATTGCGCAAGCGCTGCGCCTGCGCAGTACGGCCCGGACACTATTCGATGGGGGGACACTTTGTGTCAGAATACCGGTCCAGGGATACCGTATGAGTGTAGATCCGCTTAGTGTCCTTCAACTGAGCCTCCATGCTCTTTCTGAGAAGCCACCCTTATGTATGGCCTTCTCCCGAAGAGTCCTCCTCTGGGTGCTTCTCCAGTTGTTGGGCCTCTCCACAGATGAGACGGCACCGGACCACCTTTGAATCCTCCTCTCAGTTACTTTGCCTCGGGCTATCCAGCCCCGAGACTCGGAATTGGATGGATCCGCACCCCAGGCCATGAGGGCCATGGGGTCTGGTCAGGAGGACCAAACAGACAGAAAGATCTTCTGGACCGGACCCCACTGGGCTGGTTCCAAGAAAGAATGGCACACAATACACCTAGCTAAACTGCTTTCTCACACTTGCCAGCAGTGACGGCGACACCAATGGCCAAGGAGAACCCAGTGCAATCCAGCTAGACTGGTACTGAAACCATAATTTGACATAATTAACCCTAAAACCCAACTGTAGTTTTAGGAAAATTAAATTGAAAAAAACACATAGCACATGCTCGTCAGGAGGCGGCGCTACATTTTTATTACAGACTGCAGTTCCTCTTTAAATTAATTTTAGTTTGGCATTAAAAAGTATGCATTTGAAATCTGTTTAAAAAAAATGCAGAAATATTCCGCTACTATTAACCCCCAGGGCTCAACAAACACCGGCGCTCTGGATCACACCTGTGTTTACTGTGTGTGCTGAATGCTCATGTAGGCTTGCACAGTGCCATTCATTCTTCTCAGAAGTTGATTGGCATCCACCCCGTCCTGAAATATCAGTTTTGATAATGATATCTATAGTAAATTATTTTCATGGGTTGAGGAAAGGCGATTACACACAGTGCAGGCAGGGAAGTCCTGCAAGGAAGGTAGAGTTGCCACCTGGACAGTTCGGGTTTGGAATCATGCGTTCGGGTTTCAGACCACCTGTAACCCGGACACATTATTCAGACCAGACTATGTCTTCCCAGCAGGGTTGCTGGCTGCAGTTGTGTAAGCTAAGTGTGTCTGTTACACTCTCTTTCACATTGCCCCACACAGATGGGAGAAGAGAGAGGGCTTGATCTGCTTCTCTTCCTCTCGCCCCTATCCCTCTTTGTCTGCCCACACTTCAACCCCTGGCGTTGTGCCTCAGAGAAGGAAAATGAGAGCCAGAAATTTGAAGTCCAGCAGCCTCAGCTACAACAAGATGAGAAATGCTGACTGCCAAGGGGTGAGTGAGCTCCCATCCCTGTCTGTGACTGAAGTCTCCCCCCCCTTCTCTCTCCTGCCTCTGAGTGAGTACAATAAGATAAATCAGGGTTCTCAGAGCACCCCTTACATTGGAGTTCCCCTTTACACCAGAGGCCACAGTGTTCACCCTTACATCAGAGTCCTCTCCGTACATCAGAGTTCTCAGTGTCCCCCCTTAGATCTGGGTTTCCAGAGCATCCCTTATGTCAGAGTCCCCAGAGTCTGCAGAGTCTCCCCTTACAGTGAAAGGAACTCCATGAGTTCAGATGTAAAAGAAGAACTCTGTGGACTGATGTAAAGGGGGACTCTTGTGATTAACTTCATTTGATTAGAAATGTTATTTAATTGCAAACATACAGACATGTATAGTCTATATTATAAAAAAAGATTGCTGTGTGCCGCTAAAGTGTTCGGGTTTGACTTGAATAAAAGGTGGCAACCCTAAAGGAAGGGCTGGATAAATTTGAGCCTTTGGATTCTGCCCTGTGTGACCCCAAGCTAGAGTCTCATGAAACAAGATCTAGGTGACGACTATGTGTGCAAAATTCAATTCTCACATACTATTTACATAATACACGTATTTACAGATCCCTAGTCACTGCTCTGCTCCCTGAGGGCCCGGGTAACATTCTGCTTAGCCTCATGACTTGCAAACAAACACGTCTGTGTCTCTAGCAGTACTCAATTCATAGACTATCTGAGATCTCTGCTTTGTTCCACTTATACCAGTTCTCACACAATCTTAATATCTCAGCCTGCTTTCTTTATACCCTTCCCCTATTTCCATACTTAAAGGTGAATTCCTCTAAGCATTATCTGAATCAACATGATCTGATATGCAGAGCCGATTACCCTTCTATAGAAAAATGACAGTTCACACCCTGCCCACACATGAATTACACAGGGACTACCTGTTTGTTCCTGTGCGATTCAGACCTCTTGCAAACTGCACTTAATTTCTGATCTGCAGCGGGTGTTAACATGTGCTACCATGTTTGTCCGCACTGGATCGCCTGGTACTTTTTTACGTAGCCAGATCGTACAAGTGCTTAAAGCGGGGTTCCACCCTAAAGTTCCCTAAAGTGGAACTTCCGCTCATCAGAACCCCCCCCCCCCTCCGGTGTCACATTTGGCACCTTTCAGGGGCGAGGGGGTGCAGATACCTGTCTAAGACAGGTATTTGCACCCACTTCCAGGCATAGATTCCCTCTGGAGTCTATGCTGTTTCATGTCCCGGCGCGCTGTCTGCTGGGACACACATGGGTCCTAGAGACAGCGCAGACCATTCCCATTGCGCTGCCTGCCTCACACATGCGCAGTAGGGAACCGAGAAGTGAGAATGCTTCACTTCCTGATTCCCTCACCGAGAATGGTGGCGGCAGCAGCCGAGAGCTGAGCGATCGATCGGCCTCGGCTGCCGCCATCGCTGGATGTTGGGACAGGTAAGTGTCCATTTATTAAAAGTCAGCAGCTGTAGTATTTATAGCTGCTGGCTTTTAATAATTTTTTTTCCAGTGGAATCCCTCTTTAACCACTTCCCACCCGGCCAATGCACATATACGGCCAGGTGGGAGCCGTCTACTCCTGGAACGTCCAGGAACGTCCATCAGAAGGAGCGGGATCGCGCGCGCGCGTGCCCGCGCAGCGGCGCGATCCCGATGTGCCCGTGTCACCCGGACACGGCGCATCTCAGATCGGCAGGAGGGCTCTGTGATTGGCCCTCCTGATCACATGACGCCCGTGTCCAATCACGGCCGTCATGTGATGTAAACAAACAGCCGGTTGCTAGGCAATCGGCTCCTTCTCTCCTCACACAGAAGTCATCGCTGAGGAGAGGAGAGCAGATCGCTGCAGCCGGCTGATGATCAGTGAGTATGAGCTGTTTTTTACAGCTTTTTACTCACTGATCACCAGTCTAGTGTACACACAAATCACCACACAGTAAACACACCACACAGTATAAACACAATGTCCCCACACATGTCCCCAAAACATACATGTCCCCAAATAATAAAAACACATGTCCCTAATAATAAAAACATGTCCCCCACATATGTCCCACTAAAATCACATGTCCCAATGATTATCTGCACACATATGTACGTGATCACCTGCACACATATGTACATGATCATTTGCGTACATATGTCCGTGATCACACAAACCAATTATTATACACTTAACGGAATTTTTTTTACCAAAAACATGTAGCAGAATACATTTTGGCTTAAATTTATGACAAAATTTGATTTTATTGGATTTTTTTTAAAATAGAAAAAAGAAAATATTGTTTTTTTTTCCAAATTTCCGCTTTTTTGCGCTTATATCGCAAAAAATAAAAAACGGAGTCGTGAATAAATACCACCAAAATAAAGCTCTATTTGTGCGAACAAAATGATAAAAATTTCATTTGGGTACAGTGTAGCATGACTGCACAATTGTCACTGAAAGCGCTAGAGCGCTGAAAGCTGAAAATTGGGCTGGGAAGGAAGGGGGCGAAAGTGCCCTGTATTGAAGTGGTTAACCACTAGAGATCCGCGCTATAGCCAAATGACGGCTACAGCGCGGACCTCCTTTGTCGGGACTACGTCTATTGACGTCGTCCCGTGCACGAGCAGCCTGCGCGCCCTGTGATCGGCGAGTATATGAGACTCGCCTGATCACGGATCGAAGCAAGGGGTTGATCCCAACCCCTTACCACGTGATCAGCTGTCAGCCAATGACAGCTGATCATGTAATACAACGGAGCCGGTAATCGGCTATTTTTCCTCCTCGCGCTCACAGCGCGAGGAGAAAAAAAAAGAGCTGATCACCGGCGGCCGTGATCGGGACATAAGTCCCGATCACGGCCAGCTTACCAGTGCCCACCTGCCCCCTGCCAGTGCCACCTCAGTCATTAAAAAGTGCCCCCCATCAGTGCTACCCATCAGTGCCCATAATGCCACCCAACAGTGCCCACAGTGCCACACATCAGTGCCCACAGTGCCACCCATCAGTGCCCACAAACTGCCTCAACAACGGTGCTGCACCCTAGTGCCACATATCCGTGCCCATCAGTGTCATCTAACAGTGCCCATCAGTGCCGCCCATCAGTGCCCAGCAGTGACACCTGTCAGAGCCACCTATCAGTGCCACCTATCAGTGCCCATCAGTCCCATCTATCAGTGGTACCTATCAGTGCCCTTTAGTGCCACCCATCCGTGCCACCCATCCATGCCATCTTATCTGTGCCCATCTTTGCCCATCAGTGCCGCCTTATCTGTGCCCATCAGTACTGCCTTACCAGTGCCTATCGGTGCCACCTTATCTGTGCCTATTAGTGCCGCCTTAACTATGCCTATCAGTGCCCACCATTGCAGCCTATCAGTTCCCACCAGTGCCGCCTCATCGGCGCACTTCAATGAAGGAGAAAAATGACCTCTTTGCAAAATTTTATAACAAACTATTAAACATGATTTATTTATTTTTTTTGCATCTTTTTTTTTGTTTGTTTAGCAAAAAATAAAACTCCCAGCTGTAATTAAATACCACCAAAAGAAAGCTCTATTTGTGGGGAAAAATGATAAAAATTTCATTTGGGTACAGTGTTATATGGCCGCGCAATTGTCATTCAAAGTGCATCAGCGCTGAAAGCTGAAAATTGGTCTGGGCAGGAGGGGGGTTTAAGTGCCCAGTAAGCAAGTGGTTAAGGATTTGCCCCCTTCCTGATCAGGTCATTTGTTTGTGATACGGCACTGCGTCATTTTAACTGACGATTGTACAGTCATGCAATGCTGTACCCAAATAAAGTTTTTGCTCTTTTTTTACCCACAAATAGAGCTTTCTTTTGGTGGTAGTTGATCATCATGTTGTGGTTCTTATTTTTTGTGTTATAAACAAAAAAAACAAAAAAAGACCGACAACTTTGAAAAAAAAAAAAACAATATTTTTTACTTTTTGCTATAATAAATATCCCCAAAAAATATAAAAAAATAATAATAATTTCTTCATCAGTTTAGGCCAATATGTATTCTTCTAAATATTTTTGATAAAAAAAGAAAAAGAAAAAACCCCCGCAATAAGCGTATATTGATTTGTTCGCGCAAATGTTAGGGCGTCTACAAAATAGGGGATAGATTTATGGCATTTTTATTATTTCTTTTTTTTTTTTTTTTTACTGGTAATGAAGGTGATCAGCGATTTTTAGCGGGACAGCGACACTGCGGCAGACAGATCGGACGCTTTTGACACTTTTCTGGGACCACTGACATTTACACAGCTATCTAAAAATAGCCACTGAAGGGGTTAACACTAAGGGGCGATCAAAGGGTTAGTTCCTTAGGGAGGTGTTTCTAGCTGTGGGGCAGTGTACTGACTAGAGGTGGAGAGAGATGGCTTTTCCTGATCACTAGGAACAGTAGATCTTGCTCTACTCCCCTGACAGATCGGAGATCTGTCTGTTTACATTGACAGATCCCCGTTCTGTCTCTCTTTGGAGCGATCACTGGTGGCCGGCGGCCATTGCGGGAGCTGGCCACGAGCATCGGCTAGGGTGTCACACGCCCCCTATACAACTGCGGCGGCTGTTCTTAAAGTGGTTAATCAGTACACTTTTTGTCCAAAAATACAATACAAATACACGACATCACTTACGAATTTTCATTCTGTTGTACAAGAAATATTGTACTTTAGCAACCTATTCGTTTTCAATATAGAGACTAGCAGTCACACGGTGGATCACTCATCCAATAAACTCATTGTGTGTACTAGGCTTAAATCTGCACTTTCCCCATGTAGGTTAAGGCCGGGTTCCCACTATAGCGATGCGGGAACGCCGCGAATCCGCGGCGTTTACCCGCATCGCACACCTCCCGCCGGCAGTTCACACTGCCCTATGCGGACGGCTGGGAGTGTCAATGTTATGTTAATGACACCCCCAGATCCGTCGGCAAATCGCAGTGCGATCTGCCGACTCGCACAGGAATCGGATCGCATGGTGTGAACCCCCATGCGATCCGATTCTGTTGCGGACCCAAAAAAGGGTCCCGTGCGAGTTTGCTGCGGGAGCGCTGCGAATTCAGCCATACTATCTGTATGGCTGAACTTGCATCGCTACGGAGATCGGATGTGATTTGCTGTGCGAATCCCATCCGGATCTCCCCCCGCAGCGGTGTGAACCGGGCCTAAAGCAGCATCTTTTTGGCACATGGGACAGTTGAATTCACCGCCGCCATTCCCTCACCTGCAACTGCTGTAGGAAAACACGCAGAGCTGTCATTCATTCATTTTCGCATGTAAAAACGCAGCGTGTTTGCGGGTGCAGAAAAATGACCATGCGATTTCCCTGCAGGCCACGTTTTGAGGAAGGTGCACACACCTTAAGGAACTCAGTCAGGTGATACCTAGACCATTGTTCCTAATTTTTTATGGACAGTTTACTGACTGAAACGGTACCTGCTGATTGGAGAAAAGCCAATCTGGCACCAATATTTAAAAAAGGGCAGAGATACATCTCTGGGAATTACAGACTAGTTAGCCTAACATCAATAGTCTGCAAGCTAGTAATGAAAATGGTATCATTAGCAGTGGCGGCTGCTGGCTGGTGCTCGACAATTCGGGGGGGGGGGGGGGGGGGGGTTGGCAAACCAACGCTACCCCGCCCACTCGGCAGGAGACTGACATTAACACAGGGATCACAAGAACAGCTGTTTCCCTCCTAAATCCCCCCCCGCCATCACCTCGAGAGACGGACGACATATCCATGGCGTGGAGGCTGGTGGGTCCATTGGTCTTCTCCTTGCTTCTCCCCTGGCCACGCATCTCCTCCCTCCTCCTCCTCTTCCCCCTTGGCCAATAACATTGCTTCTCCCTTCGGTCAATTGGGAAACAGGTCTTAGGACATGCTTCCTGATTGGCTGGGGGGAGAATCAGTGTAAGAATAGTGAATATTCATTCGCTATTATAACTGGGTGGGCTCAGAGCGTAGTGCTCTGTGCCCCAAGCCCGCCCTTTTTTGAAGCCTACTAGAGCCTCTGGCTCTAATCACATGCTTAAACCCCCCCCCCCCATGGAGTCCATGGTCCGGCACCCTGTATGTAGATCAGGGGGCATGGATAAGAGGGGTGGCACCTGTGCACCCCTAATGCATCGCCCGCCACTGATAATCAGCATGGATTTGTGAAGAAACTTTCTTGCCAAACCAATCTATTGACGTTCTATGAAGAAGTAGGCTGCCATCTAGGAAGGCCTGTGGATGTGGTGTATCTGGAATTTGCAACGGTATTTTATACCATTCCCCACAAGCGTTTAGTTGCGTTTAGTCTGTCAGCATGGACCATAGGGTGAGTACTCAGAGTGGTCTGGTGTGGTAAGTAGGATCCTCAAGGATCTTCCCTGGGACCAATTCTGTTTAATTTATTCATAAAAGATATACAGTTCAGGATGGAATAAACTCTCAAAAGACTTCCCGCTATGGTACTTTGGGGACTCTCCTATTAGTCGATCAAAGGGAGTGGCCATAGGGTTTGCCAGGGTAGTGAGGTTCGACCTAGAGGAGAGAAAGACGGTCCCAGAAGAGCGTTACTTATTTCTGAGAGGAAAATTGAACGGAGCAGAGTATTCCCTGGCAAACATATATGGCCCTAAAAAAAAACCCCCATCAGATACTTAACGGGGGCTATTGCAGTGTTCATGGAATTTAAAGCGGGATTCCACTGCCGTTTTTTTTTTTTTTTACCTGTGTCACTGTTGGGCGATTCCTACGGTGTCTTTGCAGCCACGATCGGCGTCTTTTTAACCCCCGGCGTGACGATTTCATTGCTAAGGAAAACTTTTAAAAAAGCAGTCCGGCGGTTTCCATTTTCACTGTGGGCGTTTGAAGCCCACGGGCATTTACTTCCTGGATGCGATGACACTGAGCTCCCAGCATCCACTGCTCCATCTCGCACATGCTCATTGAGTGTCCTCTTTGTTTTCCTTCCTTTTGCCTCATGTGCTATAGTGGTAATGGCTGATAGAGCTGCCTGCCCACTTTCAAAATGGCAATTTCGGCTTGACTGTGTCCCCCACGGATTCCTGGGAAATAGCTAAAAAAGTTCCCAGGGACCATTGCGAAGCCGATAAACACGCCTACTCCCACGGGAGGAGAGCCCGGAAGTCGGCATAAACATTAAAAATAAAAAGGTAAATACTGCATATTATTTTATTTCAATGGTCATAACTGCATCTATGTTCCAAAGCCATTTGAATAAGATGAACTTGCAATTTTCTGTACAAAACCGCTTTAAGAAAGTTATATTAAGGGTCTCTTGATTATGGCCAGGTCGGAAAGGAAAGAGAGAACTAAGGAGAATAAAACAGCCTTAACTAAAGAAATATACGACTTACAACAGCAACATAAGACAACAAGAGACAGGGAACTGTTACTAAAACTTAGTCGAAAGAGGGAGGCTAGGAGAGATTTAATAGAACAGTAAAATGCGAACGGCCTACAACTTAATTAAGAAAGGTACCAATATGGGAATAAGTTGGGGAAATATCTGGTGAAGGCACTAAGAAAAAAAAAAACAGCTAACTATATTGAGAAAATTCAAAGTACTGGGGAACTGCAAAAATGACTAAGAACTTCCAAGATTATTATGGGAGACTTTACTTAAACAAGCAGGATACAAAAGAAGAGGCAGAAAGGAAATATGAGAAAACAAAAGACTTTTTAAAGGAAACCTGTTCAAATAAAATCCCAGAGGATAAACTTAGTTTTCTAGAGGCCCCCATAACAGAAGAGGAGATAATAAAAATCTTAAAAGAATCACCGGCAGGGAAAAGTCCCGCAGCCGACGGCCTGACGACACTTTTTATTATACAAAATCCAGGGATATACTGATTCCTAATATATGCTCATACTTGAATGGAATCAGGGTTAAGTGGGAGATGCGTAAAGAGGCGCTGGAAGCTACTATCACCATTATCCCAAAAGAGGGGAAAGACAGTACACTCTGCTCCAGCTATAGAGCTTTTGCACTCCTAAATTCGGACACCAAACTATTTGCTAAGGTGCTTGCAGGCAGCATGAAAACAATAATGAATGACATAATTCATGCAGATCAGGTAGGCTTTATCCCAGGAAGGGAGGGGAGATATAATGGAATTAGAACATTGCTGGCAATACAGAAAATGAAAGATAGTAGGGCCCCAGGACTATTCCTGTCAATTGATGCTGAAAAAGCTTTTGACAGGGTAGACTGGGGCTTTATGCAGGGCACGTTGGAGGAAATAGGATTGGGAGCGAAGATGACCAGATGGTGTAATGTTCGGGGGACCAGGTAGATCGCAGGACACAGGCTTTTCATACAACAAAGGGTTTATTAACTTAAATAGCTTTACGGCAGCCAAAAACAAAAAGAAAAAGGTTTGTAGTCTCACCGACTTGCAACGTCCAGAACAGTTGTCCTTATCAAAACAGAGCTTGATCTTGATGGCAGGTAGCTTCCCCTGCCAGGAGCCTTCCAAACAGGACACTGCTGTCCACTTCAGTTGCTGCAGTCCAAAATAAACACCATCCACCATCCACCATGTCTTCTCCACTCCTCCACACCCATCTACCACTTCCTGTCTTGTTTTTTAAAGTCACTTCCTTAACAGGTGGGTTAATCAATTTTTATTCCCTTAAAGAGACCACAACCCAAACAGAGGGGAAATATAGCGTCCTTCCAGGACCCAGCCACGGCGTCCTGTACATATCCCCCCCCTGTGCCCCAACGCCAAGGAGGTGGAGGCAACAGTGGAGCTCAAACAATGGACTCGGGAGAGGGCATCTGCATTTTGATGCAGTCTCCCGGGCCTATGCTCCACTACAAATTTAAATCCCTGGAGTGCCAGGAACCACCGGGTAACCCTGGCATTATTCCCTTTTCCCTGCCTCAGCCATGTTAAAGGGGCATGGTCAGAAATCAACCTAAACTTCCTCCCCAAAAGGTAATATCTGAGGGATTCCAGAGCCCACTTAATGGCCAGACACTCTCGTTCAATTATGGCATAGTTTTTCTCCGCTGGTGTTAACTTCCTGCTGAGGAAGACTATTGGGTGTTCCTCGCCATGAATAACCTGTGACAACACCGCTCCCAATCCTACATCGGAAGCATCAGTCTGGACAACAAACTCTTTTGAAAAATTGGGTGCTACCAGGACAGGGTGTTGGCACAGCGCCGACTTGAGCTCCAAAAAAGCCTTCTCAGCGTCTGCATTCCACTCCACCATGACCGATTTCCGACCCTTAGTCAGATCGGTCAACGGAGCCGCCAACGTGGCAAAGTTGGGTTTATTGTAAACCCCTCCTTCCAAAGAGAGTCCAGCACTGCCTGCACTTTGGGCAAATGTGATTCCCAGTCTTTGCTAAAAATGACTATATCGTCCAAGTACACTGAGGCATACTTCCGGTGAGGTCGTAAAATCCTATCCATTGCTCTCTGGAACGTGGCTGGAGCAGTTTGCAATCCAAAAGGCATCCTTTTGTACTGAAAACTCCCCTCTGGGGTAGAAAAAGCAGTTTTCTCTCTAGCGGCCTTAGTCAACGGTATTTGCCAATACCCCTTGGTAAGGTCTAACGTAGTGATATACCTGGCTGGACCTAGTCTCTCGATAAGCTCATCTACCCGGGGCATGGGGTAGGCATCAAACCGGGAAACTTCATTAAGTTTCCGGAAATCATTGCAAAATCGCAGAGTCCCGTTGGGCTTCGGTACCAACACAATCGGGCTCGACCACTCACTCTGCGATTCCTCAATAATCCTTAGGTCTAACATCTTTTTAACTTCCTCTGAAACGGCCTTCCTTTGAGCCTCTGGGATGCGGTAGGGCCGGACAAAAACTTTGACTCCTGGTTCTGTGACAATATCATGCTCTATGACACTAGTGAGCCCTGGCAAGTCTGAAAATGTTTCTTTATTTCTCTGCAAGAACTCCTTTGCCTGCTGACTTTGGGTTTTAGACAGGGTATTTGCTACTTGGACACTCTCCACCCCAACCCGAGGCTCAAGTTTTGTACTAGCCAGGGAGGTCACTGGTTCCCTGTCTGTCCAGGGCTTTAACAAGTTTACATGATATATCTGGAAGGGTTTCCTCTTGCCTGGCTGGTGGACTCTATAATTTACCTCTACCATTTTTTCTACAACCTCGAAAGGGCCTTGCCATCTGGCCAAGAACTTACTTTCCACAGTGGGAATCAACACTGCTACTCGATCCCCCACTTGAAAGTTCCTAATTTTGGCTGCCCTATTATAGACCCGTCGTTGAGCCTCCTGGGCTTTTTGTAAATGTTCCTTAACTAGCGGCATCACAGTTCGGATCCTCTCCTGCATTTGAGAGACATATTCAAGAACACTTTTATGCTGAATTGGTTCACTTTCCCATTCTTCTTTAACAAAGTCCAGTAATCCACGAGGTCTCCGCCCATTTACCAATTCAAAAGGCGAAAACCCAGTGGAGGCCTGGGGCACTTCTCGGATAGCAAACAGGAGGGCTGGTAACAGGCAGTCCCAGTCTTTCCCATCCCTTTGTACCACTCTCTTGAGCATAGACTTAAGGGTCTTATTAAAACGTTCTACCAATCCATCTGTTTGGGGATGGTAGACCGATGTGCGCAGCTGTTTAATCCGGAACAGTTTGCATACATCAGCCATAACCTTCGACATAAACGGGGTGCCCTGGTCTGTGAGAATTTCCTTGGGAAAACCTGTCCGTGTAAACAACTGGAATAACTCCCGTGCAATAGCCTTAGAGGAGGTATTCCGCAGGGGTAGCGCCTTAGGATATCGAGTGGCATAGTCGAGGATCACCAGTATTTAAGAATGACCTCGAGCCGAATTTACCAAGGGACCCACTATATCCATGGCTATCCTCTCGAATGGGACCTCAATTATGGGCAGAGGGACCAACGGGCTCCGGAAATGGGTCGCCGGAGCAGTCAACTGACAGGTGGGACAAGAGGTACAGTATCTTCTTACCTCTGCTTTCAAGCCTGGCCAGTAAAACCGGTCAGCGATCCGTGCCTCCGTCTTTTCAACTCCCAGGTGTCCCCCTAAAACATCATCATGGGCCAGTTCCAGGACCTTGCGTCTATACTGTAGGGGGGAACAATAATTGTTCTACCACATTTTCTCTCACTTTAGTAACCCGATAAAGCAATTCATTACATATTGAAAAATGTGGCCATCGCTCATTAGCACCTGGCTCTTGGGGCTCCCCATTTATAACTACAACCTGTTCCCGTGCCCTGGCCAAAGTGGGGTCCTGCATCTGGGCAGTACCAAATGCCCCCTGGGGAACACCCAAATCTGGCAAGTCAGGGGTAGAGGCCATTTCCTCATCCTCTTCCCCCAGCATTACCTGAAGCGGAGAAGGTTCCCCCCCCTCAGTGTTCAGGTAGGTCTGAGAACCCCACATATTGACATCCTTAACAGTATCAGCACTATTTTCATCATTATTAACCAAAGTCTTGGCGTTTTTATCAACTGGGTCCATATTACGAATATGTGGCATCTCAGGGTTATTACCCTCAACAACAGGAACAGAGGTACTAGTTTCTTCCCAGTCTCTGGACCTTTCAGATAGTTCTTGTCTCCAAAGTTTTGCAAATAACGGACAGTCACGTCCTATGATAACGTCATGTACCAAGTTCTTTACCACCCCCACCTCTTGAGTACCAGTGCCACATGCTGTGGAGATGGACACCGAGATGAGAGGGTACTCTCTAGTGTCACCATGAATGCACACAACCTGCAAAATTTTGCTTACCGGACCGATCTTCCCAATTACTCTAGGGTGAACCAGGGTTACCATGCTTCCAGAGTCCAGCAAAGCCTGTGCAGGGTGGTGGTTCACTTGGACTTCACACTCAAACTTCCCCTCTCCAAGGTCAAGATGTGTTGTACACGCTTTATGGGCATAAAAAGACCCCCTCCGAAGAACCCCGCATTCCATGGGTTCTTCCTGCAATGGGCAGTGGGCCCGGGTATGGCCCCAGGCATGACATCGCCAACATTGTACATCCCCTCCTCTCCGATCAGGAACAGGTCGCTGAGGGGGTAACGGGTGTGACTCTTGGCCTTCCGGGGTGTTGGTTCCAGGGCTCCTGGGGACATCCTTTCGAAGGGCGGCAGTTGGTCGGAAAGGCCTTGGCAGACTGGGCCCTTGACGCTTGGCGGGGCCAAGCAGATCCTCCACCACTGTATATCGTTCCACCATCTCGACAAGGTGGTTTACGGTTTTGGGGTCTCCATGGCTGACCCACCGTTGAAGGTCGTCTGGCAGTGACCTTAAGTATCGGTCCAGCACGACCCGCTCCACAATTTGGGGGCCAGACAACACTTCGGGCTGCAGCCATTTTTTTACAAGTTGCACCAGGTCATGCATTTGAGATCGCGGTGGCCGGTTTGAACGATACTTCCATTGGTGCACTCGTTGGGCTCGAACAGCCGTAGTCACTCCCAACCGAGCCAGTATTTCTGCCTTTAGTTTTTGATAATCTTTAGCATGTTCTGGTGGTAGGTCAAAATAGGCTTTTTGAGGATCTCCAGTGAGGAAAGGAGCAATTAAGCCGGCCCACTGGTCCTGGGGCCACCCTTCTCTCTCTGCCGTCCTCTCAAATGTTGCCAGAAACGCCTCTACGTCATCACTCAGGGACAACTTCTGCAAGAAATGGCTTGCCCTTATGGTCACCTGGTTGCCAGGGGCAACAGCCACATGTTCACGGCCCTGAGAAAGCTGCTGCACTGCTTCTTTTAAGGCAGTTATCTGAGCCTGCATCACCCCTTGTTGGGTCGCTTGCTGGGCTGCTAACTGGGCCACCAACAGGCGAGTATTTTCTTGCTGCAGAGCCAGCGCCTCATTGTGGTGCGTTTTTTGTACCTCCAGCTGGGTTGCTAAGCGCTGATTAGCTTCCTCATGGCGAGTCTGCGCTTGCATATTAGCCAAGGACAGCTGTTTAATTAGCTCCTCCATTGTTTCAGCTTTCAACAGTTGTGCAGCTTTAACCCAGGACATAAATTCACTATACTGTCCCTTTAAATGTCAGTTCAAATCCAATGCAAAAAAATAAAAATAGCAAGAAAAACGCCTGTTACTTTGTCCTGCCCGCATTCGAGCACCACTTGTAATGTTCGGGGGACCAGGTAGATCGCAGGACACAGGCTTTTCATACAACAAAGGGTTTATTAACTTAAATAGCTTTACGGCAGCCAAAAACAAAAAGAAAAAGGTTTGTAGTCTCACCGACTTGCAACGTCCAGAACAGCTGTCCTTATCAAAACAGAGCTTGATCTTGATGGCAGGTAGCTTCCCCTGCCAGGAGCCTTCCAAACAGGACACTGCTGTCCACTTCAGTTGCTGCAGTCCAAAATAAACACCATCCACCATGTCTTCTCTAATGGATAAAAGCACTATATATCCAACCTACAGCGAGGGTGAAGGTAAATGGGGCAATTTCAGGATCGTTTGAAATGTACAATGGCACCAGGCAGGTGTGTCCATTATCCCACCTACTGTTTGTGCGGGCACTGGAACCTCTCCTGACGAGGATAAGGCAGAATCCAGATATCAGGGGGATAAAAGGTAGGGGAAGAAGTTCATAAACTAGCGGCCTATGCAGTCGATATTTTATTTTATATAACTTGTCCTTGGATAACCTTCCCAAATTTAATGAAATCCTTAAAATAGTATGGGGAGATATCCAATTTCAAGATGAACCCGGCCAAATCCGAAACCTTAAACATTACTACATCAAAAACAGACAAGCATACCTATCAAACGGATTTTCCATTTGTCTGGGGAAAAAAAGAACTGAGGTACCTAGGCGTCAAGTTAACAACATCAATGGAGACACTATATTAAGTAAACCTTCTCAAACTACTGAATGATATTAAAGCAGAATTGAATAGAATTACAACAGGACAGTTATCCTGGGGGGGGGGGGGGGGGGGAGAGAATTAACATCCTACCTAAAATTATGTATAAAATGCATATGCTCCCAATCCCACTCCTACAGGATTTTTTTAAAATAATACAAACAATATTAAGTTTAAGTTTGACACAGTTAATTAAGGTTAAGGGGGGTTGGGGGCACCGGATCTTAGAAACTATTATAATGCAATCATATTGTCATGAATAATAGAGTGGGCAAAAAATAATAAGGAAAAGAGATGGGTTAAAATGAAAAGCATAATTAGTAAAGTCACAGTGGGGAAGATAATATGGATCCCTGCACAATATAGAAAAATTAGTAAAGACACACATAGTATCACGTGTAAACCCTTGTACACACTGTCGGACATTCTGACGGAAAATGTCAGTTTGGACCTTGTTGTCGGATAATCCGACCGTGTGTGGGCTCCATCGGACTGTTTCCGTCGGAATATCTGACCGTCAAAGTTTTAGAGCTGGGCTAAAATTTTCCGACAATATGATCCGATCGGACTTTGTCCGATCGCTTGTAGAGAATTCCGACCGTGTGTATGCAACAGTTTCGGACAAAATCCGTCAGACAAAATCCGACGGATTTTGTTGTCGGAATGTCCGACCGTCTGTACAAGGGCTAATGCACTAAAAATATGGGACAACTTGCATAAAAGGGAGAAATGGGAATACAACTCACCTTCAATACCATTGAAAAATACTGAATATTTTACACTGGGTATAGAGACACTGTTGGGTAATTGGATTACAAAGGAGAATGCACAATTGAAAGATATAATGGAGCAAGTTAAAATGTACACTTATCAGGAATTAAAAAACAAAAGTGAATTGATGGTGATAGATGGATGGCGGTATAGCCAATTGAAACACTTTATAGAGACACTGCCTCAGCCCATTATATCGGCAGAAAACCTACTTCCCCTGGAGAAACTGTGTGTAGATAAAGGAAGGGAGAGGGTGATTTCCAGGATTTGATCGATATGAAAGGGCCGGAGATACTGCCATACATCGAGAACTGTGAAAAGGAATTGGGAATACAGGTAAAAGAGTCAAGATTAGGCAATTATTGCGGCGGGTGCACGTTACGTCCGTAAATAGTAACATGATAGAGTTAAACTATAAGTGCTTTGTCCGTTGGTATATAACCCCCGATAAGGCACACAAGAGCCAAAGTGAAAATCACAGTTATGTTGGCGAGGGTGTAAAGAAATAGGGACTATGGCCCACATATGGTGGCAATGCCCTGAAAGGAAAAAATACTGGGGGGAGATGAGGCAAATAGTCAGTGAGATAACTAACATAGAGGTCCCAGACGACCCGTGGGGGTGTTTATTCCATGGGATTAGAATGTCAACTAAGCAATACATGAGAACGTTACTCAAACAGCTCTTAAAGGGTGCTAAAAGGCCAATACCTAGACTTTGGCAGGAACCAGATAGGCCCACTGTGAAGAATTGGTGTAATAAGATAAATGAAATTCAAAATTTAGAGTACCTAAGATATAGTGATGGGGAAGGAATGGAGGAGTTCGAAGAGAAATGGAGGGAATGGGCTGACTATAAGTTAACAATAAGATTTGTGATGGGAGCATAATGTAAAAACTTAGTAGAGGAACTAATAAGCTAGAAATACAGAGGGAGAAGAAGTGAAAAGTTGAGGATAGATCAGGTGCGAGAAAGGGAGAGGGGGAGGTCATAGGGAAGGTGTGGAAGGGAGAGGAGGGGTTGGGTGGCAGGGGGAGGGGTCTGGGGCGGGGTTTTTGGTAGGAATATATTAACCACTTGCTTACTGGGCACTTAAACACCCTTCCTGCCCAGACCAATTTTCAGCTTTCGGTGCTCTCACACTTTAAATGACAATTACTCAGTCATGCAACACTGTACCCAAATTAATTTTTTGTCCTTTTTTCCCCACAAATAGAGCTTTCTTTTGGTGGTATTTGATCACCTCTGGGGTTTTTATTTTTTGCGCTATAAATGAAAAAAGACCGAATTTTTTTTAAAAAAGCGCATATTTCTTTGTTTCTGTGACAGAATTATGCAAATTATTAATTTTTCTTCATAATTTTGGCCACAATTTATACTGCTACATATCTTTGGTAAAAATAACCCAAATTAGTGGATATTATTTGGTCTTTGTGAAAGTTAGAGAGTCTACAAGGTGTGGTGCGAATCGCACAAAATTTATCACATCTGATGTACTGGTGGACTATCTCGCTTCTTGTGACCCGAACAAGTCAGGAAAGTACAAATACCCCCCAAATCACCCCTTTTTGGAAAGTAGACATTCCAAGGTATTTAGTAAGAGGCATGGTGAGCTTTTTGATGTTGTAATTTTTTTCCAATTTCACAATTCTTTGCAAAATTAAGATTTTTCATTTTTTTTTCTCCACAAAATTGTCATTGTAATAGGTTATTTCTCTCACATGGCATGTGTATACCACAAATGACACCCCCCCCCAAAAAATTCTGCTACTCCTCCTGAGTATTACAATACCACATGTGTGGGACTTTTTCACAGCTTGGCCACATAGAGAGGCCCAACATGCAGGTAGCGCCATCATGTGTTCTAGGAACATAAATTACGCATCTAACTTGTTGACTATTTATTACACTTTTGAAGCACCAGGACAATGACACGTGACACTGATGACAGATGGCACTGATACGTGGCAATGATGACACTTATACGTGGCACTGATGACACGTGGCACTGATGACAGATGGCACTAATATGTGGCACTGATGTCAGATGGCACTAATATGTGGCACTGATGACACGTGGCACTAATACGTGGCACTAATACGTGCCACCGATGACAGATGGCACTAATACATGGCACCGATGACGCGTGACACTGATGACAGATGGCACTGATAAGTGGCATTGATGACACGTGACACTGACAACAGATGGCACGTGACACTGACAGGTGGCACTGATGACAAATGTCACTGATACGTGGCACTGATGACAGATGGCACTAATACGTGGCACTGATGACAGATGGCACTATGTGGCACTGATGACACGTGGCACTGATGACAGATGGCACTTATACGTGGCACTGATGACAGATGGCACTGGGAACAAATGGCACTGGGGGCAGGTGGCACTGGGGGCAGGTAGCACTGGGGTGGATGGCACTGGGGGCAGGTAGCACTGGGGTGGATGGCACTGGGGCGGATGGCACTGGGGCAGGATGGATGGCACTGTTGGGGGAGGATGGATGGCACTGCTGGGGGAGGATGGATGGCACTGCTGGGGGAGGATGGATGGCACTGCTGGGGGAGGATGGCACTTTTTTTTTTTTTTTTAATCAAAGCAAAGCAGAACGGCTGCCGCTGCAGCCGTTCATCTCTCCCCTCTCACACTCTGTCTGTGTGAGGAGGGAGAGCGGCGCTGAGAGATGATCTCATATGTTTACATATGAGATCATCTCCCATTGGACACGCTGATCACGCTGTAAACGGCCGCTGTGATAGGCTGTTTACAGCGATCTGTGTTTGCCTGTCCCCGGGGGACACGGCGAACACAGAACTTCCGCGATGCGCGCCCACGGCGGCGCGCATTGCGGAAGTAAACATTAGGACGTCCAGGGACGGCCTCCCGGACGAACGCGCCTGCTCTACGGCCGTCATTCGGCTATAGGGCGGGCGCGAGGTGGTTAAGAACCTGTGTATATCGTTGTTACTGCGGGGCTATACCTCACTAATTGTGATGCGTTTTGATATAGATAAAACTAATAAAGTGATTGAAATAAGAAATAAAAAATAAATAAATAAACAATGCAATCTCAATATTTACAGATGATAAAAAGTTAAGCAGGGCAATAAACTTAGCGCAGGATGTGGAAACCTTACAAAAAGACCTAAATAAAATAATGGGCTGGGCAACTACATGGCTTAGGTTGAGGTTGAATGTTGAAAAATGTAAAGTAATGCATTTGTGTGCTAAAAATAAAAGCGCAAGTTACTCGCTAGCGGGAGAACTTCTGGGGGAATCTAGGATGGAAAAGGACCTGAGGTCCTGATAGATGATAGGCTCAGCTATGGCATGCAATGCCAAGCTGCTGCAAGCAAAGCCAACAGAATATTGGCATGCGTTAAAAAGGGGATTCACTCCAGAGATAAAACGATAATTCTCCCGCTCTACAAGACTCTGGTCTGGCCGCACCTGGAATATGGCCGTCCAGTTCTAGGCTCCAGTCCTCAGGAAGGATGTACTGGAAATGGAGAGGAGTACAAAGAAGGGCAACAAAGCTAATATAGGGACTGGAGGATCTCAGCTAAAGGGACAGACTACAATCAATGAACTTATTCTATATGGAGAGGAGATGCTTGAGAGGGGATATATCAATGTACAAATATCTTACTGGTGAAACTAGCATAGGGGAAAAAACGAAAGGGAATTTAAAAAGACACGCCATTCACTGAAATTGGAAGAGAAAAGGTTTAACCTTAAACTGTGTAGAGGGTTCTTTATTGTCAGAGCGGTAAGGATGTGGAATTCTCTTCCACAAGCAGTGGTATCAGCAGGGAACGTCAATAGTTTCAAATAACTATTAAATGGGCACCTTAACAACCACAACATACAGGGATATACAATGTACTATTGACAGAAACTTAAAGTGATTGTAAAGGTTCATTTTGTTTTTTAAAACAAACATGTTATACTTACCTCCTCTGTGCAAGCGCGGCCTGAACCTCCTTTTCTGTGGTCCCCCAGTGGCGCGCTCCTGGCTCCCCCTCAACATCCAGTGCCCCCAAGGAAAGCCGCTTTCCATGTGGGGCACTTGTGTGGGCGCGCTCCCGAGTCCTGCTGCTGCGTCCATTGGCACAGACAGCAGGACTCGGCCCTGCCCCTGTGTCACTGGATTTAATTGACAGCAGCGGGAGCCAATGGCTCCCGCTGCTATCAATCTATCCAATGAGGACCCGAGACAGCGGCTGGAGCTGCTGGGCTCATTTGTGTCGCTGGTAAGATCGAGTTCAGGTAAGTAAAAGGTGGACTCTAGGGGGCTGCGCCACGGAAGGTTTTTCACTTTAATGCATAGAATGCATTATGGTGAAAAAGCACAAGAGACTTTACAAGTCCTATAAGCACATTCGCACACTACAGGTTGAACTGGTTGGACTGGTGTCTTACAGATTATGTAACTTATCCTTGCAAAGCAGGGATAAGAAACAAAGAGATCTCTGGTAAAAATCAGCACACATTACACACAGTAAACCTTGTTAGGCACACAATGATCATCCAAGATGTTAACCCCTTCCCAGCTAGTGTATAAAATTATCACTAATCACTGTATTAGTGTCACTGGTGATGTCAGTGGTAGTTAGCCAGTTGCTCCCAGAATCAGTTAAGCCCAGTACACACAATCAGAAAATCATACGAACAATACAGCTTTTGAATGAAAACGTACAATAATCGGATCGTTAGTACAGAGCTTTCGAGAGCCGATCATCACAGATCATCCGATATTATCCGATCAGACATGCTCAATTTTTTTTCGTATGATACCAGATCGGATGATTTTCGTTTAATCAGTCCAGCCATCATTCGAAAATGCAATACAACAGATGACATCACACCCAAGGTTTTATTCTGTCGTATGAGAATTTTTGTGAATTTAGTAAACTCTTAAGGTTCGATCTGAGATTAGCATGCAAAAAAAAATAAAAAAAAAACGCACTATTGCAGTGCCATTATAAGTCGCTAACTACCATTAGTAGTTTTTATATCTATATATATATATATCTATATATATCTATATATATATATATATATATATATATATATATATATATATATATATATATATATATATATATATAAACATATATATAAACACGCACACACACACACACCATAGTTTGTAGACACTATAACTTTCACACAAACCAATAAATAAACACTTGCTATTTTTTTTTATACCAAAGACATGTAGCACAATACATTTTGAGCTAATTTTATATATAAAAACATTTTTTAGATATGTTTTATAGCAGAAAAAAAAAATCAAAATATTTAATCTTTTTTTCATTTATATAGTAAAAAAAAAAAACAGTAGTGATCAAATACCAAGAAAAAAAATCTATTTGTGTGAAAGAAATTATATTCATTTTGTTGTATTACTGTGCAATTACCAGTTAAAGTAGCACAGAGCTATATAGCAAAATAATGGCCTGGCCAAGAAGGGGGTAAAACCTTCCTGCGCTGACAATTTACTTGTTTTAAACTTTTTTTTTATTTTTATTTTTTTACATTTCTCAGTTGGTTCCTGGTTTCTGGTCTAGACCAAAATGATGTCATACATCCCAGAAATCTTCATGGCATTTTTTTTTTATCTGGAGACACAACCCCCCCCCCCCCCCCCCCCCACCCACCTGCTTGCCTGAGCTAATGTCAGATGGATTCCAGGAAGAAAATACTACATGAATCCTCTACCCTAACTCAAGATGGCTGTGGCTAGAGATGCTAGGTTGATGTTTTTTTATGGTGATTTCTCAACAAAATAAAGCATGGAGACATGGATGGATGAGGGAGTTTGCTTTGAATATAAAAAATGAATTTAGTAGCATTTTGGGTTTGTGGTGCTCAGATGCAGTTTAGTTCCACTTTAATATGTTTATTTTGGGTGCCCTTTTTTCTGCATGTTCAGCTGGTTGTGTTTAGTGATTTGTATTATTTCGGATTTGTTTTCTGTTTGTCTATGAATCTAAGTTGTCCTGACCCTCATTCCTTGTTTGCCTCCTGTGTCCCCCCCCATCATATCAGCTGTACATAAACATCAGACACTTTAATGGAATGCCAGCAATGGGGTTACAACACAGCAGTGCAGTGCAGCAAGGCGCCATTCCCAGGCTCTAAGGAAGTAGTGTGCAAGTCTGTTCAGAATAACAGGATATTTCTACACAAAAGGGGAGACAAACAAATCAAATGAGTCTTAAAGGCTATCAAGTCTGATTTTATTTATTTACATTTGCTGATAACGTCTACACCAGTGCTTCTCTCACTCACACATTCACGCTTATAGCAATTATGCTTGTATTTCAAAACAATTTGCAGAGCTATTTGTCCTGAGAAACTGCATGTACATTTGTTCTGTGTGAAAAGGGGCAAAATCGAACGTTTGTAGGCTACTTTCTCTCCAAGCCGAATGTTATTCATTCATTCAAAATAGAGTGGTTTGAAAAAGTGAATCAGGAAAATACCACATAGTGGCCAGCAGATGGAGCTGACAATCATAATAAATTAGTAGTCATTTCCTATGATCATCAGCTCAACAAAAACAAATTGATTACCTGATCCATGCAATTGAGGAAGATGGAGGAATCCTCCTTGCTGCGCCATTGTATTCTGACAGCGGGACTCCTTTGCTGTCAGAATCACGATTGACACAGATTTCCAATGGTTAGATCAACTTCAGTCGAGCGAGGATGGCCATAGAAGGAATTTGGATGTAGATGCTAAACCGGACAGATTTTGATCCATCTATGGCCAGCTAAAAGCGAGAGTAAACCCGCTGAATTTTTTTTTTTTCAGACCTGTAAGGGAAAAGGCATAATGAGCTAGTATGCACTGCATACTAGCTCATTATGAAATACTTATCTAAGAACGAGGCCCTGACATCTCACCCGATACGCGCCAAGGGAGCCGACATGTTCCCTCAGCGTGTCTTCCGGGTATCGCGGCTCCGGTGCTGTGAGTGGCCAGAGCCGCGATATCGTCACTCCCGCGCAGGGTCCGGCATCTGCCGGGCTTCCAGCCAAGAATCCCATGTGCGAATGCGCTGCTGCAGTTAGCAACTCATTGCGAGGGGAATATCTCCTAAACCATACAGGTTTAGGAGATATTTTTTTACCTAGAGGTAAGCCTTATTATAGGCTTACCTGTAGATAAAAGTAAAAAAAAAAAAAAGACTGTACAACCGCTTTAAAAGGATAAGCTATTTGTTCTGAAAACTTAATTTGTTCTATGTGAACAGGGGCAAAATGAAATGTTTATAGGCTACTTTCTCTCCAGGCCAAACGTTATTCATTTATTCAAAATAGAGTGGTTCGGAAAAGTGAATCAGGAAAAAGATTTGGATGTAGATGCTAAACCGGACAGATTTTGATCCCTCTATGTTTCCTATGATCATCAGCTCCATCTACTGGCCATAATGTGGTATTTTCCTGATTCACTCTAGTCTATATGAATGAATTACATTGAATCTGGGGAGAAAATAGCTTAGTGACATTTGATTTTGGGAACAGAACAAATGTACACTCAGTTTCTGAGGACGATTAACTCAAAAACAAAATGACAAAAGCAGGTTTTGCCATTGTGGGAGAAAACTCAAACAGGCTCAATTGCAACAAACAAACAAACTCCATGCTGATACTTTCCCTGTTGGAAATTGTATCCACCGCCCAGCCAACTTTCTTAATTAGCTAAACAAAATCGATCTGTTGTCTCAAGTCTCCACTTTTGAAATAAAACAAGCAACTGGACTTGCAACAATAGACACTAAAACGTTACTATGGCTTCACTCCAATTTGAATAAATCAACCCAAGAACGGAACAGTACATAAATGCATGTTGGAACGGAACATTGCACAAAGGGGGAGGGGCATCATTCCTGAATGTTGCTTCAAGTAGTGTGCATAGCGCGGTGTACGGAGCACATGAGCTGCGCAGAACACAGTAGGGTCGTATGGTTCTTGGCAGTGCTTATCAGAGTATTCCCTATCATCTGCACATATACAATGCAAGAACAGCCTTGAGGTCTGTGTATGTTGGCTGATAGATGTTCAGAGGTCGATCAGTATCTGGCTGATGAAAAGCAATGCTCTCATTGGACTATGAGGATATAGGCTCCATGTTTGCAAGCAGATCCTTTGTATCATACCTCTGTATCCATTGTCCCATGTTTGGAAGAGATCCGCTGCCCCCTTTCAAGTCTTTCCCAAGTTTATTTATTATGGATTTGTTGGATTTGATGGGGCCTCTCCCCCACCGCCACCAAACTGGACGGCCAGTATGATGATGATGATAATTACAATCACAAGAACAATGGCTCCACAAATAAAGTACCAGCGCCATTTCTCCCATCGGGTCTTACGCTCCACTGTCCGGGCTGTCTTCTGGAAATCGCTGGCCTGCAAAGGAAGAAATGGAGTTAATGTTTGTATCATCAGCATGTTCATTAGATCAAATTACTTATGCAGAAGTGACCTGGGATCACAGCCAGCTTGGCCAGAAGTATACAGGATACTGAAGCACTGAGGGACAAGTATACAGCCACCAGTATATGGCTGCCCATAGCTTCACCATTTTTTTTTATTTGTTCATCCAGTGGGACAGATGACAAAATAATAAATGTTATTACTCCATCCACTCAATGGAGGAAGATGGTGGAATCCTCCTTGCTGCGCCATTGTATTCTGACAGCGGGACTCCTTTGCTGTCAGAATCACAGATCGACAAAGATTTTCCAACTTCCTCAATCAACAGAAGTCAATGGTTAGATCGACTTCAGTCAAGCGAGAATGGCCATAGAAGGAAATTAGATGTAGATGCTAAACCAGACAGATTTTTTCCAATACGTTATTTTTGCAAAAAGAGAGTGACACACGGTATAATATACAAACCGTCTGCAGGTATTGGGTTCAAAAGACTTACAAAACAATACAGAAGAGGTTACCATTACATCTTCATTAATGCACTTGTAGTCTTGACTGTTCACATAGATGTAAACGATTAACGTCCAGATCGAGGAGAAAACAGACAGATTTTGATCCATCTATGGCTAGCTTAAAAGATACATCTTTTGTAACATGTTACATGTTACACCTATATTTAGGGTGTAATATGTTACAGATACAGCAACTCTCTGCACCCCCTGTTTTGACAGTCAGTGGGGATCTTCTCCCCGAACTTGCTGTCACAATAAAAAAAAAACATCTGTGCAGAGCTCCGCCCACCCGGCTGCGTCATATATTCAGATTTTTGTGTGTGTGAAGACTACGTGTACCGACATACTTTGCAGCTGTCGGCTTGTAGTTCTCAATGAAATACCAGGGCACTGTGGAGCACTCTAGGTAGTTCATTGAGTCTTCCTAGCAGTCTGTAAAGCCTCGTACACACTACTACTAGTTTTTTTTTTCATTCAACTCAGCGGGTTGAACGAAAAAAAACTGACAGCCACTGTACTAACCATCTGACGTTAGTACAGCGATCTCCCCTGCTGTTGTGTTCTGACAGGGGGGACGGCCCCCCTCCAGAACACTCTGATCAGCTCTCTCAGCCATTGGCTGAGAGCACTGATCGGTAGCCGGCCAGGTGCTGGTTTTTTGGGTGCCATACACACGGGCTGAATGTTGGATGGTTTTTATTGAACCAGCCAATGTTGGCCTGTGTGTACTAGCTTTTACTGCCTGCTCGTAGGAGGTACGAGCAGACAGCTTATACAGAATCTCTGCAAGAGCCCTGCATTGCGCCTACAATATGCTGATCACGGGTGCAATGTTTTGCAGGCTCATAGTAAAGCCGCGTACACACGGGCGGACTGTCTGGCCTACTTAGTCCGCCGAAACACATTTCAGCGGACAGTCCGCTCGTGTGTGGGCTTCAGCAGACTTTTTCAGCGTGCAGTCTGGCGGACTAAGTATTTCGGAATTTCCGTAATACAGTCCGTCGGACTCGCATTTCGGCGGACAATCCGCCCGTGTGTGTGCCAGTCCGCCGTACTTTTGAAATGAGCGGACTTTTCCCGCCCGGAGAAAAGTCCGCTCATTTCGAGCGGGTATCCAGGTAGGCGGGGCCCGCGAAGGAGACGTCGCTGGCCCCGCCGCCTGGTATGGACTTAAAGGGGAACCCCAACGCCGAAAAAAATAGAGAAAAAAAATCGAAAAAAGTCCACAACAGACCCTTGTCCGAGCACGCTACCCGTCCGGCCAGGAAAGGGTGGCGAGCGAGCGCCCCGCCCTCCTGAGCCGTACCAGGCCGCGTGCCCTCAACATGGGGGGGTGCCTTGGGGAAGGGGGGGCCGCGCGGCCCCCCCACCCCAAAGCAACTTGTCCCCATGTTGATGAGGACAAGGGCCTCTTCCCAACAACCCTGGCCGTTGGTTGTCGGGGTCTGCGGGCGGGGGGCTTATCGCGGTGCTTATGCGGTGTCACATGGCTTTATGTCACATGGGTTGGTCACATGGGTTGATGTCACATGGGGACTATGACATCGTAAGGGGGCGGGGTCACCATGTGACACCAACCCATGTGACATAAAGCCATGTGAGACCGCCCCTTGTCCCTATATAAGTGGCCGCGCAGTGTGTCCCTGGCATTCCGGCCGGAGAGATCGTCGAGGCAACATCTCCTGGAGAAGAAGAAGAAGAAGAAGAAGAAGAACGGAAGGCGGCGGCGACGGCGGCGACAGAAGGCCCGGCAGAAGAACCGAAGAGGGGGACAAGACCCCCGAAGTCGGGAGAAGAGGCCGGCGGCGAGGAAGAAAGCCGGACTCCTCTGCTAGCAAAAGAGCTACAAGAAGATAGCGGAGGAGTCCGGCGAGAAGACCCCCGAAGACGGAAGACCCCCGGAGCTGTGCAATAAAGTATTTTATCTCGTGTGTTGTGTTTTTTTTTGGTACTTTTATTTTACAGGTGAATGGGTAGGGGTACATTGTACCCCATACTCATTCACATAGGGTGGGGGGCCGGTATCGGGGGGCCCCCTTATTAAAGGGGGCTCCCGGATTCCGATAAGCCCCCCGCCCGCAGACCCCGACAACCAATGGCCAGGGTTGTCGGGAAGAGGCCCTTGTCCTCATCAACATGGGGACAAGGTGCTTTGGGGTGGGGGGGCCGCGCGGCCCCCCCTTCCCCAAGGCATCCCCCATGTTGAGGGCACGCGGCCTGGTACGGCTCAGGAGGGGGGGCGCTCGCTCGCCCCCCTTTCCTGGCCGGCCGGGTAGCGTTCTCGGACAAGGGTCTGTTGTGGACTTGGGGGGGACCCCCACGCCGATTTTTTTTGGCGTTGGGGTTCCCCTTTAAGTCCATACCAGGCGGCGGGGCCCGCGAAGGAGACTTCGCGGGCCCCGCCTACCTGGAGACGCGCTCGAAATGAGCGGACTTTCCTCTGCGTGTGTAGGCGAGTCCGTTCATTTCAAAAGTAGGGCGGATAGTATGGCGGACTTAGTACGCCGTATTAGTTCGCTCAAAAAGTGGTGTGTGTGGTCAAGTCCGTTCATTCGAAAGTATGACGGACTGTCCGTCGGATTGTCTGACGGACTAAGTTGGCCAGACAGTCCGCCCCGTGTGTACGCGGCTTAAGAAAAAAATAAATGAGCAAGTTTTTTACCTGCAAAAAGATGTGTATTATTTTTTCTTTTTTTTACAAAGGTGAACTTATCCTTTAAGAATACAGAGTATCTTTGAGCAGGAAACACACTCTATGTATATTGGAAAGTAAACCATAAGACTGGCCATATACAGTTCGAATCTCGGCTGGTTCAGCAGTTAAAGTGGTTGTAAATTCTCCAAAAAAATAAAATACATAAAAACCTGCAAGACAAAGGCATAATGCGTTAATATGCATCACATACTAGCTCATTATGAAATACTTACCTTAGTTTGAAGCTGTTGCAGCGGTCCCCGTACACCGATGTGACCAGCGGCATGTCTCCCAGAGTTTTTTCTGGGTTTGCGGACTCTGGCCAATCAAATGCACATGGGAGCCACCGGTCATAGCACAACTACTGAAGAAGTGGCACGAGCGAGCCGTTTCTTCAGTGCACATTGCCGATGATGTACAGTGAATATTTCCTAAACGGTGCAAGTTTAGGAGATATTCACAGTACATACAAGTAAGCATTATTATAGGCTTACCTCTAGGTAAAAGTGGTAGTATAGGTTTTACAACCACTTTAATGGGCAGGCTGAATGCATCAATTTGGTTGATTGATCAACTTGGGTACAACCAGCCTGATGGATTCTCTTGTGATTATCGCTAGCAGCTGCTAGCGATAATCACTGTCTTCTACCAGCAGGAATGGCTTCCCCTGCCTGCCTCCCCGCCGGGTGCACACAATTGCCCGGTAGGAGAGATTCCCTTGTCAGCACTGACTGTTTTGATAGGCAAATCGTGCAAATTTGCACTGTGTATGGCCGGCATAAAGGCTGGTCATACACTCGTAGTAGGCGGAACAAAAAAACTAACAAACACATTCCACTACCCACATTATAGAGCATAGATGGACCAATCTCCCATTCTGTTCCCATTTTATTTTGACAGGCAGCCCCACCAGCTTTCAAAATAATCTAGCAGTGGCTGCATTAGATTGGATGCAGCTGCTGTTCGGCTGACAATTTGTCACCTGGATCCTTTGATTTTTCAAGCGAGGGATGTTGGGCAGGAGGAGGCTGGCAGGGCCACCCACTCTTCATGATATAGTCAAGCTTAAAGGCTCATCACATGAGCACACACATACAGCATGCAAGCGTTCATGTGTCTAATCCAAGACATCAGCAGCACACTGTTCTGATAAACAAACAGGACTGTGGGTAAGGGTAGTCTGTTACCACTTATAAATAAGGCTAAGTCTATGGTTCAAAAACCTGATCCTTCTACTTCCAAGATGTATTCCCTTCTCCAATCTTAGGTCTCAGGTTCTAAGCCCAAACCCCACTCCTATTTCTGGAAGCAAGCATGAATTTCAAAGCTGGGCAACAAGTCCTCTTCACAATGAAGAATAGAGAGATAGCAGTCATTGTTTCACAGTGCCAACATCCAATATACAAATACAAAAAGAGAGGGGTTCCCCTTGGGTAGGACATTAGCGGTACTAGAGTAGAAGTCACACATCAATGAGATAGAACAATAGCCATATATTTATTTTAGAAATTACAAGAATAAAAAATATACTTTATTATGGAGTGTACATATCAACCATAACTGATATTGCAAGTAGTCAGAATAGATTGAGATTGAATTACATCCTTCACTAGGGAATCTCATTGATTTGTGACTTCTACTCTAGTGCCGCTAAAGTCCTACACAAGGGGAACCCCTCTCTTTTTGTATATCTTCACAATGAAGGGACACCCCCACTCACTCAGGTGCGGGGCATATGAAGGCCTTCATGGAGGTTTGGCATGGGGAGATCCCCGACGAATGCCGCTAAGGGCCTCCTCAGCCACTGTCACTTCTGCCTGAGGAATAAGTCCTTGGTTGCCTCCAAACGTTGTTCCTTTCTGTTAGAGCCATTGAAGTGGTTTGCTTGTGGTATATTGCATTGGACTTATGCTTTGGTGGCTCTATCTGCCATTTCAACACAGGACCCTTCTATGACGGGGTATCATTGCTGTATGCCCTGGACTCTGTATTTATGGAACTGCATGGAGCTGTGTACAGCTGCACGGCCCCAACCGCCGACAGTGTGCAATCAGGAATGTGCAAATCTATGTGTATGGTTAGCTCAACAACAAACTTCCTGTTTTTGGTCTGTTAAATATGGAATTGAAAGTTTAGTTATATGTTTTCAATAGGTGAAAAACTTCCTATTTTTGGTCTGTTAAATATGGAATTGAAAGTTTAGTAATATGTTTTCAATAGGTGCAAAAAAGCTAAAAATGAAATACCCACTGAGCCTGCCAACCAGCTTTTTTATTTTAATATGTATCTTATAACATGACCCAATCAATGAGCTTCTAAAGCCGCGTACACACGGGCGGACTGTCTGGCCAACTTAGTCCGTCAGACAATCCGACGGACAGTCCGTCATACTTTCGAATGAACGGACTTGACCACACACACCACTTTTTGAGCGGACTAATACGGCGTACTAAGTCCGCCATACTATCCGCCCTACTTTTGAAATGAACGGACTCGCCCACACACGCGGAGGAAAGTCCGCTCATTTTGAACGCGTCTCCAGGTAGGCGGGGCCCGCGAAGGAGACGTCGCTGACCCCGCCGCCTGGTATGGACTTAAAGGGGAACCCCAACGCCGAACAAAATCGGCGTGGGGGTCCCCCCCAAGTCCACAACAGACCCTTGTCCGAGCACGCTACCCGGCCGGCCAGGAAAGGGGGGCGAGCGAGCGCCCCCCCTCCTGAGCCGTACCAGGCCGCGTGCCCTCAACATGGGGGGGTGCCTTGGGGAAGGGGGGGCCGCGCGGCCCCCCCCCACCCCAAAGCACCTTGTCCCCATGTTGATGAGGACAAGGGCCTCTTCCCGACAACCCTGGCCGTTGGTTGTTGGGGTCTGCGGGCGGGGGGCTTATCGGAATCCGGGAGCCCCCTTTAATAAGGGGGCCCCCGGATACCGGCCCCCCACCCTATGTGAATGAGTATGGGGTACAATGTACCCCTACCCATTCACCTGTAAAATAAAAGTACCAAAAAAAACACAACACACGAGATAAAATACTTTATTGCACAGCTCCGGGGGTCTTCCGTCTTCGGGGGTCTTCTCGCCGGACTCCTCCGCTATCTTCTTGTAGCTCTTTTGCTAGCGGAGGAGTCCGGCTTTCTTCCTCGCCGCCGGCCTCTTCTTCCGACTTCGGGGGTCTTGTCCCCCTCTTCGGTTCTTCTGCCGGGCCACCGCGCCTTCTTATAGCTCTTTTACAGGCGGTGGCCCGGTCTTCCGTCGCCACCTTCCGTTCTTCTTCTTCTTCTCCAGGAGATGTTGCCTCGACGATCTCTCCAGCCGGAATGCCAGGGACGCACTGCGCGGCCACTTATATAGGAACAAGGGGCGGTGTCACATGGCTTTATGTCACATGGGTTGGTGTCACATGGTGACCCCGCCCCCTTACGATGTCATAGTCCCCATGTGACATCAACCCATGTGACCAACCCATGTGACATAAAGCCATGTGACACCGCCCCTTGTCCCTATATAAGTGGCCGCGCAGTGCGTCCCTGGCATTCCGGCCGGAGAGATCGTCGAGGCAACATCTCCTGGAGAAGAAGAAGAAGAAGAAGAAGAAGAAGAAGAAGAAGAAGAACGGAAGGCGGCGGCGGCGACAGAAGACCGGGCCACCGCCTGTAAAAGAGCTATAAGAAGGAGCGGTGGCCCGGCAGAAGAACCGAAGAGGGGGACAAGACCCCCGAAGTCGGGAGAAGAGGCCGGCGGCGAGGAAGAAAGCCGGACTCCTCCGCTAGCAAAAGAGCTACAAGAAGATAGCGGAGGAGTCCGGCGAGAAGACCCCCGAAGACGGAAGGCCCCGGAGCTGTGCAATAAAGTATTTTATCTCGTGTGTTGTGTTTTTTTTGGTACTTTTATTTTACAGGTGAATGGGTAGAGGTACATTGTACCCCATACTCATTCACATAGGTTGGGGGGCCGGTATCCGGGGGCCCCCTTATTAAAGGGGGCTCCCGGATTACGATAAGCCCCCCGCCCGCAGACCCCGACAACCAATGGCCAGGGTTGTCGGGAAGAGGCCCTTGTCCTCATCAACATGGGGACAAGGTGCTTTGGGGTGGGGGGGCCGCGCGGCCCCCCCTTCCCCAAGGCATCCCCCATGTTGAGGGCACGCGGCCTGGTACGGCTCAGGAGGGGGGCGCTCGCTCGCCCCCCTTTCCTGGCCGGCCGGGTAGCGTGCTCGGACAAGGGTCTGTTGTGGACTTGGGGGGGACCCCCACGCCGATTTTTTTCGGCGTTGGGGTTCCCCTTTAAGTCCATACCAGGCGGCGGGGCCAGCGACGTCTCCTTCGCGGGCCCCGCCTACCTGGATACCCGCTCGAAATGAGCGGACTTTTCTCCGGGCGGGAAAAGTCCGCTCATTTCAAAAGTACGGCGGACTGGCATACACACGGGCGGATTGTCCGCCGAAATGCGAGTACGACGGACAGTATTTCGAACATTCCGAAATACTTAGTCCGCCGTATTGCACGCTGAAAAAGTCCGCTGAAGCCCACACACGAGCGGACTGTCCGCTGAAATGTGTTTTGGCGGACTAAGTAGGCCATACAGTCCGCCCGTGTGTACGCAGCATAACTTTCTGCTGTGAGCAGACAATACTGGACTGATTTGCCAAATATTGTTATCATCCCCGAGTTCTCTCTGAGGACTACAGAACACCTCTAGGTTGTGGAGATAATGAGAAGGGGAGCACAATTAGAGGACTTTCCAAAAACAACAAAAAATGTCCACTTGTAAGAGAGGGAGGGGGAGAAGGCAGGGTGCCACAACATCATCTTTAAGGTGAAAGTCCACTTTAAATACAACCAAAACAAGATTTATCTTTCTAAAAAATGTAATAAATTACATTTGGATACAGTGTTACATGACTAAATCATTCAAGTCAAAGTGTGTTGTAAGGGTTTACAACCACTTTAAAGGGTATTTCCATGTGCTATTGGAATACGGATGTATATGGCCAATGAGGGCCCTGTGTCTTATGTGCTACTTTAAACCTTAAGTGCACCTTCCTCCTGTATGTTTAAATTATATATGCTCACTATAATGTCTCTCACAAAAAAAAAAACAATAATTATATATAAAAAGAATGTTGGTGGGTGTAAAAAATTCCCTAATGTTACATGTCACTAATCCACGTTTTTGTAACCAATATCAAACCACCAGGTGATTATGCTATAATACATAAAAGCCATAAAAATATATATATTTAAATTAACAAGTGAATTATAATGTGCAAATAGTTCAAGTCCTCCAATATTCTTTCCAATTGATATGAAGATATATTTAAATAAACAAATGATTTATAATGTGCAAATAGTTCAAATCCAAAATTCTTTCCAAATGGTGACTTCTGCAGACTGCCAGAACAAATTCCCGGTGCGCTTTGGTGAAATCAAATTGTATTGTGCTCACCAGATCCCTACCCCTGCCGCGGCAAAGTCACCTCCACAGTGTTAGACCCTGTGCCGCTCTCTGGTGTTTCCCTGGGAATCTGGTTTGTCATCCACTGGTAAAAGGTCTCATTCATATATTCCATGAAAGAAAAGGAGATCTATGGTGTAGTATGTCTTTATAGTTCGTTTATTAAAAAAGAAAACTACTCACATATCACAGGTTATGCAATCGCAATAATAAAAAACTTCCACCGCCGGCCGCTGCGGTTTGCTATAGAGAGGTCACGTCCTATGGCCACGCCCTACCGGTTTCGTCATACAGACGTCATCAGGAGCAGCCATGTTGGTGCACCTCTCCACTTATATAGGGTGCAGTATTCCGCGCATGTGTGGAGTTAGCCTGCGCCATCTTTGTAAAGGGAACTGCCCAATAATACAAATTTACTCAGTCTCCTGAGCCTGTATTTGCTTCCCCCGTGTCCCTGTATTACCAAGAACTTGCGGGACCAATCACCGCCTTATATTCTAAGGGAATAGATGTATGCCATATGCACCGGGAATTTGTTCTGGCAGTCTGCACAAGTCACCATTTGGAAAGAATATTGGATTTGAACTATTTGCACATTATAAATCATTTGTTTATTTAAATATATCTTCATATCAATTGGAAAGAATATTGGAGGACTTGAACTATTTGCACATTATAATTCACTTGTTAATTTAAATATATATTTTTTTATGGCTTTTATGTATTATAGCATAATCACCTGGTGGTTTGATATTGGTTACAAAAACGCTGATTAGTGACATGTAACATTAAGGAATTTTTTTACACCCACCAACATTCTTTTTATATATATTTAATTTTTTTTTTTTTGTGAGAGACATTATAGTGAGCATATATAATTTAAATACACAGAAGGAAGGTGCACTTAAGGTTTAAAGTAGCACATAAGACACAGGGCCCTCATTGGCCATATACATCCGTATTCCAATAGCACATGGAAATACCCTTTAAGCACATTACAAAGCAGCGATTTCACGGCACAAAAGATTTCATTTTTTAGTTAAATATATTGTTTTATTTAAAGGTATAGCGCCAACTCTACCCAATTTTCTTCCATACTTCAATAGGTCCAACCCGACTGGGAGGGGCGTATCAAGTAGAGGCAGCTCTTACCCATTACTATTCCATAGCGCAATCTCATCTTTTTTCATTTAGCCTCTGCTAAGCGCCTGAAAACCGCCTTTTATTCATTTCAGTGTGCCTTTTCACACTGAGGTGGTGCACTGCCCATTGGAATGCCCATTGGAATGAATGGGCAACACTTTTAATACACTTTAAAAGCATTTTGAAAGTGCCACAAAACTGGAGTTTTTAACCCCTTTTTTGGGGTTAAAAGTGCCCTGCTAGCGACAAGCGCTAAAACTAGCGGTGCTTTAGCACTAACGTGGCCACAGCTCCAATGTGAAAGAGGTCTAAAGGGGAAGTTCCGCTTTATGCCCTACCTTCTATTTTTGTCACTTTGTTGGGGAAGGGGGGGAAGCAGGTACCTGCTTTTGACAGCTACCTGCACCCACTTCCGGGCAGATTGCTGCTATGATCCATCAGAAGTTCTCTTCCCCTCCTCCCAGCCCACAACCTTCTGGGACACATCACAAGTCCCAGAAGGCCGTGGGAACATTCAGAAAGTGCAGCACAACTCACCCATATGCAATGGGAAGCCAGCTGTCAAGGAAGGAAGCACAGCTGGCTGCCCATAGTACACATGCTGGCGCCAGGGACCCAAAGACGGACAAACAACCGGTTTGGGTGAAGACAGCGGTAGATCCCTGGACAGGTGAGTGTCTGTTTATTAAAAGTCAGCAGCTACAGTACTATATTCATTTCTTTCAAACAGGGCAAAAAAAACAAAAACTAGTTCAGCTTTCCATCATCCTTATGTCCCGTCAATCATTGTAAGGTAGGTATCAATCATCATAATGTAGGTATCAATCATCATAAGGTAGGTATCAATCATCCTAAGGTGGGTATTGATCATCGTAAGGTATGGATTAAACATTATAAAGCAGGTATCAGAAGCATACTTTGTGAGGATGTCAGATAATTTGTATAGAACTGGTTGTGAGCTGTATGTGCAATATCTTTCTCCAGTGCGTAAATTTCGGAGGAATTGGCTCTGCACTTGTCCCAAGCATGGGTTTGGCTCGGTAGTTATTATGTAATATGTAATAATTATTATAATACAGGATTTATATTGTTTGCAGTATAGTTCAACAGTTTTCGCATTGCTTTACAACATGGGGGCAGACAGTACAGTTACAATACAACTCAATCCAGGAGGGATTCATCGCCTTATATGACAATTGTGTATTATGGGAATGGGGCTGGTCACATGAACGTACCATACTTTTCAGTTCATCGGAGCGAACCTCTAGGTTTGCCAGTTTCCCTTCCCTCTCCAAAACTTTGACCACATTATTTTTCATTAACACGGTGACTTCCTCTGCCTCCCGCTGGCACATGTCTATCTTCTGGTCTGCCTGAAATTCAGAGAAAAAGATTTCATGTGAACCATCCAAATATGAATCATTAGGCAGTGATAACTGAGAAATATATGGATACAGTGCATAGAGACCCTAGTATGAATACGAAAGGTGAATTCTGATTGGCTGCTTCCCTTTAAAAAAAAAAAAAACACAGTTGGCCTCATTCACACCTGTGTGTTTTGTTGCTTGATTCCTAATGCCACGTACACACGATCGGAATTTCAGACAGAAAAAGCTCTGATGGTTTTCCTGACGGAATTCCGACAGGATTTTGCTCAAGCTGTCTTGCATACACACGGTCACACCAAATTCCGAGCGTCAAGAACGCGGTGATGTACAACACGTACGACGGGACTAGAAAAAGGAAGTTCAATAGCCAGTAGCCAATAGCTTCCATCTCCTAATTGAATCTGAGCATGCGTGAGTTTTTACGCATCGGAATTGCATACACACAATCGGAATTTCCGAATGTTTTTCCGTCGGGAAAATTGAGAACATGCTATCAATTTTTTGCTGGTGGAAATTCAGACAGCTAAATTCCGATGGAGCATATACACACGGTCGCATTTTCAGATGAAAAGCTCTCATCAGTCTTCTTCTGGCTGGAATTCCGATCGTGTGTACATTACTGTGACAGTTGAAGAATCCCATTATTCTCAATGAGCATGTTCACACGTGAGTGAGGTGTCACTGGTCATCTGTCCCGTGAAGCTCAGAATAGTACCTGAGCTTTTTTTGGGGCAGAATGGAATGTGTTTGGCCCTGTATAAATGAATGGGAGAGTGTGAAAAACGCATGTCTATACAGCTTTTTTTTAGGCACTCCTGTTGGATCGGAGCTAGCAACAAGACGTCCATTAGTGCCAACCATTCTGAAGGCAGCTGAGCACCATCATAACATACATTGCTCGTTTTTTGGCATCTTGGATCTAAGTGCATTTTTTATTCAATAAACCAGTTTTATATACAGTAATGCACTATTAGCCTCCTCTATTGCCTTACATATTGCCTGATGTGACATGTGGTAGTAATGAGATATACAAGCCTGACTCTGTGTTTCAAAGCCGGCCGGCCAGTGGTGGCCCATCTATTAGGGGTGCATGGGCATTGCCCCCAGCATCCATGCGTCCGGCCCCCTGATCTACATGCAGGGGCGGCGAACCATGGATTCCAATGGGGGTGGGGGTGTGTTCTCTTTTTTTTTAAGCACATGATTAGAGCCAGAGGCTCTACTAGGATTCAAAAAAGGGTGGGCTCGGGGCACAGAGCAGAGCGGGTGACCCAACCGACAGAGATGGTGGAGGGGTGGGGTGGGGGGAGGTAGTGCTGTCGGCCGACCAGGGGCACTAAATGGCAGCTGGCCATTTGATTTCTAAGGAGGAGTCATACATATGCATATGATCTCTTGGTAGGATCGCTCCTTTTGGTAAGTGGCTTATTTTATTCAATCAGCATGGTGGTGATACCCTCTCTTCATATGGAAGTAGTCGATCCTCATCAGGATTATTCAGTTGGAATTGCATGTGGGAAGTTGGATCCACTTACACTTCTTTTTTTCCATGTGAACACACAAACTGTTCAACATTGTTTCTATTTTTTATTATTATAGAGACTTTTATCTGTTGGAAACATTTGTTTTCAATATTTAGACATTTGTTTAGAAGGTTTTTTGAGTTTAAGCATTTACACGTCGTGTTCATTGTAGGTTTTTTTCATCTTTATATTGCACATGACAGGTTTGGATCACTTTTTTTTTGTCAATAGACACATCATTTTACTGTGACAGTAAAAAAAAAAAAAAAAAAAAAAAAAAACAGCGCATCTTATTTATTTAGGACATGATAAGGGTCAGACTGTATGTAAACCGTCACAATGAATTTCTCCTATTTGTTCCCAATTGGTCGGTTTAACATACCATAAAGTGTCAGGAAACCCAAAATGTATTTTTTCATTAGAGGCTCCCAAATAAAATTGTCAATTTCGGTGTGTTGTGAAACCATTTCAGTAAACAGTAAATACCTGGTGATCCTGCCAGGAGCTTGTGCTTCCTCATTCCCGGTGGCAACGCTTTACAGGCTGATCTTCCCTCTGCAGTGTTGCCACACATCTGCACACGCTCAGTCTTGTGTCTCAAACAGCCAGTTCTCTTCCCCTCATCGCCAACATACTCCTGTGACAAAATCCCACTTCCCCATAATGAAACTCCAGCAAGCAAAGTGATACTCCAGATAGAATATGTTGAAGATGGGCAGAGCTGTGTACTCACACAGACATCTCCGTGATTGTAAAGCCTAGAATGTTTTATTTTATTTTTTTATTAATGAAAATTTACAAACATGTTAAACTTACCTGCTCTGTTTAATGGTTTTGCACAGAGCAACCCCAAACCTTCTCTTCTGGGGTCCCCTACCGGTGCTCTAGACTCCTCTTCTTCTCTGTGTCCCCATAGCAAGCCGCTTGATATGGGGTCACACCTGGAGGCTCGCTCACGCACAGTACATCCACAGTCTCTGACCATCTCCTTTAGAATATCCCCAGTCTCTTACTATTTCCTGTAATACACCCATAGTCTCTGACCATCTCCTGTAGCATGCCCCCAGTCTTTGGCCATATCCTGTAGTATGTCCACAGTTTTTGACCTGTTCCTGGAATATATCCACAGCCTCTGACCATCTCCTCTAGTACATCTGTAGTACGTCCCGAGTCTCTAACCATTTCCTGTAATACATCCGCAGTCTCTGACTATCTCCTGTAACTTGTCCACAGTCTCTGACCATATCCTGTAGGTATGTCTGCAGTCTCTAAACTGCTCTTGTATGATGTCCACAGTCTCTGACCATCTCCTGTAGAGTCTCCACAGTCTCTGACCATCTCCTGTAGAGTCTCCACAGTCTCTGACCATCTCCTGTAGAGTCTCCACAGTCTCTGGCCATCTCCTGTAGAGTCTCCACAGTCTCTGGCCATCTCCTGTAGAGTCTCCACAGTCTCTGGCCATCTCCTGAAGAGTCTCCACAGTCTCTGACCATTTCCTGTAGAGTCTCCACAGTCTCTGGCCATCTCCTGTAGAGTCTCCACAGTCTCTGGCCATCTCCTGTAGAGTCTCCACAGTCTCTGACCATCTCCTGTAGAGTCTCCACAGTCTCTGACCATCTCCTGTAGAGTCTCCACAGTCTCTGGCCATCTCCTGTAGAGTCTCCACAGTCTCTGGCCATCTCCTGTAGAGTCTCCACAGTCTCTGGCCATCTCCTGAAGAGTCTCCACAGTCTCTGACCATTTCCTGTAGAGTCTCCACAGTCTCTGACCATCTCCTGTAGAGTCTCCACAGTCTCTGGCCATCTCCTGTAGAGTCTCCACAGTCTCTGGCCATCTCCTGTAGAGTCTCCACAGTCTCTGGCCATCTCCTGTAGAGTCTCCACAGTCTCTGGCCATCTCCTGAAGAGTCTCCACAGTCTCTGACCATTTCCTGTAGAGTCTCCACAGTCTCTGACCATTTCCTGTAGAGTCTCCACAGTCTCTGACCATCTCCTGAAGAGTCTCCAGAGTCTCTGACCATCTCTTGTAGTATTTTCACAGTCTCTGACCATATTTTCAGTATGTCCACAGTCTCTGACTATCTCTTGCAGGATGTTTGCAGTCTCTGACCATATCCTGTAACATGCCCCCCAGGTTAGGACTTTCTCCTACAAAAACAAAACGAAAGCACTCCTGTGCATAGGCGGAACACCAGACCAGCTATGAAAAAGCACACATTGGCCTTCAAGGGTGGGGAACCCTTGCCCCATTGGGCATTAATACAGGGACTGCTGAAGAAGAGCCCACTACTGAGCTCTGAAAAAGAGGGATCAGTCCCCTCGAAACGCATCAGCAGGTAGTGAGTGGTGTGAGCTCCTTTATGACCTCTGGAGAGTCCCGTTCGTCTGGTACTAGATGCTGGCACTTGATGACTACTCTCAGCCCTTGTACACACGGTCGGAGATTCCGACAACCAAATCCGTCGGATTTTGTCCGTCTGATTTTGCATTCATAGCATGAATCTATCCATGCCCGCTGTAGCCTACCCCTATTCAGGCATCCGGCCCCTTTTTGGACGCCAGGCATCTGCATTACAGCGGCGGGGGTGTTTTTTTTAAGCACCTGATTAGAGCCATAGGCTCTAATAAACTTCAAAGAAGGTGGACAGAGCATTGCTGCTCTCGCAGTGACAGAAGGACAGAGAACCATGGAGGACACAGGAGCTCGCCGCTGTCACCAGTTGCCTGACCCGACAACAGGATGGGGTAAATGTGTGCCAGTCAGATGGCGAGCCGGGGGGGTCACAGAGGCTGCATATGATGGGTACAGGCTACAAATGATGGCACAGAGGCTACATATGTTGGGCACAGCCTGCATATGATGGGCACAGGCTCTGCATATGATGGGCACAGTGGCTGCAATTGATGGCACAGTGAGGCTGCAATTGATGGCACAGTGAGGCTGCAATTGATGGCTTTTTTTTTCAGTATTTTTAGAATTTTTCAGTTTGTTTGCGCACTACCCCCCCCCCCCCCCCCAAAAAATTTTTGAGCACCAGCCGACACTGACATTTACTGAGCATTAAGTGTGGCTTCTTGGTGGTGTCAGGATCTGCACTTGAAGCCCCCTATATGAAGCCCCCTATATAAAGTTGATTACTACTTAAGGCCTGGTTCACACCTATGCAGGTTACAGTTTGCATATTCCAGGTGCATTTTGCGTTTTTCAATACACATTTTTGATCCATTGAAGTCTATGGAACCAAAAACCAGAAAAAAGTCCCTGGCCCTTTCCATAAAATACACAGATGTGAACCACATCCATAGGAAACCATGTTAAATGGACTAAAAAAAATGTATAGGTGTGAACTAGGCCTTAGAAGCTAGAGCTGGAAAAAGAGAGCAGATCTTCCAGCCATTGTTCTGCTACATTGCAGGGATGCACATGGCAGGCCTGATTTATACCCGATCCCTGCACCTAGTTAGTGCCATCTATCACTATGGCAGAGGACCTCAGAGATCTCAATGGAGAATGTGTGTGGTGACATTACCGCACTTGTTATCCATTGCTCACTTTCTCCAGTCCCATGACAATAGATTCGTAGACCTGAGACTGGCATGTAAACATTTCAGGAGCCTAAGCATTGTGCCCATGATGCAATGATTAGGGTTGCAATACTCTGCAGGCTTCAGTGCAAAAACTAAATAAGCACATATTTTTTATTCTATTACCGTAGGTGCATTTATTACATTTTTTGTTAAAAGGTTGGCGGTACATTCATTGCATCATTTTTTATAAATAGCACTATGGAATACATGTGTCAGCATTTTACCTATGAGAAATAAGACTCCAAAGTAACCAGCTCAGCGGCATGCAATGAAATGAACATACAGCTAGTCCAAAAAACATGCACACCCTCAAATAATCGTGCAAAACCCCATTTATGAGACTTTTAAAGCAGTAGTAAAGTCTGCTTTGTGGTTTTTACCTACAGGTAACCCTATAATAAGACTTACCTATAGGTAAAATGAATATCTCCTAAACATGCATAAGGTGCTGGACCTTCAGAGCTTAATGCTGGAGCTGAGGGCTCCCGTGTGCATGCGCATGAGTGACATCATCGCTGCTCAGGCCATTCATACAGCCGGAGTCCGTACTTGGAAGAAGACCGGGGGAAGATGGAAGCCCTGTCATCGGTGACAGCGCCCCTGGAGGGCTTCATTCTAAGGTAAGTATTTCATAATGTGCTAGTATGCGATGCATACTAGCACATTATGCAATTGTCTTACAGGTTTTTTGTTTTTGTTTTTTTTCAAACTGCCGCGGTTCACTACCGCTTTAAGGCAGATATGGCAATCATGTGTATTTCAATAAAAGGGAAGTATGCCAAGTTTATTACAAAAGATCCACAGAGTATACAAAAGATGTTATATACAAAAAATACTGCATCAATGTTATAACATAAACACGCCTAAAAATATTAAAACTACAGGTGTCCATAATATATAAACAATTGCAGTATGCCTGTCATGGCTTAAAGTGGTTGTAAACCCTTACAGACCACTTTTACCTACAGGTAAGCCTAGATTAAAACTTACCTGTAGGTGCAAGAAATATTTCCTAAACCTATACAGTTTAGGAGATATTTGCAAAAGACATGACGCATGCACCGTAGACAGCGGCGCGCAGGCGCACTGAGCATGCCGCTGCTAATGGCGATCATGCCGTTAGCGTGACATCATCGCGGCTCCGGCCAATCACAGCGCCAGAGCCGCGATACCGGGAAGGAAGATGGACGCTTCGTGGAAGAGCGGACAGCGGTGACTTCGCTGGCTCCTGTGTCAGGTAAGTGACACATAATGGGCTACTATGCGATGCATAGTAGCCCATTATGCTTTACCTTTTCAGGGAAACAAAGAGGAAGTAAAACCCATCAGGGTTTACTTCCTCTTTAAAGGGGTTATAAAGTCAGAAGGTTTTTTTTATCTTTATTCTTTGCATTATGATAAAAGCCTTCTGTGTGTAGCAGCGGCTCAATACTTACCTAAGCCCCATCTCTGTCCAGCGATGTCCATGAGTGTCTTGGCCATCCGGGCAGTGGCAGCCCATCCACTTGGGGTGCCCGGCGCCGCTCCCTCTATTTATGCCCCCCCCCTATATGTATAATAGATTTATGCATAGCATGAATCTATCCACGGCTGCCGCGGTCACCCCCTATTTATGCATCCAGCCCCCTTCAGGACGCTGGGTGCCTGAATTACAAAGGCGGGGGTGTTTTCTTTAAGCACCTGATTAGAGCCATAGGCTTCGAAATTGGGTAGGCTTGTGGCATAGAGCATTGCGCCATGAGCCCACCCAGGTGTTGCAACAGCCAATGAATATTCGCTGTTGAAACACTGATCCTCAATCCGGCCAATCAGAAGTGGGTGTGAGACCCGTTTTACAATTGGCTGAAAAAGGGAAGACTGCCGATTGGCCACAGAGGAGGAGGGAGGAAAAGGAAGCCACCGCTGCAGTGGTGACCTGTGGAGAGGAGGGGAAGGGGAGGCCACCGTCGAGCAGGGAAAGCCGCCAGTAAAGATATTTATTCAGATATATTCATTCAGATATACCCGCACAAAGTCAAGGACTTCATATGACATACCTTGAGCGGGAAGTAGTTACATTTTTGTAGAGACATCAGGACAAAACCCAACGCGTTTTGGATAAAAAAAACTTCTTCATGGGATAAAGCAGGGGTATGCCATGTATAGTAGATCAGCAACAACATATAAATTGTTTAATACAGAAGGTTGCAAGACAAGGGCTGCCAACGCACTGCTTGTCCACCCCGGACCTGGGTGAGTTCACATCCGAGGGGTCAACTCACATTCAGTGGGGCTTCCATGTATGATGCCGCGTACACACGACCGGACTTTCCGGCAGACTAGGTCCGAAGGGATTAGTCCATCGGACAATACGATTGTGTGTGGACTAGTCTGATTGTTTTAAAAAAAAAAATCAGACAGACCCAGCAATAGAGCATGTTTCAAATCTATCCAACGGACTAAAATCGGGAAAACCGTTCGTCTGTGTCCTGGCCCGACGGACCAAATACGACGCAAGGGCATCTATTGGCTACTGGCTATTGTTTAGTCCCGTTTACGTCATCACGTTCAAAACAAACGGACTTTCAAACGGACTTAGTCCAGTCGTGTATGGCCAAGTCCGTTAGTTCAGAAAGTCCGTAGGAACTCCATCGAAAGTCAGTCGGGAAGACCGTCGGACCTAGTCTGCCGGAAAGTCCGCGGCATAAGACAAAGCAGCCAGCCACTCAAATCTTGATGTCAGCCATGGGATATAAAGATGTATACTTTGTACATTTGTTATAAGCTTAGCATATTAGCCTTTTATTGAAATACACACGATTGTCATATCTGCCTTAAAAAGTCCCATAAAGGGGGTTTTGTACGATTGTTTCAGTTGAGTTAGAGACTTTCGCTATAAGAAATATCACCCACCCATTTCTTCTAAAACATGCACACCCTGTTATCAGAGGGCACCCTGTTGTCGGAGGGTACCCTGTTGTCGGAGGGCACCCTGTTGTCGGAGGGCAACCTGTTATCAGAGGGCGTACAGATGTTCCCCATCAGAACTTGAAAAAGCAGAGAGTGAAGCTGAGCCACAGCGGATGTGGTCACATGACTGCACTTTCATATCCTCTGGAAAGTACTCTGCGGCATCTCACCTTCAATAATAACAGAATCCACTTTTTGGAGTTTATATAGTTATAGTTTTTTTTCTTAACACACAAAACATTTAAAATAATCACAATATTATTAGGCCCTTCCATCGCTCAGCCAGTGTAGATTTAGGGCTCATTCACATCAGCCATTGTGGAGAGCCGGACCTAATTCTGCTCAATATTTAAAAAAAAAGGGTCCTGCAAGATTTTGGTGCAGATTCGGTGCGATTTGAGCCATCCAGAATAATGGCTCAAACCGCACTACTGAGGAATAGTATGTGATTTGAACAGGAATGCGGTGCGATTCCTGTTCAAAATTGCATGCGGTTCCCGCACCTCATAGTGTGTACCAAGGTGTAAAGGTCTATGAACATATAGAAAACCAACACCTGACACTAGGAATAATAGGTACAGCAGCTCATGAAATAGGTCTTTTTCAGATGGGTGGTCGGGGGGGTGGTAAAAGCAGGCTCCTGAGCCACCCAGCCAAACTCTAAAATAGCCAAACAGGGTGGTTCACATGCCGTGGCTGCAGCATTTTGACCTTGGGCTGCAGCAGCACAGCTTGTCAAACTCCCCATTGAGTTCAATAGGGCTGCGCAGCTACAGTGGGATTTTTTTACAATGATTTATGGCTGAGATCTGCTGATCGGCTGTAGCCAATCATAGCACAGAGTCCTGTGTTTACAAACACTAGTACACAGATACACAGTACACAGATAGAGGACTGAGCACACATATCCAGGACTGAGCGCACAGATCACAGATCCAGGACTGAGCGCACAGATCACAGATCCAGGACTGAGCGCACAGATCACAGATCCAGGACTGAGCGCACAGATCACAGATCCAGGACTGAGCGCACAGATCACAGATCCAGGACTGAGCGCACAGATCACAGATCCAGGACTGAGCGCACAGATCACAGATCCAGGACTGAGCGCACAGATCACAGATCCAGGACTGAGCGCACAGATCACAGATCCAGGACTGAGCGCACAGGTCACAGATCTAGGACTGAGCACACAGATCAGCGATCTGGCTGTTTCTTCTCCCTGATAAAAAATACAGACAGATCTGTTAGTGAGATCTCTTTGATGCTGAAGGCTCTTTTCAGGTGTTTTAGCGCTAAAATAGCGCTTGAAAAGTGCCTCTCAAGCCACCTCAGGGTAAAAACTTGAGTGCTTCCACAGTGGGGCAATGTGCTTGCAGGACGGGAAAAAAAGTCCTGCAAGCAGCATCTTTGGGGCGGTGTGGGAGCGATGTATACAGCACTCCTCCACCGCCCCTGCCCATTGAAATGAATGGGCAGCGCCTACAAAGCGCTATTAATCCTTTATTCGGCCGCTATGGGTTAAAAGTCATTTTCTAGCAAAAAATACAGATATTTAACTTGTAAACAACAATTGTCAGAAAAGGGTTTAGTATTTAAATGGTTAAACTGCCCTCATCTACAGACCAAAGTTCACCCTTTTTCATCTAAAAGAACCAAATGATACATTGGGGGTTATTTACGAAAGGCAAATCCACTTTGCACTGCAAGTGCACTTGGAAGTGAAGTCGCTCTAAATCTGAGGGGTAGATCTGAAATGAGGGGAAGCTCTGCTGATTGTATCATCCAATCATGTGCAAGCTAAAATGCTGTTTTTTATTTTCCTTGCATGTCCCCCTCAGGTCCACAGCGACTGCAATTCCAAGTGCACTTTCAGTGCAAAGTGGATTTTCCTTTAGTAAATAACCCCCATTGTTTATAGTTATCTGGCAATGTTGATAAACATTTGCGGGAGGCTCCTTTTTTTTTGACAGCTGTGAGTGAGCAGAGAACGGCTCTGCACTATTTACATAGAATCGCGTAAATGCCGGATTAAGATCGCGATGGGGGTTTGAATCGAGATCACAATTTTTTAACGATTAATCATGCCGCTCCACAACTCACTGCAACCAACCTCAACGCACCATTATGGTGACAACAAGGCAGACATTTGTATAACGTGTCACAGCTCTGAGCCTGCAGATCAACTGATGTGTTGTGAATGAGCCCTTAGACACTGGAGTACACACCATAGAACACCACACTTGTTGGTAAGTTCACGTTGTGCACACTTGTCCATGTGAATTGTAGTATATACAGTGAGGATATGATTGACTTGTTGGAGGATCAGTGTATGATTGATGCTCTGATGTATGCATTTGAACTTTAGTAAATCAGACCCATGGCATGGTCATCCCCAGAATACTGGACATGGCAGTAATCAGGAAAAGCGCATTTGTTTTAAACACACCACACATGTTACAATCTGATTGTACAATCAAAATACCAACCTAATCATTCTCTTCACTCCTCCCAAGACCTCTGCTCTCAAACTCCCTTGTCACCTCATCCCATGCTCGCCTTCAGGACTTCTCCAGAGCCTCTCCCATCCTCTGGAATGCTCTACACCAATCGGTCCGATTTTCTCCTACTTTATCCACTTTCAGACGATTCCTGAAAATCATCTCTTCAGAATCTGGCCCCCACCTAACAACTGTACATTTATCTTCTCAATCAGCACATCCTCCATAGTTATTACCTCTCGTATCTCTTGACCTTCCCTCTTAGATTGTAAGCTCTAAGGAGCAGTGCGCTCTGATTCCTACTGTATTAAAGTGTATTGTATTTGTACTGTCTGCCCTAGTTGCAAAGCGCTGCGTAAACCGCTGGCGATATATAAATCCTGAATAATAATAATAATACAATCTCCTTTAGATCTACAGTCTGCCTGACTGGATAGATTTGGTATGCCCTCTTATTACAAAGTTTTGGTAAATCTTGCACAATCATTGACTAGTCAGATTGTAATGTGTATGGTGACCCATGGGTGAGAATTTAGCAGGACTGAAGCAGACAGAATCTGGTGCAGCTTAGCATGGTAACCAATCAGCATCTGTCTTTCATTTTAAAAACGTAACTGAAGAAGCTGAAGATAGAAGTTGATTGGTTGCCAAGCACAGCTGCTCCAGATTCTGTCTTCTCCCGTCTGGTACACACACACACAGAACACCGGGCTGAATGAAAAAAAAAAACCTGACAGATCACTGTACTAACACAAGCAATGTTAGAACAGCAATCTCCTCCTCCCTGTGTTCTGACAGGGGGACCCCCCCCCATAAACCTTAAAATTACCTCAGACCATAACATTACTTGTGAAATTACCTCAAAATTACCTCAGAAAACTGACAGATCGCACACACAAGCAATGTTAGTACAGCGATCTCCTTTGCTGTGCTATTGTGTTCTGACCCCCTTGTCAACCTCAAAATTACCTCTAAAAATTACCTCAGACCATACAATTAATTGTGAAATTGCCTCTGAAAATGAAAGAAAACAACTAGATCGCTGTACCAGCACAAGCAATGTTAGTACAGCGATCTCCTTCGTTATTGTGTTCTGACAAGGAGACCCCCTCCTCGCCAGAATACTTCGGTCGTCGCTCGCATCCGTTGTCTGCAAACGCTGATTGGATGCCGATCGGCTGCTGGTTTTCAAGCACGCTCATTGGACAGAAGCCGGTCATGCGATTGGCTCCTATCAGACAGACAGAAGTACACACGGGCGAAAAGTCGGGCAGATTCTGTTTTTGCCCAATAATCTGCCATGTGTACGGGGCTTTAGTAAAGTCCCCACAGATTCAGAATAAGAGAAGAAAGTGAGGACATTACTAAGGAGACCCCCCCCCCCCCCCCTGTTGTACTGCGCCACTGCACAGGGAGCAATCTCAGCACAAGAAATGATGCAAATCCCCCTAGGAAGAGCGATCCCTGGTGACAGATCTAGAACAAGCAGCTCTTCCAGGCTCTCTTGTTGACCTTTCCTACTCTGGTAATACATGAAAGTGAAAGCAGAGGGAGAGAATTGTGATCTGCAGCCTGGGGAGGGGGAGAGGCGAACAGTCCACACTTACCATGATGTAGGAGTCCTGTGTCCCAGATCCCTGTGTATGGTGGGAGTAGATCAGATCACAGTGGTGGTAGTAGTAGAGAAGTTACATTGAGTGTCAGTCCTGTGCTGTGTGTCCTCCTCCCTCTCTGATCACTGTGCTGTCACCTAGCCTGAAGTCCCTGCAAGTCCCAGAGAGGAGGAGGAGGAGCCAAGGTTAGCAGCCTGGAATAGCCTGTGTGTATAGTATGGGCTGTCAGTGAGAGGAGCAGGTGTCAGGGTGTCATGACAGGCCACGCCCACACTCCTCCACAAACTGCTCTTCATTTACATACCGACCATGATGGATACACATTATACAACTTTTCTTGTTTGATTTCCTTTAGATTTACCTCCAACTCTGTAGTGCAAGGGCCTGCCTGGTTGTATACAAAGTGAAAGTGTTTAGGTTTCCCCTCATATTATATGGTTTTGGTAAATCTAAGTGAAAAAAATAAAATAAAAAACGAACAAAAATTGTATAGTGTGTATCCAGCTTTAGACTTGTTGGTGACTGCGCAGTGTGGGAGAACAGACACTCACTCATATATCGAATTCCATTTTGTAACCACTTAAAGGACCACCCCATGTACATATACTGCGGCAGGGCGGCCCTTAAGTGCAAAATCACATACCTGCAAGCGATCCTCGTGAACGGCCGCGCTCCCACTGTGATTGGATACAGCGGAAGCCAATTAGCAGGTCAGGCGGCCACGGTGGCCACCTGCGATCGCTCAGTGGAGAGAGAGAAGGACGGTCTGCCTATGTAAGCAAGGTGTTTCGTCACATATGGCGACCCATCACATTTGGCTACCCGCTGGACTGCTGCCATGTACGTTCCAACACTGTGGCGATCTGCACTTGCGCAGAATTGTGTGCCCACACCCCTGAGTCCCAGTTCAAGCCCCACCATCCAAGCGGACATAGAGTTAGATTGTAACTATGCCGAGCAAAACGAGGCCGTGCCCAAAGCGTGGCGAGCGGCCCTGTGTTGGAACGTATATGGCGGCGGCGCGCATGTGCACTCCAGCGGGTAGCAAAATGCGATGGGTAGCTGAATTTGATGTGACAAAGGCATATACCATCCTGCTGCGAGAGAGGAAGATGGAAATCTTGTGTTTCTAAGCAGAAACACGGATCTCTGTTTTCCCCCAGTCAAAGCCCCCTCCCCCAATTAGAAAGCACTCCCTAGGACAGGGATATGCAGTTAGCGGACCTCCAGCTGTCACAGAACTACAAGTTCCGTGATTCATAACAAGAGTCTGACAGGAACAAGCATGACGCCCAGAGGCTGAGGCATGATGGGACTTGTAGTTTTGCAACAGCTGGAGGTCTGCTAATTGCAAAACCCTGCCCTAGGAGCACATTTAACCCTTTGATTGCCCCTGATGTTAACCCCTTCTTTGCCAGTGTCATTAGTACAGTGACAGTGTCAGTTAGGTGCCCGATTTGTCCGCCGCAATATCACAATCCTGCTGAAAATCTCTGATCGCCGGCATTACTAGTAAAAATAAATAAAAACTCCATAAATATATCCCATATTTTGTAGACGCGATAACTTTCAATCAATATATGCTTATATATTATGTAGAGGAATACATGTTGGCCTAAATTGATGAAGAAATTCGATTTTTTAAAAAAAATTTTATTGGATATGTTTTATAGCAGAATGTCTTTTTTTGTTTATAGTGCAAAAGATAGAAACCGCAGAGGTGATCAAAGACCACCAAAAGAAAGCTGTATTTGTGGGAAAAAAGGACATCAATTTTTACCGCGCAATTGTGCCGTATGGAAAAAAATTGCCTGGTCATGAAAGGGGGGGCTGAAGTGGTTAAAATCCAGTAATACACTGTCTAACCTCACTCCGCACATGCTCAGTTATTCTCCATTTTTAGACACTACTGAGTTTTCATAGGCCAATCTCCTCACAACCTTAAAGGTTACTTTCACACTGAGGCGTTTTTCAGGCGCTAAACGGCTAAAGATAGCGCCTGTAAAACGCCTCCCTCGCCTCTCCAGTGTGAAAGTCTGAGGGCTTTCACATTGGCGCGGTGTGCTTGCAGAACAGGAAAAAAGTCCTGCAGCAGCATCTTTGGGGCATTGCGGGAGCGGTGAATACACTGCTCCTAAAACGCCCCTGCCATTGAAATCAATGACCAGCGGTGCCAAAGCGCCCAGGGAAAAAAGTCCTGCAAGCACCATCTTTGGAGCGGTGTAGGACTGGTGTATACACTGCCCCTGCCCATTAAAATGAATGGCCAGTGGGTCCGAAGTGCCTGAAAAGCGTTTCGCAAGAGCCCGTGTTGCTTTTAACCCTTTTTCGGCTGCTAGCGGGGATCAAAAGCAACCCGCTAGCAGCCTAAAACGATGGTAAAGTGCCGCTAAAAATAGCGGCACTTTAATGCCGAGGCCCCCCTCCCCCAGTGTGAAAGTGCCCTTCGACCCATTTCCCACAGGTGGTGGGTTCGTCAGCGGTAAAACTAGCGGAGATTTAACGTCGCTTTAGCGGCTCTTTTCGGCCGCTAGCAGGGCGATTTTAACCCTCGCTAGCGGCCGAAGAAAGGGTGAAAAACGCACCCATGTTGTGGTGCTTCCGCATCGCTCTTCAGTTGCTTTGGACGCGCTTGCCATTCGTGTATACACCACTCCAAAGAGGCTGCTTCCAGGACTTTTTTTCTTGTCCCGCAAGCGCACTGCCCCGTGTAAAAACACTCAGGCCTTCATACTGCGGAGGCATGAGAGGCGCTTTACAGTCGCTATTTTTACACAATGGACACTTCTCACTAAATGGAAGTACCGTCACTTGTAAAAAAAAAAAAAAACACTTGTAAAAAACAAAACAAAAAAACAACAAAGCAGAACTAAACCCTCCTCAAGCTTACCTCTAAGGAAGCTGCCATGTTAGCCTGTGTTTGCTCTGCAGTTGCCATGGTGATGCACATGTGATATGTTATGACACCTGTCATTTGATGGCATGACAGTTCAGTTGAAAGCATAAACAAATGACATTCATCAATCATGCTTTGAATGTAACCATCAAATCATTGGGTTTAGTTCCAGTTTAGGCCGAGTTAACATTGGCGCAGTTTTCCACATTGCGCTTTTATGCACATTTTACGTGTGTTTTTAGATACTCTGCCATTCAGCTCTATTAGAATGTGTGTTTTATAAAGCTTGCAGGACTTTGATGTGCTTTCATGAACAACCACACAGATGAACAGGGCCTTACACATGTTTTTAGGTGCTCTGTCATTAAACTTTATTAGAACACACATTTCATGAAAGAACATCAAAGATGCAGCATGCAAAACTTTGCTGCTCTTTCATGAAAACACGCAGCAGCTGTGCGCACACACCTGTGATCCCAGCTAGAAGATTCCTCTGTATACCCCTAATTGCCCATGTACAGTAAGTGTAGCCAAGGAACAATTCAGCAGGGGCTTCTATATCTATCCAGAGTGACCCCATTGAAGGCATTCAAACATTGTGCAGTGTAATCAGTGCGCCCCCTAGTGATGGACAGGTAGAAACAGGAGGGCACTGTTAGCACAACACATGATGCAAATGGCAGGTCTTATAAAACTATCTGTAGTGCCAACGCTGCCCACTAAAAACATGCACCTAAAACACAATCCCCTCCTCTACCTTATACCATCTTTGATAAGAAAACCTTTATAAAGCAGAGCAGCTAATTAGATCAATATCGCTTTCCTTGATGACAGCTTCACTGGAAATAGTTGTAGGTAGAGTGAAGGGGAAAGGGTCAGTATACAATCTGGGCAACGTATGACCACATACACACATGTTTCTAGTAGGTTTTACCTGTTGAAAAGCAAATGTTCAACCGGTATTAAACCCAAAACGTTAATATAGCGCAGCTTCCCAAATATTAGCGGTAGTGGCTTCATCAATTTATTTTTTCTAGGATCCCCCCCCCCCCCGTTTTCACCTGGTGATCTGGTCAGTAACACACTTTGTGTATTAGAGGACCTCCACTCTGAATGAAAGAGCACAGGGGGCACAGCAAGCAGCAGCATTGTTAATCTGGGGGGAGTGTTTGTTGTACTAGCCAGGGCTTTTTTTTCAGCAGGAACATGGGGGAAGGTAGTTCTGGCACCTCCAGCACTGAATGTTTGTTATGACAAAGGGTGCTGGGGCGTGCTGGAGCCTGCTTGGGGATCTATTGTTGCTGGGGGGGATATTTTGTTGCTCGGGGGTCAATAGTTGCTGGGAGGGGGTCTACAACTGAGGGAGGTGTCTACTTTTGCTGGCTGCTGGAGGATTTAATCATTCTGGCTGCTAGGAGATCTATTGTTGCTGGTGGGGGGGGGTCAATAGTTACAGGGGATTGATCAATTTTTGCTGGGAGGTCTATCGTTGCTGAAGAAGTGTATTGTATTTCTTGGGAGATCTATTATTGCTGTTGAGGGTGTCTATAGTTGCTGAGGTGGATTTATTATTGCTGGGGGATCTATTGTTGCTAGGAGTGGCAATTTTGTTACTTGGGGGGAGGTCAATGGTTGCTGGGAGGGATCTACTGTTGCTGGCTGCTGGGGGATTTATTCATTCTGGCTGCTAGGAGATCTATTGTTGCTGGTGGGAGTCTATAATTTCAGGGGATTGATCTATTTTTGCTGTGAGGTCTATTGTTGCTGAAGAAGTGTATTGTATTTGTTGGGAGATCTATTATTGCTGTTGAGGGTGTCTATAGTTGCTGAGGTGGTATTAATATTGCTGGGGGATCTATTGTTGGTTGCAGGGGATCCATTTTACTGCTTTTCTTGTTATCATTAACACATTCCATACAAACGACTTAGCACCACAAAACAATACTTGGTTGTGTATTCTCTAAAAGGGATGGTACTGAGAGGTGGGTAGGGGTGGAGCTAGGAACGATTGCTCGGGAGGTGGGTAGGGGGCACCGAGAAGGGACGACTCAGATGTTGGGAATACCTATTCTCTGAGGAAAAAACAAAAAACCCTGGTACTAGCAGATTTAGACACTAACAATTTGAAGCTAAAAATCCAGCTCACACTGCAGTTACAGCAAGTGTTTATTTTTTCTCTCCTTTTGGGATAAAGGTTTTTACTTAAATAAAAGCTGATCATTGTAAGCACCCCTGTCAGTTGTTAGTCCCATCCCTCTAACTGCTACATCTACAAGACAGCTCTTTCTTTTGAAAAACAGACTTTTTGTCTAGATCACCAGATGAAAATAAAAGAAAACGATTAAAAAAGAAAACAAATGCAGTCATCACATCTAAGAAATGTTAAGCTGCAATGTAATGAATGTCTGTCTGCTTTTGGGTTTAATACCTCTTTAGTGTTTATTTCCAGACAGAACTTTTTGTCATTTTTATAGAGTAGGAAAGGATTACAATACCTGTCATTCACCATCTTTAGGCCTCATGCACACTGTGTGTTTAGCTCCAGTGCATGGAGCTCTAGGGTTTTGGTGAGGGTGGAAGGCAGAAGGGCACCAGCCAGGGCTGCTGCAGAGAGAGGCTGACAGTCGCGGTGGCTTGACGGAGCTGGACGGTACACCAAATGGTACTAATGTTTAGAGCTGTATATGCCCAGGATGCAGACCTCGTGAATTCCGGGTATTTGTTCCTGACCACATACTGCCCTAAATATTAGTACTGCTCAGTGCACCTTCCTGCCAATCCAGTCACAGCAGCGATCAGCCTCTCATGGAGTGCCTTCTTCCTAACCGAAATCACATGCACCAGGGCTAAACACTCAGTGTGCATGTTCCTTATGTGTCCTGATGACCGTTGTCACCGGGACAGACAAAGATAGGAGATGCATGACCAGTGTAGACCAGATGTCCCCAACTTCACCCAATGGTCGCCCGACCATCTTCATACTCCAACCCATCCCTTCCACTTACCTATAATTAATGGAGACCAAACAAGGAATGGAGTACAAATGGCCATAGCAGCCTCTTTATTAACAAATATTAACTTAACCACTTCAGCCCCAGAAGAATTTACCCCCTTCCTGACCAGAGCACTTTTTTTGCAACTGCGTGGTCGTGCGACGTGGCTCCCAAACAAAATTGATGTCCTTTTTTTCCCACAAATAGAGCTTTCTTTTGGTGGTATGTGATCACCTCTGTGGTTTTCATTTTTTGCGCTATAAACGAAGACATTTGCGCCAATTTTAAAAAAAACGCATTATGTTTTACTTGTTACTATAATAAATATCCCCAAAAAATATTTAAAAAAAAAAATTTTTTTTCCTCAGTTTAGGCCGATATGTATTCTTCTACATATTTTTGGTTAAAAAAAAACGCAATAAGTTTATTGATTGGTTTACGCAAAAGTTATAGTGTCTACAAAATAGGGGATAGTTTTGTGGCATTTTTATTGATCGATCAGCGATTTTTATTGTGACTGCGACATTATGGCGGACACGTCGGACAATTTTGACACATTTTTGGGACCATTGGCATTAATTACTGTAAAAATTGCACCACCATGCTTCACTGTGTGTATGGTGTTCTTTTGGTGATGTGTGTTGTTTTTTCTCCAAACCTACCTTTTGGAATTACAGTGGAACCTTGGATTACGAACATAATTTGTTGCAGAAGAAAGCTTTTAATCCAAAGCACTCATATATCAAAGCGAGTTTCCCCATAGAAGGCAATGGAAACTCAGATAATTTATTCCACAGTGACTTCTATGGTATGCAGTACCACATGTGGTCAGAAGGGGGGGAGGTGATGGAGCCACTTGGAAAACGATCAGAGCCGCTGGGATGCACTTGGAAACACTCAGAGAGGCTCAGAAACACTCGAAAACAGAGTGTTGCTGAGTGGCTCCGAGTGAATGTCACTGGCACCCCCTGCACCTCTGGCCAAATGCGGTACTGCACACCGCAGAGGCTTAAATCCTGCTCATTTTGCAAGACAACACTCACAAACTGAGTCAGGATTTAAAAAAAATAGCTTGTATTGGGAAAAGCTCGTTAACCGCAAGCCGAGGGGGGGGCTGTCTCAATCACTTCAGCAGGGACAGGCTTCAGCACACAGCAGCGGTGGGCTGACGGCGGCGGCGTCGAGCACTGCTGCTGATGGGGGCGGGGGGAATCTCGATCTCCCTCTCCCTCCTGTGTTGGCTTCAGATGCTGGAGGGAGAGGGAGCGCTCTGGCGCAACTACAATAGTGGCTGAGCTGTGTGTCTCACTCACACACAGCTCAGCCAACGCTGACAGTTCCACTGCTCCTCCCCTTTACTCTGTCTGCCCCACCCACACGCCCTGCGTCTGCCCCGCCCACAACCCCTGCGTCTGCCCTGCCCACACATCCCCGGGGAGATGTGAAGGAAGGAAGATTTAAAAGCTGCAGGCAGCCTGCTGCTGAGACTCATCCTGGGGTGAGTAAGCTCACCCTCTCTCCTGCCTTCTAGTGTGTATAGAAAATGAATTTAAGGGGTGTTCTGTGGATTCCGATGCAAGAAGGGGGCTTTGGTGAGCAGAGACCCCATTTAATCAGCGTTCCCCCTTACAGTAAGTTGGGGTTCACTGCGGACTCTGATGTAAGGGACCTCTGTGCGGACTCTGATGTAAGGGACCTCTGTGCGGACTCTGATGTAAGGGGGCTCTGTACAGACTCTGATGTAAGGGGGCTCTGTGCGGACTCTGATGTAAGGGGGCTCTGTACAGACTCTGATGTAAGGGGGCTCTGTGCGGACTCTGATGTAAGGGGGCTCTGTGCGGACTCTGATGTAAGGGACCTCTGTGCAGACTCTGATGTAAGGGGGCTCTGTGCGGACTCTGATGTAAGGGGGCTCTGTGCGGACTCTGATGTAACGGGGCTCTGTGCAGACTCTGATGTAAGGAAGCAGGGAGTGGGAGGATCTGGAGATCTGCATAGTGAGTAGAGAGTAAAGGGGGGGGGGGGGCATGATTGCAGGAATACTAATATAAAGGGGACTGCACTGTAAAGGAGCACTGTAATCATTACAGTGCAGTCCCCCCCATCCATGGAAAAATTGGTTGCTCAGTCTAAATGAAAGGAAATTTATATAAAAAAAACAAACAACTGAAATTCTAACTCTTTAATGAAGGGGGGGGGGGGGGAGCGCTGATACAGATTTTCGCCAAGGGCGCTCGAGACCCTAGGTACACCTCTGCTGTTGTGCCATATTTTCTCCGCTTGATGATGACTTTCTTCACTGTGTTCCATGGTATATCTAATGCCTTGGAAATTCTTTTGCACCCTTCTCCTGACTAATACCTTTTAACAATCAGATCCCTCCGATGCTCTGGGAGTTCTCTGCGGGCCATGGCTTTTGCTGTAGGATGCGACTAAGAAATGTCAGGAAAGACCTAATAGAACAGCTGAACTTTATTTGAGGTTAATCAGAGGCACTTTAAATTATGGCAGGTGTGTACTGACTCCTATTTATCATGAGTTTGAATGTGATAGCTTAAAGTGTCTGTTAACCCCCCAAAAAAAGAAAATGCAGATCCTGGTCCCTTAAAGAAAATTACACAGCGCTTGTGCCGTGTAATCTGCCCCCCTCTATGCTGTAGAAAAAAAAACCCTGAACTTGGCACTTCCTGTATGCCCTCTCTAAACAGACCACGATAATCGAGGCTGCTCCGCCCTGATCCCCGTGGTCTGATTGCATCCCTGCATCATACGTTTCTGTCCCCTCTGCTCTCCTCTCTCTCCCCTCACCCCCTCCTTCCTGCCGGTCATCCCCCGCTGTGTCTGTCTCCGGTAACACCCCCCCCCCCCAGCCGCTATTTTTGCACTATTCTTGTAAAGTAAAAACTTTAAATTATCACTGTATTAGAGGCTGGCATAGCATACTATGTCATTAGTTTAAAAAGGCGAGTGTTCTAAATACCAAATTTGAGATGTCTTCAGGCCTGTCACGTGACTCGCGGCCACTTTACAGCTCTGATACAGAGCTTCTGCGGAGGAGAAGAGTGGCCACGTGATCTCTCCGGCTGACATCAGAGGGAGATCACGGCCCCTCCCACAGAAGCAATCCATCGGAGCTGTAAAGCGGCCACGAGTCACGTGACCAGCCTGAAGACGGCTCATATTAGGTATTTAGAACACTCGTTTTTTAGAACTACTGACACAGTGTGTGATGCCGGCCTCTAATAGAGGGGCTTGTATTGTTTTATATAGATGGGTTAACAAACCCTTTAATTCTAAACACAGCTACATCCCCAGTTATATGAGGGTGTGCACCAGTGGCGGCCCACCCATAGGGGGCGCCCGGGCGCCACCCCCCCTCCCCCTAGGTGTAAAAAGAAAAAAAAAAAAGTAAAAAAAAAAAAAAAATGGGCCCTTTAAGACATTAAAAAAAAAAAAATATGTCATTTAACAATTTAACATAGTGTACTGTGGCGCCGGTCACAGTGCACTATGAGAAGCTCCAAGTCGATGCAATCACAAGATTGCATCCATGGCGCTTCATTTGCGGGTTAAAAACCCGCCTTACGGCGCACTGCAGAACGCCGACTAGCTTCCGCCCCGTAAAATCACTGTGATTCTACGGGCGGGAACATTGTCATTCTTAGACAGGCAGGTCACTTCCGGCTTTCGGCTGCTTCACGAAACCCGGAAGTGATGTCGGCAGCTCCGTTCCTCAGCTCGAGCGGAGCTGCAAGACAGTGAGGCAGGTGGTGAGTCACCGCATAAAGGCTTTCTAGTTTCTACTTTGTTGAGAATGTTCCTGCATTTAGCTGAATGAATGGAAAAAAAGCTTTCACAGCCAGAAAGGTTTCCCCAGGCCAGGCGACTTTTTGCCGTGGCCAATCAGAGAATGAGCTCTGAAGGGGGAACTCCACGCCAAATTTCTGAAAAAAAATTTGACGTGGGTTCCCCCTCCGAGAGCATACCAGGCCCTTAGGTCTGGTATGGATTCCAAGGGGAACCCCCTACGCCGAAAAAACGGCGTGGGGGTCCCCCCCAGATCCACACCAGACCCTTATCCGAGCACGCTACCCGGCCGGCCAGGAAAGGGGGTGGGGACGAGCGGGCGCCCCCCCCCCTCCTGAGCCGTACCAGGCCGCGTGCCCTCAACATGGGGGGGTGCCTTGGGGGAGGGGGGCGTGCGGCCCCCCCACCCCAAAGCACCTTGTCCCCATGTTGATGAGGACAAGGGCCTCTTCCCGACAACCCTGGCCATTGGTTGTCGGGGTCTGCGGGCGGGGGGCTTATCGGAATCCGGGAGCCCCCTTTAATAAGGGGGCCCCGGATACCGGCCCCCCACCCTATGTGAATGAGTATGGGGTACAATGTACCTCTACCCATTCACACAGGGTTAAAATATTTTATTGCACAGCTCCGGGGGTCTTCCGTCTTTGGGGATCTTCTCGCCGGACTCCTCCGCTATCTTCTTGTAGCTCTTTTGCTAGCGGAGGAGCCCGGCTTTCTTCCTCGCCGCCAGCCTCTTCTTCGGACTTCGGGGGTCTTCTCCCCCTCTTCGGTTCTTTTGCCGGGCCACCGCGCCTTCTTATAGCTCTTTTACAGGCGGTGGCCCGGTCTTCTGTCTCCGCCGCCGCCGCCGCCCGTTCTTCTTCTTCTTCTTCTTCTTCTCCAGGAGATGTTGACTCGACGATCTCTCCGGCCGCAATGCCAGGGACTCGCTGCGCTGCCACTTATATAGGGACAATGGGGCGGTGTCACATGGGTTGATGTCACATGGGTTGGTCACATGGGTTGATGTCACATGGCGACAGTCCCAGCATCCTCCGGGACTGTGACATCGTAAGGGGGCGGGGTCACCATGTGACATCAACCCATGTGACCAACCCATGTGACATCAACCCATGTGACAACGCCCCATTGTCCCTATATAAGTGGCAGCGCAGCGCGTCCCTGGCATTCCGGCCGGAGAGATCGTCGAGTCAACATCTCCTGGAGAAGAAGAAGAACGGGCGGCGGCGGCGACAGAAGATCGAAGAGGGGGACAAGACCCCCGAAGTCCGAAGAAGAGGCCGGCGGCGAGGAAGAAAGCCGGGCTCCTCCGCTAGCAAAAGAGCTACAAGAAGATAGCGGAGGAGTCCGGCGAGAAGACCCCCAAAGACGGAAGACCCCCGGAGCTGTGCAATAAAATATTTTAACCCTGTGTTGTGTTTTTTTTGTACTTTTTTTCACAGGTGAATGGGTAGGGGTACATTGTACCCCATACTCATTCACATAGGGTGGGGGGCCGGTATCCGGGGCCCCCTTATTAAAGGGGGCTCCCGGATTCCAATAAGCCCCCCGCCCGCAGACCCCGACAACCAACGACCAGGGTTGTCGGGAAGAGGCCCTTGTCCTCATCAACATGGGGACAAGGTGCTTGTTGAGGGCATGCGGCCTGGTACGGCTCAGGAGGGGGGGGGGGGCGCCCGCTCGTCCCCACCCCCTTTCCTGGCCGGCCGGGTAGCGGCTCGGATAAGGGTCTGGTGTGGATCTGGGGGGACCCCCACGCCGTTTTTTCGGCGTAGGGGGTTCCCCTTGGAATCCATACCAGACCTAAGGGCCTGGTATGCTCTCGGAGGGGGGAACCCACGCCATTTTTTTTCAGATTACATAAGGGGCGTGGTTTATGAGAAGTGGGAGGGGCCAAAATGATGGGCGGGGTCTGGCGCCCCCCCATCCAAAAACTTTGCCAGCCGCCACTGGTGTGCACACTTATGCAACCACATTATTTTAGTTTTTCATTTTTACTTCCCCTCCCTAAAAGATTTCAGTTTGTTCTTCAAATTATAGGTTACATTAGAGGTGGAAAAAGTTCTGAAATGATTTATCTTTGTCTCATTTTTTTACATCACAGAAACCTGACATTTTAACAGGGGTGTGTAGACTGTTCATATCCACTGTATTTAACCATTTTCTGACCGCCCTACTTGATTGTGCACATCCACCAGCATGGGGGAATGCTTCTGCAGTTAATATTCACCACAGAAGCCGATCTGCAAGTGCCGGACACTCGCTGTCCTCCAGCACCCACAGATCGTCAGTAAAGAACACAGAATGGCGATCTGTCTAAACAGGGCAGATTGCCATTCTGACAGGGGGGGAAAGAATGGATTCTGTGTTCCTGCAAAGCAGGGACTAGAATTCATTTTGTTCCTCTACTAAAAACAGCACACAGTGCACACCAAAACACTTGCTAGGCACACATTTAAACCTTTGATTGCCTCCTCATGTTTAAACCCTTCCCAGCCAGTGTCATTAGTTCAGTGATAGTGTATATTTTTAGCACTAATCGCTGTATTAGTGTCACTGGTTCAGAGAAAGTGTCAGCTAATGTCTGATTGTCCACTGCAATATTGCAGTCTTGCTATAAGTCGTGGATCGCCCACCATTACTAGTAAATAAATAACTAAATAATGAAAAATTTCAGTTTATATGCAATAGTTTGTAGACACTATAACGTTCACATGCACAAATCAATATATGCTCATTGGGATTTTTTTTTTTTTACCAAAAACATGTAGCAGAATATATATTGACCTAAATTTATGAAAAAATTATATATATATTTTTTTTTTATTTGAGCAGAAAGTAAAAAAATGTAAAACAATTGTAGATACCCTAAAACCACCTACTACAAATAATGAGGGCTCCTGAATGAAATGTAAATTAATAACAGCAAATAAAGTGCATATTGCAATATGTGTCCAATTATAGAAACAAAAAATGATTTGCTGTCGTAAAAAAAAAAATTGCTAAAAGCAAGCAAAAAATGAATATTAAACCGTACACACAACCTAGATTGTGTGAGCGTGGCGCTGCAAGCACCAGCAATAAACTCCCATGGTGAATTCACAAGATCAGTTTAATTATACTGGTCGCGGTGTTTAACATCAACTGAGCGGCGCGATTTTCAAACAGTGGCTTTGCTTCTCAATGGATATGATTCAAAGTTAATCGTATAGCCACAACACTGACGCGTTTCGTCATCTAGGACATCATCTGAGGGCAACAAAGTAAAAAATATTGTTTTGTTTTTTTATTTTGTTTTTGTTTATAGCGTAACAAAAATGTAAAAGCAGACGTTATCAAATACCACCAAAAGAAAGCCTTATTTGTGGGGAAAAAATTCCATAAATTTTGTTTAGGTACAGCTTTGCATGACTATGAAATTGTCAGTTAAAATAACGTGGTGCCGTATTGCAAAAAGTGACCTGGTCATGAAGGGGGCAGTGGCGTCACTAGGGGGTGGCTTTTTGGGCTATAGCCCAGACTCTCTGCAGGGGTCCCCAAGGGGAGGGAGGCTCTCTGGGCACCCTAATGTAAGGAGAGCTCTCTGGGGACCCTGATGTAAGTGGGGGGCTCTCTGGGGATATATATACACACACACATACACATATACGTATATTATAAACATGCGTATGCCCGCCCAAGCGTATGCCTTTCTTTACTATGCTGCTATGGGCTTTAGCCCCAGATATTTTGTAGATCTAGCAACGCCTCTGAAAGGGGGTACAACTTTACGGAGGTCGTCGTTAAAAAGCCATTGAACAGACTATACCTTCCCTTTAACCATTTACATGTCATAGACACTTCCTCATTCTTATATCGTTATAAAGATTTCCTTTCATTTAGGGCTCAGTGGTAGAGATTTCACCAACTCAGAATCGCAAAAAGAAAAATGCTCAGCTTTTTTTGTTCTGTGAAGTCACAAGGTAGGAGTCATGTTACCTTATTTCTGAACTGATGAAAACCAATTATCTTCAAATGTGCCTGTAGGCAGGTGGTAATTAATACTGCCCGAGCCAGGAAGCTGGCAGAGCAGAACTTTACCCATAACAACCTAATAAAAAATAATGTTCTTTAACAAGGAACATATATTCACATTAATAATTATGCTGCCAAAATTAGTTTGTGCTGTAAATTGCCTCCAGCATTGTTCCTCTTTCTTCTTGATGGAGGCTGCAATTTTTGCTGAAGCCCAGAACTCCTGAGCAGCAGTAAATCTTAAAGTGGAACTAAACCCAATTTAACAGTGTTAAAGAACAGTTATATTACTGGTATGCTGGGATTGCTAACGGTCACATTTTCTTGTGTCCTCAACCAAACTGTCAAACCATCAAATAGCTGGTGTCATAACTTATCACATGTACAGCACCATGGCAGTTGCAGATCAAACAGAAGTAGCTTCATTGGCTGTAAAGAATAGGAGGGTTTAATTCTGCTTTAAGCAGATTGGCCTCTATAAACTTTGCAGTGCCTAAAAATAGCTAAAAATGCAGAGCAGTGTGAGATAGTGTATTACTGGATTTTAAAAAGTATAGACACTTGTTTTTAATGTTTTATATAGCTATACCTGCAAAAGGGACCAGCCTGAAGTGATCTAGCAGGACTTCATTTTCTGACTAAAGTTCCACTTTAATTGTTTTTGTCTTGGTGGGTTTTCTGGATCCGACCCCCCCCCCCCAGTCCTGTGTGCTATAAAAGCTGCCTTGTTGCTGTTCTGCTGGTCCAGTCCTGGCTGGTTTGGTTTGGCCGGATCTGTACCCTGCTGCCACCAGAGACTGAATGTCCAGTGATGAGCTGAAGTTGGAGTTCCCACTATCAGGAGGATTGCTGGGGCTCACACTCTCTGCTGAACACACCAACCATGGATGAACTCTTTCCTATGTAGGTATGCTGGGGCAGCCACAAGCCTGAGTTAGGCCTGGTTCACACCTATGCATTTTTTTTCTCCAAAACAAAGGCGCGTTATTGGTAATTTACAGGGTATAATCAAGTACACAGGATGATATAATACAATCAGGCATGTACTGGCCAAATTTTTATCCCAGTCCAGCCCTGAATACAATGCTTGGTGTATCTTACAGTGATAAAAACAGACAAGTAATCACACATGTACAGGGCAAGTTTATAGTAGCGCTCAACAAATGAATGACTTGAGCATGAAGGATAGTGCAACCAACAAAACAAACAACTCAGATTAAGACCCCTTTCACACCAGGGCGTTTTGCAGGCACTATAGCGTTAGAAATAGCGCCTGCAAAACGCCCTAAAGAAGCTGCACCATTGTGTGTAGTGTGAAAGCCCCCAGGGCTTTCACACTACAGCGGTGCGCTGGCAGGACGTCAGAAAAAAGTCCTGCCAGCAGCTTCTTTTGAGCGATGAAGGAGCGGTGTGTTTACCGCTCCACCACCGCTGCTGCCCATTGAAATCAATGGGGCAGCGCTGTAATGCCGCCGGCAAAACGCCGCTATTGCGGCGTATTGCCGGTGGTTTTAACCCTTTCGCGGCCGCTAGCGCGGGGTAAAAGTGCCCCGCTAGCGGCCGAAATGCGCCGCAAATCTGCCGCAAATCCGCCGCAAATCCGGCGGTAAAACGCCACTAAAAATAGCGGCGTTTTACCGCCGACGCAAGGTGCGGTGTGGTGTGAAAGGGGTCTAAGTGAGGCAAAAAAAAAAAGGAATAAAAAAAAGCAGGGTATGTGGGGGGAGGAGCAATGCAGAAAGAAGGGGGAAATATAGAGCCCAAATATACATGTTGGTATCCTAGAGAGTAGGCATAGTGCAAAATAATGTGCAATCAGTTAATAGTCTCAGGTGGAGATCCAAGGAGCCCAAACCTTATCATATTTCCACTTACACCCTCTATTTCAGTGATGGCAAACCTTGGCACCCCAGATGTTTTGGAACTACATTTCCCATGATGCTCAACTACACTGCAGAGTTCAGGCGAATAATGGGAAATTTCGTTCCAAAACATCTGGGGTGCCAAGGTTCGCCATCACTGCTCTATTCATATATGTGATTTTGTACATGGGTAGGGCTGCATCTATCAGCACTTACCAGGAGGAGAACTATGCATTTTTTAGTCCGTTCTCAGTTTTGCAGAAACACACTACAGCTCATTATGAAATATTTAACTTAGAACGAGCGGTGACACACGGGACAGGTGTAGAGGGCAATGGCTCTGCACGTCCTTCCTAAATGCACAAATAACTGTGGGGGTGTTTAGTACATCGAGAGTTTTACTCAAGTCAATCATCTGTTCCAGCAAAGTTACCCCATGTGTAAGGCAGTGACCCTGTACAAAGTGCCTAGTGTCGCACAGAAGGACTCGCCCTGGGGTATGCTTCTCATGTGACCCTTACTTGGCACCCAACGAGGAGGGGAACATGAAGGAAAAAACCATGAAGCTGCCTACAATGCAGTATTATGTTATATGAGACAGAACAGATTGTTTTAAAGTTACCATAAGCCATTGGCAAATAGATTCGAAAGCAGAACAGACAAAACATTGAGGAAGTTAATGTGTTGGAATTTTTTTTTAAATGTTTTTGGAAACATTAAAAAAACTATTTGAGGAAAACGGAACACACTTGAATTGGCAATCACCGTCTTCTTCCCCTCTTTCACTCGCATTTAGATTTTTTTTTTTTTTTTTTACTTCTTAAGCTGGCCATACACCATACAATTTTCTTATTCAATTTCCTTTAGATTTATCTTCAACTGTGTAGTACAAGGGCCTGTCTGATTACACACAAATTGAAAGTGTTTAGATTTGACCTCATATTATATGGTTTTGGTAAATCTAAAGGAAATCTATAGAAGAAAATTGTATAATGTATGGTCAGCAATAGGGTGTCGGGTGAGAATGACGTTCTCCCCCGACTGTACTGTATGCATAGATGTCAGGGCCGTCTTTAATATTGATTGGACCAAGGGCAAAAATTTTCCTAGGGCCCCCCTCCTCCCATGTAATTTCACTCTCCACCTTCTCTGAGACATACAATAAATAGCAACTAGACTTAAAATCAGTTTACTGTATCAGATCAGGCAGCAATTGTGATTGGTTGCCAGAGGTTACAGCATATCATTACCGCTTACTGACTGGTTGCTAGAGGTTACAGCACACATTACGGCTCACTGATTTGTTGCTAGAGGTTACAGCACATGATTTCTGCTTGTTGATTGACTGCTAGAGATTACTGTACAGTAATACTGCTCACTGGTTGCTATAGATTACAGCACATCTTCTCCTCACTGCAGGGGGGCATGATATACATATGAATGCCACCTTTATTTATATATCAATGCCGCTGGCCTCAGCTATTTATATATGTATGTCGCTGCTATTTACATATGAATTCCGGTTATTTACATGTAAACACAGGCTCTGCAGGTGAGTCATCTGTACACAACAATAGGGCAGAGCTGGGCAAAATTAGTAGCAGCACTTCACACTGAGATATTGGGACACAGCCAGGGACTAAAACTTCAAGGGACAAGGGAATTTAAACTGGGATAGTTGGCAAGTATGAGGCAGCTGCTTTGGGCCCCAAAACAATGACAGAGCCCAGGGCAGCTGCCCCTTTTGCCCTGCCTTAAAGATGGCCCTGATAGATGTGCTGCAAGGCTTCGGGTCCTGACAGAGGCCTGCAGCACACCTACAAAAGTGATGAGCAAAGATTGTGCTGTATGAAAGTCCCCAGCCTTGGTGTGTCTGTGCATGTGTGAGGGTTGGAGCTCCTTTTGCCTTCAGAACTGTCTTAAAGCGGAGGTCCACCCTAATTAACAGTACTAGGTCTATGTGATCCCCCCTTCCCTAATCGCTAGGTAACCCCCTTACCTTTCTGCTGTCTTCTTCTGTTTTCTTCTTATTTCAAATTTTCTGCCTCTGGAGATTCCGGAAAGGGGCGGAGCCATTGCGGAAATGGGCGGGGCTTCATCGGCAGGTCACTTCTTCCTGTCTGCCACAGGGGCTCCTGGGATCGTTTTTTTTTTTCCCAGGAGTCTGTGCGGCGCCCAGGCTGAGTTGTTGTGTTCGCTCGAGCGGATTGATCTGCGCATGCGTGAGATCGCAGCTCATAGGGGCGGTGCATGATGGGAGTTTAGAGGACTGTGCCCCGGAAGACAATGCCTGTGGGCTTCACATGCCCACAGGCAAAATGGAAAACGCCTGGAGACGTTTTCCTAGGCAGTTGTGAAGAAAGAAAAAGACTTGGAAGAGAATCGGACAGCACATAGAAGTATGTGAAATATTTAGAAAACTTAATTTAAAACATTATTGCGGGGGAAAAAAAAAAAAACGGCGGTGGAACCCCGCTTTAATTCCTTGTGACATAGATTCAACAAGGTGTTGATAACATTCCTCAGATATTTTGGTCCATATTGACATTATAGCAGCTCGAAGTTGCTTCAGATTTGTCAGCTGCACATCCATAATGCGAATCTCCCATTCCACCACGTGACAGACCCAACCAGGACAGAGGCTTTTGGAGGGAACTGCAGGCTAGCCAACTGACCATGGGCCTTGGCTTTTAAGGGAAAACTACTCTTTGGGAGGTGTGTGCCTGGGGGACCCTTAAGCTGGATACACACTATACAATTTTCTGTAGATTTTTTCCTTCAAATTTACCTAAACCATATAATATGAGGTCAAACCTTAAGAGTTTCAATTTATATGCAATCAAGCAGGCTCTTTCACTACATAGATTTGGTAAATCTAAAGTAAACTAGACAAAAAAAGTTGTATAGTGTGTATGGGGGTCTTAGGCTACTTTTCCACTAGTGCAAAGTCGCATTACAAGTTGTACCCCATGAGTACTGTTCATATCTGTGCGACTTCCCTGCACTACTTTGGTCCCACTTTGATGCGACTTGAGGTCCACAGACCTTAAGTATACACAGGTATTACTTCAAGTCGCATCAAAATTGCAGCACAATAGGTCACAATAGTGGAAACCTAGGTTTAGAGTGCTTCGGATTCAAGTCCATGTTTCCCCAAAACACACAGACTCTGGGAACTGGAGGATCCATTTACATATTTGGGGTCTTTAGGCCCAAACCAGCAATGACTGCCCCAGACTGTGAGACTCAGAGCAGCTGTTAATATAATCAGCTCCAACAGTTGTTAATTAAATTAATTGAGTCACTTATTGTTTTTGTCGTTTGGCTAATTCTTGGAGGTATCTATGATGGGATTAGCCTTGTGTCTGTGTTCAATCACAACCGACCACATGTAAACACCAAAGTGCCGTTAATTGGCTCTCCTCTCCTCACACCTACAGAGTGTGAGGAGAGCCAATCAGTGCCACCTCCAAACAGGGGAATTTGTACAGATAATCAGGGCCCCAACAGTTCTCAGCAGTGCTGCCTATCAGTGCCCAGAAATGATGACAATCTGTGCCCATTAGTAATGCAAGTCAGTGCCCATCCATGCTGCCTATCATTGCCCATAAGTGCCGCCTCATCAGTGCACATCAGTGAAGGAGAAAAACTACTTTATTTACAACATTTTCGGACAGAAACTAAGAAAAAAGTTTTTTAGCAAAAAATAAAAAACCCAGCGGTGATTAAATACCACCAAAAGAAAGCTCTATTTGTGTGAAAAAAAAAAAAGATAAAAATGCCATATAGGTACAGCTTTGCATGACTGAGCAATTGTCATTCAAAGTGTGACAGCGCTAAAAGCTGGAAATTGGCCTGGGCAGGAAGGGGGTAAAAGTGGCCATTATTGAAGTGGTTAAAGAATTAACATGATGATGACAATGGACAGTCTAAGATAACATGCAGACAGTCCCTAACTCAGGCTTGTGGCTGCCCCAGCATACCTGCATAGGAAATAGTCCATCTTTGGCTTAGTCCATATTTGGAAGAATCCAGAGATAGGCATCTTCAGGTAGGACTGCAATTTCCAGCAATCCCCTTACATTTTGCTGTCTGTGTCTTTTCTCCCATACCAACTTCTCTCCCACCGCTATGGATCAGGGCCCTCTGTCCCTTTTATATCACACAGTGACAGGACCAGAGGGAAGGACCCAAGAAAATCCACCAAAACAGAAAACGGGAGCGCAGTTAACCTCTAACTTCCCACTGGGACAGCAGTAACCTCTACCTGCCTACAGGGTGATGAGGCGGCATCTGGGGTAGCAGCAGGGTCATTAGCATCTTCAATTAGCCTTATGCTATCAAGGGGGTTCACTCCTATTTAGGGTGAAGCCTAACAGGCATAATGCATTATACAAATGTACAACTTCATACCATCTTCCTGTAGCTCTCTGCACTTTATAAATAAACCTCTGCTAACAACCACCATATTTCCAAAAACTACATGTCACCACAATGTAAAAGTTGCACGCAAACACATGCCAAACCACATCAGGAAGAGCCAGAGGACCCACACATAATAAGACTAACCCACTTCCTGTGAAGGCATAGGAGGCACAGTAAGTGGAGTCGTTTTTAAAAACAATCAAAAGTAAAAGCCTGCCATCACCCTAAGGCTCTACTCACACTTTGACTCCAAAGTAGCACGACTTTGGTGAAAATTTGATGCAACTTTGACACAACTTTGGATGGGCGAGACTTGGAAGAGACTTTGGCTTTTACCAGTGATAATGGACAACTGTTGCACAACTGTCACATCTAAAACACTCAGGTACGACTTTCATGCAACTTTTGAGGGATAACATTGAAATTTATGACCCTCAGGTCACCTGAAAGTCTGACCAATGTAGTGCATGAACTACTTTAAGTTGCATATATATATATATATATATATATATATATATATATATATATATATATATATATATATATATATGAAGAGTACACATTGGAAAACATGGTGTGCGATTTGTCATGCAACTTTGATGTCCAAAATGTGAATAGAGCCTGAATCCCCTTGTCCTTAGGGACTAGCTCCCCAATTAGATACATCTATATTCTCAAGTATTCATGGAATATTGGAATGGGACCTGCAAGCCTTGGATCCCTTGCTACAATGTGTTAAGTGTGTTATTGCAGGGGTACCTCAGACTGTCAAAAAAGAGTTAGCGACTTTTAAGTGATTTGGGAAAATGTGCACTCATTGGCTGCCCGGAGAATTTATATAATCAGTATGAGTCACATAGCACTGGCTTGACGGAATTTTAGAAAAATCAAGCAGAAGAGGTCTTGATTAGAGCAGTGTTTCACCCAAAAGTGGAACTTCCGCTTTAAAGGGGTTGTAAACCCTTGTTTTTTTAAAATAACAAACATGTTATAGGCTTTGCACAGAGTGGCCTGATCCTCCTTTTCTGGGGTCCCCCGGCGGTGCTGGTAGCTCCTTCCCCACTGCTATCAATCTATCCTATCAGGACACAAGACAGGTTCAGGTAAGTAAAACGGGGGGGGGGGGGGGGGGCTGTTGCAGCACTACAGAGGGTTTTTCACCTAAATGAATAGAATGCATTAAGGGGAAAAACCATGTGGGACTCACAACTCCTCATCTCCCCCTAGGTGGCCCCTCCCCCTCGGCAATCTTCTGGGACACGTCATAGGTCCCAGAAGATTGCCTGTCCACTTGGAGAGCTCAGAGTGACTCGCGCATGCTCAGTACGTTCCTGGCTGTGAAGCCGCAAGCTGTCAGGGCCATGTGCCCACAGTTTCAATGGAGGCACCGTGGACAGGAGGGGGAGAGGAGCAAGGCTCTGTGAGGCTGCATTGCTGGCCCATGGGACAGGTAAGTGTGCGTTTATTAAAAGTCAGCAGCTAAACTTTTTATAGCTGCTGACTTTTAATAAACAAAATAAAGCCTGGAACTCCGCTTTAAAGTGGAGGTCTGCCCACCGCTGCAAGAATTAAAAGCCACATACTGCAACTGCTGACTTTTAATAATAGGACACTTACCTGTCCTGGAGTCCAGTGATGTTGGCACCACAGCTGATGTTTCCATCAGCTGTTGGGTGCATGCTGCCTCCTTTGCGAGTAAAGGAACCCGGCAGTGACGCCTTACGGTGTCACACCGGGAACCCTACTGCACGTGCGCAAGGCTCCGCTCCACTCTCCTACTGGCTCAGCGGCCGGGGAAGGAGGAGGAGGCCCAAGCGGTGACATCAATACCACGGCTGTGGTTTCCAGAAGTGGAAATAGGATATCTGTATTAGACAGGTATCCTGTAGACCCCCCCCCCATGGAAAGGTGCCAAATTTGGCACCGGAGGGGGGGGGGGGGGGGAGTACAGCGAGCGGAAGTTCCACTTTTGGGTGGAACTCCGCTTTAAGCAGAGCTGAAGAAAAGATGTCCTACCTCCCAGCAGGGGTGTAATAACAGACCACGGGTGCCCATACCAAACATTTATGTGGATGCCACTGTCAGTAACAAAATAGAAGAATGTATCAAATACCTACTATAAATCTTCTTTCCTGATGCCAATACTCCCACTTGTATGCTGCCATGTTGGTGCCAGGAAAATGGAAAATTGTATAAAATACCGTAATTTTCCTTTCCTGGCGCTGGTCCATGGCAGACCCGAACATAGCCAGAACAGGCTTTGATCGGGTTTGGAATCTAGTAACATGGAAGTGACATTATGGCATCACTTCCGGTTTAATGGAGTCTTAAAGGCGCCAGTTTAAAAAAATAGAAAGTAATCAAAAATGGAGATTTTGGCATTTTGAATACTTTCAAGTGCAGAGGAGGGGTGTGGGGTCATAGACCCCAGATCCCTCCATAAAGAGTACCCAGTCACTGCCTATTACTGTCACAAGGGATGTTTAGATTCCTTGTGACAGCAATAAAAGTGATAAAAAAAATAGAATAAAAGGACAATGTAATAATAAAAAAAGGGCATTGAAAATGGGTCGTAGATGGGTATTCCAGCACGACAATGACCCACAACACATGGCCAAGGCAACAAAGGAGTGGCTCAAAAAGAGGCACATTAAGGTCCTGGAGTGACCTAGCCAGTCTCCAGACCGTAATCCCATAGAAAACATGTGGAGGGAGCTGAAGATTCACGTTACCAAACGTCAGCCTTGATAACTTAATGACTTGGAGAGGATCTGCAAAGAGGAGTGGGACAAAATCCCTCCTGAGATGTGTGCAAACCTGGTGGCCCCCTGGTATCCTCTTCTTCAGCTAGTGGTCCGCTTTTAGATAAAAGCGGTCTCTGCGGCGGTTTCCCCTGCAAGATCACTTTTAATCGGCAGCAGGAGAGGGGCCACCCTTCCGCCGCACTCTGGTGCCCCCCCCCCGCCGCTTACTGGAGCCGTCGGTAGCGGCAGAGGCGATCGTATCCTTTGTCCTCTGCGGTATGAAGATGGCCATACCAATGCAGGGCAGAAGCATTTTAGTGTAAATATGAGATCTGAGGTCTTTTTGACCCCAGATCTCATATTTAAGAGGTCCTGTCATGCTTTTTATCTATTACAAGGGATGTTTACATTCCTTGTAACAGGAATAAAAATGACATTTTTTATTTTTTAAAAGAACAGTGTAAAAATAAAAAAAATAAAAGGTAAAATAAATAAGAAAAAAAAAATAAAAAATTTTTTAACGCGCCCCATTCCACCGAGCTTGCGTGCAGAAGTGAGCGCATACGTGAGCAGTGCCCGCATATGAAAACAGTGTCCAAACCACATATGTAAGGTATCACTGTGATTGTTAGCGCAAGAGCAATAATTCTAGCCCTAGAACTTCTCTGTAACTCCAAACATGCAACCTGTAGAACTTTTTTAAACATTGCATATGGAGTTTTTTTTTTAGGGGTAAAAGTTTGTCACCATTCCACGAGCTGGTGCAATTTTGAACTGTGACATGTTGGGTATCAATTTACTCAGCGTAACATCATCTTTCACAATATCCAAAATTGGGCTAACTTTACTGTTGTCTTAAAGAAACTTAAAGTGAATTGTTTCCAAAAAAAGTGCACTTGTAAGTCCTTGTACACAAGGTTGGAATTTCCGACAGAAAATGTCAGATCGGACCGTGTTGTCGGATAATCCGACCGCGTGGGGGCTCCATCTGACTTTTTCCGTCGGAATGTCCGACCAACAAAGTTTGAGAGCTGAATATAACATTTTCCGACAACATGATCCGATTGGTCTTTGTCCGATCGTTTGTAGAGAATTCCGATCGGACAAAGTGCCACACATGCTCAGATCAAATTATGAGACCAAAGCTATTGACTACTAGCCTGAACGTAGTCCCGTCTAACGAACGAATGTCATCGCATTCCCAATGATCGGATTTTCCGACAACTTTGTCTGACTGTGTGTATGCAACATCAGTTTCAGACAAAATCCGTCGGAAAAAAAAAAATCAGACGGATTTTGTTGTTGGAATGTCCGTGTGTACAAGGGCTAAGAGCGCTGTGAAAATATGGTGTAATAGAAAATATTGCATCAACGACCATTTTATTCTCTAGGGTGTAAAATAAATGATATATGTGTATATATATATATATATATATATATATATATATATATATATATATATATTATATATAATGTTTGGGGGTTTTAAGTAATTTTCCAGCAAAAGAAAATGATTTTAACTTGTAAACAACAAGTTTTAAATACGGGCCAGTCTTAAAGTGGTTAAAGTTATAGACCAATCATTTCTTTGTCAGTGGGCAAACATACAAAATCAGCAGGGGATCAAATACCTTTTTTCCCCTTCACTGTAATTGGACAAGCTTAAGTTATAAGCTGATTGGCTACCATGCACAGCTACCGCAGATTTTGCACTCTCCAGTTTTGGTAAATCAACCCCAATGTATGCAGGTGTATGCAGCTTCTGAAGTCAGTTAGTGACGCATTTTTGATGGATGTAGAACGTAATATTTACATTGTGAATTGGCTCTTATGGGGTATTGTACACATATTGTTGCTATTGCATGCAATGTATCACTTTCATTTTATTCCTTTTTATAAAAGTCACCATGAAGGCATCTCAAATGGATGTCAAACTGATCATAACATAAAAAAGAGGTTGTAAAATAAAAACGTCTTCATACATAAAAATCCAATTACATCATCGTGTTTATTGAGCCTTATAAATAAACCCTATAAATTATTATCGGTAGTATAAACAACTTGAGCTTCATTGGCATGTACTTACAAAGATACACCAAGAACTGTTGAGACTCTGAGGGTTGCACTGGTAACAACAATGTCACATAGTTCCTTATTCATATTATCAAAGCCATAAAGTGAACTGTACAGATAGGGAAGGAACTACAAACCATTGAATATGTCTTTGCTATTGCACTTCTGCCCTCTGCTGTTTAGTGTGAGCATTGCAAGCAGAATCTTGAAATCACAGTGGTGGTCACAGTGGTGGTCACCTGCATTGCTCTGCCATGAATCTGTACAAAGGCACAAGTTGGTTACATAGAAGTAGAATTTGATCTATCTGCTAAAGTTATAGGAATCTTTTTTTTCAACAAATATACACTGAAAAGAAAAAAAATCTCTGCAGGGGACTTTTACCTAGGTCCTTTATTAATACAGATTTAGATTTTTATAAATAACAAATAACAAAGAAAGATATTCTATTGAATAGAAAATTCATCCTCTAATCATGAATCCCACTGACACAAAAGGAGAACACAAGTGGCTCAGTTTAGGAACCTTGTACAGAGAGATAAAAAACAGAAGCTGTCATTACCGAAATTTTTCTAAAAATGCTAGCTCTTGGCTCTCATGCTCATCCCGTGTCTTTGATATTATGCATTACTGAGAACCAGAATGCAGACCAGGAAATTCAAAAAGGACATCAGAATTCCTGAGCTGCATATTTGCTTTGGGTTGTTGAATTAGAATGTGCCAAAGCCATTGGATCAGAATGGCAGCCAGGCAGCTAGTATTTTCAGGACAGATCAGCAATAGCAACATCCATACTTCCTCATTACAGGTTTCTTTTAAGTTATGTGAATAATGTTTAACTGCTGCAAATTTTAGATTTCAAAGCAGCCGGGGACATCCCCCACTTGTAGTTCAGCAGTAGCTATTGACATCTGCAAAGACAGATCCCCTTACTGGCTGCAAAGATGCATTTCATAGCTTTTACTAAGAACATAAAGATTTTTAGAGTATGTTCAAAGAGTAGTCGTGAAAGAATATATTGGAGTAATTTAATTTGTTTTTCATTAAAATAGCTTTCTAAATTACATTCTCACCTAAGTGGTACAATTATCCTATATACACCCACCATACTTCCTCACTCCCTTGTTGTGATGGATAGACCTGTCCCCCATTAAACCGTCACTTTTCTATACAGGATTTATTTATTCAAGTGAATGTGGATTTCAACGTTCTTTTCCCCCATTGCCATTCCTGTTTTAAGACTGCGCCATATGAAAATAGAAGGGATAAAAAGAGGAGTATTAACTATACTATATAAAAAGAGAGGAGTATTGGGCCCTGGAAATACAGGAACGCACATACAGAGAATGACACAATGTCACATCGGACAGAACAGAATCTTACTTTAAAGAGCTCCCGTTCTAAACTCAGTGTAGAGGCAGCCATTTTGAAAGCATAACCAGTTTGTTCTAGAACATATTCAATCGCTTTGTTGGCTATTGATATAATTTCTGAGACAAGAACTGTGAATGTAATAAGGGTTCAGCATTTAAAATGTCTGTCTCTACAAACTGTAACCAGTCTAGATTTAAGAGCTATTCGGTTTTACAAATGATAGCGAGCTAAGTCACATGCAGTAAACTCATATTATTGAGCAGTCAACCCTAGTTGGCAGCTGGCTTATCTAAAACACAATGGAGTTAATGTGTTCCAAATGACATGACTAACAGGTTGATCCATTGGTTATAGCTATGAAAGAACAATTAATTATGTCATTTAGTCCAAACGCAAACTCAAGTTTATAACGGTTATAGATTCCTGCACACAGTCCCTTGTGTATATCCCAAAACAGACATTCTCAACCATGGTTCTGTGGAACTCTGGGGTTCCTCCAGAAGCTGATAGGGGTTCCTTGAGCTGTGGCTCATTGACCTTCCATCTGATGAGGTTTACAGTTTCAGGTCCAGTGCCACTTGGAAAAGCCAGCAGCATGACATCAATGGTCTTGGTGGCATTCTGATTACTACTTTAAGGAGGGCACTTGTTACAATGACCACCAATGTAAGTGGCACTCTTCCCACTAACCCCCAATAATTTAATTTTAGCAGGGGTTCCCTGAGATCAGACCATTATTTCAAGGGTTCAATTGGAGTAACAAAGTTGAGAATGGCTGTACCAAAAGATTCATCCCGTATTGTGTAGCAGCTTTCAGGATGATGCCCCAACCCATCCTTGATGCCCCCTTATCCCTCCCTGAACATTGCTGAAGTCAGAAGAAAATTGACTAGCAGAAAATGCTAATCAAACTAACTATTTTAATTTGCTGTATTTTTGGTAATGGACCTGCCATTCTAATGTCACAAAAGTGACGCTGAAGCTTTTCTTCTGTGGATGTGTGGTGGCAGTATTCTTTGCACAGCATACCTCCTGTTGCAGTTCATATCTTGGAGGAGGTCCATCAGCCAAAAGGCCAACTCCACCAATGGACTCCCCTGTCCAAGATCTACTGACAGAAGGTGTGTGCTAAGGCCATCCATACAACTTCCGATCACTGCTGCATGATCCTGCAGCAATAAACTAAACTTTATATTGCATATTCTGCAAACATTTCCCTTCATATAGTTTTGCAGTTCTATGAAACTTTCATTGTATACAAGATGGGTTTTATCTCATCTTTAACTGAACAGCATTATAAAGACACATGGAAAGCATTCCAGCGTTAGCCTATTTTAGATTAGAAAGATTACTGCTAAAGTATAAGAAAGCACCTCAGCACACATTGCTACTGGGTAGAACAAGGCAAATTTACAAAAGGAAGATGGCAGCTTGAGACTCCTTATATACATAGACAAATAGAATTCCTCTTGGCCAGTCTCCAGGGTCCATCCATGCGAGGTCTGTGAGAGTCTTCAGTGGGGGTGTAAAGAGGAAGAAGGTGGCAACAGAAAATCAGTCTATGTGGGGATGACTCCAGTGGCAAGGAGGATGATGAGGAGGACGATGATTCCAACTATCACACAGATAATAGCGATCATCTTCGCATTCTTCCACCAGTATTTCCGGGCAACTTTCTGGGATGTGGTCTTAAAGTGTTCAGACTGCAGGATACAAAGAATAGCCATGAGGAAATTAGACATCAAATAAGGAAACCATATGGATTAATAACAATCCACGTGACCCCAAATGACTAGTTTAACAACATATTACAGCTGCAATGGAAACCCAGTCTGCGTTTCTCCTATGCAGGCAACATAGGAAGAAATAGGGTAGCCTCCAAGGATGCCTGCATCAGCGCTTTCATGACTTAGGACTGTATAACACACAGACACCCTGAAACACAAAGTCTAAGTCATAAAGAGTGTATTTCCAGTAAATACACACCAAGTACCATCATAGCATTTACCCAAACTTGTCAGGTAACATTCACATTTTAACTTTTTCCTAATTTTAATCATTGTATTTCCCACTGAGGATATAGAAATGCTTCATTTTGTGATCACATGTCAAAGAAATACTTCATTTAGTGGTTACAGGTCATAGAAATGCCATTAGAATTCCTTACTTAAAGTGACTCTATCACGCGAGGATGGTGGCTACCATTGCAGACTACCTTTACAAAAATGCTAAATGCATGACTTTAGTGTGTTTCCAGGCATGTACTGGCCATCGAGACTACAGGGAGTTTCCCGGTGGGCCGATGACTCAGTGGGCCAGTTTCAGTGACAGCCCAACAAAGTAATGGCTGCGCAGCTCGCCCTCAACTTCACGCAGTGATGTGAGAAGGATGAGAAAAATGCAGAGGAGAATAAGTGAAATAATAAAAGAAGTTAGTGAGGACTCCTTATGTTATGCTACTTATGTTTTTTTTTGAACAATTGCATATAGTTTATATACAGTTTTTGTGCTTGTTTGCAAAATTAAAGTGGGCCGGTCTGGATGAAGTCCAGGGACAAATTTTTGTCCCAGTCCAGCCCTGTGTGTTTCAGACACAGTTCCTGAACAGTGAAGCTCTAAACAGGTGTCAGAACAGTTTCAGATCTACAGATATTGAAATGTCAGGAAACTAGCATTCTCAAAGTAGAGTTTAGTAATGCCAGCCACCAATAATCTCTAATTACAGCCTTCCTTTAATAATTGTAGAGGTAGGCTACCTAGAAGCATGAAGTGAGGACTGTCTGTTAATCTGGACATAATGAAAAAGGATTAAGAGATGATTCTATATCTATGAACACACTGCAGTCTCGGCAGACATCCTATGGCCAGCCAATATCAGAAAGGGAGGAAGGGAATTGATCATTTGGAATGTAATTTCTCACACAATTACAAAAAATTTACAAGATAGGTAAAAACTGACTGTGACCAGCTTTAGCCTTATCCTGTCATGTAATCAAAGCCTTTCAATAATCTATATACACTTGTAAAGAAGAGGCTGAATACTTATTTCTTGCTGCTCGTGCCATTCAATAATGCTCCAGAGCAGCCTCTTCTGTACAGGCATCTGCTTTAATGAAAGCCTTTAATTGTGTGGCGGGTTCTCTTTAAACTGGCTATAGACACTAAAGGGCAGTCAGGCGCACAGGCATCTGTGCTGTCCAAAGCAGATGACAGCAGAGGACAAAGGGAAAAGGGTAAGATTCTTAGTATCACCATAGAGTGGTCCTGTGGATACTTGTAAAAAATACTCTGTTCCACATCCTAGAATTTGAGACAGAAAAATTGGGAGTAGAAGGCTTGGACTTTTTAGGCACGACCACATGGGTAGTTAATACGTAAAAAACATTTTTTTATTAAACATAGAAATTACATAAAAAAATATTGACATTAGAAAAAGTCAGTATAACAAAAGTTGAAAAATTAATACTGTACATAGCCATATGAAATGAGCATAAAAAAACATGGAGGTGAAGGGTCACTCATTCCACGGTCAAGTATTAGATTTCACACATAGGCTATGTAACAGATATTGATATAATATCCTGAGCTCTACATGTTACGCGCCTTGCGCTTCTTCAGGAGCATCAACAGACTTGACTAAAAATCAAGATATATACAGTAAGATAAAATATACAAAAATACAGTAAACCTCAGAACGACATTAAAATATTGATGTGGCACTGTTCTTGTGAATTACCCTCATGGAAGGAGGCTGACCAGTCACATAAGAAGGGTAGGGCACCAACAATCAGTAAACTATGGAGGCGTATGTAACATGATAACTAGAATAGTTCGAATTTATTATAGATACATATTATTTGGGGAAATTTTTATTAAATTCAACATATAAAAAAGGTGTGGCACCAACGATTGGCAAAGGAGGGGGAAAAGAAAGAAGAAGAAAATTATGAAAAAAAAGACTGTATTTTTGTATATTTGATTTTACTGTGTATAATATATATATATATATATATATATATATATATATATATATATATATATATATATATATATATATATATATATATATATATATATATATATATATATATATATATATACAATCTTATTTTTTAGTAAAGTCTGTTGATGCTCCTGAAGAAACGCAAGGCGCGCAACATGTAGAGCTCAGGATATTATCATCAATATCTGTAAAGGCCCATACACACGATCAGACTTTTTGACAACAAACATGCAAATTAGCTGTTTTGGAGCAACATCCAACCGTGTGTATGCTCCATCGGACAAACTTTTTTGGTTTTCATCTGACTTTTGTTGGCTGTGCGAACGGACAAACTTTCTGCCAACAAAAGTCTGATGGAGCAAAGTCTGATCGTGTGTACAGAAAACCATAGGACTTTTGTACAAAGTACAAACAGGCATGCTCAGAACCAATGCAAAAGATCAGACAACAATACAGAAGTTGACCAAAGGTGGCGGTAAAGAGCAGAAAAACCACATGATTTGGTGAAAGTTGGCTGAAAAAGTCCTGCTGTGTGTATGCAATACAAGTTCAGGGCCGACGCCCTTTGTACAAAAATCCAAGGGAAAGTTTGTGCAAAGTCCTATCGTGTGTATGAGGCTTTACATAGCCTTGTTTTCTTTTTCTTTCTTTTCCCCCATCCTTTGCCAATCGTTGTTGCCACACCTTTTTTATATGTTGGAATTCCCCAAATAATATGTATCTATAATAAATTCGAACTATTCTAGTTATCATGTTACATAAGACCCCATAGTTTACTGATTGTTGGTGCCTTACCCTTCCTATGTGACTGGTCAGCCTCCTTCCGTGAAGGTAATTCACAATCACAGTGCCACATCAATATTTTAATGTCGTTCTGAGGTTTACTGTATTTTTGTATATTTGATCTTACTGTATATATCTTGTTTTTTAGTAAAGTATGTTGATGCTCCTAAAGAAACGCAAGGCACGTAACATGTAGAGCTCAGGATATTATCATCAATATCTGTTACATAGCCTATGTGTGGAATCTAATACTTGACCGTGGAATAAGTGACTCTTCACCTCCAAGTTTTTTATGCTAATTTCATATGGCTATGTACAGTATTAATTTTTCAACCTTGTTATACTGACTTTTTTTGTCGATATTTTTAAATGTAATTTCTATGTTTAATAAAAAAATTTACGTAATAACTACCCATGTGGTCGTGCCTAAAAAGTCCAAGCCTTCTCCTCCAATTTTTCTGTCTCAAAAGGGAAAAGGGTGCCTGTACAGCAATGGTTTTAAAGTGGTTGTAAACCCTTACAACACACTTTGACCTACAGGTAAGCCTAGATTAAGGCTTACCTGTAGGTCCAAGAAATATCCCCTAAACCTACACGGTTTAGGAGATATTTGGCGAAAGACAGGCACCGCTGTCTATGGCGCATGCGCCATAGACAGTGGCGCGCAGGCGCACTGAGCACGCCGCCGTCAACGGCGATATGCCGCATGTGGCGGCTCCCGTGCACATGCGCTGGAGTGACGTCATCGCGGCTTCGCCGAATGACAGCGGCAAAGCAGCGAGACCTACCGAGAAGATGGTTGCGCCGGATTACAGGGGACAGCGGCAACTTCGCTGGCTCCTGTGTCAGGTAAGTGACACATAATGGACTACTATGTGATGCATAGTAGTCCATTATGCTTTAGATTTGCAGGGAATCAAAGAGGAAGTAAACCCATCAGGATTTACTTCCTCTTTAACTCCCTCAATTAAATGAACACAGTATACCTTTGAAGTTGTAAAATGAACATAAACGATTCAATGTAGGTACTTTACAAAAGCTGGAAAACATGATAGAATTATACATTAATACAATGTTTAATAACATAGAATGCAGAGTATTACCAGGACCTGCTAAGATAATACAATACAGCAACAACACATAGAAAAGCATAATGCACATGATATGTTTAGCTCTGTGTGGTATTTGCTTTATATGGAGTAAAAATAGATTTTTTTATTCACTTAAAGCATCGCTACACAAAGAAGATGCATTGGGGGTTATTTACGAAAGGCAAATCCACGTTGCACTGCAAGTGCACTTGGAAGTGCAGTCACCCTAAATCTAAGGAGTAGATCTGAAATGAGGGGAAGGTCTGCCGATTTTATCATCCAATCATATGCAAGATAAAATGCTGATTTTTATTTTCCTTGCATGTCCCCCTCAGATCTACAGCAACTTTACTTCCAAGTGCACTTGCAGTGCAAAGTGGATTTTCCTTTAGTAAATAACCCCCATTGACTGCATCATCAATAAGAGAAAAGCAGTGCCATCTAAGTGCAGTAATAAGGATACTTTAATTCCCAACAGTAAAATAACACTCACAGGATAAAAAAAAAAAAGATGTCAGCGTTTGTATTAAAATGTGAAGAGTTCATCCGGTCTAGGGGGAGGACTGGCTGCGGCATGTGGAGATATCCCTCCGGTGACGTCTGCGCTGGTGGCTCCCAGCGCTTCCTGGTACACTCTGGAGACAACAGCCGACGTCACTTCCAGATGTCGGGTGGAGCGGGGCGGTGTATGCGTTCGGAGCATGCGTGCCCCTTCGTCAGGCACTAGAACGGATGAACTCTTCACATTTTAATACAAGCGCTGACATCCTTTTTATCCTATGAGTGTTATTTTACTATTGGCAATTAAAGTATCCTCATTACTGCACTTAAATGGCGCTGCTCTTCTCTTCTTGGTTTTGTCCCTGTAGAGCTTCTAGCTCTTATTTGAGCCTGCAGCCATCTTAAACCAGCAGTTCATTTTAGAGACCGTGGTTTGTTATTGAACATTCACAAGTACTGCCTGGGCTTATTCCATCCAGCGTTACTGTGCGCCAAAGACTATTGACTACATCATGCACATTATATTTACAGTTCACATGTTCATATACTCATTTTTCTTAAGGTTTTTTTGACTCAAAAGCTCAGTTCATAGCTTTGTTAAACTAAAACTCACTTTAATGATGAGAGATGGAAGAGAATATGCTTAAAGCAGTAGTAAACCACACTTTTCTTTTTTTTAAACCCTTCAAGACAATTGCATTATGTGCTAGTAAGCATAGCATACTAGCACATTATGAAAGGCTTACCTTAGAACAAAGCCCTCCAGCCTTGCGCTGTTACCACTGACAAGGCTTCCTTCTTCACCCGGTCTTCAATCCAGGTGCGTGTCCTTCAGCTGTCTGATTAGAGCTCTGTGCCGTGGTCCGTTACTCCCACGCATGTGGCACGACTGAAGGGAAAGCACAGGTTTGCTGTCCCTTCAGAGTGCATGCCCCGGTGTCATCACCAGCTGCATGTAGTGTGAATATTGATATTCACTGTACCTACAGCTAAGATTTATTATAGGCTTACATGTAGGTACAGGTAAAAATAAAAAAAAGGGGTTTACTCCCACTTTAAGGTGGTGATGAAGTAACACTTTAGGCTTAAAGAGGAAGTAAACTCCCCTCTTGTGTTTGTACCTATAGGTAAGCCTATAATAGGGCTTAACTATAGGTACTGTAAATATCTCCTAAACATGCACAGTTTAGGAGATATTTACTGTATACTGTGCCGATTACATCATCGGCGCATGCGCTCTGAGGGAACGGCCGCCCGTGCCATGACCAGCGGCACCCGACGTCTTCGCTGCTCTGACCAATCACCTCGTTGAAGCCCAGGAACTCAGAAGAAACAATGGGAAAGATCAGCGGCGTGCGGGCAATGCATACTAGCTCATTATGCCTTTGTCTTGCAGTTATAAACCCCCTCTTTGCTATATGTAATACAGTTAATCACAAAGCAGTGTCAGAAGTATAAACTCCAATAGAGGGGTGGGTTATGTGTCTGCCAATGAACTCAGAGAAAGGGATTTTACGGTGAGTAACAAAAAATCCCCTTTTCTCACTTACGTTCATTGACGGACAAAGCTCTTCTAAATCTCGATGATAGGGACGTCCCAATGCAGTGCCTTAACGAGGGGTAGACAAACCCCAAACCACTACAGCAACCAGGCAAACATGCCAACAGCTCCAAAGGCCAATAAGGAGTCTGAAACAATAGCCCGCAAAACCTGATAACCAAGCATCCTAAGATACAGACACAATGACGAAAAAAGTCATAAAAGTATGCACAGGCGACCAAACAGCCACGGGGGCTAAGCGCCTGGGGGGGGGGGGGGGGTAGGGGGTGCACTACCAGAAAGGAAAAACTTAGAAATGCCACCAGCACGCTACGTGCCATGCAGAAATTAAGGCAATCAGAGGGCAAAGTAGTGAGAAACATTAATCGGGATAACATCCTGAATAGTCTCAGAGAAGTATCCCAGAGGACAGAAAATACTAAATTCAAATCCCACAGTGGCAACAGAACAGATGAGACTTAGCTGAAGCCGGCCAAGCGCTTGGCTAAAGGTCTGTGTATGCTGGCCAGGCTGGGATGACCACTGTATCTAGATTATCCAGTCCACAGGAAAATCCCAGGGAAAAAAAGTCTAAGGAACCAGGAGGTCCCAGAAGGGAGCTAGGTCACTACTCCTGATACTAGGCAGAAAGAATTTAATTGCCAATAGCTAAGAGGGGGTTTATACCAGCTGGGACTGCCTATAGGTGGTGCCAAGTTTATTTTTCTGCCTAATGGCCTACTCCTGTTGGTGGAACTATAACCCTATGGTCGAGAATAAGAAGAGCGTTGTCTGCCAATGAATGCAATAGAAATGTAATATACTTTATATACTGTGGCTTACCAATCCTTAAAGCAGAACTAAACTCTGAGATACCTTAGCTCCAACGGTCCGATGCCCACAAGGTCCCTCACAGGCATCTTCTCCCAGGCTTCTCTGGGTGCCAGTTTTTGGTCATCTTGATTCGCCAGTGTGGGGTGGCTTAACTCCTGCACTGGAGTGTCATCCTGGCCCACAGGCACAGTGCCAGAAAGTATACAGAGCTGCGCATGCACATGCACAGCTCAGTGTACATTCTAAAAAAAAAGACTACAAGCCGAACAGGAAGATAGGTATACACATAATATGGTGGTACAATTTGAAAATATTCAAAATATGGATTACCCACATGACAGCGGAAGAAAATGTTGAGACAAGTTTGAAGGATCTCGTATATAGATGAAAGTAAAGACAACTTACACTGGCCTCCAGGTCCTCTGTTTTATTCCTTAGTTGGTCGAGGTTTTCTCCCCTCGCCAGGATTCGCTCCACATTTTCAGACATAATGTTCTTTACCCCTTCAACCTCACTCTGGAGGTCCCTCACACGGTCGTTTCCCACTGGGGCAGCCATTCCTGGCGTCTCCTAATAATGGAAAAACATGAATAAGATTAGACACGTAAACAACACAGATACTACATTTAAAAAAAATAAAAAAATTGAGGATTTCATGTATCACTAGTTGAGTAAGGCCCCTTTCACACAGACGGCTGTTCTGCCGCAGTTTAGCATGTTTATTTTTTTCTGTGAAATTCAAGACTCTAGGCACAGCGATCAACTGCATTTGTACAGTGCAATTACCTGCATTTATGTGCGTTTCTGTGCAGTTCCTTCAGCTGCAGTTATCTAATATAGTCATTCCCATAGCAACCCTTTTTTATTTTATTAATTTTTTTGGTCCCTTGAATCCCTTATCACGCTGCTATCCGCAGTTGACAGAAAAGACTGCGATTACCTGCGGTTATGTGCATATAGCTGCGCTACATCGCACCTGGACGCATTCAATTCTATTTTTTCTATTCGCACGGAACTGCATGTAACGAAATCGCAGCTAAATCGCATCGTGTGCTTTTAGCTGCGGTAGAAAACTAGAAAATCCGCAGCTAAAAGCACCATTCTATCCGTCCGTGTGAAAGGGGCCTTAACCTCCACACATTGGTGGAAACATCTTGTGGTTTGCAAAAACGTTCCCAGGAAGGTTTTCTTTTGGTTCCATTGGAACCAATAACATCACTGATGCTTTAATCTGTATCTTGATGTACAGATAAGCACCATTCACATATGTGCATTGGTTCTGCCAACAAGATGGTTGGTTCCAACGTCTCAATGCTCATCCGACAGCCCTTCTGATTTTCAAAAGAATAAAAAACATAAGAGGCAGCAGTTACTTGCATTTTCTTATAGGGTCAAATTGACAGTACTCATAGCTTATCACGGGGGGCATTAAAATAAAGCTGTCCTTAATTTTTTTTTTTTTTTTTACACATTTATATATAAAATACCTGCTTAAAAGCCTACCTGATAATGATCCTCTTTAATTTAGGTTCTCTTGGTTACTGGGGCCTGACTTTTCTGACTTTAAGCCACACCCCAAGCTACTGCCCCCTATGTTCCCCATGTCATTTGTTGGAAGCAATAGATGTATTTGTCCTCTGCACACTGCAACATACCGATTACCCTTTTCCTAGTTTGGAAATTAAATAAGAACAAATGACAGACTAATATTCATCTTAGTAAGCTCAACTTAATAGCTCACAATATACAAGCTTTTGGTAAAAGAAACCTCCAGCCACCACAGACCTCACACGGCGTCTTGACAAATCAGAAATGAGGAAGGAACATACATGTCAAAGAACTAGATCTGCGAAAAACACTATTTCAACTGAAGCGTAACAGAAAGGATGCAAGACTGTTGACAAATCATTGGTAACAATCTGTACTGTGAATGTTAATGCCTGATAAGACACCTCCAAAGATACTGCAGCCCCGATAGAAGCAGAGAATTATCTAGTAAAGGTGCCTACAGATATTAGAGAATGTTCACTCCATCTGACCATAAAAGGGAGTGATTACATGTTGAGAAAAGTGGACTGGAATGGTTTTTCCTTGCTAACCATTTCTTTTCAAAAGGCCAGCATCTGCAGCATTCCCCCTTCCTCACCCATTGGCACAAAGGTGCAAAGTGAGGGTAATGCCCGCTTAGATGTGTGTCACTGGAACAAGTGTTCCCATCGGAAGATTCACCTCTATGCGTCTTCTGGTGACAGCTCAAAATTTTGGATTTTTCTTTTCTTTTAGTTCCAGTGACAGTGGTCATCAGAACATTTAGAGAGTAATAAGTCTTAACCAGTGGCAGCTGGTGTTTTTTTCTTTTGGAGGGCGGCAGCAAACTGCCCCCCCCGGGGGACAGTTGGGACATCAAAGGCCCGCTCTTACCCCATCTATGAAGTGTCCAGCAGCTTTCTTCCTCCTCCTGTGGTGTGGATCACGGCAGCTTCCGCCACGCACCCCCCTCCTACTAGGTGTCCAATAGGATCGGCTGACCTTTCAACCAGTCAGGAAATGGGTATCAGACCCGTCCTTCCTGATTCATTTGCTTTTCTAACACACCTGGGTGGGCTCCGAATGCAATGCTCTGCGCCACAAGTCCACTCTATTTTGAAGTCTATGGCTCTAATCAGGTGCTTAAAAAAAAAAAAACACTGCTGTAACTTATGCACCCAGCGTCCTGAAAGGGGCCGGACGCATGAATAGGTGGTGGCGGCAGCGGCAGCCATGGCTAGATCCATGCTATCCATTACTCATATAGGGGGCGGCATGGATAGAGGGGGCGGCGCCGGTGTGCCCTTAATGGATGGGCAACCCATGGTCTTAACACTGTAGGTGTTCAATAAAAAAATAAAAAAAAACAAACAGGGTTTGAGCCTGTAAAGCATTGCACCAGTGATTAGCAGATCGCTGGCGCCATCCAGGTCTCCTGCAGATCTTTCCATGTATCTGTGTGCCCATAGATCCTATACTGGCAAGCCGATACCCTGACAAGAAGTATCAATGAACTACTACAGCTCTCCACAGCACTATGTGAAGGAGGAGGCCATGTGGGTGGAGCCCCGTGCGGCCACGCCGATTTAAAAAAAAAAAAAAAAGTGACAGGAACTTCTCCCTGTGCTGCTGTAGCAGGGAGGGGGGAAATCAGGTAGCGGCTGCAACATTGGGAACATGTTCCATACACCCTAAGGGCCAGTTCACACCAGATGCAGTTCCGTGCGCTTTTTTTCTGCACTAAAAATGCATGCACAGTGTTTTTCATGTATTCCAATGGCTCTAGTTCACACTAGTGCAGTCAGTTCCAGTTTCTGCACCGGAAACTGACTGGAACTGACTGCAATGGTGTGAGCTAGAGCCATTGGAATACATGTAAAACCCTGTGCATGCATTTTTAGTGCAGAAAAAAAGCGCACGGAACTGCATCTGGTGTGAACTGGCCCTTAGGGTGTATGTAACATGTTCCCAAAGGTGAAATTATCCTTTAATGCTTTGTAACATCCTATGAAGCATGTACAATCAATGGAAGCTTTAACCCCTTGATCACTGAAGCCTAGACACCCAGACCACGTCAGTTGGTTGACTGGTGAGAGAGTTGTTGGTTTACTTTTTTTTTTAAAGGAAATATAAGGCTTTTGTCTGATTCCCTGTTTTAAATAAATACCCTGCATGAGATTTTTTATTATAAGCTTGCAAGTGTAAAAAAATAAAAAGTGAACGAAATGCATTTATGGTTATTTTACACATACCTGTTTTTCATCAAATGTTTTAAAAGTAATTTATTTACACAATGTAATGCCTTATAACATTGTATCTTTTTCTTTCTGCACATCAACGCGTATTTGTGCGTTTCCATGCAGCGTTTTCTGGCGTTTTTGAGCTTTGCCGTTTTTTTTTTATTAGCCAATGGGAAAAATGATCATCTGTTTCATCATTTGTTGCTATGTTTTTAGATTTTGTCATCTGCTTCCTGCTCCAAAAAGGACCAAATCTGCCCGATTCGAGCGACAAAAAAGGGTCCAGAACTTGTTTGAGCTTCAGGCGTAGGGCTTCAGGCGACACAGAGTGGAGATGTGAACCATCTCCATAGAGAATAATGGATTTATTTCCCTTCAAGCGTTTTGTAACTTCAGGCTTCAAGCTACAAAATGCTCAGGTGTGATTGGGGCCTATAAGGTGGCCAAAGAGTTCTGGGGGAAATGGGATGCACAAACATGACCACCCTCAAAAGCTTTAGTTTGCCAGCAGGTCTATAAAACAAAAATGATGGGCTCTGCCAAACCTTCCTGTTCTTGTGATTGGGGGCAGATGAGATTATCTTTGGGGGGATGGGTTAGTAGTAGTAATCAGGAAGAATCTAACTAGCCTGATTGACTTATTCCTTGACTGCGACCAGCTGGGTTGAAGACCTCCTACAGGAACAAGATTGTGGCCCAACCCAGGCCAGTGCTTCCACTCCCAGAGTAGATAATGGAACTTGCAGCAATATTTGCTAACATGCACCTAGTCATATATTTGTGGTCAAACTGTCACAGAACAAACAATTGCAGCAATCGTGCAACATATTGACAGTGTGTGATGAAAGACTGATTGCTATAGACAACGGTGATATAAAATGTAACCCATTGTTCTTTAGAGCTTCTATCACAGTTCAGTTTTCTGCCATATATGAAATGAATAATGATGTTTGTTTCAGGAGAAGGTTCTTTGAGTAAGTAGAAACATGCACTCTATAACGTAACAAATGCCTGACACAGATCAGCCCCCTTCTGCAGACTGGTAGGCAATCACTTGTCTATGCTAACAAGTTTAGTTAAAAAGTTATATATATATTTTTTTTTTTTTTATTATTATTATTATTATTATTATTCTAGCTACTAGAATACATTTATAAGGCTGTATACACTTTTACATATGCTTAAAGAGTTACCAAACCTAGGAGCCTGCATTCACTATATCTGGTCTCCCACAGTACACAGAAATGCAATTAGCTTAGTAAATATAAAATGGCTAAATACCTTTTCTTATCAGCAGTATATAGCAGCCTTGTGACCAACCAGTGTCCCCCGAGCACTGCTTAAAGCTTGTAGGAGGGTTTTCATTCTCCAACTGCCCTATGAGGCTGCAGGACCCCTGAGCCTCTGTCTGGACAGTGCTGATTAGCCCTGTATCGGTCACATGCACCCTCCCACAAAAAATAAAAACTCTAGAAGTACACACCAAACTGAGCATGTGCAGAGTGCCTTCTGTATGATCAGATGAATTGGGGACAGTGGAAGAAGGGGAGGATCACAGAAGACAGAATCAGTCTTTTTTACACAATGCGGAGGAGTAACCGTTTAGGTTTCCCAGTGAGTATAACAAGCATGCTTTATTGCCTATACAGACTGATTTTACTGTTGTGTGTTTTTTTTACACCCATGTGCATGAGCCCTAATACTTATTTTTCTAGGGATGGGTAAGTCATATCTCTAGTCTCTTAAAGTGTATGTAAACCCTTACAACCAACTTTGGCCTACAGGTAAGCCTAGATTAAGGCTTACCTGTACGTCCAAGAAATATCTCCTAAACCTACACGGTTTAGGAGATATTTGCCGATAGACAGGCACCGCTGTCTACGGCGCATGCACCGTAGACAGCGGCGTGCAGGCGCACTGAGCGCGCCGCGGTCAGCGGCGATATGCCGCGAGTGGCGACTCCCGTGCGCATGCACGGGAGTGACGTCATCGTGGCTTCGCCGAATGACAGAGGCGGAGCAGCGAGATCCACCGAGAAGATGGATGCGCCAGACTACAAGGGACAGCGGTGACTTCGCTGGCTCCTGTGTCAGGTAAGTGACACATAATGGACTACTATGCGATGCATAGTAGTCCATTATACTTTACCTTTGCAGGGAATGAAAGAGGAAGTAAACTCATCAGGGTTTACTTCCTCTTTAAAAAACAACTTCTGGTGACACTAACAAGTATGGTGAATCCATGACCTCCGCTGGCTTTGTGTTTCCTCCTACCAACCACTATGTCACTACTGAGTCCTGAAGTGACATAGCAGCCAATGTGATGAACTACAGTGCAAGAAGGATACCAGGTATCCAACTCACAGAGACACACATAGCTCTTAACGAGCACATAGCTTTATTTCATCGCCCCCTGGAGGACAGGTATTAAACTTCTTTTGCAGGGTGATAGTATTTTTTATTCTTTAACCACTTGCTTACTGGGCACTTAAACCCCCCTCAGTCCCAGACCAATTTTCAGCTTTCAGCGCTGATGCACTTTGAATGACAATTGCGCGGGCATACAACACTGTACCCAAATGAAATTTTTATCATTTTTTTCCCACAAATAGAGCTTTCTTTTGGTGGTATTTAGTTACAGCTCGGAGTTTTATTTTTTGCTAAACAAACAAAAAAAGATGCAAAAAAAAAAAAAAAAATCATGTTTTAATAGTTTGTTATAAAATTTTGCAAACGGGTCATTTTTCTCCTTCATTGAAGTGCGCTGATTAGGCGGCACTGATGGCTGCATTGGTGGGCACTGATGGGCTGCATTGGTGGGCACTGATGGGCTGCATTGGTGGGCACTGATGGGCTGCACTGGTGGGCACTGATAGGCATAGTTAAGGCGGCACTAATAGGCACATAAGGCGGCACCGATGGGCACAGATAAGGCGGCACTGATGGGCAAAGATGGGCACATAAGATGGCACGGATGGGTGGCACAGATGGGTGGCACGGATGGGTGGCACGGATGGGCACTGATAGGTACCACAGATAGATGGGACTGATGGGCACTGATAGGTGGCACTGATAGGTGGCTCTGATAGGTGGCACTGCTGGGCACTGCTGGGCACTGATGAGTGGCACTGGGGTGCAGCACCTTTGAGGCAGATTGGGTGGCACTGTGGGTGGCACTGACGGGGGGCACTGACGGGGGGCACTTACTTTTGCGTTTTATTTTACTTCAGGATGGCACTGCGGGAGGCAGGTGGGCACTGGCAGGTGGCAGGTGGTCCCTTGTATTGATGGCCGTGATCGGGACTGATGTCCCGATCACGGCCGCCGGTGATCGGCTTTTTTTTTTTCTCCTCGCGCTGTCAGCGCGAGGAGGAATAATAGCCGATTACCGGCTCCGTTCTATCACATGATCAGCTGTCATTGGCTGACAGCTGATCACGTGATAAGGGGTCGGGATCGACCCCTTGCACGGATCGGTGATCAGGCGAGTCTCACGGACTCGCCGATCACAGAGCGCGCCGCGCGCGCCCCTCAGGGGGCGCGCAGGCCGCTCGTATCCGGGACGACGTCAATAGACGTCGTCCCGGAAATGTAGGTCCGCGCTGTTGCCGTCATTTGGCAATAGCGCGGATCTGTAGTGGTTAAGGGCCAGTTCACACCAGATGCAGTTCTGTTCAGTTCCGTGTGCTTTTTTTCTGCACTAAAAATGCATGCACAGTGTTTTCCATTTATTCCAATGGCTCCAGTTCACACCATGCAGTCAGTTTCCGGTTGGTTTCTGGTGCAGAAATTGACCGGAAACTGACCAGAAAAAACGGAAATGCATCTGGTGTGAACTGGCCATTACTGCAGCTACAGGGTCCCTTTATTGGTGTCCATTTTAAAGGAAAATTATCAGGTGCAAAACAGAGGCTGCCACTGCTGACTGCTTCTGAAAATTCATGTTGCATGGCTGTGATGCCAACCCCCTTACATCAATAATAACTTTTCTCTGACCTTCCTGATCTACATACTTGACTTGGATCGGTGACTCAAAGATAAAATTCCAGGTATGGACATTTTATAGACAGTTCATTGGCCCGGCTGGAGCCAATGTAACTGTGCATACACCAAACTTGGACAATGCCCCTGAAGACTGATTGGAGGAGGTGGAGAACATGACATCACTGGCCTGCTTCTCCATCTTGTCCAATCAGAGAATGCTTTGCATTCATTCAGAAAATACAAAGCATTCCCTGAATGGCTCTCAAGCCGAGCAGTTGACCTCCTGTGTTATAATGCATCAGGTTGGCTGCTCGGCACAGGACCCGGAAGCAACTAGAGCAGCAATTGTCCAATTCAGTGATTTCCACCTTCCAGGGGCATCGTTCAGGTATGGAATACACATAGTTGCACTGATTCAAGCTGGAGAACTGTAATTGTGTATAAAATATCCATACCTGGCATTCTTCTTTATGGATATCTTAATTGAACAAGCTGAAGTTAGACGCTACCATGAACAGCCGCACCAGATTCTAAGTGCACCCGCTTTAGTAACTCTACCATAGCTGCTTCTCATTAGGCCCCTTTCACACCAGCCGACCAATCGGGTCTTCCAGTCCATTTTTCAGGCAGACCCAATCAGACCACCAATTGTTATCAGACCACCAATAGGCTATTGTAATCGGACAGGTTTCCATTTACACCCGACTGCATCCAATCTGGCCACCAAAAACAGATGGATGGGTATCATTCCCTGCCCATCTAGTGGATCAGGTGACAGTCCGATGGGAGCAGACAGGCAGTCTGTTTCCATCTGAGCGCCCCATAGAGAACAGTGGGCCGTGTCTGTGTCCGCTCTGTATAGCGGAGCAGAAATTGACCTGTCATCTGCCTGCTCAGCGGGAATCAGCAGACAGATCCGCTTGACAGAGTCCGCACCGAGTGAAAAGAGTCTTACACACTTGGTAAGGAATAAACCTTTTTAGTAGAAATATAAAAGTTTGGATTTTTTTAGGACATTCCAATGGGTTACTGAAATTCTGGATCAATGGGTAACGGAAGATGGTTCAGCAAAGATTCAACACAATAAAGTCAGTATCGGTTATTCAGGCAAAACAAGTTCTCCAACTAATAAGTCAGACAGTGGCACGTGTGGAGGAAGTCATTCAGCATTGTAAAAGTGCTTCTATTAATACCAATGTCCATAGTCATGACAGCAGCACAAGATAAGCAGATTCCATGACAATCTCATGTCTATGGTGTGAGGCAAAACTTTTATTTTTAGTTTTGGGTATGGATTAGACCCTGTGTCAAGTGTTTATTGCTGCTCCCCTGTGCTCACCTTACTTCACCCTTAATTTACGCTCATTTTCTGTTGTGTCTCCAGGACAGAAAGTGAAAAGACATTTCCCCTGCAGGACATAAACAGCAGATCTACTAGGGTTATTTTACCTGCTTTACTATGTCTCAAACAAAGACAAAAAAAGTGTTGGATACACATATACCCAACCTAAACCAGAGCATTGGTGCTCAAACGTGCGATGTACTGGTCAGATTGCACCTGCATGTCTAAAACACCCTTCACCGTCCATCTGCAACCTGAATTAAAATGGGTTGTCCAGTTTGATTAGTTTATAATTTACAATAAAGGCAGATAACATTCTGCTTGAAGTTCTGGACATCTTGGTCCACCCAGTTCTCCTCAGCAGAGTTCAGGGGAAAGGGACAGTTGTCCAGAGATGGCCGATGATCAGGGGACAAACAGTAGATTAGCTGCACACAGTGAAATATTCACAGCTGAGAAGACAGATTTAAACACCCGTACATGTAGGTATCTAATGGTGCCCACCCAGACACGGGGCTCATTGGCTGATCTGCCCAATATCAGGCGAGTCAAACAGTCTTCTTGCTAAGCTAAAATTGAAAGCAGTCCTTACAGTCCACTTTTTCAACCTGTGCTTTTTCCCCGTGTAAAAAGTTGCTACCTAGGACGGAGTAAAAGTTAGACTATATACTTACCTTACCCCTAATCTTCTGCCCACAGTACTATTTCCTACATACAGATCCTATTTCCTGGGGAATGCAGCCCAAAACAAATTAGAAGATGCACTTACACTTGACCTGAGTGTCTTCTTGTGAGATTTGAGGGTACTAATAATTGCCCATAAAGCTTGCCAGAAGAGTAGTGATGTCACACCCTGCAACATGGAAGATGGGGATAAGATCTATATAAAGAGGAGCTCCAGACTCCCCTCAAAAAATTAAAAGTCAGCAGCTACAAATACTGTAGCTACTGACTTTTAATATAAGGACACTTACCTGTTCAAGGATCCAGCGATGTCCTCACCCAAACCTATTCTTCAATCGGCTTCGGGTGCAGGCGCCGGCAACTCTAGTAAGGAAAATGGGAAGTGAAGTCTTGCAGCTTCACTGGTGGTTTCCTACTGCACATATGCGAGACGTGCTGTGCATTATGAAAGGTTCCGTAGTCTTCTAGGACCTCTGATGTGTCCCAGAAGACTGCGGGGGAAGGAGGGGGCTCATCTTCTGGATCAGATCGCTGTGGCAATCTGAGCCAGAAGTAGTACAATACAATAATACAAACAAATACAAACAAACAAAAAAAAAAAAAAGCACACTGTCAAAACCAGGTACCCACTCCCCCCCCTCCCAAATAAAAGTGTCAAATGTGGCAGTGGAGGGGAGGAAGGTGCAAACAAGCGTAACTTTCCCTTTTGAGTGGAACTCCACTTTAACTTTCTGTACAGAAACATCTTAAACCTTACAAACAGATCTTGCACCTTACCGTAAGATTTGTTATAATTAAAGACTGAACAGATATGGTAACAATGGGATGGTAAGAAATGATCTGACAGCTTGTAGGCAGGTGCAGTCTGTTTCCTCCACTGCAGGTGGCACTCATACGCAGCAGCAGTGCAGAAGGAAGTCAAGAGGTACATGGCTCCTCTATGGTTTCCTAAATCACTGGGGCAGTGTTGAATACTGCCCACCCATGCGACACTGGTGGCCATCTTAGGTGTGGCAGAGTCTATTTAAGACCCTGGCTTCTGGGTTGGGCACACATTCTGCATGTGGATAGTGTATGGAGAGGTCACCTGTTTGTTAGGGACAGTATTTGCAGTAGAGAAAGGTTTATTTTATTTCAGGTACTTATATAGCGCCATCAATTTATGCAGTGCTTTACATATATATATTGTACATTCACACCAGTCCCTTCCCTCAAGGAGCTTACACTCTAAGGTCCCTAACTCACATTCATACATACTATGGATAATTAAGACAGAATCCAATTAACCTACCAGCATGTCTTTGAACTGTGGGAGGAAACTGGGGTACCCGGAGGAAACCCACGCAGGCACAGGGAGCAAACTCCAGGCAGGTAGTGTTGTGGTTGGGATTCGAACCAGCAACCCTTCTTCATGCCAGGAGACAGTGCTATCCACTACACCACTGTGCTGCCCTGGGTTCCGGATGAGTCCGGACAGATGCTGTTAGTTTGGCTGAAACCTGCTCTACTATGCTACTATAACTATAAAACCATTATAGTTTCCTTTTAGGTTGTCATGGTTGTGACCAATGTCCATCCACTAGAAACAATCTTTGTAGAAGTAGCTCTGTTGTCCAGGGGGGTTTTCTCATCCTTTTTTTTTTAAATACTGACCATAATATATAAAAACAAACATTATAAAAACAACAAATCATACACTTACACAAACATTTATTTGCTTCTACACACGGAAGAGATCATAGAAACACTGTACTAATTCCTAGAATTCCAATAATTCCTACAGACTTCTGCACCAGTAGAAAATTAGTATGCAATAGTTTAACAATTAGTATGCAATTGGTTGAATAAAACATTGTTTTTTTTTTGTTTTGTTTTTTCATAATGCTGAACATTATAAAATGATATAAAAGAACATTTAAAACAACAACAACAAATCATACGTTTACAAGAACATTCTGTACTTGCTACTACACACAGAAGAGATACGTACTAATTCCTAGAATTCCATTAATCCCTACAGATATTCACATTAAAAGGTTACAGCTTCCCCAACAATTTAGTAGTAAATCTTGGTGCCGGACTCTGCATGTTGCTGCTGTACAAACCTGAATATGTATATATCCCTAAATAGAGACAAACACAAATATACATATCTACTGAAATCGTGTACCTGCCTAAAAGCGTACACACACTGGTTGTATAGGGATCACCACAAATGGTATTCAGTCTGATTAGATCAGTCACTTCTATTACAATTTAAGTTGTTGGAAACAAATGTAATGAAAAATATATATGAAAAAACAAGGGTCGCACCAATACCATTTTCGGTATTTGTGTAAATACTTGTACTCGCACAAATGCTCCCAATATCCAATACGATACCTGGGAATGAAGAGCCGGTGTTCTGCCTAATAGTGTCCGCCTATCAAATGCTGTCCACTCCGTACTGCGCATGCGCAGTACGGAGCAGACGAGGCTTCGGAAAAACTCCGAAGCTGAACGGCGCCTGCGCCGTGAGTGGAGGGGGTAGCCCCACTATCCAAGCGGACATAGGGTTAAGAATTTTAGAGGGCCCCTCGCGGGCGAGCTTCGCTCGCCACGCTTCGGGCTCGACCTCGCTCCGCTCGGCTCTTTTTTATTCTAACTCTATGTCCACTTGGATAGTGGGGATAGAACCTGGACTCACGGCGCAGGCGCCGTTCATCCTCGGCAATTTTCGGAATCTGTGTTCCTGTGTACTGCGCATGCGCAGTACGCAGGGGACACCATCTGATGGAGGACACTATTTTACAAGACACCGGCGTTGCTCGTAACCGGAAGTCAGTGGGCAGAGAATGATGAGCAGATGCCCAGAACACAACAGTATACCTCCCAACTTTTGAACTTCAGAATGAGGGACACTTGAGGAAGGAAGTAACTTTGCATAGCATGACTCTAAGTGGGCATGGCCAAACTATGACAGTGGGAGGACATTAACCACTTGCCGCCCGCCCTATTACAAAAAGACGGCGGCAAAGTGGTTTGATAATCCTGACCGGACGTCATATGACGTCCTCAGGATTATGAGCCGCTGCACGCCCCCGGGGGCGCGCATCGCGGCGATCGTTGTTGCGGGGTGTCAGTCTGACACCCGGCAACTACGATCTCGGTAAAGAGTCTCCGACGGAGACTCTTTACCACGTGATCAGCCGTGTCCAATCATGGCTGATCACAGTGTAAATGGGAAGAGCCGGTGATCGGCTTTTCCTCACTCGCGTCTGTCAGGCGCGAGTAGAGGAGAGCCGATCGGCTGCTCCTCTGACAGGGGGGGGTCTGTGCTGATCGATTATCAGCACAGCCCCCCCGAGGATGCCCACACTGGACCACCAGGGACGCCACCAGACCACCAGGGAAAAGGTAATCCTCCCTAGACCACCAGGGATGCCAATGGTCAGCACAATGGATGCCAATCAGTGCCCATAATGGATGCCAATCAGTGCCCACAATGGGCATCACTGATTGGCATGCATTATTGTTTGGCACTGATTGGCATCCATTAGTACAGTATAACACCAATGCCGCCTATGAGTGCCCACCTGTGCCGCCTATGAGTGCCCACCTGTTATGAGTGTCCACCTGTGCCGCCTATGAGTGTCCACCTGTGCCGCCTATGAGTGCCCACCTGTGCCGCCTATCAGTGCCCACCCATGCCCATCTGTGCCGCCTATCCATGCCCATCTGTGCCGCCTATCCATGCCCATTTGTGCCGCCTATCCATGCCCATCTGTGCCGCCCATCCATGCCAATCCGTGCCAGCTATCAGTGCCAATTTGTGCCACCTATCAGTGTCCATCCGTGCCGCCCATCCATGTCGCCCATCCGTGCCGCCTATCAGTGTCCATCAATGCCACCTCATCAGTGCCACTTCATTGGTGCCCATCAGTGCCGCCTTATCAGTGCCCATCAGTGTAGCCCCATCAGTGCCCATTAGTGAAGGAGAAAACGTACTTATTTACAAAGTTTTGAAACTGAAACAAAAAAAAAACATTTTTTTTTTTCAAAATTTTCGGTATTTTTTTTATTTGTAGTGCAAAAAATAAAAACTGTAGAGGTGATCAAATACCACCAAAAGAAAGCTCTATTTGTGGGAAAAAAATGATAAAAATTTCATTTGGGTACAGTGTAGCATGACCGCGCAATTGTCATTCAAAGTGCGACAGCGCTGAAAGCTCAAAATTGGTCTGGGCAGGAAGGTGTTTAAGTGCCCTGTATTGAAGTAGTTAAGGGGCGTCAGTAAAAAAAAACTCAAACTTCCTTGTACCTATACTATATGCTTTTATCATTATTATACAAGCAAGAGTCTCAGGGATACATAGAAACCACAGCACATCTGTTTAAAAATAAAGGATAAAAAGGTGCAGGGTTCTGGGATGAGCTACATACAGAGTGCAGGGTTCTGGGATGAGCTACATACAGAGTGCAGGGTTCTGGGATGAGCTACATACAGAGTGCAGGGTCCTGGGATGAGCTACATACAGAGTGCAGGGTCCTGGGATGAGCTACATACAGAGTGCCGGGTTCTGGGATGAGCTACATACAGAGTGCCGGGTTCTGGGATGAGCTACATACAGAGTGCCGGGTTCTGGGATGAGCTACATACAGAGTGCAGGGTTCTGGGATGAGCTACATACAGGAGTGCAGGGTTCTGGGATGAGCTACGTACAGAGTGCAAGGTTCTGGGATGAGCTACATACAGGAGTGTAGGGTTCTGAGATGAGCTACATACAGGAGTGCAAGGTTCTGGGATGAGCTACGTACAGAGTGCAAGGTTCTGGGATGAGCTACATACAGGAGTGTAGGGTTCTGAGATGAGCTACATACAGGAGTGCAAGGTTCTGGGATGAGCTACGTACAGAGTTCAAGGTTCTGGGATGAGCTACATACAGGAGTGTAGGGTTCTGAGATGAGCTACATACAGGAGTGCAAGGTTCTGGGATGAGCTACGTACAGAGTGCTAGGTTCTGGGATGAGCTACGTACAGAGTGCAAGGTTCTGGGATGAGCTACGTACAGAGTGCAAGGTTCTGGGATGAGCTACGTACAGAGTGCAAGGTTCTGGGATGAGCTACATACAGGAGTGTAGGGTTCTGAGATGAGCTACATACAGGAGTGCAAGGTTCTGGGATGAGCTACGTACAGAGTGCAAGGTTCTGGGATGAGCTACATACAGGAGTGTAGGGTTCTGAGATGAGCTACATACAGGAGTGCAAGGTTCTGGGATGAGCTACGTACAGAGTGCTAGGTTCTGGGATGAGCTACGTACAGAGTGCAAGGTTCTGGGATGAGCTACGTACAGAGTGCAAGGTTCTGGGATGAGCTACGTACAGAGTGCAAGGTTCTGGGATGAGCTACGTATAGGGTTCAAGGATGAGCTGCCTAGGAAGCTAATATTTTAGTGAAAAGTGTCGACGAGCAAGTTTTTGGAGGCATTACTGGATCGGAAATTTTTCTTTTACCTTGATACAGTATTAAATTAATCTTTGTACCGTAGATCCAGTCCTCTATAACTGAATTATTGGGTAACTGGTAACTTTGTCCATACAGGGTGTTGTTTGTATGTTTACTTTTTTACTGATTCTCTCTCTCTCTCTCTCTCTCATTATGTGCCCACAAAGCCCATTCATTTTTTTACTTGGTCAATCCTTGAATATATATTTTGGATTTTGCTATGGTGAGGGTCTCCCCTGCTTAGGTAAAGCAAGTATAAATAAGAAGATATGGAAGGTATTGCTACTTATTCCAAACCCCCTGGACAAAACAAACATTAAAGAGGACCTGTCACCATCTTCAATAACTGCAGGTAAAAGAACATAAAAATCAAGGACTTTTAAGTATACCTCTAGATAAAACCTTTTTTTATTATGATCAGTTTTTAATGGAAGGAGAGGATGGGTGGGTTAGACCCTGTAACATTTTATTGGTCCGTGTCCCCACTGGGAAGATTTAGCTGTATCTTTTTACTGGTGGCAAATTCTCAACAAGTAAAAAGTTGGGGGGGAGAAATCCAAAAAGTTACGTTTCCCCAGAACAAAAAGGTGAAAGGGAAATAATTCCAATGGGGACAAAAGATGGGAATTCCCCCCTCACTTCAGAAGATTTTATTGTACCTTCCTGTTGCGTCACTGCCACAATGATACAACAATACAATAGGATTGTGTGCTTTTATATCGGAGTGTGAGCAGCAAGTTACATTTTTCCGGCAAGCTGTATAGGCCTCAACAGCTAACTGTATGGGACCAGAACCCTTTCCATTGGCTTTTGGAACAAACCTCCTGTGAGAAGCCCTGGAGAAAATATCCTAGCACAGATCAATTCAAAAGAATTGACTTGACTATAACACGAGACAAAGTAATTCTAACCCCTCTGCCAGATGTTATGAAATTTTAAGAGGACTAGAAAAGGGAACCATTGTTTTAAACAACCTAACTGATCCGAGCACAGCTTAGTTATATAAACTCCACACAAAAAAGAAAAAATTACCCAAAAAAATAATAAATAACTTGGCCAAGGTTTTAATCCATCCCTACTCTATCCAAAACGGAAAAAAAAAAAAAAGTTAAGCCTACTTGTGATTTCCATAAATTATTTTCTTTTTATGTGTAACATGTTTCTGAACCTACTAGAAAAAAATTTGACTAGTTCCCAATCGCCGAGCACAGCTCCCTCTTTCCGTTCACTTCATAGCTCTCTCTGCTCCTTTAGGCCTGATTCACACCTATGCATTTTTAGTGCTTTTTGCATTTTTCAGATTTGCTCTACAGAACGAGTTCCATAGGAAACAATGTTTAATGGACTGTAGTGCAAATCTGCAAAATGCAAAAAGCACTAAAAATACATAGGTGTGAATCAGGCCTTAGGCCCCATGCTGCATTTGTTTTGCAGTTTCTCACACTTTTTTGTGCATTTTTCACACAACAGTATAGACAGCCCATTTCGATTTTATTGCCATGCAACAAATTGCACATTCGCTAGCCACATTTGGGGTGCCATTAACAATGAATGATGCACCAGGTGTGAATGGGGCCTTACTGGGTATGTCTAATTACTCCCTGTGCTGGCCCAGCTCCACCACCCACCCCCCCCCCCCCCCCCCCCCCACACCTTACTACAAAACCTTCTTAAAAATGCTACACTAACAAATTTATGCAAACCGTTTCCCCCCTCCCACGTGTGCTTTACAAAAGTGAAAGTAGAATAAAGCTCCTAATATAAAAATGTACCGTATATGTTCTTTGAGCTTAACCATTTGATACGTTACATAAATTTGCACTCATGTGATATCATTTCAATCAGCAGACTGTTAATCCATTTTGCAGGGGGGGGGGTGCAAAAAATTATGTAAATGGACTGAGAAAATTACAGGAACATGCATTTGTAATTTCTTACTATTTATTCCAAATAAAAGCCAAGCAAAAAAAAATGTGGGGGGGGGGGGGGGTGCAAAAAATTATGTAAATGGACTGAGAAAATTACAGGAACATGCATTTGTAATTTCTTACTATTTATTCCAAATAAAAGCCAAGCAAAAAAAAATAAAAAATATGGTATTCAACTTTGCTATCAAATTATAGTCCTCTGGTGTCACAAAAAAATATGCATAATATGCTAGAGTCGACTACAAAACATAAAATGATAGGACGTGCAGAATCAAGACGTTGCCGAAAAACAAATTGCTCTAGGACTTGGAGGATTTGGTGACATTTTTTTTCCTGGGGACCCAAGTGGTTAAAGCGTGCTCCTCCTACTACCCCTTATTACCACCACAGAATAAGGGCTGACTTGGGAGGTCACAAGCAGATCTCACCACCAGAGACCAGATAAAAATAGCGAGTCTGCGATGCTTACTGGTGGAAGTGCCCAAAAGTGACACTTAGGGGGTTATTTACTAAAAGCAAATCCACTTTGCGCTACATGTGCTCTGCAAGTGCGCTGAAAGTGCACTTGGAAGTGCGGTCGCTGAAGACCCGAGGGGGGGACATGCAAGGAAAATAGAAAACAGCATTTTAGCTTGCACATGATTGGATGATAAAATCAGCAGAGCTTCCCCTCATTTTGGATCTTCCCCTCAGATCTACAGCGACTGCACTTTCAAGTGCACTTGCCTTTAGTAAATCAACCCCCTTAGGTTTAAGGTGGATTTGTACTACGAAGCAATTATTATTATGTCCAATTATGTTACGTTATGCATTGCCACATTAAGAATACTGTATGTTCAAAAAGATCCAGGAGGTCAGTGTGTTCAAAGAGCAGTCTGCCTTGGAGATAAGTGCAACAGCCGTTTTTCTTGTGATCGTATTATATACTGTATTTTTATTGTGTGGTTTTATATCAGGGTGTGTGCAGTTTTCAGGCAAGCTGCCTAGGCAAAATTTACCACTCTCTAGCAAAGCTGCAAACAACTTCAACAGATTTGATGGAACCAAAACCCTATATATAACTCTCTAGCATACACAAATCTCTGCTCAGGAGAGAGACCCTGCAATATCCCAGTGCATCATTTTAGCACACCCTTTACCCCTGGGTGGGTGAGGAGGGACCCCCATGCTGCTGGGCTAGTATTTCAACTCTCAGGGTGGATCCTTACTATAAATGCAGGGCGTTATGTCCCCAAGGAGTGCGGATAGAAAATGTGTTCTGATATGATCGGCGCTGCTCTTTGCAGCTTAGAGGTGGAAACGATCCAGAGAAGAAGAGGACTCAGAACTATTATAGTGTTTTCTTAAATGGTCCACCATTCATAGCTATATACAGTATGCATAGGCGTGTGCACAGGGTGTGCCGGGTGTGTCCAGGCACACACTAATCACCCCATGCTCATTAGTATTATCGCTCTGTGTAGCAGCAGGAACATGGGAAAGATCTCCCTCTTACCGGTTCTGCCATAAGAGAAGTGTTTATGCTTTTCTCTTTCACTGTGGCGGCAAGGAGATCAATGTGACGGGGTCTAATATATGTAGACACACATGCATGTGTGTTTGAGCTTTGGGGTGCACACCCTAATGCAATAGGCTGCGTACACCTATGACAGTATGGTGCATTTATTTACTAAAAGCAAATCCACATTGCACTACAAGTGCATTCGCTGTAGATCTTAGGGGGACATGCAAGGAAAATAAAAAACAGCATTTTTGCTTGTACATGATGATTGGATGATAAAATCAGCAGAGCTTCCCCTCATTTCAGATCTCCCCCTCAGATCTCCAGCGACTGCACTTCCAAGTGCACTTGTAGTGCAAAGTGGATTTGCCTTTAGTAAATAAACCTCCAAGTATTGTTCCACTTCAGGTGTGCTTAAGTGTAGTACACACTTTACAGAGGAACCTTATTATTGCAGGATGTCCTCATTCAATCTATGTAAAAAGACATTGGGGGTTATTTACAAAAGGCAAATCCACTTTGCACTGCAAGTACACTTGGAATTGCAGGCACTCTAAATCTAAGGGGTAGATCTGAAATGAGTGGAAGCTCTGCTGATTTTATCATCCAATCATGTGCAAGCTAAAATGCTGTTTTTTATTTTCCTTGCATGTCCTCCTCGGATCTACAGCGACTGCACTTCTAAGTGCACTTGTACTGCAAAGTGGATTTTCCTTTAGTAAATAACCCCCATAGTGGTTGATTTACTAAGGTCAACTAGACCGTGCAATTTGCAAGGGAATTCGCTCCAGAGCTTCGTAAATAGGGCTCTGCTGACTTCCACCTTCAAATCACGTGCAAACAAAAATTGTGTTTTTTTTTTCCTTTGCAGGCGATTATTGAGTTGAGTAGTCTGTGCAAAGTGAAGCTTCACCTCATTTCTTGTAAATGTAGTGTGTGTTGTGTTTTTATTGTGTGGTTTTAGATCAGGGTGTGTAGTTTTCAGGCAAGCTGCCTAGGCAAAATTTACTGTCCTGGAGAAAATGCCCTTGCAGAGTGCAAAATCTATTTGCCTTTAGTACATTAACTCCATAGACTATGTTTTTGTCTGTAGTGATGTTCTCTGTGCTGGGGCATTAGGCAAGGTTCACATTTGTGTGGGTCCTGTGTGCTGCACATGTGTGGGCACAGAAGCCCATTTATTTGAATGGGCTGCTGTACCTGTAAGAAACGCATTGAAAATATCCCCCAAATATTTTTTTCAAAATGCGTCTGCACAGAAAATCATAATGCTGTGGCATCATACAGTTTCACGCACCTGAAAATGCACCGATGCCTGGGGGTACCATTAAGAATTAAGGGCCAACCCCGTGGAACAATGGCAAACAATCTGGTCGCAGGCGGTGAAGAGCTCGCTCTGTACCCTATACAAAGAAAACATGTACAAGATCCTGTACTTTTGGTATATGACCCCAGAGGTGCTGCATGCCATCTACCCTTCTAGTTCGGATCGCTGCTGGCGGTGCCAAGGGGACAGGGGCACCCTCCTACACATATACTGGAACTGCCCGTTGATAGTCCCCTATTGGACTTCGGTCCAACAATTACTGTCCCGTCTTGTAGGGGGTTCAATTCCTTTCTCCCCAAAGTATTTTCTATTAGGCTTGGCCCCACTTAAAATCCCGGTGCCCCATAAAAAGCTGGTACGTCATGTTCTCACAGCAGCTCGCTGTCTGGTGGCATTAAACTGGAAGAGGCGCTCGCCTCCCTCTCCAGAGGCCCTCCACGCCAGAGTTAAGGACATGGAGTTGATGGAAAAAATGAATTCAGGATCGATTGGAAGCCCATAATAAGGTTTGGGAGCTGTGGCATCTTCGGGAGGACCCCCCCATGAACAGGTAGGCTGAGCCAGTAATGACAATCTCTCTTCTTTTTCTTCTCCTTTTCCTCCTTTCGTTTACCAATGCTAAGAGTCCTCTAGGGATTCCTTGGATTGCTGGAGTATGTTAACTTGCACTGTTAATGACTACTGTTAGGTAAAAATGATGTACAGATAGTTCTATGACACTTTATATTGTTGTACTGCTATGCTTTAGTTTGTCATGGAATGTGAGGAAAAACATAAATAAAATAAAAATTGTTATTTGAAAAAAAATAAGAATTAAGGGCCACATTCTCCCCCACACATCTGCTAAAGGGCAGTTTGTATTGCCTCTGGGGTCGGAGAATGAGTGTGGTTAGCATGTGTCCCCCCACCTGCGTTTTTTATGAACCCAGACTTATATACTGCATGTTGCTGTTATTTGCCTGACTGGTGTGCCAGCTATAAACTGATTTGAATGTCTGTTATGTGTGCCAACTCATACAATGTGCTGGGATTCTGCAGGGTGAAGGTAGAATCAGAGCTGAGGATCGAACAAATCTCAGAAGCCCACACAATTAGAGGGAAAGTTCTGGGGCTTTTAGTTGTTTTTCCACGTGTTCCTTAAATTGTTCAGTATTTCCACATTTGAAGCCAAATTGGAAGAACACAGACTTCATATTTGTTACATCTTCCCATTCACATAGCACAAACTTAAACATCGCTGCTTACCTTTTTACTTCCTCTGAAAACTGAAGTTTTGCTCTTTGATGCAGAAGCGGCTGGAGAGTTAAAAATGACGCATCCACTACTTAAACCAGAGGTCTTAAACTGGGGGCCCTCCAGCTGTTGTGAAACTACAAGTCCCATGATGCATTGCAAGGCTGACACTTACAAGCATGACTCCCACAGGCAGAGGCAGGATGGGACTTGTAGTTTCGCAACAACTGGAGGTTCACCATCTTGCGACCCCTGGCTTAAAAGGGTTAGTTCACATTTTCAGAAAAAATTAAAAGATGAACGCCCTACACTCCACCGTACACCACCCTCCTGTCCCCATTGTGTTTATCTCTGGGTGGTGAGCTATCAGTGTCGATGCAGCAGGTGCCGCGGTCCAGGAATTTTAAACCCCAGTGTTTTTCCCCCCTCCTCTTTCTGCAGGGATTCCAGGATGGATCAGAGCAATTCTCTGTGCCAGCGCTGGCCAATTATATACTTGTGTAGGCCATACATGCTTCGAATGCTGAACCGGCTGAGATTTGAACCACGTTGATCGATTGGTCAACTTGGGTACAACCAACCTGCCAGATTTTACTTGGCTATATAGCTGCTAGTAATAATCACTGTCTTCTCCCAGCGGGGACAGCTTCTTCTGCCTTCCCCCCGCCAGGAGAATACAATGGCTCGGCAGGAGGGATTGCCACATCAGCACTGTCTGTTGCAACCCGTGGTTGCTGGAAAGAAATCTGCACAGTGTATGGCCAGCCTTAGTTGGTCTGAATCGCCCAATATCTTCTCTTGAGGATGCTTCAGGAGTTCACAACTCAGCTTATTAGCCAAGGCCCTTTCCATTGTTATACACGATTTATATAGCGCCAACAGTTTACGCAGCACTTTACAATGTTGAGAAGGGGGGGCGGCACAAATACGATACAGTTCAATACAGAACATGCATTGAAAGCAAGGAGATCTCCGCCCTGGAAACCCCAAGAGACGTACAAATCTGTATGTAATTCAATCCACTAGTGTTCACAGCTACGTTACCTGTGCCTTTTGGGCCTTTGATCCTCTGAGCACTTTTCTATCCTAGCACCTACTGACACCGTCAGTATATATGCACACACATATGTGTTTGAGCTTTGGGGTGCACACCTAATGCAATAGGCTGTGCACACCTATGATCACAAGATTGAGGAAAAAAGATAAGAAGAAGATAAGAATGGGAGCTGTCATTATTGCTTTGTACGCAGGCTCTAGAGATGTCATTGAAACCATCACAACCAAGTGAGTCAATGACCAGACAAGCATGCAGCAAGTGAAATCTGAAATCATATTGTGCATGCTTGCTTCAGGCTGATGACTAACTAGGTGGTGAAGGAAGGGTCTAGAATGATACCCCCCCAGAGACGGCATCTTTAGAGAGGAAGTCAGTAATAGCTACACGCTTATAGGTTTACTTTAGGAAAGAACTCTTATCAGGAACACTTAGCCCATCATCTTTATGACACGCGTCCATACTGTGGACACATGTTTTCACCCTTCCTGTGCATGACATCACCAAGATTATAATTAACAGATAAGTCTCGATCTTTGCTCCAGCAAGATCTTTCTTGCACATTTTTACAGGCAAATGTGGAAATCAATGTACTTTCATAATGCCATTGTCAATGCTCATATGAGAACTTTTTTTCATGCACACTAGCATCAAAAAAAGATCCTTCAGGGTCTGCAAAGCAAACGTTCTTATACAGATTTCAATGTACCCTATGGTCTATCTACACCAGGACACTATATGTTCAGAAACGTTTACAACATCAATGTTTAGATACCCTAACTAAATTTATTTATTTATTTCAGGTACTTGTATAGCGCCGTCAAGTTATGCAGCACTTTACATATACATCGTACATTCACATCAGTCCCTACCCTCAAGGAACTTACAATCTAAGGTCCCAATTAACATTCATACATACACAGGCCAATTTAGACACTATACAATTAACCTATTAACCTAACAGCATGTCTTTGGACAAGAACAATTTGCATTCATGGTCCATTTACTGTTGGTTTTGCGGAGTTGAATTGAAGAACGGTAGTAAACGCACGTAAACGCGACTAAACCTGCTTTAAAAAAGAATATCGCAGAAAACCATGAGCTTGAAGGCATAAAAGATGTTTATACTTCCCAAACAACTTCTTCTGCATATAGAAAGACTAAACACAGGAGTGCCAGTGTGCCTGAGGCCAGTGGCATTAGGGGTTTCATTGTACAACCCCCCCCCCCCCCCCAGCACTCATTTTTGTTTTTCGTATGGTACAATGATGGTGCTGTCAAGTGCAAGAGAAGCTTGCAGATCCTCCAATATTTAGTATGTATGTACAGTAAGTATCTCACAAAAGTGAGTACACCCCTCACAGTTTTGTAAATATTTTATCATATCTTTTCATGTGACAACACTGAAGAAATGACACTTTGCTACAATGTAAAGTAGTGAGTGTACAGCTTGTATAACAGTGTAAATTTGCTGTCCCCTCAAAATAACTCAACACACAGCTATTAATGTTTAAACTGCTAGCAACAAAAGTGAGTACACCCCTAAGTGAAAATATCCAAATTGGGCCCAAAGTGTCAATATTTTGCGTGGCCACCATTATTTTCCAGGACTGCCTTAACCCTCTTGGGCACGGAGTTCACCAGAGCTTCACAGGTTGCCACTGGAGTCCTTTTCCACTTTTCCATCTCTTCGACCTTCCGTTTGAGGATGCCCCACAAATGCTCAATAGGGTTTAGGTCTGGAGACATGCTTAGCCAGTCCATCACCAGTCCATCACCTTTACACTCAGCTTCTTTAGCAAGGCAGTGGACATCTTGGAGGTGTGTTTGGGGTCGTTATCATGTTGGAATACTGCCCTGCGGCCCAGTCTCCGAAGGGAGGGGATCATGCTCTGCTTCAGTATGTCACAGTACATGTTGGTATTCATGGTTCCCTCAATGAACTGTAGCTCCCTGGTGCCGGCAGCAATCATGCAGCCCCAGACCATGACACTCCCACCACCATGCTTGTCTGTAGGCAAGACACACTTGTCTTTGTACTCCTCATCTGGTTGCCACCACACACGCTTGACACCATCTAAACTATTTGGTTTATCTTGGTCTCATCCGACCACAGAACATGGTTCCAGTAATCCATGTCCTTAGTCTGCTTGTCTTCAGCAAACTGTTTGCGGGCTTTCTTGTAAATCATGTTTAGAAGAGGATTCCTTCTGGGATGACAGCCATGCAGACCAATTTGACGATGTGTGCTGCATATGGTCTGAGCAATGACAGGCTAACCCCATCAACCTCTGCAGCAATTCTGACAGCACTCATAAGTTTTTTTTTGCCCAAAAGACATCCTCTGGATATGATGCTGAGCACGTGCAGCCAACTTTCTTAGTCGACCATGGCAAGGCCTGTTCTGAGATGAACCTGTCCTGTTAAACCGCTGTACGGTCTTGGCCGCTGTGCTGCAGCTCAGTTTCCGGGTCTTGGCAATCTTCTTATAGCCTAGGCCATCTTTATGTAGAGCAACAATTCTTTTTTTCAGATCCTCAGAGAGTTCATTGCCATGAAGTGCCATGCTGAACTTCCAGTGACCAGTATGAGGGAGTGAGAGCGATAACAGCAAATTTAACACACCTGCTCCCCGTTCATACCTGAGACCTTGTAACACTAATGAGTAACGTGACACCGGGGAGGGAAAATGGCTAATTAGGGCCCAAATTGGACATTTTCAATTAGGGGTGTACTCACTTTTGTTGCCAGTGGTTTAGACATAAATAGCTGTGTGTTATAAGTTATTTTGAGGGGACAGCAAATTTTACACTGTTATACAAGCTGTACGCTCACTACTTTACATTGTAGTAAAATTTAATTTCTTCAGCCTTGTAACATTAAAAGATATAACATTTTTACAAAAATGTGAGGGGTGTACTCACTTTTGTGAGATACTGTATACGTGTGTCTGCAGAAGGGAATGCTGCTGCTACTTATGATTGGTTGTCTGCTTTGACAGATTCCTGGCAGAACAACTCAGGTGGGTTTGGACATATGTCCGAACACACCTGAGATCATCCTTGATCTTTTGAACTCCTCAGTTTGTGCAGCTCTGACTGTACGTGCCTAGTGGCCTGTGTATGTAGCTCTGACCTGTGCACGCCCAACGGTCTGTGTATATAGCTCTGACTGTGCACGCCCAACGGTCTGTGTATATAGCTCCGACTGTGCACGCCCAACGGTCTGTGTATATAGCTCCGACTGTGCACGCCCAACGGTCTGTGTATATAGCTCCGACTGTGCACGCCCAACGGTCTGTGTATATAGCTCCGACTGTGCACGCCCAAGGTCTGTGTATATAGCTCCGACTGTGCACGCCCAACGGTCTGTGTATATAGCTCCGACTGTGCACGCCCAACGGTCTGTGTATATAGCTCCGACTGTGCACGCCCAACGGTCTGTGTATATAGCTCCGACTGTGCACGCCCAACGGTCTGTGTATATAGCTCCGACTGTGCACGCCCAACGGTCTGTGTATATAGCTCCGACTGTGCACGCCCAACGGTCTGTGTATATAGCTCCGACTGTGCACGCCCAACGGTCTGTGTATATAGCTCCGACTGTGCACGCCCAACGGTCTGTGTATATAGCTCCGACTGTGCACGCCCAACGGTCTGTGTATATAGCTCCGACTGTGCACGCCCAACGGTCTGTGTATATAGCTCCGACTGTGCACGCCCAACGGTCTGTGTATATAGCTCCGACTGTGCACGCCCCAGTTTGCGAGTGCAGCTCAGACTGCATGTGCCCAATAATCTGTGTGCAGCTTTCCTTCTGAAACAGCCAACAACCAGCCTCAACAGGCATCTACAGAAAAATAAAGGGAGGTAGGCATAAAATTGTTGGTTGATGAGTGGCTGCATCCTATCAGATTTAGTCATTGCTTGGTTACGCAAGCAGCTGCAGGTGTTGAAGTTGCTTGCCTACAATCTCTAAACAGCATGGATGGAAGAATGTACTAGATTTTTCTAATTTTGCCTGCGGGCTGAACAGGAGAAAACTATGTATGTATGCTTAGCCCAGCCTTTCTCAGCCAGGCAGCAGCAACAAAAGCTAATGCAGGTGGATCAAGTAGCTTGATTAAAGCCTAACTAATTTTACAGAGCGCCACAGGTTGCTGTACAAATACAAGCCTAGTCCCTGTGCCACGCTGTCCAACTGCGTCCTACCAACTGATGATGTCATCAGTTGTTAAGGAGCACATTGGACATCTGCACAGAGTCTTTGCTCTTCCCCTCACCTGCCATCAAGGCCACCGGAGGCAGGTATGGGTCAGCAAGAGTGAAGGGATGGGTGGTTGGGTTGCCTGTGGCTCTCTTCCTGGAATCAAGGTTTGATTTCTCCTCTTCTGTGCCCCAAGCATTGCATTATGATGCTGGGCTGCCCTAGTGCTCAGCAGCATTTCCTTAGTCTGCTGAAGGTGGTGGGCAAGACCAGGGGTGTGGCCACCTCCTTCCCTCTTTTCTTAGGTGGCAACTCTGGTTGAATGGGACTGCCTGCACATAGACACATGGGACACCTCCCGTATACTCGCTGACCACCTTGTCGCTACATACTGCTCACTGACCATCCTGCCACTACATACTGCTCACTGACCACCCTGCCACTACACACTGCTCACTGACCACCCTGCCACTACACACTGCTCACTGACCACCCTGCCACTACATACTGCTCACTGACCACCCTGCCACTACATACTGCTCACTGACCACCCTGCCACTACATACTGCTCACTGACCATCCTGCCACTACATACTGCTCACTGACCATCCTGCCACTACATACTGCTCACTGACCACCCTGCCACTACATAGTGTTCACTGATCACGCTGCCACTACATACTGCTCACTGACCACCCTGTTACTATAAACTGCTCACCAACCACCCTGCCACTACATACTGCTCACTGACCATGCTCTCAGAAATATATTATGGGGGTTATTTACAAAAGGCAAATCCACTTTGCATTGTAAGTGCACTTGGAAGTGCAGTCACTCCAAATCCAAGGAGTAGATCTGAAATGAGTAGAAGCTCTGCTGATTTTATCATCCAATCATGCACAGGCTAAAATGCTGTTTTTTATTTTCCTTGCATGTCCCCCTCGGATCTACAGAGACTTTACTTCCAAGTAGTGCAGTGCAAAGTGGATTTTCCTTTAGTAAATAACCCCCTACCTACAACCACTGTGTTAATGGGAGAATCTCTCCCAAGGAGTTATTGTGTTCTCCAGGTGGGGTGCTGTCCCTGCTGGGAAAACGCTAGGATTATTGCTAGAGGCTATAGCCATGCTAGAAATCAGACTAGGTGGTGGTACCAAAAGTTGAACATGGATCGACTTGGGTACAATCTGCCTGCCCATAGATGGATTGAATCTATGCCGATCCCTGCTGAACCCAAGATTTGAACCATCTATTGCCAGTTTAACTTGGGGTAGGCCAGTGCATCAACTACAGAGTGTATATCATTGTATCCCATTGTTGGGGCACTATAGAGATCTGCAGGGATCTGTGATATAAAGCAGGAGAAGGTTTCATAACTTGTTTTTATTTACAGGTGCACTTTAGGAACATGGCATTATGAGGGGAAAAAAAAAAAGCCCAGCTGGGTAATCATGGCAGTTTAATCTCTTCCCAGATTCTCGTTCCCCTGAGGAAGAAATGTAGTCTATCCACTTTAGGCTGGGTTCACACTGCTGCGGGGGGAGATCCGGATGTGATTCGCACAGCAAATCACATCCGATCTCCGTAGCAATGCGAGTTCAGCCATACAGATAGTATGGCTGAATTCGCAGCGCTCCCGCAGCAAACTCGCACAGGACCCTTTTTTGGGTCCGCAACAGAATCGGATCGCATGGGGGTTCACACCATGCGATCCGATTCCTGTGCGAGTCGGCAGATCGCACTGCGATATGCCGACGGATCTGGGGGTGTCATTAACATAACATTGACACTCCCAGCCGTCCGCATAGGGCAGTGTGAACTGCTGGCGGGAGGTGTGCGATGCGGGTAAACGCCGCGGATTCGCGGCGTTCCCGCATCGCTATAGTGTGAACCCGGCCTAAGCCCCGGACCATTTTGCAGCTAAAGGACCAGGCCCCTTTTTGCGATTCGGCACTGCGTCGCTTTAACTGACAACTGCGCGGTCGTGCGACGTGGCTCCCAAACAAAATTGAAGTCCTTTTTTTCCCACAAATAGAGCTTTCTTTTGGTGGTATTTGATCACCTCTGCGTTTTTTATTTTTTGTGCTATAAACAAAAATAGAGCGACAATTTTGAAAAAAATGCAATATTTTTTACTTTTTGCTATAATCAATATCCCCAAAAAAATATATATAAAAAAACAAAACATTTTTTTCCCTCAGTTTAGGCCGATACGTTCTCTTCTACATGTTTTTGGTAAAAAAAATAAAAATAAAAAAAAATAAAAAATCGCAATAAGCGTTTATTGATTGATTTGCGCAAAGGTTATAGAGTCTACAAAATAGGGGATAGTTTTACGGCATGTTTATTAATATTTTTTTTTTACTAGTAATGGCAGCGATCTTTTTTTATTTTTTTATTGTGATTGTGACATTATGGCGGACACGTCTGACAATTTTGACACATTAATACAGCGATCAGTGCGATTAAAAATACATTGATTACTGTAAAAATGTCACTGGCAGTGAAGGGGTTAACACTAGGGGGCAGTGAAGGGGTTAAGTGTGACCTAATGCGTGTTTCTTATTGTAGGGGGGCGTTGCTTGGCGTGTGACATCACTGATCGTCGTTCCCTGTGACAGGGAACAGACGATCAGTGACAGGCTCACTAGGAAGCACGGGGAGAGGTTTGTTTACACTTACCTCTACCCGTTCTTCAATCAGCCATCATTCAAAGTGAGCAACCCCTGCTTCAGTAAATCAACCCCAATATGTTGGTACGCACTTCATGACCTCTCTAGGCATCCCCTGGCTCTGCCATCTTAGGAGTAGAATTGATGGGCTGGGTTGTATTTTCCTGGCCAATCGCTGCCACCCTCAATATAAGATAGAGCCGGGAGATTCTCTTCATTTTCTTCCAGGCAGCCATAAATTTAAAGATATTTTTTCTACTGGGTCATACCAGCACATTAAACCACTACATCATGTCTGTGTGTAGCTATAGACCTGTATTGATAATGAAGATGCACTAAAGATTATCCGTAGTACAGAACAACTATACTATGGCATTGGCCAACGAATGCAACAAGCAAACATGGCTGCTCTCCTGTACATACACAGACCTGAAGACGGAGGAAACGGATTTGTAAAACATTAACATACAGATATTTATATGAAGCTCATCACATTCAAATGCAAATTTCAAAAGTCCCCTAAACTCCAGAACTAGTCCACACCCATTCTATCCATTCACAGCAAACATGTTGTGCAGGAAGAATAACTTTGTCCACATGAGAAGGGCGAGCCAGCAGACCAGAATAAGTAGCAAGGAGAGAAGACAGAACAACATTGTTCTCAAAACTAATAAAGAAATAGATACCTGAACCAAGAAAAGTATCAGGTTATTGGCCGGTTTGCCAAATCCACATTTTTATCCTAGTAGCTTAAAGTAGAACTCTAGGCAAAACTTGATTTGTTCATTTTGGATAGAGTAAGGGAGGGTTATATAGCCCCTGTCAGCTTTTTTTTGCCATCTGTGTCCCATTGGGGAGATTTAGCTTCACAGACAAAACAGGAAGTGAGTGGAAATCCATTTGGGCCCCCCCAGGTCACCAGAAATAGTGAACCCATTGGAAGGTTCCCCCGTTTCTGGGGACAACCCAAATTTTGGGATTTATTTTACTTTTTATAACGGAAAACAGGACAGAGAGGGTGAATCTTCATAACGGTAGGCACAGACAGCAATAAAAGCTGAAAGGTGTTTTAGTCTTTCTACACTCCATCCAAAATGAGAAAAAAAAAAACAGTTGTGCCTTTAGTTATACTTTAAAGTAACGAGGTCTCATACCCACACCATCCCCACTGGTAACAAGGTGAAGTACCCGGTACCCATGAGCCTTTTTCCTTAGTGGGGCCGCAGGGGAACAAACAGAAGGCAAGCATAAGTGTTTGTGTTGGGGGTAGGCAAAGTAAGAGACCCGGTCACCAGATTATTCATTTCCACAATGTTTCCATAAGATTATATGTGGATTTACATTACTTTATACATTTGTTTTTACCTGCAAAAGCCTCCCTTTTGTAAACTTCTAAAAATCTTCAAGACTTCTGCTGGAGGACACTCAAGTGACACTCTCTACTATTCCCCATTAACATCTTGCATCGGGGCTGATGGCTCTTGCGAGGAGACAGGGTGCTGTGATGTTTTTAGAAAGCCATGTATAGCACCCTGGCCCCTTCCACCAGCCATCTCTCTGCATTGGAGTACAGCATGGCATCATTGGGTCCAAAACAAGGTACATAGTAAAAATGGAAAGGTTTTGTTTAAAAACATTATTTAGCATGCTGTTAATGGGGAAATTGGGAGAAGGAAAATTGTAGAAGCTGTCATTGCAATGTATTTGCAGATGCAGACTCCAATGCAGTCCTCCTAATCCTTTCTTTACTATTCAGTTAGTCACTAACCTGGAACAAGCATGATACCAGTAAAGTCTGTCTACATTCTTTCTCTGGATCAGTGACTTACACTGTAGTGAAACCAGGATGAGAGCTCCAGGGCCTTTGATGTTGGAAAGGGGGAACTGCATGCCATCCAACAAAGCTTTTACTTTTGCTTGAATGGTATGTAAATAAGTACACCATTGTGGCTACTATTCAGACCACCTCACCAGTGAAACCCGTCCTAGTAGCAGCCCCTGGGAAGCTTTGTTCTGCAGTGGGCCCTAAGTTAGGGACCCCCACTGCTGAGGATGGGAAACCAGTGGCATAAATCCACCCCTCCAACAGAACCTCTCTCACCGACCACCAGCGCTCCCTCTACCGAACTGGCTGCTTTTCCTTATTTTTGCAGATATTACATTCCTTACTCACCTATCTCCATGGATATACACTTCTTTCCCCGTTAGCATGCACTGTAGAAGCACACACTTGTTCCCTTGGTATTATGACCAGACCAGGCTTTGTTGAATACACAGAACTTGTTTACGGAGATGTCATTTTAGCATTTGTATTAGCAGATCTCAAACAGTTCAGTAGTTAACGTTTGTTATGAATATAACGTCTGTTACACACCCTTTTATGTTAACACATTGTGGCTTCGGCTGTGGTGGTGGTGTACATACCTTTTGGCTGTGGTGTGCATACCTTTGTCTCTGGTGGTGGTGTGCATACCTTTTGTCTCTGGTGGTGGTGTGCATACCTTTGATTGTGGTGGTGGTGTGCATAACTTTTGGCTGTATCACTTCCAGTGTAACTGGCTATTCAATTTCTCCTATTCCCATGCTCGGGCCCCTAAAGTTTGGGTAGATTTTCTTTATTCAGAAGCAACTACATCGTTGCGGAGATGTCATTTTAGCATTTGTATTAGCAGATCTGGTGGTGTGCATAACTTTTTGGCTCTGGTGGTGGTGTGCACACCTTTTGGCTCTGGTGGTGGTGTGCACACCTTTTGGCTCTGGTGGTGGTGTGCACACCTTTTGGCTCTGGTGGTGGTGTGCACACCTTTTGGCTCTGGTGGTGGTGTGCACACCTTTTGGCTCTGGTGGTGGTGTGCACACCTTTTGGCTCTGGTGGTGGTGTGCACACCTTTTGGCTCTGGTGGTGGTGTGCACACCTTTTGGCTCTGGTGGTGGTGTGCACACCTTTTGGCACTGGTGGTGGTGTGCACACCTTTTGGCACTGGTGGTGGTGTGCACACCTTTTGGCTCTGGTGGTGGTGTGCACACCTTTTTGGCTCTGGTGGTGGTGTGCACACCTTTTTGGCTCTGGTGGTGGTGTGCACACCTTTTTGGCTCTGGTGGTGGTGTGCACACCTTTTTGGCTCTGGTGGTGGTGTGCACACCTTTTTGGCTCTGGTGGTGGTGTGCACACCTTTTTGGCTCTGGTGGTGGTGTGCACACCTTTTTGGCTCTGGTGGTGGTGTGCATACCTTTTGATTGTGGTGGTGGTGTGCATATCTTTGGCTCTATCACTTCCAGTGCAACTACATTGTTACATGTGTGGCCTACCCCCATGGAAAGATCCCTGTGGAATGACTTTCTTTCCCTATATACCCTTTAAAGGCAACACAACCTCAGGCTGATGTACCACCATCCACAGTTAACCCCACAGTGATTGGAAATTAACTCACACAAGAACCATGTTGACAATACTGTAGTCCTTGCCTACAACTGTATCTAAAAAAACAAGTCAACGCTGACAGCTCCCACATTTGTCTATTCACAGGTTCTCTTTGATGCTGACATTCCAAATGTTAATACATTATCATAGACATAGACCAATAATAACTTTTGTGATATCTGTCTATGTTGGGAGCTTGTTGAAAGAAAGCCCCCGTACCCCTCAGTCAGATTGCATTTGTGACATAAAAGGCTTCTAAATTACATAGTTACATAGTAGATGAGGTCAAAAAAAGACACAAGTCCATCAAGTCCAACCCATGTGTGTGATTATATGTCAGGATTACATTGTATATCCCTGTATGTTGCAGTCATATTACACAAAAGGTCCTGAAGGGATTTCTTACTGATGCAGTTTGAAGAGTGGATTTGAAAAGCTAACATTAACTATTTGCAATGATCATTTGGCTACTTCTCTTGGGGCTCTCCTCTAAAACAAAATTACTTTCAGGTGAGGTGGATCGTCTGTGTTAGGCCCCTATCACACGGGGTGGATCCACTCAGCGGACTCCACTAGCTCAGCAGGGGATCAATCTGTTGATCCCCGCTGAGCCTGCGGATGACAGGTCCGTCTCCGCTCATTGTGTAGGGACGGACCTGTCAGAGCCCGGCTGATCTCTATGGGAAGATCGGATGAAAGCAGACAGCGTGTCCATTTTCATCCAAACCCATCTGCTGGATGGATGGCAAACGTATTGCCATCCGTCTGTTTTGAGCAGTCAATAGGTGGCCCGCTCAGATCTGCCTGATAAACAGACAGGTGGATCCAAGCGGGCCTATCGGATGAAAGGGGCCTTATACTTAAAGTAGAACTATAGGCAATTTTTTTTTTTTTTCCATTTTGGATAGAGTAGGGGAGGGTATAACCCCTCAGATTTTTTTTTCACCATCTGTCCCATTGTGAATATTTTCCTTCACTTTCTGTCCCACAGTCAAACAGAAAGTGAGAGTAAATCCCTGCAAATAAGGGAATTCCTTGGGAACCCCCAGGTCATCAGAACTAATGTTCCCATTGGAAGATTCCCTCTGTTACTTTTCTGGGGACAACCCAAAATTTGGGGTTTTCTTTTACTTTCATTTTCAATGATGATGATAATAAACAGGGCAAACAGAGAGTGAATCTCCTTAACGGGAAAACAGAGAGCAATATAAACTGGCAAGCGTTCTAATCCCTCTCCACTATATCTAAAACCAAAAAAATAAAAAATAATAAAGTTTTGCCTTTTAGGCATAATTTAAGCTGGCCATATAGTAATCAAAAATTGGCCGGTTCAGCGGAAACCAGCGGAATTTTGATCCATGTATGGCCATTCCCATTCTAATTGATGAGCTTTTCATTAAAAGTGGCTTGTCGGTAGATTTTCACTCTATCAGTGCATACAGCCAATAGGCTGCAGGGTTGATCAATTTATTCTAATACCCTGTTTCGCCGAAAATAAGACCTAGCGTGATTTTCGGTGATGGCTGCATTATAAGCCCTAGTTAAAGTCCTTGTAGGTCTTATTTTCAGGGAATCAGGGTAGGGCTTATATTGCAGCCATCACCGACAATCATGCTAGGTCTTATTTTCGGGAAAACGGGGTAGTAGGGGAGTCTCGCTGACAGAATAAAATGACACAGCTGGAAGAATTTTCCCATCCACCTCAAATGTTCAATTGGCTGAACAAAAAAAAAAACGGAGCCTTTAGCTATCTTGGATGCGTCTGTAGTCTCCTACACCTCCTTTTTAACTCCTCAGTAAAAATACTGTACATCTGATAAAGGCTTTGGTTGGGCCTATGATTATAATAGCTCTACATTCCATTTAGGCTCCCATGGGCATTGGTTAAAAGAGAAGTTTAGTTTTGCTTTTTTTTACGATCAGTCCAATGCTGCATCTGTCCCCAGGTGCCTCAGACTGAGAACCAAGCGATATAAAACTGCTAATCACTGGGTTCTCAGTTCCCTGGGCAGAGAGCTGGTGACTGTCAGTCACCAGCTCTCAGCTCTATCTCTGGAGTGGCCAGCTCAGGCTCTCAGCACCTCACTGCCGGCCCAGGCATGTAATCGGGTCCCGAGCCTGGCCCGGCTCTATGACGTCAGGGTGTCTGCTGAAAACGGGTCACAGGAGTGCAGAATGAACCACACTCCTGTGATCCACAGGAGAAGTACAGTCAAACGAGCTTTGGCTGTACTTCTCCTTTAACGTGTATGTAAATCTTAACCGTGAACTTATGTTATATGCCCCTTTTTTTGGTTTGTTAAATATATAATTGAAAGCATTTTGTTATATCCATTTGAGAAGTGCAAAAAATACCTGTTAATCATGTTCACAACTTCAGAGCTGTCCTGCTTTCTCTGCACATTTCTTGTGTTGTCTCAAAAATAGTAATAAGCCCTTCCAGGCCTTATCTTGGGACTACAGAGTGATTAGCCATTAGTTGTAGAGATGGGAGCAGAGATGAGCTCAGGCATGTTTAAATCCTAGTTAGAACCCACCTGAGCTATACTGCCAAGAATCGGTCACTGCACACTGCAAATTATAAGCGGCCAAGGCATTTGTTATCCCACGGCCATGCATATACGCATATCTTGTATAATTGCAGTTCCTGGGCGGGGGAATGCCCCGGCCGCTTATAATTGCCAGTGTGCAGGGACACCTTCCTGGGGTTCGGACTAGGATCTGAACACACCTGAGCTCTTGTAGTCTTTTGTTTATTCCTGTTTATTCAAATTTTCAATAAACATATTGAAACAGAACACACCTGAGCTCATCCCTAGATGGGAAAGTGGGGGGGGGGCGGTCTGAGTAGTTGGCAAAAGAAAACTGGGCAGGGCTGACACCACTCAGTCCACAAAAAAAATGCTGTGAGCCGTCAGCCCACAACAATGCTTACGATCTGAGTCTTTTTCTTGCAAATCAACAGGTATTGTATCTGTAAATGCAGGGTCTTCAAAATGATAAAACATGCAAAATGTGCATGTATTGCAGAGATGTACAGCATGTGTTGTTTTTGTGCTGACATACACTTTAAATGCCAAGCTAATGGTTCGCTCACACTATGGTCCTTCCTAGTAGTGTTTGGGTGCTTGAGGGAAATTCAGGAGATGTAGTGTACATGAAGCCTAAAGTGACCACAAGCATGCCCGATACCTGTGTAAGACGTTTAGTACAAAATGATAGATCATTGCACCAAGGTCAGTTATGCATGTGGGCAGTGGCCGGTTTTTTCTTACTGTTTGTATATATGGTCCTGGGACACACTGGGCACCTTCACTGCCATTGTGCTCTTGCTGGGTGTCCAGTGTGCTCCTGTTACCTTTAAGGGGACTTGGGCAGTCTCCAGGCACCTGTCCCACGTCTATCCATTCCATGCATGTGCTTCCATTGTGGAGACACATATAAATTTGTAGTGTTAGGACTGCAAGCAATGCAGAGTGCTGTGACGAGGCCTTGCAGCTTTCACATGCGTTTGCAAATGTGTGCTAACTAAACCCCTGCTTTAAACAGATGGCTAGACAGGTTAATTTGGTTGGTCAGCAGACTGCTTGGTGAGTTGAGCTATGGACTGGTCTTTGTTTTATATAGATCATTGCACCATCATGGTTCCCCTTATGTGGTTCTAAGCTGCTCTATGCAAATGAAACAAGGCAATACATCCAAATGACACACATGGAAAGAACGCATCAAAGCCAAGATTCTGCTGTACATCAGACGATTAATTGTCTGTCTGTTTGTAAACTACAAAACACCATTATTTTTTACCAACACATCCACCCGCTCAAAAGAGATTCACCAACATCTGACAGCTTTTTCTGGTTTCTGTAATATTTTCCTTATTTAAGTATAACTAAAAAGCAAAAATTTTTTTTTGTTATGGATAGAGTAAAGATGGATTAGAACACCATCAGATTTTATCGCGGTCTGTGCCCCCGGTAGGGAGGTTCGCCCTTTATATTTGTCCCGTTTACCATTATCATGGAAAGAGAAAGTAAAAGAAAATCCCACATTTTGGGTTGTCCCCAGAAAAGAAATAGAGGGGAAATCTTCCAATGGGGACACTAGTTCTCGTGACCTGGGGGTCCCCAAGAATTTCCCTTAATTTGTAGGGATTTGCTCTCACCTACTGCTTTGGCTATGGGACAGGAAGTGAGGGCAAATATCCACAAAGGGGGGACAGATGGCGGGGAAAAAAAAACCTGACAAGTTATAACCTTCCTTTCCAAAATGGAGGAAAAAAAAAAAGGGCTTCGCCTATAGTTTTACTTTAATTACTTAAAGACCGCCCACCGCAGATATACTGGGACAGGGCGGCTCTATTGAGCGAAATGATGTACCTGTACGTATTTTCGTGCAACAGATAGCAGGGGCGTGTGTGTACCGATTAGCCAGAGGGGGAGCCAATCAGTGGGGCCGGTGGATGTAATGTCCGCCAGTACCCACCGATCCTTCCCCAGAGAGTAAGAATGGCGATCTGCCTATGTATACAAGGCAGATCGTCGTTTTGACAGGGAAGAACACAGTGATCTATCTTCTTGCTTAGCAGGAACACAAGATCTCTGTGTTCCCCTAGTCAATCCTTCCCCCGCACATTTAGACAGCATCCCCTAGGGACACACTTGACCACTTTGGTCACCCCTGGTGTTAACCCCTTCCCTGCCAGTGTCATTAGTACAGTAACAGGACATATTTTTAGCACTGATCACTGTAATAATGGCACTGGTTCCCAAAAAAGTGTAAAGAAATGTCCGTTAGGTGTCCAATGTGTCTGCTGCAATGTCGCAGTCCCGCTACAAATCGATGATCGCTGCCATTACTAGTAAAATAAATACATAAATAAAAATGCCATAAAAATATCCCATAGTTTGTAGACACTATAACTTTTGCACAAACCAACCAATATACGCTTATTGGGATTTTTTTTTTTCCAAAAATATGTAGAATACATATTGGCCTCAATTGATGAAGAAACTAGATTTTTTACATTTTTTTTTTTATTGGGTATGTTTTATAGCAGACAGTAAAAAATGAAAAAATGTGTGTGTGTGTGTGTGTGTGTGTATGTGTATATATATATATATATATATATATATATATATATATATATATATATATATATATATATATATATATATATATAATATATTTTTTTTTTTCAAAATTGTCACTTTTTTTTTTTGTTTATAGCGCAAAAAATAAAAAGGTGATCAAATACCACCAAAAGAAAGCTCTATTTGTGGGGAAAAAAGGACATCAATTTTATTTGGGCACAGCATCGCACGACCAGACAATTGTCAGTTAAAATAACACAATGCCATATCGCAAAAAAATGGCCTGGTCAGAAAGGGGGGTAAAACCTTCCAGGGCTGAAGTGGTTAAGGTACAAATGTTTCTTATTCCTACAGTTCTCCAACCTGAGATGGGAGAACCATCATTGTTCTTTTGCCATCAGAACTGCTGGACTCTTAACTTTTGCTGGCATGCACCCTCTGCACCCTTTGCACATACTGGCAAATTCAGGCACTTTTTTTTATAGGACCTTTTTCTAGGTGCTTTATGGCTTCATTTAGTACTGGCTGAAGGGTTGGGTGGCTAATTGTAAGGGTTAAGGGATGGGTTGATATTGATATGTAACTCCCAAGAGAGTATTCCAGTGGGCTCATTCACTAACGCACAGTGAAAGCAGCATATTAACCGAGAGAAATTCTAATTCCCTTTACTGCATTTAGGTCCAAGCATTCTGCTGTGTATCTATGGGTCACTGCACCCTGCATACGGAATAAGCATGCATTATCAGAGACATCTGGCGTATACAGCCCAAGGACAGGGCATGTCTCCTTGGCACTCCAGATACCTGCTTCTGAATAATGACTCTTGTTTCTGGAATGGAAAGGGTGCCAGGCCACTGCTTGCTCTATGTGTCATTGTCACACACCGCCCTGACATCATCCAACGCACACAGCTAATCTAGGTCCTGGAAACTCTACCATGCTAGCTGTCACACAAGTGTTAACTCCTGCAATGCCAGGAGCACCTAAATAAGGGCTGAGAAGACTATAGAGAAGAAGCAACACCCTAAAAAGAACCAAGATCGGAGAGGCTTCCTGTATACATCAGCCAACTGCCCCATATATATCAATTTACACAATGGAGGAATCTGCAGAGTCATCGTCACCGTACTAAAAACAGAGAATCGCGGGTGTTCATAAATGGAATTAGATGCATTAAAACAGAGAAGTAATTTGGCGTTAACTGGCAGGTCCCTTAAAATGCCAATGTGAGCAGCGTGAACTAATCGCAGACAAAGACCTTATGTATATAAAACTTGGAGCAAGTCGCTGTAATCCTTGTAGCTAACAACACACACAAAGCCCTGTGTATGTGACAACAGAGCGCTGATCGCTCCCATCAGCCTGCTATATACACAATGTCCCTCTGTCTGCTATAAACTGTAATCTGGTGTAAACAGCTCGCTCCAAAGTCCACCCAGCAGACACTTCCTGCATTGGTGCCACACTGCACCTTGTACAAGACGGTGAGCGCCATCTGTGACCCCCTACACATCACATGATCAGCAGGTAGAACTGTCATATAGGTGATGACGCCACTTAGGCCGGCCATTGAGGAGTCGAAAAGCTGAACGTTCTGTCAATCGAAAAATGAAAATAGCGCATATACGATTGTGCCATCATTTGTTTCTGTTTTCTATATAAAATCCAGCATGTTGGATCAGGCACTTTCGATTGTAGCAAAAAAAAAAAAAAAAAAAAAAAAAAGCATGTCACAGATGGCGCACTAATGCTGCGAAAAACGAACAACGTTCGGTTTTGAACTTGTCTGTAGACTGCTTCATTGGGACATTTATTTCCACTCCAACCTCAGGAAAGTAATAACTAGACTGAAACCGGTAATTACTGTTTAGTCATCGTGACATATAGGAAGATTTATAGAAGGCGTAGACAACCTGTGACTCTACGGTTGTCCTGGTAATACCAACGTCTGTCTAGCTTGGTGACCAACAATGGATCAATCCACCACTGATGGTCCAACGTGACATTTGGGGATGACCCACATATTTAGGGCCACCCCCAAAACATGCAAACACCTGTGCAACTGGTGTGATCATTTTCCTGTTCTCATCCAGGGGACATTCCAACCACGAAATGCATAAAAACGCAAAAATAAATAAATAAATAAATAAATAATAAAAAAAAAAATCTGCGTTGGCCTGCAGTGTTTTTATGCATGTGTAAAGTAGAATTAAGCCCCTGTTCACAGCAAATCTGACTTTGAAATCCTGCGACTTGGCTCACATCTGTGCGATTCCATACACAGATGTCTGTGTCACACCTGAAATCGCCAAAAATAATACAGGAACTTCTTTTCAAAGCGGTGCGGCACCATGAAGTCAGTGTTGCTGCGGTTTGAACAGTTCCATTGCCAACAAAAGCGTGCGACTTGTCATGTGATTTGGCCCTGTCAAATCGCATATCAAGTCGTACTGGTGTGACCAGGGGCTGAATAGTGTAAGGCTGCCCATACATTATACAATTTTCCTTTTAAAGCGGAGTTCCACCCTTTTTTACAACTTGTGCTTAAAAGAATGACCACCCCTCCACCACTCGTTTTTGGATAATTAATTTCTTTTTTATTTTTGCTTACTTTATGTGAAGTACTGAGTGTACTTATGTCCTACCTGGGCCACAACCCAGGGCATCATTTTCTCCTTCACCTCATTGCTTTCTGGGACCTGTATGTGTCCCCCAGAAGACGACATTCAGAAAGTGACGCGCATGTGCAGAAGGAAACTGGCGGATGAAGCCTGAAAGCTCCACTGCCGGTTTCCCTTAGTTACAATGGCGGCGCCTGCACTCAAGCCGATGGATCTGCCTCTGGGGACCAACATCGTGGGCTTCCTGGACAGGTAAGTGTCCTTATTAAAAGTCAGCAGCTGCAGTGTTTGTAGCAGCTGACTTTTAGAAAGAAAAAAAATTGTGGCTGGAACACCGCTTTAATATGAGGTCAAATCTAAACACTTTTTTGTATGCAGTCAGTCAGGCCCTTGCACTACATAGTTGAAGGTAAATCTAAAGTAAATTGAATAAGAAAATTGTATAATGTATGGCCAGCTTAAAGGAAGGTTACAACCCCTGTCAGTTTTGCTTTTGTGCCCCATTGTGGATATTTGCCCTTACTTCCTGTCCCCAAGCCAAAACAGGAAGTGAAAGCAAATACCTGACAATTAAGGGAATTTCTTGGGGACCTCCAGGTCACCAGAACTAATGTCCCCATTGGAAGAATTCCCCTCTATTACTTTTCTGGGGACAACCCAAAATGTGGGATTTTCTTTCAACTTCACTGATAATGGTAAATAGGTCAAATAGAGAGGGTGAAGCTCCCTAACTGGGATACAAACAGTAGTAAACCAAGCAAGACGTTCTAATCAATCGCCATTCTATCCACAAAAAAAATAAAAAAAATAAATTGTTTTTACTTATACTTTAAGTGCATTATGTGTTCACGTGCATTTAATCGGCTTAATGTAATTTTCGGATGTCATGTTTAAATTGGTTTAGGTGTATTCTGGTGTGATCAAATGTATATGGGACATCTTCGGAAAGCATATAAACTCGGCACTGTAGTGTAATAATCGTTTCGTATGCGTCATTGCAGTTACCTGCATCCATCCAGTGCGGGAAAACGCAGGTAAATCGCACATAAATGTGAATGGGCCCCAAGTCCCCAATCGCACGACAACAGCAATCCCATTATTGTCGATGATGCCCATTCACACTTATTCAACATGCTTTTGTGCGACTTGGAAAAAGTTGCAAGCGCTTCGTTTGGTGGGTTTTTGGCCCCTACACTTCAACGGGAGCACATGAAAATACAGACGCACAGGTGAACCTATCCGACTAGGGAGAGGGGTCATTGGTCATGTATGTGCTGCATATTTTTGGCTGAATCACACCACTCAGTAGCTGATGTTGTGAAATTTGAGTGCAGGCATGGGTCTCCCTGTCCGTCATTCTTGGGGAAACATCTGTCTAAGGCAGGCTATACATTATGTCAATTGCTTTCCTTCAACCCTTTGCTTGATTTCTCCCATCAACAAAGTCAGGCTTCTCCACCTTCAGAATACAATGATCACTGGTGCTGGATATAGATACTGGCAGTGACCAGAATAGAAAAGAACCCGGGAGGCTGGTTGTACTGAAGTCGATCGACTTTAGTACAACCAGCCTGCCCATAGATGGATCGAAATTTGGCTGCTTCCTGCTGAACTCGCCAATGACAGGGAGCAGTGATCTCTGTCATGTCACAAGGCAGAACAGGGAAATACCTTGTTTACGTCTCCCTGTTCTGCGGCTCCGTGACACGATCACCGGGAAACCAGCGGACACAGAGTCCGCGGGTACCGCGGGCATGGTCACACAGAATGCTAGCGCCACCAATTAAAGGAAATGTACAGGTACGCCCATTTGCCCACCGCTGCCATTGTGCCGACGTATATCGGTGTACAGCGGTCGGCAAGTGGTTAAAGAAAAAAAATAAATGAAAGACGGTTTTGCTGATTTTCAGACAGAACTGTAATCTATTATATATGACAGACTTCCTTGTCATAGGCAGGTGGCTCGATAAAAGCAGCCTGCGCCTGCTGTCATTTATGCTGGCCATACAAACACAGCGCCTTCCTTGAAAAAAAAAATTTCATTTGAAGAACGTTCGTTCAATTTTAGAATCATTAGTGCGGTCAAAGCGATGTTAGTTTTCAACCAGAGTGATGGGAAAATTCAAAAAAGCAGAATAGAAAAACTTCTGGTCAAAGTAATTTTCAGACAGGGTACAGTATAGTATAGAGCACCCCTATAGCAAGGTAAAGAACCACTCACTTCCTGCCCAGGACTACATGTCCCATGAGCCATTGCTCCTCACACATTCACAAGTTCTCAGGCACTTACTGACATGTATGGATTGCGTACTGAGCTATATATGTGCTGCATTTCCTGATATGTAAACAAATAATGCATTCTGTATGCAGGCCAACTAGTTGGCTGACGATTAATCGATTATGAAAATAGTTGACAACTATTTTCGCAATCGATTAGTTGTCAATTATTCGTTTAGTTGTTTCTGCCCTACCTACTTACCACACATATACGTCTCCCACTTCCTACACATATATACTGTACGTCTCTTACTTCCTACACATATACATCTACTTCCTACAAATATACGTCTCCTACTTCCTACACATATACTGTACGTCTTCTACTACTTACAAGTATACGTCTTCTCCTACTTACAAGTATACGTCTTCTCCTACTTACAAGTATACGTCTTCTCCTACTTACAAGTATACGTCTTCTACTACTTACAAGTATACGTCTTCTACTACTTACAAGTATACGTCTTCTACTACTTACAAGTATACGTCTTCTACTACTTACAAGTATACGTCTTCTACTACTTACAAGTATACGTCTTCTACTACTTACAAGTATACGTCTTCTACTACTTACAAGTTTACGTCTTCTACTACTTACAAGTATACGTCTTCTACTACTTACAAGTTTACGTCTTCTACTACTTACAAGTATACGTCTTCTACTACTTACAAGTATACGTCTTCTACTACTTACAAGTATACGTCTTCTTCCTTATTGCTGTAAGCAGTCGTAGACTGATGTGATCAGTACGAGTGTCCTCACGCAGCCCCTGATCCTCAGTTCTCAAGCACTTTAGAGGAATGGAGGACTAGAGGGCTTGGGAACACACTTCAGAGTAGAACTACACCAAAGTGAATGCATTGTCACTGTTTACAAACACAAGAGGTCTCCTGGATAGGACACTGGCTTGGAGGGTGCTGGTGATGAATGTACACGCTATACGGTGTAGGGAGCTTCTATGAAACTTTGTTGCTCCATGGGGGATATCAGACCTTCTGAATACCTCACAAAGTAGAGGGAACTTTTCCCCCACCTTGTTGTTACACACAGACCCTCTCCCTCCCAGCAGCACTCACCGGCCTCCTGTCCATAGCTGTCTCTCTGTCTTGGTCCTCTGTCTTCTCAGGTGTCTCTCTTCCTGCTGTGTGAATTGTGAAACTAGCCCTTCCTGTTCTGCTCTCTAGTCAGCCCTGGCTTCTCCTCCCTTCTCAGCATGAGGGAGGAGGAGGCCAAAGAGAGCTCACCTTCCTTCAGGTCTCTCACAATCCAGAGGCTGGCCGCCCTGGAGGAATGCAGTCACACTGCCTGACATGTTTGCAGGTTTTATGACTGTGGCTGACATTTTGTCTCTTAGTAAATAAAGTCAGCGCATTGTTTACCTGTTCGAATGGTGATGTCATGCCCAGAACACTGAAGTGCTCTTAAAGCGGAGCATTCTCTTTATTTCTAGTTTATGTCATTTTGCCCTCCTCCTTGTGCATGATTAGACTCAGTTCAGATCGGTATATCATTTTAATGAACTGCCTTACCTGCAAGAAACAGAGAGACTAGTCCCCAATTCATTTTTTTTTTTTAAATGAGCAATTTGGCATGTGTAAAAGCACGCCACGCTCACCACTGCATGGGAGTGCCTTTAAGAAATATTGGCACCCCTGCACTTCTGCTAAAGTGTAGCGCCTTTCTCTGCAGCTCAAGAATAGGGGTGAGCTCAGGCGTGTTTGCATGGTCCACGTGCGGAGCCCGCTAGGAAGTCGGCGCATCGCTAATCACAGGCAGTGAGACATTGTCCGATCTCTGCAGCCGCACATCAGGGCAATGTCTGTGATTAGCGCAGCGTAGTGCCGACTTCCTGGCGGGCTCTGCACGTGGACCATGCGAACACGCCTGAGCTCATCCTTACTCAGGAACATGAGCAGTTTCTTGCATGTTCCCAACCCACAAAGATGTAAACATAGACTTAAAGGGGTTGTAAACCTGGCAGTGATCACCCCCCCCCCCCGTTTTACTTACCTGAGCCCTGGAACTTGACCCGGCGGGGACAGGCTGTCTCTCTGCCTGGGGTTCTCGGCTACTTGATTCAATAGAGTGATAGCAGTGCAGCCATTGACTCCCGCTGCGGTCAATAAAATCCAATGACGTGGGCGCCGGGGGAGTGCCGAGTCATACATTTGGTGGCTATGGATGCCGAATGCTGGACTCGGGAGCGCGCCTGCAAGGTAACCCCCTCAGGAGAGCGCTTCTCCTAGGGGTTATCTGATGTGGGGAGGAGCCGCAAGAGCCGCCCGGGGACCCCAGAAGAGGAGGATCGGGGGCCACTCTGTGCAAAACGAGCTGCACAGCGGAGTTAAGCATGACATGTTTGTTATTTTTTTTTAAAAAGAACCCTTACAATTGCGTTAAAGTAGTACTATAGGCAAAGCATTTTTTTACAATTTGGATAGAGCAAGAGAGGATTATAACCCCTGTCATTTTTTTTTTGTTGCCATCTGTGTCCCATTGAGGAGATTCCCCCTCACTTCTTGTCCCATAGCTGCCGCGCAACAGGAAATGAGAGGAAATCCTTGCAAATTAAGAGTATTCCTTGGGGACCCCCAGGTCACCATAACTAGTGTCCCCATTGGAAGATTTCCCCTCTATTAGGCCCCTTTCACACGGAACGGATCAGTAATGATCCGCCCCGTGATGATCCGCTTGCTCAGCGGGGATCGCTCCGTTGTCCCCGCTGAGCCGGCGGATAACAGGGCGGTCCCGGCACACTGTTCAGGGACCGCCCTGTCAGCTCTCCGCTCTCCTCTATGGGGGTGTCCGTGTTCATCCGATCCGCTCTGCAGACGGATAGGAAAATAGGATTTTCCTCCGTCTGCAGAATCGGACAATTGCGGAGGCGGACGATATCGGGTGTCTGCGGATGTTCATCCGCAACCACCCGCTATCCCATAGGAATGCATGTATGTCCGTATTTCATCCGCAAACGATCGCTTAGTGACACTGGCAAAAGGGGGTGAAAGGGCTACCTGGGAGGCAATCAAGGGGTTAAACCTTTATTAGGGGGGATGAAATACGGACATAATGTCCGCATGTGTGAAAGGGGCTTTACTTTTCAGGGGACAACCCAAAATTTGGTATTTTCTTTTGCTTTCTCTTTCAATGATAATGGTAACAGGACAAATAGGGAGGGTCAACCTCCCTAATGGGGGCACAGACAGCAATATCAACTGACAGGTGTTCTAATCTGTCACCACTCTATCCAAAAGTAAAATAAAAAAAAGTTTTGGCTCTCCAAAGAGAGCCGGTCACAATCTTCATGAGAATTGGAATGCGAAGAAACCCACATCCAATTCATATAGGTGTGAACCCAGCCTCAGGTGGAACCATTTGGACCCTCCATTTTCCTGCATGGCGCGTCATGTGTAAACGGACATGTATTCATTTACACCCTCTTATATCTAATAAGAGCAGACAGACAAGGATCTGTTCCCCTTCCGTCTTGCAGATTGGATGGCAGTCAGGTGTGAACGGACAGGGGGTCTGTTCACATCCGACCGCCCATAGAGGAGAGGGGGCTGTGTCTTTGTCCACTCTGCATAAGTGGAGAGGACACAGACATGTCATCTGCCTGCTCAGTGGACAGATTCTCCGCTGAGCAAGTGGACTCCTAAGATTTGTTTGGTTTGCCGTGTGTGTGCCATTGAGGAGATTTCACTTCACTTCCTGTCCCATAGCCAAAACAGGAAGTGACATGAAATCTCTCCAAAGTGAGAGAACCCCTGGTTGGAACCCCATTGGAAGATTTCCTCTAGTACTGTTTTGGGGACAATCCAAAATTTAAATTTTTTTTTGGTGATAATGGTCACCAGGACAAATAGAAAGAATGAATCTCCCTAATCAACACAGACAGCAATAAAAACCGGACAGGCTTTCTCATCCCTCTCCACTCCACAAAACTGAAAAAAAGTTTTGCTTTTAGTTCCACTTTAAGTGTCGGTCCACACTGGGGCGACTTGCCAGGCGACTTAGTCGCCTGACAAGTCACACTCCATTCAGTGCAATGGAGTCATTCTAATCAGAGCGACTCAAGTCATTCCCACTTACAAAAGGTTCCTGCACTACTTGGGGGGTGATTTCAGAGCGGCTTGCATTGACTTCTATTAACCACTTAAGGACCGCCGCATGTAATTATACGTCAGCACAATGGCACGCACAGGCACAAGCACGTACCCGTATGTGCCTGCCTTCCAGCGGGTGGAGGGTCCTATCGGACCCCCTCCCGCTGGCTGTGGCAGTCCGTTTCGCTTCAGGAGCGATCCGGGATGAGGGGATGGCCATTGGTTTGTGGCCATCCCCTCGCGATCGCTCCTGGCGAAAGAGAAGCTTCCCCTGCCTGTGTAGTGTAAACACAGGCAGGAGGAAGTGCTGTCACTCTCCTTGTGGCGGTGTTTTTGACCGGACGGCGAGGAGAGAAGACATCATATTAAGTGCACCAACACTACACTGACACGTAGGTACACATAGGCACACTTTCACCCCCAGTCACCCCCAGCCCCCCCCCCCCGTCTCAGTGTCACTGATTGCAGTGATCATTTATTTACTGATCACTGCATTTAGTGTCAGTTGTGACTGTAAAAAGTGTCAGGGCAGTTCGTTTTAGGTCCAGGGTAGCCCCCTACCCCCCTAATAAAGGTTTAACCCCTTGATTGCCCCCCAGGTAGCCCTTTCACCCCCTTTTGCCAGTGTCACTAAGGATCGTTTTTCTGATCGCTGCATTAGTGTCACTGGCGTCGCTAGCTAGCTAGTTATTTTTTAGGTTCACCGCCAGGTTTTTATAGCTTTAGGTACCCCCATATACAACCTAATAAAGGTTTTAACCCCCTGATTGCCCCCAGAGTTAACCCTTTCACCAGTGATCACCGTATAAGTGTCACTGGTGACACTGGTTAGCCAGTTAGTTATTTCGTTATTTAGATTCCCCATCTGGCTTTTACATAGCCTCATACTACCTAATAAAGGTTTTAACCACCTGATTGCCCCTAGAGTTAACCCTTTCACCAGTGATCACTGTATAAGTGTCACTGGTGACGCTGGTTAGCCAGTTAGTTATTTAGGTTCCCCGTCAGGTTTTTATATGGCGTCAGGTACCCCCATATACTACCTAATAAAGGTTTTAACCCCCTGATTGCCCCTAGTTAACCCTTTCACCAGTGATCACCGTATAAGTGTTATGGGTGACGCTGGTTAGTTAGTTTGCTTTTTATAGCATCAGGGCACCCGCCATTTATTACACAATAAAGGTTTAACCCCCTGATTGCCTGGCGGGTGATATCAATTAGGTTTTAGGGTCAGATAGGGTCTGTGTCACCCCAGGCAGCGCTAGGTTAGTGCCAGTACCACTAACACCCACGCGCAAAGCATAACCTCCCGTAGTGGTATAGTATCTGAACAGATCAATATCTGATCTGATCAGATCTATACTAGCATCCCCAGCAGTTTAGGGTTCCAAAAAACGCATTGTTAGCAGGATCAGTCCAGATACCTGCTAGCACCTGCGTTTTGCCCCTCCGCCCAGCCCACCCAAGTGCAGTATTGATCGATCACTGTCACTTACAAAACACTAAACACATAACTGCAGCGTTCACAGAGTCAGGCCTGATCCCTGCGATCGCTAACAGTTTTTTTGGTAGCGTTTTATACAGTCGCTGACAGCCTAGGTGCTTTTTTACCTCTGAATCTCACTAGTGTACCACTAAATTTAGAGCCCAAAATGGCAAAGCGAAGGTACACTAGTGAAGAGGCCTACACGTTTCTGAGCATGACAGATAGTGAAGAGGAAGTCACTCATCTGTCAGATTCAGGCTCAGTGAAATAAAAAATGAATGCCCTTAGAAATCCTGAAGGCGGTGCTTGGTTTTCAGGGTCCCGTACGTGGCTAGGCTCCCAAAAAGTCCCCCACATGTGGTATCCCCATACTCAGGAGAAGCAGCAGAATGCCCATAGCATGTGCGAGCAATATATCATTTAGTGACAACTTTGTGCAAAAAAAAAAAGTTTGTAATATTCCCGCAACTTGTGGCAAAATATAAAATATTCCATGGACTCAACATGCCTCTCAGTAAATAGCTTGGGGTGTCTACTTTCCAAAATTGGTCATGGGGGGGAGGGTGTTTGTGCTATTTTGGCATTTTATGGCCTTCGAAACTGTGATAGGTAGTGAGGAGTGAAATCAAAAATTTGCACCCTTAGAAATCCTGAAGGCAGTGATTGGTTTTCAGGGTGCCGTACGCGGCTAGGCTCCCAAAAAGTCCCACATATGTGGTATCCCTGTACTCAGGAGAAGCAGCAGAATATATTTTGGGGTGCAATTCCACATATAACTATGGCATGTGTGAGCAATATATCATTTAGTGACAACTTTTTGTAAACTTTTTTTTTTTTTGTCATTATTCAATCACTTGGGACAAAAAAATAAAAATATTCAATGGGCTCAACATGCCTCTCAGGAATTTCCTTGGGGTGTCTACTTTCCAAAATGGGGTAATTTGGGGGGGGGGGGTTGTACTGCCCTGCCATTTTAGCACCTCAAGAAATGAGATAGGCAGTCATAAATTAAAAGCTGTGTAAATTCCAGAAAATGTACTCTAGTTTGTAGACGCTATAACTTTTGCGCAAACCAATAAATATACGCTTATTGACATTTTTTTTTACTAAAGACATGTGGCTGAATACATCTTGGCCTAAATGTATGACTAAAATTGAGTTTATTCGATTTTTCTTATAACAAAAAGTAGAAAATATCTTTTATTTTTTTTTTACAAAATTTTCGGTCTTTTTCCATTTATATCGTAAAAAATAAAAATCGCAGAGGCAATCAAATACCATCAAAAGAAAGCTCTATTTGTGGGAAGAAAAATACACAAATTTCATTTGGGTCCAACATTGCATGACCGCGCAATTACCAGTTAAAGCAGTGCAGTGCGAAATTGTAAAAAGACCTCTGGTCCTTAGGCTGACAATTGGTCCGGGGCTTGAGTGGTTAAAGAAGTCGTTTGTAAGCCAAGCTGAAGTCAGGCTGTGCAGAGCAGCTTCAGAATCGGGCAACTTTGAAGCCGACTAAGGGCCGGTTCACACAGGGGGCGACACGAGGCGACACGACTTGCCGTGCCGCGACCTGACAAGTCGCCCCCGTTCTGTACAATGGAACCGTTCTAAGAGGAGCGACTCGAGTCGCTCCGACTCAGAAAAAAGGTTCCTGTACTACTTTTGGGCGACCTCGGGGCGACTTGCATTGACTTCTATACAGAAGTCATTTGCAAGTCGCCGCTGAGGTCGCGGCAGGTCGCGGCGAGGCAAGTCGGTGTCGCCTCGCATCGCCCCCTGTGTGAACCGGCCCTTAGGGTGAACCAAGCATTTATCTGAACATAGCTGCGATGTTTTCAATAGAGACATTCACACAGGTGCGTAAACATGCACTGCGTTCAGAGCCATAAAGCAAAGTCCAAAACCCTGTGTCTGAGGATATACATGTATGAAGAGGAATAGCTTGTGTGCCTCCATGCACAAGTTGTCCTGGGCCCCCCACTATGGTTGCCACCTCATCCCTTTAAACCCAAACACATATTAATTACACAGGTTCTGTGGCTAATTAAGGTGGTAATTAAATTTACCTGGTGCCTTATCTGCATTTAATTAGCCTCAGAACCTGTGTAATTCAAAGCTGTCTGGATTTAAAGAGATAAGGTGGCAACGCTACCACCCACTGCTACCCGCTGCTTCCACCAAGATACTCCTGGTGGCCTTGTGTGGTGGCTGGCCCGGGCCCTTTGAGTGTACTGAATACCTACTCAGGGTGAAAATTATAATAAAAAAAAAAATTATAATAATAATAAACCCAGAGACACAGTGTAAAACAGGAGTATGCAACCTTTGAGAGGTGGAAATCTATCTGAACAACATGAAAGAGATTAAAGTTCACTGGAGTGGATTTTAGCTAGGTTGCTTTTATTGTGCTTTTGTTTCTGTTTGTTTTTTTTTGTTTTTTTTTGTTTTTTGCTATGCAATTGAGCCTGGGTATGCCCAATAGGCTCTGTTATGTACTGTTAACCTCGCAACCTGCAATAAAAATAATTTTCAAAAAAAAAAGGTCACTGGGGTTGGGTTCCATTATTTTTTGTTAAAGAAATTAACTAGCAATGCCTAACTAAATAGTAAAAAGTAAAAATATAATAAAACAAATGTTACTGTAAAAATATAAACTTAGCATACCTTAAAAGTGGACAGTATCAGTAGGGCAGTGGCCAGTGTCAGTAGAGCAGTGGCCAGTGTCAGTCGGAGCATTATTTCTTTATTATTTTTTACAATTTATTGCAGCCCTGTTGGGGGCTTTGGTGAAATATCTAAACAGACCCCTGATGTCTCACTTTTGGGACAGAGAATGGGACTGAGGACAGAGATTCCCCCGTCCCTTTTTCTGCAGCCTCAGTTGCACTGGCCAGTGACTGAATGGGAAGTACTCTATGCTGAGTGGCTTCCTGTTCATTCACAAATCGAAGCATAGTAAACTCACTTTACTATGCTTCAGTTATGAATAAACCGTGAGTGACTGGTACCAATCACTCACTTTGTTCATTCAGAAAAGGAAGGGGCTGATAAATTACCAGTCCCTTACTTCGCTTTCCATCTTGAAACATCCCCTACAGCAGCCAGAGGGGGAGGAAGGAAGCCAGTAGCCCTGCAAGGGTATAAGGGAAGGGACAGGGGAGCACACGGGAGGGGAGGCATTTACTGGAACTGATCCCTTTTCCTCCTGCAAAAGCTGAATTCCAGCACGAGGGAGAGGAGGAGAAGGCACTACAGGAGAAAAGGTGATTGGTTCCAGTAAATGTTGCCCTTCCTGTCCAGGTTCGGTAAAACCTAATGTGACAGGGAGGCCGCACTGACCCCCTTTAGCATTGGCAGGGTCCCAATTGCGACCCCAGGTGACATGCTCATAGGAGTACAAAAAAGCACAAGTTCAGAGTTCAGGTTAGAGATAAGTTCAGAAGATGCTGTAGCTCATCTCTACTTGTAAGTATGTTTATTCAGCATAGAAGAAGGACAAGATGTAAGTGGAACAATTACCCTACGCTCACACCTACAGTATGTGTTTTTTAGTGCAGTTTGCAGAAACGTACTACAGCCCATTTAACATGGATTCCTATGGTACACATCCCCGCTGACAGCTGAATGTAAAAAAAGAATTGCCGGCAAAACCCCCCCCCCCTCCAAAATTCATACCAGGCTTTTCGGGTCCCCCTCATGCCAAAATTTTAAAAAACGGTGTGGGGTTCCCCCCCAATATCCATACCAGGCCCTTCAGGCCTCTTCCCCACAGTTCTGGCCGGTGGTTGGGGGGGGTCTGCGGGCAGGGGGCTTATCAGAATCTAGGAAGCCCCTTTTAAGAAAGGAGGCCCTGGACCCCCCCCCCCCCCCCATGTGAATGAGTATGCGGTACTTTGTACCCCTACCCATTCACCCAAAAAAAGGCAGTGTGGTGTTACAAAAAAACCGAGATGTTTTTGAAAAGTCCTTTATTAAAAATTAAGAAAGACCCCGTCGTAGCTCCAACGTGTCTCCTGTACCGCCACCAATGTCCTCTTCCTCTGGTCTTCTCACTCCGCTGTCCTCTCCCTTTGGTGATGTCTTCTCCCTCCGCTGTCTTCTCCCTGCAGTGGTTTCTTCTCCTTCCAGTGATGTCTTCTTCACGTGCAGCCGCTGACCCGCTAAAAATAGGGTCCTCCTGCAACACTGACTTCCTCCATTGTGTCAGCTTTATTGTCTGCAATTTCTTAAAGTGCCATGGGGCGTGGCCACCCCGTGATGTCATCTGGAGAACCCGCCCCTTGTGGTCCCCAGCCATCTCTATGACCCTCAGAGGCCGGAAGCAATGTCATGACGTCACTTCCGTTTTTCTTTTGCCGGGAGGCCTGAGATCGATTTCTTTTTTATCTCAGGCTTTCCAGCATAGAGGAGAGATATGAGGACTTATAGACCCCAGATCTCTCAATAAAGAGGACCTGTAATTCCCTATTCCTATAAAAGTGATCAAAAAGACAAATTTAAAGGCAAAGTATAAAAATAAAATAAACAATAAAAAAAAAAATGGAAAAAATGTTTTAAAGCGCCCCCATCCTCTCGTGCTCGTATGCAGAAGCGAACACATATGTAGGTCACGCCCGCATATGTAACCAGTGTTCAAACCACACATGTGAGGTATCACTACGAATGTTAGAGTGAGAGCAATAATTCTAGTACAATATCTCCTCTGCAACTCTAAACTGATAACCTGTAAAAAAAAATTGAAAGCGTCGCCTATGGAGATTTTTAAGTGTGTTCAATTTTAAAGTGTGATATGTTAGGTATCTATTTACTCGGCGTAACATCATCTTTCACATTGTACAAAAAATTTGTCAACTTCAGTGGTTTTTTTTTTTCATGAAAGTATAAGTGCAAATACCGTTTGGAATAAAAATTGCAACAACTGCTATTTTAATTTACGCATCGTGCATGCTCAGAAACGCATCGCTTCAGTGACATCACCACGCCCCTCGCTGCGCTCCAAGCCTCACTCCGGGTCAGTTCCATCTCTCGACCGACTTCCTGTTGGCGAGCAGAGGATCATCACAATGGGAACCGGCCTTCGGGAGGACGATCACTGATGACAGCTTATTCGGGATGTCACAAACCCTTGATGTGCCTGATAATTACTACATTTTGTGCGTTGATAATGACTTTTATTAAAAAGATTTTATTCTCTAGGGTCTCTGCTAAATATATATATATAATGTTTGGGGGTTCTGAGTAATTTTCTAGCAAAAAAAATTATGATTTTTACATGTAGGAGAGGAATGCCAGAATAGGAATGCCACAATGCCAGGAATGCTAGAATAGGAATGCCTGGACTGGAAGAGTGATTGGCCCTTTACCCTGATCTGCGATCAGCTGTGTCCGAAGGACATAGTGGTCACAGAGCAAGCCCTATGCACACTGCAGGAGGTGCGCAGGGGGCAGGGTTCTGGGAGGATGTCTAATAAACATTCCCTAGTAAACTATTTGTTAATACTTTTACACCCAGCCTGGGCTGTTTACAGCTTTCAATGCTGCTGGCTCCTGCTGTATCTGTGCTGCTTCCCTGAACGTCCAGCATTAAAGTGGCAGTAAAGTGGAAATCTCAAAAACCGCTTACAGGCAGTGTTTTTATGACAAAAGAGACCATAGTGGTCTCTTCTGTCAAGAATGACCCCTCTGCCTGTCAGTGGGTAATGTGATTTGAGCCAAACATGTGCAGCTCAGACGGCCCGCTCTGTGTGCTGTGGTGATGGGACTACCATGCGTATGCATGATGTCCCCTTGGCCCAGCCAATCAAGCAGCCAAGGATACGAAACCAAATAGGAAGACTGGGTGAAGATGGAAGCCGCTAGGCACCAGGCAGAGCTGTGTCAGTGCAGCACACAGTGCAGCAGACACAACTCTAGTCCCTGCATGGATTGTGGCTTCCCAGGCCTCTGCAAGAGAAAGGAGCCTCCCTGACACAGGAAACCTTAGGAGTAGTCATGGCACCCGCCTAAACTGGAATATAGGCAAGGCTTAAAGCTATCGAAGCTTCATAACCAGTAAGGGAATAAATCAGCTGCTGAAAGTGGTTAAAAACACTGGTCCGACATGCTCTCCGACTTCCAGAGCACAAGTCGCATGACATGTCAAAATCAATGGTTCCCTATGAAAACCATTTTAACTGGTCTCACTTATGTCGGACTGACTTTGAAAATGCCTCCTGGACTACTTTGGTCCGACTTTGGCATGATTTCAGCCCATTGCTTCGGTTTCAACACACATTAAAGTGCCTAACGCTTCAACATGCTTTTATGATGTGTTTTTCAAGCTTTGGTGAGGCTTCAGTGATGCTCTTTTGAAGCTTGGCAGATGCTCTGTGTGTGTGGGCTAGTTTACACTTGCTTCAAAACATGGCTTCGGACACGCTTTGTTAAAGCTCTCTGAACAGCAGTCCCTGTCCATACCATGCCCGACACTAAATAAAATGGTTAGCTTACAGTCCTGTTTAAACCTTGCTTTTCCTTGGTGCTTTGATGAGGCTTTGGTGGAGCTTCGATGGGGCTTTGTGTGGCTTCAGTGGCGCTTCAGTGGGGCTTCAAGAGAGCTTTGTCATAGACTTCTATGGAGGCTTTGAAGATGCTTTGAAGCACCACTGAAGCTACATGGGGTAACATTTTTTTAAGTGAAGCCAAAGCAAAGCAATGCAAAAGCAGGTGTAAACAGGACTGTAAGCCAACCATTTTATTTAGTGACAGGGGCTTTGACTAACGTTCAGAGAACTTTAACAAAGCCTGTCCTAAGCCTTATTGAAGCAAGTGTAAACTAGCCGTTAATGTGTGTTGAAGCCGAAGCAAATGTAAACGAGCCATATATCTTATACCTGCAATTTTTCCAAAACAAATTGAAGCTAAAGCTGTATTAAAGCCTCTCAAAAGCTGCAAGTGCTTCAAGCAAGCGTTGAGCGAGCTTTGCCATAGACTTCTATGGAGGCTTTGAAGACGCTTTGAAGCACCACTAAAGCTACATGGGGTATAATTTTTTAAGCAAAGCCAAAGCAAAGCAAAGCTAAAGCAAGGTGTAAACAGGACTATAAAGGCTCATTTACACTTGCTTTGGCTTCCACACACATTAACGGCTAGATTACACTTGCTTCAAAACAAGGCTTTCACCAGGCTTTGTTAAAGCTCTCTGAACGCTAGTCAAAGCTCCTCTCACTAAATAAAATGCTTAGCTTACAGTCCTATTTACACCTTGCTTTTGCTTTGCTTCTTTGCGTCTTCAAAGCCTCCATAGAAGTCTATGGCAAAGCTCGCTTGAAGCCCCACTGAAGCCCTACTGAAGCCTCATCTAAGCCCCACAAAGCTTCAAAGCCACACCGAAGCCCCATCGAAGCTCCACCAAAGCCTTATTGAAGCACCAAGCAAAAGCAAGGTGTAAACAGGACTGTATAATAACCATTTTATTTAGTGAGAGGGGCTTTGACTGGCGTTCAGAGAGCTTTAACAAAGTGTGTCCAAATCCATGTTTTGAAGCAAGTGTAAACTAGCGCTTAGCTAACCATTTTATTTAGTGATCCAACTTGTGGCATGTAACTTGGGCTCTGAGGATCTGGAGGGGGAACCCCATGCCAAAATTTAAAAAGATCATATCAGGCCCTTCGTTCTGGTATGGATTTTGAGGGGAAACCCCAATCCGAGTATGCAGCCTGGCAGGTCAAGAAAGGAGGGGGATGATCAAGCACCTCCCTCCCGTGCCCTGCACCATACCAGGCCACATGCCCTCAATATGGGGGTGGGTGCTTTGGGGTAAAGGGGCTCTGTGCCCCCCGCCCCAAAGCACCTTATCCCTATGTTGTTTTAGTTTATTTGGCATGGGGTTTCCTCACAAAAGCCCAAAAGCCATAGCAGACCGAAGGACCTTGGGGGGGGGGGGTTCCCCCTCAAGATTCTTACCAGACTCAAAGGGCCTGGTATGGTCTGATCAAAGTCGGATCCCATTCATTGAAGTCACATGGAAGTCAGACATGAAATCTCAGGGCAAAGTCGGATCAGAAGTCGCACGACTTTGCTGTCGGATCAGTGTGAACAGCCTAAAGTGCTTATGGGTTATAAGTGGCCAATATAAAACACATTTGATTGCTTGACTGTTTAAAAATATATTTAGCTGGTGGAATTGTACTGGGGTGTCAAATGTCACAGATTAAGGTTGCAAGCTGCTACTAATAGATAAAAGGGTCTATTGTCAGTCATTAGTTCCACAGCCCTTCACTTCATATCTCAGCCAGAACAGCAGACATGCAAGCTGTACACAAGTCAATGAAAATTCCATCCACTAGCTGGCGCTACAAACACATATGTTCTGATTTACCAAACTCCATTTCTCTGAAAGCATCTGGATCTAATCCTATTATGGGATACAAGCCATGACACAATCACCACTCACATAAGAATTCCTATGTAGGAATGACTGGCTTGCTACTTGAGGATTGCACTCACCAGCTGATCCAGAGCTTGCAAATAGGTAGGGTGCCATTCGTTTGAATGGCACCCGATGCACTAAAGTAGTTGTATTGTATCGCAAAGCAAGGTACAAATGTAAAGCACAAAAGAAAGCATGTTATTTAAATTATGCATTTTAGCACATTATTCAAAATTTTTGTAATTTATTCAAAATAAGCATATGTGCAGTAACGCATTGCAATAAGTCCTTATTCACATATAGTGATTTGGAATCGCGAGCAAAAATGCAGGGATTCCACCCACAATCCCAAGTCACTAGATGTGAATGGGGCCTCAATCAGACCAGTGTGAATAGGGTTTCAAAGACATGTTTGGTTGGTTTGAGTTAAATTATTTCTTGCCAAGGATGCTGCAATGCTTCTTTAGTGGCAGTGTTCCCCCCCGGCAGGGAGAACAATTTGGGGCCTGTTTAAACGCTTCATCCCCGGAAGATTTTACCCCCTTCCCGACCAGAGCACTTTTTGCGATTCGGCACTGCGTTGCTTTAACTGACAATTGCGTGGTCGTGTGACATTGCACCCAAACAAAGTTTCCCCCCACAAATAGAGCTTTCTTTTGGTGGTATTTGTTCACCTCTGCGGTTTTTTTTTTTTGTGCTATAAACAAAAAAAAGCGTAAATTTTGAAAAAAACGCATTATTTTTGACTTTTTGCTATAATAAATATCCCCCAAAAATATATAAAAAAATATATTTTTTCCTCAGTTTAGGCTGATATGTATTCTTCTACATATTTTTGGTAAAAAAATTGCAATAAGCATATATTGATTGGTTTGCGCAAAAGTTATAGCATCTACAAAATAGGGGATCATTTTATGGCATTTTTATTTTTAATTTCTTTTATTAGTAATGGCGGGGATCTGCGATTTTTATCAAGACTGTGACATTTGTACAGCGATCAGTGCTATAAAAATGCATTGATTACTGCGTAAATGACACTGGCAATGAAGTGGTTAACCACTAGGGGGGCGATGAAGGGTTTAACTGTGTCCTAGGGAGTGATTCTAACTGTGGGAGGATGGGCTTCAAGTCACATGACAGCGATCACCGCTCCCGATGACAGGGAGCAGTGATCTTTGTCATGACACAAGCCAGAATGGGGAAATGCCTTGTTTACACTTCCCCGTTCTGAGGCTCCGTGACGCGATCGCCAGGAGACCGGCTGACATCGAGTCTGCTGGTCCCACAAGCACGGTGACGATGTACGCAGCCTGCTATCCCCGGCTCTTAAAGGGGATGTACAGGTACGCCCATTTGCCCCCCGCCGCCATTGTGCCAACGTATATCAGTAAGTGGTTAAGGACATTGCTTACATGCGTTGGGGTGGGTCGCACTAGGAAAAATGCAGCAGATTGGAATTTGGTTTGCTGTGGTGCATTAGGCAGCCCATTCAAATAAATGTAAACCCACGAACAAAACAAAGAAAAAAAAACGGCAAGACAAAGGCATAATGAGCTAGTATGTATTACTTACCTTAGATCGAAGCCCCCGCAGCGGTCCTCATTCACCGCTCTGGCCGGGGACATCGATCCTGGACTTACTTCCGGGTATTGCCGGCTCTGGCGCGGTGATTGGCAGAGCCGCGATGACGTCACTTCTGCGCATATGTGCCGCCAGCAACGGCACGGTCTAACTGAAGCAACGGCACATACATGCCATTGCTTCAGTGCGCATGTGACAATGACGCCGGCACATGCAAATACAGGGGATATCTCCTAAAACAGGTTTAGAAGATATCCAAGGTAGCTACAGGTAAACCTTATTATAGGCTTACCTGTAGCTAAAAGTGGTTGTAAAGAGTTTACAACCACTTTAAAACAGCACTCTCATGTATATTAACCACTTAACAACCGCCCTATAGCCGAATGACGGCTACAGGGCGGTTTCTTAACTCTGGGAGGCCGTCATATGACGTCCTCCCAGAATCCTGCTCTCGCACGCCCCCTGGGGCGTGCACTCGAGAGCATCCGTGACCGCAGGGTCCACAGGACCCGGCGCATCACGGATGACGGTAAACGGCCGCTCATAGTGGCCGTTTACCACGTGATCACTCCGTCAAATGACGGAGTGATCACTTGTAAACAAACCGGCGTCATGTTATGACCCCGGTTCCTCCCTCCCCCCTCTCTGTACCGGTCGGAACAGCGGAGGGGGAAGAGATCGGTGTCAGCAGCAATGTGGGCTGCATCTGCAGTGCCCACATCGCTGCTCACCGAAAATTAACCCCTCAATTCCCTGCAAATACTCTGCAATACCCTGCCATTACTCTGCATTACTGTGCAATACTCTGCATTACTGTGCAATACCCTGCATTACTGTGCAATACCCTGCAATACTCTGCAATACCCTGCAATACCCTGCAATACTCTGCATTACTGTGCAATACTCTGCAATACCCTGCAATACCCTGCAATACTCTGCAATACTCTGCAATACCCTGCAATACCCTGCAATACTCTGCAGTACCCTGCATTACTCTGCAATACTCTGCATTACTCTGCATTACTCTGCAATACTCTGCATTACTCTGCATTACTCTGCATTACTCTGCAATACTCTGAATTACACTGCAATACTCTGCGTTACACTGCAATACTCTGCAATACCCTGCATTACTCTGCAATACTCTGCATTACTCTGCAATACCCTGCAATACTCTGCAATACTCTGCATTACTCTGCAATACCCTGCAATACTCTGCAATACTCTGCAACACTCTGCAATACCCTGCAACGCTCTGCAACACCCGCCAATACCATGCAACACTCTGCAATGCTCTGCAACACCCACCAATACCCTGCAACACTCTGCAATGCTCTGCAACACCCACCAATACCGTGCAACACTCTGCAATGCTCTGCAACACCCTCCAATATCCTGCAATGCTCTGCAACGCAATACTCTGCAATGCCATACTCTGAGATACCCAGCCATACTCTGAGATACCCAGCCATACCCAGCCATAGTCGGTGATACCCTGCAATACCCAGCCATAGACGACACCCCCCTCCCGCGCTTCTACCGACTCGCCAATACGATCAAATCCAGAATCTTTTTTTTTTTTTTTTCAGGCTTCCCAGCTTAGAGGTGAGATGTGGGGTCTTATTGACGCCATATCTCACTGTAAAGAGGACCTGTCATGCCATATTCCTATTACAAGGGATGTTTACATTCCTTGTAATAGGAATAAAAGTGATCAAAAAATTTATTTTTGGGGAACAAAATGTCAAACTAAGATAAATAAAGTAAAATGAACAATACATTTTTTTTTTTTTTTTTAAGTGCCCCTGTCCCCATGTACTCGCATGCAGAAGCGAACGCATACGTAAGTCCCGCCCACATATGAAAACGGTGTTCAAACCACACATGTGAGGTATCGCTGCGAACGTTAGAGCGAGAGCAATAATTCTAGCCCTAAACCTCCTCTGTAACTCAAAACATATAACCAGTAAAAAAAAAATGTAATCGTCGCCTATGGGGATTTTTAAGTAGCGACGTTTGGCGCCATTCCACGAGCCTGTGCAATTTTGAAGAGTGACATGTTAGGTATCGATTTACTCGGTGTAACTTCATCTTTCACATTATGCAAACATTGGGCTAACTTTACTGTGTTTTTTTTTTTTTTTTTAAGCACAAAACAGTTTTTTTTCCAAAAAAAAGCATTTGAAAAATTGCTGCGCAAATACCGTGCGAGATAAAAAGTTGCAACGACCACCATTGTATTCTCCAGGGTGTTTGCTAAAAAAACATATATAATGTTTTGGGATTCGATGTAATTTTCTAGCAAATAAATGATGATTTTTACATGTAGGAGAGAAATGTCAGAATTGTCCTGGGTGCTCCAGAACGCCTGATGGCGCTCCATGCATGTTGGGCCTCTGTATGTGGCCACACTGTGTAAAAGTCTCACACATGTGGTATCGCCGTACTCGGAGTAATAGCAGAATGTGTTTTGGGGTGTAATTTGTGGTATGCATATGCTGTGTGAGAAATAAACTGATAATATGACAATTTTGTGAAAAAAAAAAAAAGTAAAAAAAATCTTGATTTTGCAAAGAATTGTGGGAAAAAATTACAACTTAAAAAAACTCATCATGCCTCTTACTAAATACCTTGGAATGTCTTCTTTACAAAAAGGGGTCATTTGGGGGGTATTTGTACTTTTCTGGCATGTTAGGGTCTCAAGAATTGAAATAGGCCGTCAGTACTTCAGGTGTGATCAATTTTCAGATATTGGCACCATAGCTTGTGGACTCTATAACTTTCACAAAGACCAAATAATATCCACCAATTTGTACTTATTTTTACCAAAGATATGTAGTGGTATAAATTTTGGCCAAAATTTATGAAGAAAAAATTACTAATCTGCTAAATTTTATAACAGAAACGAAGAAAAATTCATTTTTTTACAGAATTTTCTGTATTTTTACTTTTATAGCACAAAAAAAAAAAACCCAGCGGTGATTAAATACCACCAAAAGAAAGCTCCATTTGTGTGAAAAAAAGGACACAAATTTCATAAGGGTACAGTGTTGCATGACTGAGTAATTGTCATTCAAAATGTGAGAGCACCGAAAGCTGGAAATTGGTCTGGTTATTAAGGGTGTTTAAGTGCCCAGTGGTCAAGTGGTTAAAGAGTAACTGTATTCTGCTCACATAATTTGTTATAAAAACATCTTTGCCATGATGCTTCCCTCCAACCTCCTGGATTTACACAGACACACAGAGGCACAACTCCAGCTCTGCAGCTCTCACTGGCCCTCTTATGACTCATCCCCCCTCTCACAAGAGTGACAAAGAGAGCTGTGCATGATGTCATAAGCCTAGGCTTTTTACCGGACAAGAAAGAGGAAGTGGGCTGTATAAGGTATTTACTGGCAGAAAAAAAATGTTTTACTATCCAAAGTTAAAACAACAAGGGCAGAAGATTTAATAGATGGAAAATTAAGATAATGACTGAAGGTTCCGCTTTAAATGCACCGTAACGGACCTGACTGGTGTGAGTGGGCTCACTTATTATGGGACAAAACATGCATTAATCATCATGTGTTAAACACAACACAGTGGACCTTGCTAAGCTGCGCATGAAATGGAGGCAATTCAGCCTTATACCGCGTACACACAATCGGACTTTCCGGCAGACTGGGTCCGACGGATAGAATCCTTCGGATATTACGATCGTGTGTGGGCTCCAGCGGACTTTTTTTCCCCAAAAGTTAGATGGACCTAGAAATAAAACATGTTTCAAATCTGTCCCACTGATTCGACTTTCTAGCGTGAAAACCGTTCGTCTGTGTGCTAGTCCGACGGACGAAAAACGACGGAAGCGCTAGTGATTTCCATATATATATTTTTTTGAGTTTCAAGTTACCACAATAACATTATTATCTTTTTTTTTTCTGAACCTTAACCACTTCAGCCCCGGACCAATTGTCAGCCTAAGGACCAGAGGTCTTTTTACAATTTCGCATCTGCACTGTTTTAACTGGTAATTGCACGGTCATGCAATGTTGTACCCAAACGAAATTTGCGTCCTTTTCTTACCATAAATAGAGCTTTTCTTTTGATGGTATTTGATTGCCTCTGCGATTTTTATTTTTTGCGATATAAATGGAAAAAGACCGAAAATTTTGAGAAAAAATGATATTTTCTACTTTTTGTTATAAGAAAAATCGAATAAACTAAATTTTAGTCATACATTTAGGGCAAAATTTATTCAGCCACATGTCTTTAGTAAAAAAAAATGTCAATAAGCGTATATTTATTGGTTTGCGCAAAAGTTATAGCGTCTACAAACTAGAGTACATTTTCTGGAATTTACACAGCTTTTAATTTATGACTGCCTATCTCATTTCCTGAGGTGCTAAAATGGCAGGGCAGTACAAACCCCCCCCCCCAAATGACCCCATTTTGGAAAGTAGACACCTCAAGGAAATTGCTGGGGGGCATGTTGAGCCCATTGAATATTTTTTTTTGTCCCAAGTGATTGAATAATGACTAAAAAAAAAAAAATAAGTTTACAAAAAGTTGTCACTAAATGATATATTGCTCACACATGCCATAGTTATATGTGGAATTGCACCCCAAAATATATTCTACTGCTTCTCCTGAGTACGGGGATACCACATATGTGGGACTTTTTGGGAGTCTAGCCACGTACGGCACCCCAAAATCCAATCACTGCCTTCAGGATTTCTAAGGGTGCAAATTTTTGATTTCACTCCTCACTACCTATCACAGTTTCGAAGGCCATAAAATGCCAAAATAGCATAAAACCCCCCAAATGACCCCATTTTGGAAAGTAGACACCCCAAGGAAATTGCTGAGGGGCATGTTGAGCCCATGAAATATTTTATATTTTGCCACAAGTTGCAGGAATATTACAATTTTTTTTTTTTTGCACAAAGTTGTCACTAAATGATATATTGCTCACTAGTGATGGACGAACTTCCGACGGGACGTTTCGCGAACGCGAAACGCGAACGGACACAAACGTTCGCGAAAACGACCGTTCGCCGCGGGCTCCATTGACTTCAATGGGAGGCGAATTTCGCAAACCTTTAGGTCGAATTTGCGGCCACGGGGTAATTATTAGGGGGTAGCACGTAGTCCCACCACCTGGACAATAGCATAATACATGTATGAGGTGAATTTGGGATCGATAACTACAAGCATTTTTTTTTTATTTGGGAAATTGTTCTGACAATTCAGGACTATGGAGCTAATGAAGGCAATGGAGGAGAGGGAAGGTCAGGGACCAGGGTAGGCAAACAAGAGGGTGCAGGAGATACAGAGCACTGACAGCAGCACCGTAATACAGAGCACTGACATCAGCACCGTGACATACAGCGCTGACAGCAGCTCCGTGACATACAGCGCTGACAGCAGCTCCGTGACATACAGCGCTGACAGCAGCTCCGTGACATACAGCGCTGACAGCAGCTCCGTGACATACAGCGCTGACAGCAGCTCCGTGACATACAGCGCTGACAGCAGCACCGTGACATACAGCGCTGACAGCAGCTCCGTGACATACAGCGCTGACAGCAGCTCCGTGACATACAGCGCTGACAGCAGCTCCGTGACATACAGCACTGACAGCAGCTCCGTGACATACAGCGCTGACAGCAGCTCCGTGACATACAGCGCTGACAGCAGCACCGTGACATACAGCGCTGACAGCAGCTCCGTGACATACAGCGCTGACAGCAGCTCCGTGACATACAGCGCTGACAGCAGCTCCGTGACATACAGCGCTGACAGCAGCTCCGTGACATACAGCGCTGACAGCAGCTCCGTGACATACAGCGCTGACAGCAGCTCCGTGACATACAGCGCTGACAGCAGCTCCGTGACATACAGCGCTGACAGCAGCTCCGTGACATACAGCGCTGACAGCAGCTCCGTGACATACAGCGCTGACAGCAGCACCGTAAGCAGCCCCAGGAGGAAGTCAGCACAGCACAGGGATGGTGTGATCCCCTCATAATAAGAACCCCCAGGAGGAAGTCAGCACAGCACAGGGATGGTGGGAGCCCCTCATAATAAGAACACCCAGGAGGAAGTCAGCACAGCACAGGGATGGTGGGAACCCCTCATAATAAGCAGCCCCAGTAGAAATATGACACCGCTCAACCTCTTCAAAGAGGAGGGTAGGGGCATATAGTACGGTGTGCTTTTTTGGGTCAGGGAAGTGAGCCAAATGAATTAAGAAGGTCTGTGTGCTTGATTCCAAAAATTGTTTATAGACATATACATGGTCTACTGATCACATGTGTTGAATTCCTCCGAGATCCATGCCTCATTCATTTTTAGAAATGTGAGGTAGTTAACACTGTGGTGAGCTAGGCGAGTACGCTTATCGGTCACAATCCCCCCTGCTGCGCTGAACGTCCTTTCGGACAGGACACTGGATGAGGGGCAAGCCAACAGTTCGATTGCAAATTGGGCAAGCTCTGGCCAGAGGTCAAGCCTGCCCACCCAGTAGTCTAGGGGTTCATCACTCCTCAGAGCGTCCACATCGGCCGTTAACCCAATGTAGTCGGACACCTGACGGTCTAGGCGTTCCCTGATGCTGGATCCGGATGACACCTGTCGATGGGTCGGCTGAAAGAATGACCTCATATCCGAAGTCACCAACACATCTTCAAACCGGCCTCTTCTTGCAGGCGCTGTTGGATTGGTACCCGCAAATCCTTCTCTGGGAGTGGGAATTGCTCCTCTGCCAGCGCACGCAAAAGCAGAATGCAGCATTTCTCGAAGCAAGGCCTGGAAGTGCTGCATTCTGACAGCCCTCTGCGACGGCGGTAACATTTCCGCCATTTTGTGTTTGTACCGGGGGTCTAAGTACGTTGCCACCCAGTACTGGTCCTTGACCCTCATGCTTTTTATACGGGGGTCCCTATTAAAACACTGGAGCATGAAGGCCCCCATTTGCACTAAAGTGGAAGCGGTGTGGTGGCCTGGCTCCTGCTCATCATCCAGGATAATGTCGTCCTCTTCATTCTCCTCTCCCCATCCTCGCACAACAGGGATCCCAGAAAGGTTTAAAGCATGCTCTTCTTGCTCCTGCTCATCCGCCCCGGCACCATCCTCCTCTGACTCCTCATCAGACTCCTGTTGTTGACTTGTCTCAGATAGAGTAGCCCCCCCTGGGAATTCATCCAGCATTGCGACTTCCTCATCTTCCCGCTCCTGCTCCTCCACAGCCTGATCAATGACACGACGCAATGCACGCTCCAGAAAGAAGGCATAAGGTACCATGTCACTGATGGCGCCATGGCTGCGACTGACCAGTTTGGTGATCTCCTCAAATGGCCGCAGAAGTCTGCATGTGTCGCGCATGAGCAGCCACTGGCGCGGTGAAAAAAAACCCAGCTCCCCAGAACCGTTTCTTTCGCAGAGTTCATACAGGTAGACGTTAACTGCACGTTTCTGCTGGAGCAGCCTATCAAGCATATAGAAGGTTGAGTTCCATCGCGTCGGGCAATCGCAAATAAGACGTCTGACCGGCAGATGGTGTCGCCGCTGAATGTCAGCAAGGCGAGCCATGGCCGTGTAAGATCTTCTGAAATGGGCCGAGATTTTCCTTGCCTGCCGCAAGATGTCCTGGACCCCAGGGTATTTGACAAGGAATCGCTGCACGACCAAGTTTAAGACGTGTGCCATGCACGGCACGTGCGTGATTTTGCCCTGTTTCAATGCGCTAAGCAGATTGGCACCGTTGTCACACACCACTTTACCAACTGTCAAATTGAGCGGTGTTAGCCACTCATCTGCCTGTGAACGCAAAGCTGAAAGGAGTGCCGGGCCAGTGTGGCTCTTTGCTTCCAGGCACAACAGACGCAGCACGGCATGGCAACGTCTCACCTGGCATGTGGAATAGGTTCTGGGGAGCTTGGGCGGTGCAGTGGAAGAGACGCTAGCAGCGGAAAAGGAGGAGGCAGCTGAGGAGGAGAGGGAGGAGGATGGAGTAGGAGGAGGAGAAGAAGAGTCAGGCCTGCATGCAATCCGTGGCGGTAAAACCAAATCTACACGGGTGCCACGGGTTACATGCTTGACGGCCGTCAGAAGGTTCACCCAGTGGGCAGTAAAACTGATATACCTTCCCTGCCCGTGTTTGCTAGACCACGTGTCTGTGGTCAGATGTATCTTGGCACCGACACTGTGTGCCAGAGATACATTCACTTGCCGCTGAACATGGCCATATAGCTCTGGGATGCCCTTCTCTGAGAAATACTTCCTTCCTGGGACCTTCCATTGTGGTGTTCCAATGGCCACAAATTTGCGAAAGGCCTCCGAGTCCACCAGTTTATATGGCAGTAGTTGGCGGGCTATGAGTTCTGACAAGCCAGCCGCCAACCGTTGGGCAAGAGGGTTATCCGGCGTCATCATTTTTTTACGCTCAAACATTAGGCCCACGGAAGCCTGCCTTTTTGCAGAAAAATGTGAGCTTGGCGTGATGGAAGGTGGAGTGGAGGACAATTGTGAGGAGAGAGGAGAAGGAGAAGTAGAAGACGAGGCTGGACGGTGAGAGCCTGCAGTGTGGCTTTGTGTGTTCCGTTGCTCCCACTGGGCTCGGTGATGGCTGCTCATGTGCCTTCTTAAGGCGGTCGTCCCTAGGTGAGTATTGGGCTTACCGCGACTAACGCGTTGACTGCAAAGATTGCAGATGGCAACGCTATTGTCAGCAGCGGACACGTTAAAAAAAGCCCACACTGCGGAGCCATGTGCCGGTGTCCTGGGAGCGCCAGATGTGACCGTACATGGTCGATGACTCGCTCCTGATACATTTGCAGTCTGCTTTGTCCCTGCTGTGCAATGTAAGTCATTGCTGCTTCTCCTCCCTATCTGCTGGTCCATATCTCCCTCTGAACTCCCCTCCTCTTCCTCTCTTGTGGGCACCCACGTGACATCACTAGACACGTCATCATCAACGTCACCTTCCCCACCGCTATAAGTAGAGTAGGCAGCAACACCGGGGACCAACCTCCTCCTTGGGCTGATCTGGGTACTGGCGTCAGACTGCTGAGTAGCGCTTGTTGCTACCTCCTCTTCCTGATCCAATACCAAGAGTGGCTGCGCATCAGAAATGTCCTCTTGATATGGATCGGAAAATAATTCCAGTGACTCAAGCGGAAGGTATGTGGTGGTGGTGGTGGTGGTCGTGTTGTTGGTGGTAGTGTCTTTGGGGGTGCACATAGCAGAGAGTGAAGAAGAGGGTGCAGATCGAGAGGATGAGGAGGGTGCAGAAGAGTAAGGCTGAGCGAGCCACTCAACCAAGTCTGGTGCATCCTTTAAAGTAATTGAACGCACCTTCTGCAACTTCCCACTTTGGCTCAAGCCTGTTGCTCCTGCCCTACCCCTACCACCCCTGCGGAAGGGCCTGCCTCTTCCTCTGCATGTCATTTTTTAAATGACCCTGTGACAAAACTCTTAGTCCCTATACCGCTGAAGGACTGCTGCAGTATAGGTGAGCGGTCAGCAGTGGTGCACGTCAACCCTATCTATTGTGGACCGATAGCGGTCCTTACAGAACAGCAGACTGTACCGCACTCAAGCCTATGTACCGTAGCACCCTATACCAAGTTACCAGTCCTTATAAGAACTTTTGTGGACCAAGCAGGTTGTGTATTAGTGTTTAGCAGACTGTACGTCAGTCCCTATACCGCTGAAGGACTGCTGCAGTATAGGGCAGCGGTCAGCAGTGGTGCACGTCAACCCTATCTATTGTGGACCGATAGCGGTCCTTACAGAACAGCAGACTGTACCGCACTCAAGCCTATGTACCGTAGCACCCTATACCAAGTTACCAGTCCTTATAAGAACTTTTGTGGACCAAGCAGGTTGTGTATTAGTGTTTAGCAGACTGTACGTCAGTCCCTATACCGCTGAAGGACTGCTGCAGTATAGGGCAGCGGTCAGCAGTGGTGCACGTCAACCCTATCTATTGTGGACCGATAGCGGTCCTTACAGAACAGCAGACTGTACCGCACTCAAGCCTATGTACCGTAGCACCCTATACCAAGTTACCAGTCCTTATAAGAACTTTTGTGGAACAAGCAGGTTGTGTGTTAGTGATTAGCAGACTGTACGTCAGTCCCTATACCGCTGAAGGACTGCTGCAGTATAGGTGAGCGGTCAGCAGTGGTGCACGTCAACCCTATCTATTGTGGACCGATAGCGGTCCTTACAGAACAGCAGACTGTACCGCACTCAAGCCTATGTACCGTAGCACCCTATACCAAGTTACCAGTCCTTATAAGAACTTTTGTGGACCAAGCAGGTTGTGTATTAGTGTTTAGCAGACTGTACGTCAGTCCCTATACCGCTGAAGGACTGCTGCAGTATAGGGCAGCGGTCAGCAGTGGTGCACGTCAACCCTATCTATTGTGGACCGATAGCGGTCCTTACAGAACAGCAGACTGTACCGCACTCAAGCCTATGTACCGTAGCACCCTATACCAAGTTACCAGTCCTTATAAGAACTTTTGTGGACCAAGCAGGTTGTGTATTAGTGTTTAGCAGACTGTACGTCAGTCCCTATACCGCTGAAGGACTGCTGCAGTATAGGGCAGCGGTCAGCAGTGGTGCACGTCAACCCTATCTATTGTGGACCGATAGCGGTCCTTACAGAACAGCAGACTGTACCGCACTCAAGCCTATGTACCGTAGCACCCTATACCAAGTTACCAGTCCTTATAAGAACTTTTGTGGACCAAGCAGGTTGTGTATTAGTGTTTAGCAGACTGTACGTCAGTCCCTATACCGCTGAAGGACTGCTGCAGTATAGGGCAGCGGTCAGCAGTGGTGCACGTCAACCCTATCTATTGTGGACCGATAGCGGTCCTTACAGAACAGCAGACTGTACCGCACTCAAGCCTATGTACCGTAGCACCCTATACCAAGTTACCAGTCCTTATAAGAACTTTTGTGGAACAAGCAGGTTGTGTGTTAGTGATTAGCAGACTGTACGTCAGTCCCTATACCAATGAAGGACTGCTGCAGTATAGGGCAGCGGTCAGCAGTAGTGCACGGCAACCCTATGTATTGTGGACCGATAGCGGTCCTTACAGAACAGCAGACTGTAACGCACTCAGGCCTATGTACCGTAGCACCCTATACCAAGTTACCAGTCCTTATAAGAACTTTTGTGGACCAAGCAGGTTGTGTGTTAGTGATTAGCAGACTGTACGTCAGTCCCTATACCAATGAAGGACTGCTGCAGTATAGGGCAGCGGTCAGCAGTAGTGCACGGCAACCCTATGTATTGTGGACCGATAGCGGTCCTTACAGAACAGCAGACTGTACTGCACTCAGGCCTATGTACCGTAGCACCCTATACCAAGTTACCAGTCCTTATAAAAACTTTTGTGGACCAAGCAGGTTGTGTGTTAGTGTTTAGCAGACTGTGCGTCAGTCCCTATACCGCTGAAGGACTGCTGCAGTATAGGGCAGCGGTCAGCAGTAGTGCACGGCAACCCTATGTATTGTGGACCGATAGCGGTCCTTACAGAACAGCAGACTGTAACGCACTCAGGCCTATGTACCGTAGCACCCTATACCAAGTTACCAGTCCTTATAAGAACTTTTGTGGACCAAGCAGGTTGTGTGTTAGTGATTAGCAGACTGTACGTCAGTCCCTATACCAATGAAGGACTGCTGCAGTATAGGGCAGCGGTCAGCAGTAGTGCACGGCAACCCTATGTATTGTGGACCGATAGCGGTCCTTACAGAACAGCAGACTGTACTGCACTCAGGCCTATGTACCGTAGCACCCTATACCAAGTTACCAGTCCTTATAAGAACTTTTGTGGACCAAGCAGGTTGTGTGTTAGTGATTAGCAGACTGTACGTCAGTCCCTATACCAATGAAGGACTGCTGCAGTATAGGGCAGCGGTCAGCAGTAGTGCACGGCAACCCTATGTATTGTGGACCGATAGCGGTCCTTACAGAACAGCAGACTGTACTGCACTCAGGCCTATGTACCGTAGCACCCTATACCAAGTTACCAGTCCTTATAAGAACTTTTGTGGACCAAGCAGGTTGTGTATTAGTGTTTAGCAGACTGTGCGTCAGTCCCTATACCGCTGAAGGACTGCTGCAGTATAGGGCAGCGGTCAGCAGTAGTGCACGGCAACCCTATGTATTGTGGACCGATAGCGGTCCTTACAGAACAGCAGACTGTACCGCACCCAAGCCTATGTACCGTAGCACCCTAGACAGACCAAGTTACCAGTCCTGATAAAGAGCTTTGTGGAACAAGTGAGTTGTGAATGATTAGCAGACTGCAGCAGAAGGGCAGCAGTCAAGTATAATATTCTTTCTATATTTGGAAGAAAGAATATTATACGTGTACAAGCCTATTACCGTACCACTGATACCAGTCCTGAAAAGAACCTTTGTGGAACTAATAGTAACAGCAAGTCTTTAAAATTATCCTCACTGCCTGACACACTGCTTCCTGCCTGTCCCTATACAAATTGGCAAAAAAGAGTAGGCTGGAACGATTAGCTGGAACAGCTCTTTTGTGGACCTGATAGTAACAGCTAATGATGATGATGATGATGATGATGAAGAAAGACTAATCTGGCTGAGCTGTCCCTAAAATAGCAGCATACAGCGCTCTGTCCCTTTATCTAAACTGACAAAAGAAACTCAGGCTGCTGACCTAACACCTATACCAGTCCTGAAAAGAACTTTTGTGTACCAAATAGCTAGCGTTTTCTCTGTCCCTACTCCACACAGGATCCTTTCCCTACAGTGACAGAAGAAAGAATGTAAAATGGCCACCGGATCGGGTGTATTTATAGGTTAGGGGGAATGCCCAAGTGTCCATGAGCTGTCATGTCTCAATTGGTTGTCCTGTAACACATGATAAACGTGTCACGAAAGGTTAAAGTTCTTGTATACATTAAACACGTAAGTCCGCCGGGGCGAACGACGGAAAAAGGCGTTCGAACCCGCGGACGGCGAAAGTCGGAAATTCGCCGCGAAACGACCGCCGGGCGAACCGTTCGGCCATCACTATTGCTCACACATGCTATGGGCATAAGTGAAATTACACCCCAAAATAAATTCTGCTGCTTCTCCCGAGTACGGGGATACCACATGTGGGGGACTTTTTGGGAGCCTAGCCACGTACGGGACCCCGAAAATCAAGCACTTGGGTGGGCTGGGCGGAGGGGCAAAACGCAGGTGCCAGCAGGTATCTGGGCTGATACCGCTAACAATGCATTTTTTTGGAACCCTAAACTGCTGGGGACGCTAGTACAGATCTGATCAGATCAGATATTGATCTGTTCAGATTCTATACCACTATGGGAGGTTTATGCTTTGCGCGTGGGTGTTAGCGGTACTGGCACTAACCTAGCGCTGCCTGGGGCGACGCAGACCCTGACCCTAAAACTCATTGATATCACCCACCGGGTGATCAGGGGGTTAAACCTTTATTGGGTAATAAATGGTGGGTGCCCTGATGCTATAAAAAGCAAACTAACTAACCAGAGTCACCCGTAACACTTATACGGTGATCACTAGTGAAAGGGTTAACTAGGGGAAATCAGGGGGTTCAAATTTTTATTAGGTAGTATATGGGGGTCCCTGGCGCTATATAAAAACCTGACGGGGAACCTAAATAACTAACTGGCTAACCAGCGTCACCAGTGGCACTTATACGGTGATCGCTGGTGAAAGGGTTAACTAGGGGCAATCAGGGGGTTAAAAACATTATTGGGTAGTATATGGGGGTACCTAGTGCTATAAAAACCTGGCAGTGAACCTAAAAAAATAACTAGCTACCTAGCGGTACCAGTGACACTAATGCAGCGATCAGAAAAACGATTGCTTAGTGACACTGGCAAAAGGGTGTGAAAGGGTTAACTAGGGGCAATCAGGGGGTTAAAACCATTATTGGGTAGTATATCGGGGTACCTAGCGCTACAAAAACCTGGCGGTGAACCTAAAAAAAAACGAGCTACTTAGCGGCACCAGTGACACTAATGCCGCGATCAGAAAAATGATCGCTTAGTGATACTGGCAAAAGGGGGTGAAAGGGTTAACTAGGGGCAATCAGGGGGTTAAAACCGTTATTGGGTAGTATATCGGGGTACCTAGCGCTATAAAAACCTGGCGTGAAACCTAAAAAAATAACTAGCTACTTAGCGGCACCAGTGACACTAATGCAGCGATCAGAAAAATGATTGCTTAGTGACACTGGCAAAAGGGGGTGAAAGGGTTAACTCTAGGGGCAATCAGGGGGTTAAACCTTTATTGGGGGGGTAGGGGGCTACCCTGGACCTAACATTAACTGCCCTGACAGTTTTTACTGTCACAACTGACACTAAATGCAGTGATCAGAAAATAAATGATCACTGCAATCAGTGACACTGTGACTGGGAGGGGGATCGGGGGGGATTTGTGTGCCTATGTGTGCCTACATGTCAGTGTAGTGTTGGTGCACACTTACTTTCAGTGTTCTCCTCGTAGTCCGGTCAAAAAGACTGCTCCGAGGAGAATGACATCACTTGCCCCCTGCCTGTGTTTACTATACACAGCGGGGGAAGCTTCTCATTTGCCAGGAGTGATCGAGAGGGGATGGCCAGAAACCAACGGCCAACCCCTCATCCTGGATCGCTCCTGCAGCGAAACGGACCGCCGCATCCAGCGGGAGGGGGTCCGATCGTACCCCCCACCCGCTGGAAGGCGAGCACGTACATGTACGTGCTTGTGCCTGTCAGTGCCACTGCACCGACGTACATTGCCATGCGGCGGTCCTTAAGTGGTTAATGAGGTTGGTGACCCTTGTTAATTTGACATAGGGGGGGTATTTACGAAAGGCAAATTAATTTAGCGCTACAAGTGCAAAGTGCACTTGAAATTGAACTGAAAGAGCACTTGGAAGTGCAGTCTCTGTGGAACCGAGAGACACATGCAAGGAAACAAAAAAAACAGCATTTTAGCTTGCACATGATTGGATGATAAAATCAGCAGAGCTTCCCCTCATTTCAGATCTTCCCCTTATATTTACAGCGACTGCACTTCCAAATGCACTTGCAGTGCAATTTCAAGTTCACTTTGCACTTGTAGTGATAAATGAATTTGCCTTTTATAAATAACCCCCATAGTCTTTTTGACATGTACCTGCCTACTCACAAACAAACTTTCATTTTTGAATAAAAACACATAGGAAAGAATTTATTGAAAATAAAATATCCATTTATTCTGGTTAACAAAATAAAGAGGAAGGCAACACTGGAGACACTTTTGGAATTTGTGAAGCCTTTTGTCCCCCAGGGCACACATCAAGTAAGTGGAAAACAAAATTGGAATCGTGCGGAGTCCATATAATAGGGAGCACAATCTGGTCCAGGACTCCCAGAGATCAGGAACAACAGCAGATGACATCTATGTCCCCAGGCTGTGGTACTACCAAAGCCTGTGTCTTCTGTCAGAGCAGACTGAAGCCAGGCAATCACTTTCGACTCTACCGTGCAGTCTTCGCTCCACGCTGCCCTGCAGCCTTCCCTCCACGCTTTTCTGCAGCCTTCCTTGGAGGATGTGCCTCTGGTGGTGGACTTGTGGCAGGAGGAGGAGGAGTAGGCGCTTGATCATAAATATGGCTGATTTCAGTGAGCTGGCCCCTCAACCCCTTCTGAAGGGCCTCAGCAAAAATGCCCTCACAGAGGAGGCATTGGCCCTTCTCCAGTTCCTCTTCAGCATGGGGGGGGGGGGGGGACTGAGGAACTGGCTGGCTTCCCAAATGAGGGCAAGTGATTCCTCATCTGTTCTGGTCACCTTCCTGGGCCTTTTGGTGGGAAGGTGGAAGGGAGGCACCTGGCATTCTGTGAGGCTCCTACTGGGCCCAGCCACCTCCTGGCTGCCACTGGGAACAGCCTCCTCCTGCTTGCCCCTGGTCACGGCCTCCTCCTGTCTACCAATGGGCACGGCGTCATCCTGACTGACCTCATCCTGTGTATAAAAAAAGGGACATCATTTTATTTTTTGCTTCATCACACACAATTTTCAGCTCATGACTTGCAAATTGAATTTTAAAGAAATAGAAAAGGCTATCATTTTGACCCCAGCATTTTTCTAGCTGTTCACCAACATTTTTGGCCACTACTGTCTAGTGATATGTATGTATAATTGTTGGGATAAAATCATTGATTTGTAAGCAATTCAAACATTTTAGTTAACATCATTAATATTAGGACAATCAATATTTCATAAAAATATTATACCTGGCTCCAGCTGGGCGCATCCACTCCCTCAAGGATGGAAGGGCCCGGTTCTTCCTGGGAAGCCTCTGCTGGGGTGAAGGGAAGGGTGGAGGGAAGGCTGCAGGGAAGGGTCTAAAGAGATTCCCCTGCTTCAGTCTGGTCGTCCAGAAAACTGAGTTTGTGGAAGTACCACAGCTTGGGGACATAAACCTCATCTGCTGCTGCCGATCTGAGGGAATTCTGTATCTGATTGTACTCCCGCCTGTACATATTCCGCAAGATCACGATTTTATTTTCCACATACTTAATGTCTGCCTGGGGGACTCGAGCCTTAACAAACTCCAGAAGTGTCCCCAGTGTTGCCTTCCTTACTTGCTTGTTGTAATATAAAGAGTGCTTGACCTCCCACAGGTTTCAGTTATCTCAATGTAGGTCAATAAAATGGGTCAAAAAATCATGCTCTTTAACCACTTCAATACCAGGCACTTAAACACCTTCCTGCCCAGACCAATTTTGAGCTTTCAGCGGTGTCGCACTTTGAATGACAATTGCGCGGTCATGCTACACTGTACCCAAATGAAATTTTTATCATTTTTTTCCCACAAATAGAGCTTTCTTTTGGTGGTATTTGATCACCTCTGCGGTTTTTATTTTTTGCTAAACAAATAAAAAAATACCGAAAATTTTGAAAAAAAAAATGTTTTTTTTGTTTCAGTTTCAAAACTTTGCAAATAAGTACGTTTTCTCCTTCACTGATGGGCACTGATGGGGTTACACTGATGGGCAATGATAAGGCGGCACTGATGGGCACCGATGAGGTGGCACCAATGAAGTGGCACTGATGAGGTGGCATTGATGGACACCGATATGTGGCACTGATAGGCGGCACTGATGGGTGGCACTGATGGGCGACACGGATGGGCACTGATAGGTGGCACAAATTGGCACAGATTGGCATGGATGGGCATGGATAGGTGGCACAGGTGGGCATGGGTTAGGCGGCACAGGTGGGCATAGGTAGGCGGCACAGGTGGGTGGCACAGGTGGGCATGGGTAGGCGGCACAGGTGGGCATGGGTAGGCACTGATAGGCGGCACAGATGGGAACTGATAGGCGGCATTGTATTATAATATATTGTACTAATGGATGCCAATCAGTGCCAATCAATAATGCATGCCAATCAGTGATGCCCATTGTGGGCACTGATTGGCATCCATTATGGGCACTGATTGGCATCCATTGTGGCACTGACTGGAATCCCTGGTGGTCTAGGGTGGCATACCTTGTCCTTGGCATCCCTGGTGGTCTGGTGGCGTCCCTGGTGGTCCAGTGTGGGCATCCTCGGGGGGGCTGTGCTGATAATCGATCAGCACAGACCCCCCCTGTCAGAGGAGCAGCTGATTGGCTCTCCTCTACTCGTGTCTGACAGACGCGAGTGAGGAAAAGCCGATCACCGGCTTTTCCTATTTACACTGTGATCAGCCGTGATTGGACACGGCTGATCACGTGGTAAAGAGTCTCTGTCGGAGACTCTTTACCGAGATCGTAGTTGCCGGGTGTCAGACTGACACCCCGCAACAACGATCGCCGCGATGCGCGCCCCCGGGGGCGCGCAGCGGCTCATAATCCTGATCACGTCATATGACGTCCGGTCAGGATTATGAAACCACTTTGCCGCCGTCTATTTGCTATAGGGCGGGCGGCAAGTGGTTAAAGAGAGTCATTTTTTTCTGAAAGACAATACACAAGACAAAAACACTAAAGTCAGTCCAAACTCACAGTATTATCTTATTCCAATATAGGGCACACACAACACACATACAACACACACACAGATAAGAAACAAAAACACCAATGTCAGTCCAAACTCTCAGTATCTTATCCAAATATAGGCCTCAACTTTGAAGCAGTATAGACCACTGTGATGGGCCAAGTTCAAAACTTACCTTTGTTTAGAACGTTCGGACGTACATACGACAGCTTACTAGCTTTATATACTGCGCATGTGTCAAGCTCCGCCTGCATCGCCCACCCCTGACGTTCTTTATGACAAATTTTTATCGCCCCTTCTCTCTTCGGTGAGCAGTGGGAGTATATAAATAAAGATGGCGGAGACATTATCAGGAACTAGAGCGGAGCAAAGCCTGGAGCCCAAAACATCAAGATCCAGGAGGAGATTGAAGGCCACCTACATGGCCTTTGAAGAAATGGTGGAGATGGTGGACATCTTGAGGAAGGAGGACTATGATGGCAAAAATGGTCCGTACACCCGGCCCAATTTGCGGAAGGACCAAATAATGTCCTCGGAAGGACCTTGCGGAAGGTCCAAATAATGTGGTTGTGACCACTCTGGAGCAGCAATTTGGGATACGACGGTCTAAAGACCAATTGAGAAAGCGCTGGTCTGACCTTAAATGAGGGAGCTGGATCAGAATCGAAAAATCAAGAAGGTGCTTAAAAAAAGTAAGTACTTGTCGTGTGTTCTTATTATGCTAATTAACTTCCATGTGCTTTTTCATTCGTTTACAAATACATACCATGTTTGCAAATATCGTTCGTTTGTCAATAAATATGATGTATTTAGCTAGTACAGGGTTATAACTACATTTTGCTCTTGATAATTTGTCTTATTAAAAGAAGTTTAGGATATTGTTGTGTAGAAGTCTTTGAAACTAGAATGATTTTAAAACTTGATTCAGTGTAATGTAAGGAGAGGACACAGCAGCTGTTTACACATCTGGACTCAGAAGCACTAGTGTAGTGTGGGACACCAGGGGATACTTGAATTGTCTCCATCTGTGAGACTTGGCCAAAAAAGTATTGCAGTTTGGTTAAAAGGGAATTAGAATCGTGTTCGACTTTTCCCAAACAGACAATTGTACACCATTTCAAAGCAATGTTTCATATTCCTATTTCTGGACTCAAATATCAGTGTGCTAAGTATACCTTTTGTTTCATTCTCATAGGGGAAAAAAGACTCAGACAACAGTCAGAGGATCCCAGGGCCCCCCGACCTCACCAGCCTGATTGGGTAGTTAGCCCTCCCCCCTCCCCCAAGGATCTGGAGGAAGGAGAGGTGGAGGAAGTGGTTGATATCTGCACCCCACCAGGTGAGTGTCTGACACCCCAGCTTCAGGTAATATATTTATTAGAGGTCGACCGATATTTGGCATTTTTTAATTAATCGGCATCGGCCGATTGTGCTGATAAAAAAGGCCGATTATAACTTCAGCTCGACTTGCAAATTACTTCTGTAAGGCTGCATTCACACCTGAGCGTGTTTCAAGCAGAAAATCACGCGATTTTGCAGTGTTTTTTTGCGGCGTTTTTACCGCGATTTGCAGCGTTTTTTACCGCGATTTGCCGCAATTTTGTGCAGGGCAATGTTAAAAGAAGAAAAACGACCAAATCTGCTCAATTCAAGCGACAAAAAAGGGTCAGGAACTTGTTTGAGCTTCAGGCGTTCGACTTCAGGCGACATGGAGTGGAGATGTGAACCATCTCCATTGAGAATAATACATTTTTTCCCCTCCAGCGTTTTGTAGGTTCAGGCTTCAAGCTACGAAACGCTCAGGTGTGAATGGGGTCTAATAGAAGTCAATGCAAGTTGCCTGAATTCTTTAGGGTCCGTTCACACAGGGGCAACTTCGATCCGACTTCAGGTCCCCCCTAGTCGCCTCAGGTCGGACAACATTTAAAAAGCAATGTAAGTGAATGAGAGCCGTCTTAATGCACACTACTTAAGTCACTCCGACTTCAGAAAAGGTTCCTGTACTACTTGAATCTGACTTGTAGGCGACCGGTACCCATTGATTTCAATGAAGGTCGCCTCCAAGTCGGATCTCCGTCTATACGGAGGCGACTCTGACAGAATTATCAGCTCTCAAGAGGGCACTCCACGCCAAATGTATGAATAAAAATTTGGCGTGGGTTCCCCCTCCGAGAGCATACCAGGCCCTTAGGTCTGGTATGAATATTAAGGGGAACCCCCTACGCTGAAAAAACGGCGTGGGGGTCCCCCCAGATCCATACCAGACCCTTATCCGAGCACGTGGCCCCCCCCTCCTGAGCCGTACCAGGCCGCATGCCCTCAACATGGGGGGTGCCTTGGGGAAGGGGGGCCGCAGGGCCCCCTCACCCCAAAGCACCTTGTCCCCATGTTGATGAGGACAAGGGCCTCTTCCCGACAACCCTGGCCGTTGGTTGTCAGGGTCTGTGGGCGGGGGGCTTATCGGAATCCGGGAGCCCCCTTTAATAAGGGGGCCCCCAGATACCGGCCCCCCACCCTATGTGAATGAGTATGGGGCACAACGTACCCCTACCCATTTACCTGTGAAAAAAATGTAAAAAAAAACACAACACAGGGTTAAAATAGTTTATTGCACAGCTCCGGGGGTCTTCCATCTTCGGGGGTCTTCCATCTTCGGGGGTCTTCTCGCCGGACGCCTCCGCTATCTTCTGCTAGCTCTTTTGCTAGCGGAGGAGCCCGGCTTTCTTCTTCTTCAGACTTCGGGGGTCTTGTCCCCCTCTTCGGTTCTTCTGCCGGGCCACCGTGCCTTCTTATAGCTCTTTTACAGGTGGTGGCCTGGTCTTCTGTCACCGCCGCCACCTTCCGTTCTTCTTCTCCTGGAGATGTTGACTCGATGCTCTCTCCGGCCGCAATGGCAGAGATGCGGTGCGCGGCGACTTATATAGGGACAAGGGGCGGGGTCGCCGGTTGATGTCACATGGTGACCCCGCCCCCTTACGATGTCACAGTCCCAGCATCCTCCGGGACTGTGACATCGTGGCACCATGTGACATCAACCGGCGACCCCGCCCCTTGTCCCTATATAAGTCGCCGCGCACCGCGTCCCTGGCATTGCGGCCGGAGAGAGCGTCGAGTCAACATCTCCAGGAGAAGGAGAAGAAGAACGGAAGGCGGCAACAGCGACAGAACACCGCCTGTAAAAGAGCTATAAGAAGGCGTGGTGGCCCGGCAGAAGAACCGAAGAGGGGGACAAGACCCCCGAAGTCGGAAGAAGAGGGCGGCGGTGAGGAAGAAAGCTGGGCTCCTCCGCTAGCAAAAGAGCTAGAAGAAGATAGCGGAGGAGTCCAGCGAGAAGACCCCCGAAGACGGAAGACCCCCGGAGCTGTGCAATAAACTATTTTTACCCTGTGTTGTGTTTTTTTTTTTTTTTTTTTTCACAGGTGAATGGGTAGGGGTACATTGCCCCATACTCATTCACATAGGGTGGGGGGCCGGTATCCGGGGGCCCCCTTATTAAAGGGGGCTCCCGGATTCCGATAAGCCCCTCGCCTGCAGACCCCGACAACCAATGGCCAGGGTTGTCGGGAAGAGGCCCTTGTCCTCATCAACATGGGGACAAGGTGCTTTGGGGTGGGGGGGCCGCGCGCCCCCCCTTCCCCAAGGCACACCCTCATGTTGAGGGCACGCGGCCTGGTACGGCTCAGGAAGGGGGGGGCGCACGCTCGTCCCCACCCCCTTTCCTGGCCGGCCGGGTAGCGTGCTCGGATAAGGGTCTGCTTTGGATCTGGGGGGGACCCCCACGTCGTTTTTTCGGCGTAGGGGGTTCCCCTTAATATTCATACCAGACCTAAGGGCCTGGTATGCTCTTAGAGGGGGAACCCACGCCAATTTTTTTTCATAAATTTGGCGTGGAGTTCCCTCTTGAGAGCTCATTCTCAGATTGGCCGCGGCAAAAGTCGCCTGACCTGGGGCGACTTAAAGTCGTGTTGTAAGTCGCCCCAAGTCGTGTTCAGGTCGTGTCCAAGTTGCTTCCAAAAGTCGTGTTGAAAGTCGTGTTGCCCCTGTGTGAACGGACCCTAAGTGGAGCAACTTCTGCTTTCTGGGCAGTCTGCCAAGAAAAGACAAAAGAGATACAATGTTTATACTTATCAATGAACTAAACTTGGTGTATAGGAGTTCTCAGTTTAACCATTTTTAAAGACAATCTTTTCTTGTTGTTGCTTACAAGTAAAAATCCTGTAGTTTCTGCTAGAAAATCACTTAGAACCCCCAAAAATTATATGTATATTTTTAGCATAGACCCTAGGGAATAAAATAGTGGTTGTTGCAATATTTTATGTCACACAGTATTTGCGCAGAATTTTTTGGAAAAAATACACTAATGATTAAAAAAAAAAAACTAAAACAGTAAAGTTAGCCCATTTTTTTTTTTCATCCAAAAGTTTTGATTACCTGTTTTTGTGTATTTAATATATAGTTTTTTTTTTTAATCTAAATTATACATACAAGTGAACTGATTGGAGGTTTGTTTTGTTTAATAAATGTTTAAATGTAAAAAATTTGCTGTATCACTTATTACGTAAGGCTGCTTTCACACTGGAGCAGGCAGGCGTTGACGTTAAAACGCTGCTAGTTTTAGCGGCGCTTTACCGTCATTTTAGCGGCGCTATTCGGCTGCTATCCGGGCACTTATGCGCCCGTGATGCACCGCTGCCAAATCGTATTGCAGGCGCTTCAGCAGTGGTGCCCATTAATTTCAATGGGCAGGAGTGGTGGAGGAGCGGTACACACCGCTTCAAAGATGCTGCTTGCAGGACTTTTTTCAATGTCCTGCCAGCGCATCGTCTCAGTGTGAAAGCACTCGGGCTCTCACACAGACTGCAGGGGAGCCATTTTGCAGGCACTTTACAGGTGCTATTTTTAGCCCAAAGGCCTCAGTGTGAAAGATACCTGTTAGATTTTATGAGATGAAGGGGGAAAAAAGGGATTTTTTTTAAAAAAACCGCCTAACATATCGGCCCAAAAAAATGTGCATCATATATCGGCCATCGGCCGCCGCGATTTTTTTAATATCGACATCGGCCAGAGAAAAACCCATATTGGTTGACCTCTAATATTTATGCCTGCATATTTCTAAATACATATTTTTTCTACAATTTTAGGTGATGTTCTGGTTGTGGAAGGGCAAGCGGCAGACCCATTTACCACTGCAGCAGGAAATGAAGAACATGATTTGGGGAGAATCTAATACCTTTTCCCTAAAACACAATAGATCATGTTCTTCATTTACTTTTTAGATGAGAACCTTGTTTTTTTTTTTGTTTTTTTATATTTTTAAAATTTACAAAGCCAAATTTTGAAGATGCACACAGTGTGTCAACATGTACTATCTACCATCAGGGGATCTCAATGTACGTGTTTTCTGGTTGCAACTCCTTCCTCATAACGCTAGTAGGTGAGAGGAAGGCATTGCACCCACAAAACACGTCCATTGATCCCCCATGATGGAAGATAGCACATGTTGACATTACCCATTTGGACTCCCAATTTGTGTGTATCTTCAAAATTTGGCTTTTACATGGGTGACATCACCTGCAAGTTTTACATGTTGAACTTTGTAATTTCCAGAGTTGGGTATGTTATTATTTTTTTTTTTAAAAAGTTTAACAAAAAAATAAAATGCAGAAAATACCAAAAAAATCTAAAAAATATTGTGCCAAAAAAAAACTTTTATATTGAGTAAAAAATAAAAATTATAAAACACAAAAAAATAAACAAAAAATAACACTGAATCACGTTTTAAAAAAACGCACATGTTTGAATGTGTACAGAGTAAACATTTTAAAAGACAACAATGTGTGTGGCTTCTTCTTTCAATACTCAATACCAGTTTTGGAATTCTTTTTGTGTTTACAGTGACAAAGGGGCTTATTTACTAAAGGGAAATCCACTTGGCACTACAAGTGCACTAGGATAACCTAGGAGACAGCCAAAAAGAAAAGCAAACAAGAAATAAAACTCGAGATTTTATCATAAATTTCTTTTTTTTATTAATATAAAGGTTAAATATGTTTTGCCATTGCAATAGCCCCCTACCATTAAAATAATTTACATATCTGTCCCGCACTTGACAGGCAGTTTGGGGGGCCAAGCCAGTATGGTCAGTATCCAGGCATGTGAGTACAGATTCTGCACTAAGTCCGGCCTCAGGCCCAACTGACGATATATAAGTTTGGGAATGTTGTCTTAGAAAATTATGAAGTATGCAACAGCACAGGATTATATGATTTAGTTTATAGTCCGCCATATTGATGGCTGTGAAAAACAGACGGAACTGGCTGGCCATTATCCCGAAGGTATTCTCCACAACTCTTCTCGCTCTAGTCAGCCGGTAGTTAAAAACCCTCCTCTCTGGATTGAGGGTCCTTTGGGGGAATGGCCTCATCAGGTTCTCTCCCAGATCGAAGGCTTCATCTGCGATGAATACAAAGGGGAGTCCCTCAACGTTCTCGGCATCAGGTGGCAATCCCAGGCTGCTGATGATGATCCCTCTAGTGATAAGTAAAGATGTTTTTTGGGGAATCAGGATCCTCTTCCTCCTGCAGGTGACCCCTCTAGTAAAACTAAAGATCTATTTATAGGAATCAGGACCTCCTGACGGTGATCCCTCTAGTCATAACTAAAGATCTACCGTATAGAGAAAATCAGTACATCCTCTGTCCTGCTGGGAATCCCTTTAGTGATATCCAGGACTTTTTTTCTCAGAGAAAAGGTGCAGGAACTCAACCATGCCTGCCACACACACATACCTGCCAAATGGCATCAAATAGTAGCTATTCCCTCTGCATACAACTCCTCCCTCCACTGCCCTCATCTTCTCCACCCTCCTTAAAAGCTCCCCCATCTGTCATATGTCTTACCTTAGTTGCAATATTAAGCTGAAGCACCTATCCGGCTGTATTACCTCCTAGCATACTATACTACAGTCACTTGCAAGGGAGGTCATGCAGTAGGAGCATCAACAACTGGTCACCAGGAAAAAAATGAAGACCACAGAGGGTGCAGCCTACCACGCACCCTATCCTGCCCTTGACTGCACTGAACCCTGAGCACCTGTTCTGTATCTCCCTTGTCCCTGTTCAGCACTGTGGGATCTGCAAAGGAGATCTGACCTGTGGGAGCAACTGGGAGATAAGCTATCACTTGTAAACTCAAAAGCTGGACTTCAGTGTTACCAAGTGATAGTGGTGATCAGGGAGCAGAAGACCTGAGCCAGAGGTGGTAGTTTCCCCTAGTTCCTGCTGAAAAAAAGCCCTGGTGATATCTATAGATCTGTAGAGAGGAATCGGGACCTCCTTCTTCCTACTGGTGATAACTAAAGATTTATATAGAGGAATCGGGACCTCCTTCCTGCTGGTGATCCATCTAGTGATAACGAAATAACTACATAGAATAGTCAGGACCTGCTTCCTTCTGCTGGTGATCCCTCTAGTGATGACTAAAAATCTATGTATAGGAATCAGAACCTCCTTCCTGCTGGTGATTCCTCTAGTGATAACTAAATAACTACATAGAAGAATCAGGACCTGCTTCCTTCTGCTGCTGATCCCTCTAGTGATTAGGGATGAGCCAAACACCCCCGGTTCGGTTCGCACCAGAACTTTGGAACGGACTAAAAATTTGTGCGAACTTTGGAACCCCATTGAAGTCTATGGGACTCGAATGTTCGAAATAAAAAGTGCTAATTTTAATGGATAATATGCAAGATATTGTCCTAAAAAGGGTTTGGGGACCTGGCTCCTGCCCCAGGTGACATGGGTCAATGCCTAAAATGTTTTTAAAAACGGCCGTTTTTTCGGGAGCACTGATTTTAATGACGATTAAAGTGAAAAAAAAAGGTGAAATATTCTTTTAAATATCGTGCCTAGGGGGTGTCTATAGTATGCCTGTGAAGTGCCACGTGTTTCCCGTGTTTATAACAGTCCCTGCACAAAATGACATTTAACGGAAAAAAGTCATTTAAAACTGCTTGCGGTTTTAATGTAATATCTGGTTCCGGCAATACGGATGAAAATCATTGAGAAAAAAAGGCATGGGTAGCCCCCCCTGCCCATTAACAGCTTCTTTGGGTCCTATTGATATTAAGGGGAACCCCGTATCCAAATTAAAAAAAGTAAAGGCGTGGGGACCCCAGGCCCTATATACTCAGAACAGCAGTGTACGGGCAGTGCAAACAAGACAGGGACTGTGTAGGTTTGTTGTGTTAAATAGAATCTGTTTGTAATTTTGAACTGGTACATTTTTAAAGTGTAGTTCCAGTCAAAAAATCTATTTTTAGGCTTTTTGGAAAAGATAGGGAAGGGTTATAACCCCTGTATAATTTGTTTTGCCGTCTGTCTTTTTTCATCTCACTTCCTGTTGTCTCCTTCCGGTCTGCCCTATATGCTCTGCAGAAATGGCGGAACAAGGTGTTGGTGTTGCCACAACACTGTAAGCCCTCAAAGTGACTCTTGGTGGGTGCCCAGTAGCTCAATTGCATACTGTGCAAGCTCTGGCCAGTGATCCAGTAAGCCAGAGTATTTTCGGTGGGAAATGTGTCCAAGTCTGACCTTGCCCCTAGGTTTTCCTGCACCATGTAAATTGGACGCTGCCAACGCTGCCAATGGTTGCTGGAACCGTTCATACCTTGGGGCTGCGGGCTAAAAAATTGTCTGAACGCATCGGTCAGACGGCCACCTTCTCCACCGCTCCTTCTGACCGAAGCCTCAGCAACACGTTGTCCAGGAGTTTGTAACCTCCCAGTCTCTGAGAACGCGTTGCACAGACCTTTCTGCAAGGCCTCCCGGAGATGTCTCATCCTCTGCTCCCTCTGCGACGGCAAGATAATGTTGGCAACCTTACCCTTGTACCGTGGATAAAGGAGAGTGGCCAGCCAGTAATGGTCCCTCTCCTTGATCCGAAGAATATGAGGATCCTTCCGTAGGCTTTGCAGGATCAGGGAGGCCATGCAGCGTAGGTTAGCTGAGGCATTCGGTCCGGAGTCCTCTGGGTCACTAAGGACAACATGATCCGCAGCCACCTCCTCCCAGCCACGTAGAAGTCCACGGGTTTCTTGAGACAGTAAATCATCCCTACAAAACTGCTGCTGCTGATGCTAAGTGCCAGGCTCCACCTCCATGCTGACACAATCATCCTCCTCTTGCTGTGTGATGGGTGGGACATCAGGAACACTGTCTGGATAAAGGGGGCCTTGAGAGGCAAGGAAGTCCTCCTCTTCCTGCCTCTGTTCTACCTGATCTACCTGCCCTGTCCATTATTCCACGCAGCGTATGCTCGAACAGGTGGACAAGCAGTACAGGGTCACTGATGCATGCACTGTCACTGCTCACCATCCTTGTGGCCTCCTCAAATGGTGACAGGACAGTGCATGCATCCCTGATCATGCCCCACTGGCATGGTGAGAAAACACCGAGCTCCCCTGACCCTGTCCTGGTGCCGTAGTCACACAGGTACTCATTGATGGCTCTCTGCTGCGTGTGCAGCCGCTGCAGCATGGCCAACGTTGAGTTACACCCACTAACTCCTGCAGATGGCTCAATTAGAGAACAGCAATATAGGTAGATACAGGTGCATACTGCGCTGGAGGCACACAACACCAACTAACTCCTGCAGATGGCTCAATTAGAGAACAGCAATATAGGTAGATACAGGTGTATACTGTGCTGGAAGCACACAACACCCACTAACTCCTGCAGATGGCTCAATTAGAGAACAGCAATATAGGTAGCTACAGGTGTATACTGCGCTGGAGGCACACAACACCTACTAACTCCTGCAGATGGCTCAATTAGACAACAGCAATATAGGTAGATACAGGTGTATACTGCGCTGAAAGCACACAACACTCACTAACTCCTGCAGATGGCTCAATTAGAGAACAGCAATATAGGTAGCTACAGGTGTATACTGCGCTGGAGGCACACAACACCAACAAACTCCTGCAGATGGCTCAATTAGAGAACAGAAATGTAGGTAGATACAGGTGTATACTGCGCTGGAAGCACACAACACCCACTAACTCCTGCAGATGGCTCAATTAGAGAACAGCAATATAGGTAGCTACAGGTGTATACTGCGCTGGAGGCACACAACACCAACTAACTCCTGCAGATGGCTCAATTGGAGAACAGCAATATAGGTAGATACAGGTGTATGCTGCGCTGGAGGCACACAACACCAACTAACTCCTGCAGATGGCTCAATTAGAGAACAGAAATATAGGTAGATACAGGTGTATACTGCGCTGGAAGCACACAACACCCAGTAGCTCCTGCAGATGGCTCAATTAGAGAACAGCAATATAGGTAGCTACAGGTATATACTGCGCTGGAGGCACACAACACCAACTAACTCCTGCAGATGGCTTAATTAGAGAACAACAATATAGGTAGATACAGGTGTATACTGCGCTGGAAGCACACAACACCCACTAACTCCTGCAGAAGGCTCAATTAGAGAACAGCAATATAGGTAGATACAGGTGTATACTGCCCTGGAAGCACACAACACCCACTAACTCCTGCAGATGACTCAATTAGAGAACAGCAATATATGTAGCTACAGGTGTATACTGCGTTTGAGGCACACAACACCAACTAACTCCTGCAGATGGCTCAATTAGAGAACAGCAATATAGGTAGATACAGGTGTATACTACGCTGGAAGCACACAACACCCAGTAACTCCTGCAGATGGCTCAATTAGAGAACAGCAATATAGGTAGCTACAGGTGTATACTGCGCTGGAGGCACACAACACCAACTAACTCCTGCAGATGGCTCAATTAGAGAAAAGCAATAAAGGGTAGATACAGGTGTATACTGCGCTGAAGGCACACAACACCCACTATCTCCTGCAGACCCTGGAACATTACACAAGACCGCCGCGCTGGCGGCCTTATATAGTGTGGGGCGTGTACTAAACAGCCTGAGCTATAATTGGCTACAGGCATCCTGCCTGTGGCCAATCATGGCTCTCCTCGCTGCCGGCGCTGTGATTGGCCAAGCATGCGGGGTCACAGTGCATGCTTGGCCAATCATGAGCCAGCAATACACTGCGATGGTGCAGTGCATTGTGGGCCATGAGTGCCACATGAATTTGGCGTGAGCGGCCCACAGAGTTCTTGCTTCGACCGAACGGGCGAACAGCCGATGTTCGAGTCGAACGTGCGTTCGACTCAAACACTAAGCTCATCCCTACTAGTGATAACCTACAATCTATATATAGGAATCAGAACCTCCTTCCTGCTGGTGATTCCTCTAGTGATAACTAAAAATCTATATATAGGAATCAGAACCTCCTTCCTGCTGGTGATTCCTCTAGTGATAACTAAAAATCTATATATAGGAATCAGAACCTCCTTCCTGCTGGTGATTCCTCTAGTGATAACTAAAAATCTATTCTATATATAGGAATCAGGACCTCCTTCCACCTGATGGTCAATTCTCTAAGGCTGGGTTCACACTGAAGCGATGCGGGAACGGCGCGAATCCGCGGCGGGTTCCCGCATCGCATGCCTCCCGCCGGCAGTTCACACTGCCTTATGCGGACTGCTGGGAGTGTCAGTGAAACCTTAATGACACCCCCAGATCAGTTTGCATATCGCAGTGCGATCTGCAAACTCGGACAGGAATCGGATCGCATGGTGTGAACACCCATGCGATCCGATTCTGCTGCGGACCAAAAAAAGGGTCCTGTGCGAATTTGGAGCGGGTGCGATGCGAATTCAGCCATACTATCTGTATGGCTGAACTCGCATCGCACAGAGATCGGATGTGATTTGCACTGCAGTGCGGTGCGAATCACATCCGGGTCTCCCAGCCGCAGCAGTGTGAACCCAGCCTGAAGATCAATATAGTGAAATCAGGACCTACTTCCTCTTGCTGGCAATCCCACTACTGATAACGAAAGATCTATATAGGGGAATCAGGATCTCCTATCCCCTGATGGTGATTCCTCTAATGCAGGAGTCTCCAAACTTTCTAAGAAAAGGGCCAGTTTACTGTCCTTAAGACTTTAGGGGGGCAGGACTGTGGCCAATGGAAGTAGAAAATGCCCTGGCGCCAGTGGGCACAAACAGTGCCCCATCATTGGTTCTCTAGTTCAAAAATTTTATTGAGTTTTACATATGCCATCTCACACAATGCCATGTAAGAAAAAGAGGTGAAGATTTATTTGCAGGGGGAAGTATCAGAAATAGATAATAGAATACGCATAGGTGGGTAGCTCTTCACAGTATATAGTACATGTGGATTCAATAGAATGCAACAAGGTGATGGCATCAGCACAAAGTAAAATTTATTTTAATGGGAGGCATAATGCCCCATCGATGGTGTCAGTGGGAGGAATAGTGCCCCATCAATGGTGACACAGAGAGGAACGTGCCCCATTATTGGTGTCAGTGGGAGGAATGGTGCCCCATCATTGGTGTCAGTAGGAGGAATGATGCACCATTATTTATGTCGGTGGGAGGAACGGTGCCCCATTATTGATGTCGGTGGGAGGAATGGTGTCCTATCAATGGTGTAAGTGGGAGTAATAATGCCTCATCATTGGTGTCAGTGGGAAGAATAGTGTCCTATCATTGGTATCAGTGCGAGGAACAGTTCCCATTATTGGTGTCAGTGGAAGGAATAGTTCCCACACATTGGTATCAGTGGGATGAATAGTGCCCCTGCCCCCATCATTGGTGTTAGTGGGAAGAATAGTGCCCCCATCATTGGTGTCAGTGGGAGGAATAGTGCCCCATCATAGGTGTGAGTGGGATAGATAGTGCCCCCATCATTAGTGTCAGTGGGAATAAGAGTGCCCCATCATTTGTATCAGTGGGATGAATAGTGCCTTCATGATTGGTGTCAGTGGGAGGAATAATTCCCCCATCATTGGTGTCAGTGGGATGAATAGTGCCCCATCATTGATGTCAGTGGGAGGAATAGTTCCCCCATCATTGGTGTCAATGGGGTAAATAGTCCCCCTGTCATTGGTGTCAGTGGGAGGAATAGTGCCCCATCATTGGTGTCAGTGGGATGAATAGTTCCCCCATCATTGGTGTCAATGGGGTAAATAGTCCCCCTGTCATTGGTGTCAGTGGGGGGAATAGTTCCCCTCATTGGTGTCAGTGGGAGGAATAATGCCCAATCATTGGTGTCAGTATGAGGAAAAGTTCCCATCATTGGTGTCAGTGGGAGGAATAGTGCCCCATCATTGGTGTCAGTGGGAGGAATAGTGCCCCATCATTGGTGTCAGTGGGAGGAATAGTGCCATAGTGCCCCATCATTGGTGTCAGTGGGATAAATAGTGCCCCCCTCATTGGTGTCAGTTGGAGGAATAGTTCCCATCATTGGTGTCAGTGGGAGGAATAGTGCCCCATCATTGGTGTCAGTAGGAGGAATAGTTCCCAATCGTTGGTGTCAGTGGGAGGAAAAGTTCCCATCATTGGTGTCAGTGGGAGGAATAGTGCCCCATCATTCATGTCAGTAGGAGGAATAGTTCCCCCATCATTGGTGTCAGTGGGAGGAATAGTTCACCCATCATTGGTGTCAGTGGGAGGAATAGTGCCCCATCATTGGTGTCAGTGTGAGGAATAGTGCCCCATCATTGGTGTCAGTGGGAGGAATAGTGCCCCATCATTGGTGTCAGTGGGAGAAATAGTTCCCCCACCATTGGTGTCAGTGGGAGGAATAGTGCCCCCATCATTGGTGTCAGTGGGAGGAATAGTTCACCCATCATTGGTGTCAGTGGGAGGAATAGTACCCCATCATTGGTGTCAGTGGGAGGAATAGTTCCCACATCATTGGTTTCAGTGGGAGGAATAGTGCCCCATCATTGGTGTCAGTGGGAGGACTAGCTCCCCCATCATTGATGTCAGTGGGAGGAATAGTTCCCAAATCATTGGTGTCAGTGGGAGGAATAGTGTCCCATCATTGGTGTCAGTGGGAGGAATAGTTCCCAAATCATTGGTGTCAGTGGGAGGACTAGTGCCCCATCATTGGTGTCAGTGGGACGACTAGTGCCCCATCATTGGTGTCAGTGAGAGGAATAGTGCCCCATCATTGGTGTCAGTGGGAGGAATAGTGCCCCATCATTGGTGTCAGTGGGAGGAATAGTGCCCCATCATTGGTGTCAGTGGGAGGAATAGTGCCCCATCATTGGTGTCAGTAGGAGGAATAGTTCCCAATCGTTGGTGTCAGTGGGAGGAAAAGTTCCCATCATTGGTGTCAGTGGGAGGAATAGTGCCCCATCATTCATGTCAGTAGGAGGAATAGTTCCCCCATCATTGGTGTCAGTGGGAGGAATAGTTCACCCATCATTGGTGTCAGTGGGAGGAATAGTGCCCCATCATTGGTGTCAGTGGGAGGAATAGTGCCCCATCATTGGTGTCAG